>NC_085843.1:9672200-10330534 GCF_035594765.1 Anolis carolinensis
TCATCCTGTCCACTCCTAGAAAACTTTGCAGGTGCTGTGATTGTGATTGCTCTAATAATGGTACCTGGTTTAGACCCCAAACTCCGGCTCCATATAAGAGCATGGGGGTAACCTTCGCTTTGTATACTTTAAGGAGTGGATCTAAAGATCCTGGTTGGCTGTGATTTGTTAATTTAAGTAGTTGATTTTCACGTACTCTTGCCCTGACTGAGCTCCTTTGATGATGTGGTAGCCAAGAGCCGGTCTCAGAAAAAACAATTCCCAGGTAAGTGAAAGTGCAAACTTGCTCTATTGTTTTGGAATCCAACAGACAGGGAGAGGACCTTTCACCCATAAAGAGCTTAGCAACCCATGATAACGACTTGAGAGATAGCTCATTGGAGGGAGCAATTGGCTTAGACCAGAGGTCCTCAAACTTTTAAAGTGGAGGGCAGGTTCATGGTCACTCAAACTGTTGAGGGGCCAAATTATCATTTGAAATAAATATGAACAAATTCCTATGCACACTGCACATGTCTTATTTGTAGTACAAAAAACCCTCCAACAACATTTTATTTATTTATTTACTACATTTATTTCCCCACCCTCTCTCACCCCAAAGGGGACTCAGAGCGACTTACAAGTTGTATGTACATACAATATATTATATTATTAGCACAGCAAAAAATAAGCATTATATCTCTATATATAAAAGGGTAATGAAATTTCAGCCTAGGACAAAACAACAAAACTACACATCCCAGAAACATTAAACTTGGCATCGCAACCCCTCATCCATGCCTCTACGTTCATACAACAAAAAGAAAACAAAAATAAAGTCCTAATTAGAGGGAGAGGAATAATTGTTTTTATCCAATTGCTGCCAGTTAAAAGGCTAAGCTCCGCCCACTTGGTCTCCTAGCAACCCACTCAGCCCAGGCAACAGGCAGAGTTAGGCCTCACTTAGGCCTCTTCCACACTGCCTATAAAATAGAGATTATCAGATTTGAACTGGATTATATGGCAGTGTAGACTCAAGGCCCTTCCACACAGCTATATAACCCATTTATAATCTTATATTATCTGCTTTGAACTGGATTATCTTGACCCCACACTGCCATATAATCCACTTCAGTGTGCAGTCGGACCCAACTGGGCTTAATGTCAGAAGAAAACCTTTACCCTTTACCCTAACTACCACCAATTCCTTAATATTTTATTTCTCATACCACCATGCTTTGCCACAGCAACGCATGGGCAGGCACAGCTAGTATTACTATATTGTACTATACCACTGTACTGTAATGTTATTAGTAATATTACATTTAATATATAATTAATATTATTATATTGTATTATTCTTAGTATTATTATATTACATTATAATATTATTATCAATATTATATGTATACACAATATATTATACTAGCTGTGCCCGGCCACGTGTTGCTGTGGCTTATGGTAATCATTTCTTGACCAGGTGGAATAGCAGTGAATAGCCTTGCAGCCTCAAAGCCTAGCTGTTTTCTTCTTATGCAAATCCTTTTTTGGTGAGCTGGAATACAATGGAATAGGCTTGCTGCTTGGAAGGCTGGGTACTTATGAGCCTAAGTCTAAAACTGAGGGCGAGGGCCAAGTAAATGGCCTTGGAGTGCCCCCGGGCCTTAGTTTGGGGATCCCTGGCTTAGACAGACATACCAGCCTGCTTCTGAGGGAGGAAAACTTCAGGTGCAGGAAATCTGAAAGAATCAATGAGAAAGAGATGCAGAGGAAGGCACTTCAAGGCCAAAGAAATGCTTTCATGTTTTGCAGCCCTTAAATCAGAGAGTGTCCCATTGGGATTTTAGATCAAGCAATGTCCTTGTACAAGTGAGGATCTCATGTCTTGTTTCCAATTCATGTCCTAGCTCAAGACCCAAGTTTATGGATGCATAGTATAAGAGCTTTTTATAGTTTGGCTTTTGGATTCATGCTCATGTTTTGTTCCTTGTTTTATGGATTTACTTTTGGATTCATGTTCAAGTTTTTATCCTTGTTTTTTGGATTTACTCTCATGTTGGATTTTGGGATTTCTGTACTTTGTTCCCTGAAACAGTTTTTTTTTCAAAATGATTTTTATTGAAATTTATTATACATTAAATCTAAGGGAAAGAAAGGGGGAGGGATTCTTAGGTAAGGCTTGGGGGGAAGGACGTGAGGGTGTGGAGGGGTGGGAACCTCTTATTTCTTTGGAGTATGTTATCCCAAAACCCGTTATTAGTATTAAAACCCACTTTCTTGTCCTTATTAAAACTCTCTTTAATTTGATAATACTGGAACCATGGTACATTCCTATAATCTATTTGAATTTCCTCTTTATTTATATTTAATCTTTTTAAAATCTCTTTGCATGTTGGCCAAGTGGACCAGCCTAATTCTCTCCTCTGGTTTGCTTCTAACAGAGAGAACCAGAGCAGTGTTTTTTCATGAAAATATCTTTTGTATTTAATCCATATTTTTATTAGGGACAGTCTAATAAAGTGATTGCCAAAATTCCTCGCTATTCTAAATTTGTCTGTACTTTGTTCCCTGAAACAGTTTTGAACTGTTTGGATAATTATCTTTGGATTGTTTTCCTATTAACAATTTGGTCTGGCTAATTGCTTGTATGACTGTTTTTCCTCACTATCTCTTGGATTTTGCCTTTCCAATTTCTAATGGTGATTTTCCCTTTTTATGTGTGTTTTTATCAATAAGTTGTTGTACATTTGGATTCCTGGTTGGTGCTGGTTGGGGCTAGGTTTACCCCGAATACACAGCCTTACTGCACAATATTAAGCAAAGAGGCAGTCTCATATTTCTGGAGCTCTTTAATTTTCCTTTGCATTCAAATTATTAGTTGATTGACTCTAAATAATGCTAGATAATGAATTTCCAAGTCAAAATTCAGTAGTCAACAGTTCAGTTATTGTTGTTTGTTGTTCAAGGAAAATCTAAGTTTTTATCTAAACTCCAAATCCAATTTTATGCTGTTTCTTTCCTGAGAAAATACAGGACTGTTTTGCTTTGACACATTACTTGTCACTTTCTCTCAGCCAGAAACCCCATGGGCAGAGGGAAAAAAAACAATGAATATTATTTCCAACTAAGCCACAGAGGAACTAAAAGAACTGAAGGGATCAAGACCTCCTGGTAGTTAAATAGTTCAATATGATTGATGTTTGGGGAGCTGGCATGCTGAATTTTTCAGAACAACAAAGCATTTTCAAATGTTTTCACCCAGCTGGGTACTACTGCCAGCTCTTGGAAGCTTGAGAAATATTGTCTTTTTTAAACCCACATGTATATTATTAATTTTTTTTTAAAAGTACAATAAAAAAACAACCCAGAAAAAGAAGAAAACACTACATTTTGTACAGATAAGTTGATGAAATGTCTTCCAATAAGAAATAGATAGAGAGAGAAAAAAGAAAACAGGAAAAAGTACAGTCGAGTCTCACTTATCCAACATAAACGGGCCGGCAGAATGTTGGATAAGCGAATATGTTGGATAATAAGGAGGGATCAAGGAAAAGCCTATTAAACATCAAGTTAGATCAAGATTTTACAAATGAAGCACCAAAACATCATGTTAGACAACAAATTTGACAGAAAAAGTAGTTCAATACGCAGTAATGCTATGTAGTAATTACTGTATTAGCACCAAAATATCACGATGTATTGAAAACATTGACTACAAAAATGCGTTGGATAATCCAGAATGTTGGATAAGTGAATGTTGGATAAGTGAGACTGTACTGTACTTTGAATCTCCTATCCACAGTTATGTATATCAACCTTAATTAAATCTTCCTAGTTTCACCTACTACAAACCACCTTTTATTATTGCTAATCTACTAACAGTTAAATACAGACATAAGCAAATCTTCTTTATCTTTCCTCAGAGAGTCTACTCTTCAATATACTTTCTTAGAGAGCCATCTTGAATTAGAACAGTCCATTTATTCATTTCGGCTAGGTCATTTGACTTTGCCATCCAATCCTTCATGGCTGGTGTTCGCAAATCTTTCGCCGGGCTGTGACGCAGCTGGCTAGTAACCAGCTGCTATAAATCACTACTGACCGAGAGGTCATGAGTTCGAAGCCCGGGTCGGGTTAAGCCTCCGACCATTAATAGCCCCAGCTTGCTGTTGACCTATGCAGCCCCAAAAGACAGTTGCACCTGTCAATTAGGGAAATTTAGGGACGCTTTATGCGGGAGGCTAATTTACAACACCATAAAACTGCCAGCAAAACACGAGGAAAGGAATGAGGAAGTACAGCCACTACTGGACGGTGAAGCAACAGCTCCCCCTGTGGCCGGAATCGTGAAGCTGGAAAAATGTTAAAAATGCCTCTGAGTCTGTCTAATGTATGTTGTTTGTCTGTTGGCATTGAATGTTTGCCATATATGTGTTCATTGTAATCCGCCCTGAGTCCCCTTCGGGGTGAGAAGGGCGGAATATAAATACTGTAAATAAAATAAATAAATAAATATTTTGGCACATATATTAGTCTGGGGACATTTTCCTATTTTTTTTAAAAAAAATGTATTTAATAGTATGGGCCCCTGGTGGTGGCGCAGTATGTTAAAGTGCTGAGCTGCTGAACTTGCAGACCGAAAGGTCCCAGGTTCAAATCCCGGGAGCGGAATGAGCGCCCGCCGTTAGCCCCAGCTCCTGCCAACCTAGCAGTTCGAAAACATGTAAATGTGAGTAGATCAATAGGTACCGCTCCGGCGGGAAGGTAACGGCACTCCATGCAGTCATGTCGGCCACATGACCTTGGAGGTGTCTACGGACAACACCGGCTCTTCGGCTTAGATATGGAGCTGAGCACCAATCCCCAGAGTCAGACATGCCTGGACTTAACGTCAGGGGAAAACCTTTACCCTTTACCTATTTAATAGTATGAATAGGAACACAATATTTTGGGGGGAAATGATGATATATCACTCAAACTTATGAAAGCCAGAAGGTGGGACAAATATTTAGTTTGTTTTGCAGAATTATGACCTTTGGAAAGGCATGACCTTATTAGAAATCATAACCTTTTGGGAAATGGCATTCACCACCATTGTGGGAAATCAGGAATCTTCCTGAGAAGAGTTAAAACTCACTTGAGTCAACCTTCTCCTTAAGTGGTAAATATCCACAAGTACTATACAAAATCCCAGGATACTTGTAAAGTTTCTACACAAACACAGGATGGTCTATGTACAAAGAAAATATAATGTCCAAATTGCATATATAGTATTATTAAAGTTCCCCGTACAAAGCTCAATTCGGTAGTACCAGTTCTGGACACCACAAGTCAAGAAGAATGTGATAAGCTGAAATGTGTTCAGAGGAAGATGACTGAAATGGCAAAAGATCTGGAAACCATGCCTTCTGAGGAGCAGCTTTGAGAGTCTATATCTCTGTAGTGCACAATTTTCGATTTCTAATCTCATGCTTGCTAATTATTTCCGTCTCCACCCACAGTAGCACAATGCTGCTAACACTGTCAATGGATTCCAACTGTAGGGAATAAAAGATTCCACCAAATATTATGCAAAACCTTATGGTGTAAAAGTTGTTTGGCATTGGAATATGCTGCTTGGGAGTATAGTGGAGTCTCCTTCTCTGGGTGTTTTTTAAACAAATACTGGATGGTCATCTGTCCAGGGTGCTTTGATTGTGCATGACAGAATGGGGTTGGACTATGTCCCTTGGAGGTCTCTTCCAATTCTATGATGAAATCTTCTGCTCGGTGGGAAACCTCCAACCTCTAAATAAAATATGAAATAGATAGAAGTAGAGAATATAGATTCTTCCCTAGGGAATGTATCCTTCTATTTCCTACTAAATCCATAAATTAACATTAAATCACCTAATTCAAAGTGACAAGCGTCTAACTCAGTGATGGCCAACCTATGACACGCATGTCAGTACTGACACGCCTAGCCATTTTTGCTGGCAATCTGCTGCATGCAGATTGATTGGATGACTATGTCTTTTGTGGCCAAATTTGGTGTGATTTGGTCCAGTGGTTTTGTTGTTTACTCCATGGGAATTATGCACATTATATATATATATATATACATAGTATATATATATTATATACTATATTATATACATTATATATATATTATATACATTATATATATATTGTACATAGACCATATATATATAAAAGGGTAATGAAATTTCGGCCTAGGACAAAACAACAAAACTACACATCCCAGAAACACTAAACTTGGCAGCACAACCCCTCATCCATGCCTCTACGTTCATACAAGAAAAAGAAAACAAAAATAAAGTCCTAATTAGAGGGAGAGGAAGAATTGTTTTTATCCAATTGCTGCCAGTTAGAAGGCTAAGCTCCACCCACTTGGTCTCCTAGCAACCCACTCAGCCCAGGGGACAGGCAGAGTTAGGCCTCACTTAGGCCTCTTCCACACTGCCTATAAAATAGAGATTATCTGATTTTAACTGGATTATATGGCAGTGTAGACTCAAGGCCCTTCCACACAGCTATATAAGCCATTTATAATGGACTTAATGTCAGGGGAAAACCTTTACCCTTTACCTTAACTACCACCAGTTCCTCAATACTTTATTTCCCATACCACCATACTTTGCCACAGCAATGCGTGGCCGGGCACAGCTAGTGTCTGTGTGTGTGTGTGTGTGTGTGTGTGTGTATATATATATTCTATTATTATTGTAGTATATTATCATATTATTACTATTATATTATTATTATATTATTCATTGCTCATGATGACATTGAAACTAGAATAGAGAGAAATCAGCGTGGGAACCGCAAGAGGTACCATAGATTGTTGTACATGGAAATAATGGTAGTAAATAGTTTTTGATTTATTGAATACAGTTATATATTACAATTATATATTTTTGTTATTTAAACTATACATATTGCGAAATTATGTTTTTTTTTCTCAAAGTGACACACCACCCAAGTCATGCTAGGTTTTTTGGTGAATTTTGACACAACAAGCGCAAAAGGTTGCCCATCATTGGTCTAACTCTTAACCCTCTCCAGTTCAGCTCCTCCCTCTTTCCAAACTGGACTGATAAGCATGTCTCCTTCCTTAGGGTTTTCCCCCTCCCGTCCAGACCCATATTAATAATTCATCAGCATTACAGATGGTTTATCCTTGTTTTTAGAGCGGCAAGATGGGCTGCCACTTTGGGCCGAAATTGAGACCGATGTACTCATTTCCCCTTTTGGGGTGATTTTTGGGCGATCCTGAGGATCAAGGCACTTGAGGGTAAGACCAACCTCACTTTTGGTGACGAGGATAATTATGCAGAGTAATCTCTGTCCATGTGGAACTTGGTTATTGTCAACCTGTGGGTCTCTCCTTCCAGCAGGAGAGCTAGGGATGTGTATGTCTGCATTATAAGCTAAAGCTTGATGTCACACCATGCCCCTATGAGGGACACAACACTTGATTTTAGGAAGTTTGAGCTGGGAAGAACTGGAGGTTTGCTGGAAATAGCAACCTTCCTCAAGCCTCCACTAGTTATGTGTTATGTATATAATTCAGATTGCTTACTATATTGTATATGCCTTTAGACTTATTTATTTATGTATTTATTTACAGTATTTATATTCTGCCCTTCTCACCTCGAAGGGAACTCAGGGCAGATCACAATGTACATATACATGTACATATACATGGCAAACATTCAATGCCATTAGACATACAACACACAGACAGAGAGACAGAAGCTATTTAACTTTCTCCAGCTTCCGGCTTCATGAGGGTATGCTCAATTCTGGTCACAGGGGGAGCTGCTGCTTCATCATCCACTGTGACACCAAGTCCTTGATGGAGTACTTCTGTCAGGGGTTATTCGTCACCCTGACTTATTGATGAGTCAGGTCTCTCACCTTCTTCTCATCAGCCAGACCACTTAAGCAGTGGCTAAAGTGGCACCAACAAATGACACTTCAGTCGTAAATTATCTGCTGATCCCAGTGGTATTAAAGCTTTATTTACAAGCTATATACAACTCTAGATACCATCACTCTCTGGACACATGTTTCCTCAGCAAGGACAAAGCATGGCACGTCCTCTCAGCAAGCCGAGTCTGTTATCAGTGCAAGCAGGCACCTCCCAGCATTCCACAGTTCGTGACGCATTTTCCATCCACGCAATTGAAACAGAAGTCTTGACCCATTGGCCCTGCAGGCAATCAATCAGGGCTGGCATGTAATTAACTCCTGTGCTACTGGAAAGTTTGCTGGAACACATAGACACAATCCAACAGCAACAATTGATTTAACATTTCACACTCTAACAACAAACACACTAACAACTTCCTCATCTTCCGGCATGCACACTGCTGGACATTTTTATGGTGACGTAAATTAGTTAACTTAGCCTCCCTGCATAAGCGGTCTCTAAATTTCCTACTTGACAGATGCAATTGTCTTTCGAGTCACCGGCATTTCTGGTCTTTTTCATTTATGGTGTCGTAAAATACCTCCCCCGCTTAATTAGTGGCACCTAATTTCTCTACTTACAGCTCTAAGCTGTTTTCAAACTGCTTAGGTAAACTGTGAGTTGGGTTTGATAGTTGGGTGCTCACCTCGACCAGGCTTAGAATTGGCCACCTTTTGGTTGGTAGATCTTATTAGTGCTGGTGATTTACCAACTGTGATAAAGACCAGCCCAGCAGTTTACCAGCTGTTAGGATTTCTGGGAGTTGAAGCCCAAAACATCTGGGGACCCACAGGTTGAGAACCACTGCATTAGACTTTCAATGCAGAAACAGAAACTCTTTTAGACTTTCAGAACAGAGAGATGCTTTAGATTATGGACTATTGATTCTAAGAAAGATGCCCTGTATTATCTACACAGAGAAACTACTTCAAATCTTGTTTACAACAGGATTGATAAGCAAAGTACCTGTATGCTGAATACATGAAGTTTGTGAGTAAACCAGCTATGTTACTTTGAAAGACGTCTTCTTATTTTTGTCTCTTGAGAGCATGATATATATTTTAAGGAAGAGTAGATGTTTTGGGGCAACCAAAAGAACACTTCTGAAACTCTGCTATATAATAATAATAATAATAATAATAATAATAATAATAATAATAATAATATAGACACTTGTCTATATAATAACAGTCCTAGACACTTGGGAAGTGTTCGACTTGTGATTTTGTGATACGAAATCCAGCATATCTATCTTGTTTGCTGTGTCATAATAAAATAATAATAATAATAACAATAACAATAACAACACTTTATTTCTATTCCGCCCTATTTACCCAAAGGGACTCAGGGCGAATTCCAACAGCATACATTCAATGCTTTCGAAAAACAGATAAATATTGGCATAAAATCCCAACAAAACCCCACATATGCTATACATTTATATGTTTGTGCATTCAAAGACATACCTAAGTACATCAGTTTAACAACTGAGAAACCTAGTTGCCTTGCATAAATGCCATTTATGTTATGACTCTAACAAGTCATGGTTTTTGCCATGTGGTCATGGCAGCATTTTTCAAAAGGTTATGACTTCTAACAAAGGTCATGCCTTTCCAAAGATCATAAAATCTCCGAAAGGTTCTGGAGATTTCCATTTTCCAAAAAGATTAGATTTTAGACAATTGTCACATCAGCACCATGCATATCTGCAGACTTTCTGAATAGGGTTGCCGACATCCTACTAATGTTAGACTACATACAAACACATATATATGCGTATGTGTGTATGTGTGTATACACACACACACATATATATATGTTGTGATTGGAATGTTGCAGAGATACAAGAGGAGAAAGGCCTGTTGGCATGGAGAATAATCCCACGTAGCATTTAAAGAGCCAGTATCCAGTGTTTGAAGCTCTTCCTCTATCTTCCCCAGTAATTCTTATTGATTCCCAATATGACTGGTATTACAGGTTGCATATTCCAAATCCTTGGGACCACAAGTATTTGGAGGCTTTTTAGACTTTGAAATACATGTATTTGCATAAACATACATAATGAGATATCTTGGAGACGAGACCCAAGTTTAAACATGAAATTCATTTTGTTTCCTATACACCTAATACATATAGTCTGAAGGGGATTTTATACAAAAATTTAAATAATTGCATAAAATGTGTTGTCGAAGGCTTTCATGGCTAAAATCACTGGGCTGCTGTGAGTTTTCTGGGCTGTGTGGCCATGCCCCAGAGGCATTCTCTCCTGACGTTTCGCCCACATCTATGACAGGCATCCTCTGAGGTTATTAAGGTCTGTTGGAAACTAGGCAAGTGGGGTTTATATATCTGTGGAAAGTCCAGGGTAGGAGAAGGAACTTTTGTCTGTTTGATGCAAGTGTGAATGTTGCACTTGGACAGCTTGATTAGCATTGAATAGCCTTTCAGCTTCAAAGCCTGTTTCCTGCCTGGGGGAATCCTTTGTTTGGAGGTGTTATCCGCCCCTGTTTCCTGTCTGGAATTCCCATTTTTTGAGTGTTGCTCTTTATTTGCTGTCCTGATTCTAGCTTTTTTTTTTAATACTGAAAATATTTTCTTTTTAGAGGTTTGTCCAGTCTGACCAAGGCTCTTCAGCTATAACCAAAATAGCTCTGGACTGTTTTCAATTCTTGCAACACTGTTTGCTTTATTTCTGTCCATTTGTTGCTGGGCCCATGAAAAAGCCTCACGTAATTAATTTGGGCTGTTTTGTATGCACATTTAATATAAACCCCCTCTATGCGGCTGTTGCATTGATCTGTTTCTTGGTGTTAGTGTGTTTTATTATTCTTGGTGCTAACTTTTTTTTTTAGAATGAGGAAAAGCACATTTGTTTTTATTTGTTTACAGACAGCATCAATAAATGCAGCTATGGGTCTATTAATGAGAATTTATTGTCTCACATTAAGGGGATCTATTGTGTGTGCAAATCATGAATCAAATATGTGCATATCCTCAGCACCTAACTGGGGAGAAAAAAGCTTAGTAAGTTTTTTTTTTCTGCATTTTAAAATAGCCAGCATGAAATGCCATAGCTTTGGGATCCCCAGAGATTACTTACCCAACCTAGGAAAACCAAAGAGATCATTAGGAGGAGAAATTCAGTCAGGCTTAGCACAGCAAGCTAAGCTTCTATCTGCAGAAAATCCTGCCAATCAAAAGGTTGGCAGTTCAAGCCCGGGTCAGGGTGAGCACCCACCATCAGCCCCAGCTCCCTGCCCACCTAGCAGATCGAAAACAGAAATGTAAGTAGATAAATAGGTACTGCTTTAAGCGGGGAGGTAATAAAAGGTGCCCATAAGGACATGCCAGCAATTTGATCAGAAGGACGTCTAAAGATGACAAAGCTCCTCGGCACTGAAGATGGAGCGACAGCACCCCATGTAGCGGATTAATGATGATAAATGGAAGCTCTTACATGTGCCCGCGATCCAGATTCACCCGCAGAACAATAACATGCCACTACAGGAACTTTACTAATTCCATGAGATAAAAACAGTAGTGTTTACAATGGTCCCTCTGATCACTTACAAGTACACTGCTTCCTTTCACCAGCAGTACTCAGTCAGCACTGAAAACTTGTCCAAACTGGTTCTGCAGCAGCAGAACAGAAACAGTATCAAATCAATCCCCAGTCCTTTGCAGTTTCAGCCAATCGGCTTCATGCATTTCATTTTCCAGTCACACACAACACAGTACCTTTGCCAACCATGATCCCACACACACCCCAATCCCCACCCCCATGGCCGGAGTCGAGCACAGCCTCCAGATGCCAGAAATTGAAAAGATGGGGAAAGCCTTTACCTCTGTTTATGTATTGTCTGTCCTTGTTAATTGCACAATGGCATTGAATGTTTGCCGTATATGTTTTGTAATCTGCCCTGAGTCCCCTCAGGGAGATAGAGCAGAATATAATTAAATTATTATTATTATTATTATTATTATTATTATTATTATTATTATTATTCTCCTTTGTTGACATAACTTGTTTAAAACTTCCCATTAACGAGCAAAATACCTTACCTGGGTATATGTGAAACATGGGATGCATCTGAACTGTAGAAGTAATGCAGTTTGACACCACCTTAATAATATAATACATATAACACTTTATTTTCTGCCCTGCTCCCAGAGCAGATTACAGTATATAAACTGATACAGGTAAACATCACAATACAATGAGACACACATACACAAATAAAGGAAAAGGCTTCTCCTTTCATTTCCGGCTTTGGAGTCAGTGCTCATTTCTGGCTCTTAGGGAGGTACTTTTCTCCATTTCCAAGCCAAGGAGCTGTGTTGCCACCTCGTCGCTTGACTGGCATGACTGCTTGAAGCATCTTATGCGTTTTCTGCAGAAGCAGTACCTATTTATCTACTCACATTTGCATGTTTTCTAACTGCTAGGTTGGCAGGAGCTAGGGCTAACAGTGGGAACTCACCCTATCCTGCGGATTCGAACTGCCAACCTTTAGGTCAGCAGTTCAGTAGCACAAGGGTTCAACGCACTGCGCCATTGTGGGTCCTTTAACTGCCATGGCCCAGTGGTTTTGTGTCAGCTCTACAACACAGAGGAAAGACAAGAGCATCAGAAAAAGGCATGCAGGCATAAAGTTGACCAATATCTATTTATGCTTCTAACATCATGCCAATCAGAAATCCCCAGCCAAGATGATTTTGGGATGTGTAGTCCAAAAAAAGTAGCTTTCATTTCCATATCTTGGGAGCAACAAAGGTACAGAGAAAATAATGGAAACATATATTTTATCTTATATATAGCAGAAAGTGAGAGGAAACTCAAGGCAATGCCAGAAAGGTACGTTTCAAGGGGGAAATTCAAAATTTGAAGGAGGACAGAGAATTGGTTCAGTTGTGTTGTGTTGTCGAAGGCTTTCATGGCCGGAATCAATGGGTTGCTGTGAGTTTTCCGGGCTGCAGGGCCATATTCCAGAAGCATTTTCTCCTGATGTTTCGCCCACATCTATGGCAGGCATCCTCAGAGGTTGTGAGGTCTGTTCCTCTTCAGGAAGGTAAATAAAGAGCAACACTCAGAAAACAGGTGAATTCCAAACAGGAAACAATCAGGGCCAGTTAACACCTCCCAACAAAAGATTCCCTCAGGCAGGAAACAGAGAGGCTTTGAAGCTGCAAGACCATTCATTGCTAATCAAGATGGCCAATTGCAACATTCACACTTGCCTCCAACAGACAAGAGTTCTGGATATTTCACATTCTACTCTGGACATTATATTATTATTATTATTATTATTATTATTATTATTATTATTATTATTATTATTATTATTACAGTAGAGTCTCACTTATCCAAGCTAAATGGGCCAGCAGAAGCTTGGATAAGCAAATATCTTGGATAATAAGGAGGGATTAAGGAAAAGCCTATTAAACATCAAATTAGGTTATGATTTTACAAATTAAGAACCAAAACATCATGTTTTACAACAAATTTGACAGAAAAAGCAGTTCAATATGCAGTAATGTTATGTAGGAATTACTGTATTTACGAATTTAGCACCAAAATATCACAATATATTGAAAACATTGACTACAAAAATGGCTTGGATAAGTGAGACTCTACTGTATTATTATTAAAGTCATTTGACTTATAACAACCCCAGACTGAACTTGTCATCGAATTTCTGGGAGAAAGAACTCATGTCTGCCTGAGGCAAGTGTGAATGTTGCAACTGGCCGGCTAAATTAGCATTGAATAGCCTTGCAGCTTCAAAGCCTGGCTGCTTCCTGCCTTCAAACAAAGGGTTCCCCCAGTCAAGAAACAACTAAGCTTTGAAGCTGCAAGGCTATTCAATGCTAATAGAATGTTAAGATGGATAGAATAAGATGGCCAATTGCAACATTCATACTTGCCACAAGCAGACAAGAGTTCTTTCTCCCACCCTGGATGTTATTCCACAGATATATAAACCCCACTTGCCTATTTTCCAACAGACCTCACAACCTCTGAGGATGCCTGCCATAGATGTGGGCGAAACGTCAGGAGAGAATGCTTCTGGAACATGGCCAGACAGCCTGGAAAATTTGCAGCAACCCAACTCAGTACAGTAGTTCAGAGAAACAATCAAGATTTAAAGATATTCTTGGTTAGATTGCTTAAGGGATCCATTGACTGGTCATCTGAGAATGGAGAAGCCTTTTGTTTCCCTGGTGTGTCGATCTGAGGATGAGATGGACAGGTTGCTGTGACTCATCTAACCTCCTGGGCGATGCTTTCATGCTTATCCACATGGGACGGGCACTGCCAGGCATCACGATGAGCTGCCTTTACAAGAAGAACAGTCTCTAAACGTCAGAGCCCTTTATTTTTCTCCCCAGAGCTTCTTAGTCAGATGTGACTGGACCTCCGATGTGTCTCCTTGTAGCTCATAGCTAAACTATGGAATATGTCATCAATACAACGAGATCAATTGTTGCAGTTCCTTTAGGCTTGAGGTCCAGAATTGAAGGGTTCTTCTTCCAGGCCAGTCATATTCTGAGGCCCCTTCTACACTGTCATATAAAATCCAGATTACCATATATACTCGAATATAAGCTGACCCGAATATAAACCAAGGCACCTAATTTTACAACAAAAAACTGGGAAAACATTGACTCAGATATAAGCCGAGAGTGGTAAATTTCAGAAATAAAAATAGGTACAGTAGAGTCTCACTTATCCAACACTCGCTTATCCAACGTTCTGGATTATCCAACGCATTTTTGTAGTCAATGTTTTCAATACATCGTGATATTTTGGTGCTAAATTCATAAATACAGTAATTACTACATAGCATTAATGTGTATTGAACTACGTTATCTGTCAAATTTGTTGTATAACATGATGTTTTGGTGCTTAATTTGTAAAATCATAACCTAATTTGATGTTTAATAGGCTTTTCCGTAATCCCTCCTTATTATCCAACATATTCGCTTATCCAACATTCTGCTGGCCCGTTTAAGTTGGATAAGTGAGACTCTACTGTATTACATTTATTATTTTTCTCTATTATTATTGCTATTATTACATTTATTTTACTCTATTAATGATAATAATAATAATAATACATTTATTATTTCACTCTGATATTATTATTATTATTTTATTATGACACAGCAAACAAGATAGATATGCTGGATTTCGTATCACAAAATCACAAGTCGAACACTTCCCAAGTGTCTAGGACCGTGTGATGTATTTTCGGATGATGCGCGCAGATCCCAGTAGGGTGGCCTTTTGCAGTTGGCAGATCATAATTTTGTCAATGTCTATTGTTTCCAAATGCCGGCTGAGATCTTTTGGCACGGCACCCAGTGTGCCCATCACCACCGGGACCACCTGCACTGGTTTCTACCAGAGTTTTTGAAGTTCAATCTTGAGGTCCTGATAGCGGCTGAGTTTTTCCTGTTGTTTCTCATCAATGCGACTGTCACCTGGGATGGCGACATCAATGATCCAAACCTTTTTCTTTTCCACAACTGTGATGTCTGGTGTGTTGTGTTCCAGAACTTTGTCAGTCTGGATTCGGAAGTCTCACAGTATCTTTGCATGTTCATTTTCCAATACTGTTGCAGGTTTGTGATCCCACCAGTTCTTTACTACTGGGAGGTGGTACTTGAGGTATAAGTTCCAATGAATCATTTGGGCCACATAGTTGTGCCTCTGTTTGTAGTCAGTCTGTGCGATTTCTTACAGCAGCTGATAATATGATCAATGGTTTCATCAGTTTCCTTGCACAGTCTGCATTTTGGGTCATCAGCTGATTTTTTGATCTTGGCCTTAATTGCCTTTGTTCTGATGGCTTGCTCCTGGGCTGCAAGGATCAGGCCTTCTGTCTCCTTCTTCAGGGTCCCATTTGTGAACCAGAGCCAGGTCTTCTCCTTATCAGCTTTTCCTTCAATTTTGTCAAGGAACTTTCCATTCAATGTTTTGTTGTGCCAGCTGTCAGCTCTAGTTTGTAGTGTGGTTTTCTTGTACTGGTTTTTTGTCTGCTGTGCTTTGAGGAGTTTCTGATTTTTTACTTCAATCAAAGCATTATTATTATTATTATTATTATTATTATTATTATTATTATTATTATTATTATTATTATTATTATATAGTATCCCTACTTTCTGTCTTAGACGAGAATCAAAGCATTTAATATTATTGAATCCCTGCTGCCCTCTTCTGGGAAACTCTAGTACTGTATAATTTTAGCACTAAGTGGGAATAAATAAATCTGTAATTAGGAATTTCCCACCATTCATATTATTCATCCTTATGTCTTAGGACATGGTTTGAATTTATGTTTTTTTCCTGCCTGGTAAATCAGTATGTGTTGGAAGAAACCAAATAACATAATAATAAATCCTGATGCATTATTATTTAAAGAAACAATAAATCACCATAAAGTCCAACTCTGCCTTGCTTGGGCTGGATTAATTTCTTCTACAGTTAGTTACCTGTCTTTGGCTAGTTTAAAAGATAGGAAAAGGGATGGATTTGGGAGATAACGATATGTAGTGTGCTAGATTAGGCAAAAGACCTTGTAAAACTACAATTCCTTGAGCCATGGCAGTTAAAAGTGGTGTCAAACTGTATTAAATTCTACAGTGCAGACCAGGCATGGGCAAACTTGGATCGTCCAGGTGTTTTGGACTGCAACTCCCACAATTCCTAACAGCCTAGCGGCTGTTAGGAATTGTGGGAGTTGCAGTCCAAAACACCTGGACGGCCCAAATTTGCCCATGCCTGGTGTAGATACACTCTCTAATAGAAAGACATGAAACTGAGGATTGTTTGCACACTTATTGTAATGTTGCTACTATTGGAATAATATCTATGCTGCTATTGTGATTTTTGTGTCTCACCTATATACACATTGTCTCACTATTCATTGTAATGCCTGACTGACCTAACACCTGCTTCTTAAGTCTCATTTGAGGCCTCTTCTTTTTTCTTGCCATTTTGATGGAATTGAGTTGGAAGGAGAAAGGAGGATTTAGACTGGAAGGCATTGCACTTCCCTAATATGACACAAAAGGAGTCTTTTCCCAGCCAAATATGGGTTTCTTATTGCTTTCAAATAATATAAGCCGCTTCTGACACCTCTAATACACATACAGCTTATCATCAACATGAATATCATCATCATCATCATCATCAACAACAACAAATTTTTATTTATTACTCACTTCTTTCGGCTCAAGGTGAGTCACAACATAGTTGAATCTATATATATAAAAGGGTAATGAAATTTCGGCCTAGGACAAAACAACAAAACTACACATCCCAGAAACACTAAACTTGGCAGCACAACCCCTCATCCATGCCTCTACGTTCATACAACAGAAAGAAAAGAAAACTAAAGTCCTAATTAGAGGGAGAGGAATAATTGTTTTTATCCTATTGCTGCCAGTTAGAAGGCTAAGCTCCGCCCACTTGGTCTCCTAGCAACCCACTCAGCCCAGGGGACAGGCAGAGTTAGGCCTCACTTAGGCCTCTTCCACACTGCCTATAAAATACAGATTATCAGATTTGAACTGGATTATATGGCAGTGTAGACCCAAGGCCCTTCCACACAGCTATATAACTCATTTATAATGGACTTAATGTCAGGAGAAAACCTTGCCCCTTGACCTTAACTACCACCAATTCTTCAATACTTTATTTCCCATACCACCAGACTTCGCCACAGCAACGCGTGGCCGGGCACAGCTAGTCTATATATATTAAAAAGTGATGGCATCACGGCAGCGGACAAAACAACAAAAGTAAACACCCCACAACCTCGAAACTTGCCAGCACAACCCCTCATCCATGCCTCTAGGTTGATACAACAAAAAGAAAAGAAAAATAAAGTCCTAATTAGAGGGAGAGGAATAATTGTTTTTATCCAATTGCTGCCAGTTAGAAGGCTAAGCTCTGTTCACTTGGTCGCCTAGCAACCCACTCAGCCTAGGGGACCCTTTACCTTAACTACCACCAATTCCTCAATACTTTATTTCCCATACCACCATACTTCGCCACAGCAACGCGTGGCCGGGCACAGCTAGTGAATCTATAAAATCACACATTACAGTTAAAACACAACCGTAAAAGCAACATATTAAAACATAGACATATTAAAATACCTGAAATAAAAGTTAAAATGCAAGTTTAGTTTGTATGCTAATTAGTTTGTATGATTGGGCCGGACTGTGGCACAACTGGCTAGTAACCAGCTGCAATAAATCACTACTGACCGAGAGGTCATGAGTTCGAAGCCTGGGTCAGGTTAAGCCCCCGATCATTAAATAGCCCGGCTTGCTGTTTACCTGAGCAGCCCAAAAGACAGTTGCATTTGTCAACTAGGAAATTTAGGTACACTTTATGCGGGGAGGCTAATTTACAACACCAATAATGGGGTTGCTTCCATAATGTGGTTGACACCATTGATTCTATTCTTGGACCTGGTGGAATGATGTATTAGTCACCCTCTGCTGTGCAGAACAATTTGATGTTCTGGTTTTTAAAGTAACTATTATGTTGTTTTTATCTTGTATTGCATTGTTTTAAAATCTTATTGTTTAAATGATTATGTGTATTGTATGCTATGTTGTTGTCATATTCTTGTTGTAAGCCGCCCCGAGTCCCCACAGGGAGATGGTGGCGGGGTATAAATAAAGTTATTATAAAACTGCCAGCAACACGTGGAAAGGAATGAGGAAGTACAGCACTCGGTGTCACTCGTGGATGATGAAGCAACAGCTCCCCCTGTGACCGGAATCGAGCATGGAGCTGGAAATGTTAAAATTGCCTCTGTGTGTGTCTATACTGTATGTTGTTTGTCTGATGGCATTGCATGTTTGCAGTATATATGTTCACTAGCTGTGCCCGGCCACGCGTTGCTGTGGCGAAGTATGGTGGTATGGGAAATAAAGTATTGAGGAATTGGTGGTAGTTAAGGTAGAGGGTAAAGGTTTTCCCCTGACATTAAGTCCAGTCGTGTCTGACTCTGGGGGTTGGTGCTCATCTTGAGTCTACACTCCATATAATCCAGTTGAAATCAGATAATCTTATTTTATAGGCAGTGTGGAAGAGGACTGATTGAAGTGGCCCTGGGCTGAGTGGGTTGCTAGGAGACCAAGTGGGTGGAGCTTAGCCTTCTAACTGAAAGCAGACCAAGTGGGTGGAGCTTAACCTTCTAACTGGCAGCAATTGGATAAAAACAATTATTACTCTCCCTCTAATTAGGACTTTATTTTTCTTTTCTTTTTTGTTGTATGAATGTAGAGGCATGGATGATGGGTTGTGCTGCCAAGTTTAGTGTTTCTGGGATGTGTAGTTTTGTTGTTTTGTCCTAGGCCAAAATTTCATTACCCTTTTATATATATAGATTGTAATCCACCCTGAGTCCCCTTTGGGGTGAGACGGGCGGGATATAAATACTGTAAATAAATAAATAAAAATGTGATTTTATGCCATGCAGCTTTGAGTCTCCTTCGGGAGAGATAAAGTGGGGTATAAATAAATACAGGGGCCGGGCTTAGTACAGGAGGCTAAAGCAATATGTAAAGTAAGAGCCTACTGATCAAAAGGTCAGCAGTTTGAGCCTGGGTTGTTGTATGTTTTCCGGGATGTATGGCCATGTTCCAGAAGTATTCAAGTTTGAGCCCGGGTTGAAAATGAGCACCCGCCGTTAGCCTCAGCTCACCTGCCCACCTAGCAGAGTCGAAAGCAGAAATGCAAGTAGATAAAATAGGTACAGCTTTTAGCGGGGAGGTTATAAACGCGGCTTTAAGTACATCTATCAGGAGGAAACTCATCGGCATGGAAGATGGAGAGACGGCATGCCCCATGGCCAGAGCCTCCAAAGATGCCGGAAATAAGATGGGGAAAAACTGCCTTTACCTCTGTTTGTGTTGTCTGTCCTTGTCAATTGTATAATCAGCACTGAATATTTGTCGTATATGTGTTCTGTAAAGCAGCTCTGAGTCCCCTTCAGGGTGAGAAGGGCAGGATATAAATACTCTAAATAAATAAATAACAGGTTTGTTTATTGTATGGCTATGTTCCAGAAGTATTCTCTCCTGATGTTTTGCCCACATCTCTGGCAGGCATCCATATATATTTTCTGTATATATTTCAGATTTCAATATTAATGTCAAAAATACGTAGTATGATTTTACATAGGATTTGTGCTACATTAGAACAGTAAAGACAAATATCACTTAAGTAAAATAAACATTGATTATTAAATAACCAAAAAAAAAAAGGTGTAAACACTAAGCTAATCTGGGAATCTGCTATTGCAACACATCCAATGAAGTGGTTTAAAACCAGTATAAAAACAGATTAGGACTAAGTACGTTCCAGCCCGGAAAACAAACAACAACCCTGTGATTCCGGCCATGAAAGCCTTCAACAACACATCAAATAAATAATGATTATTTATTTATTTATTTATTTACAACATTTATACCCCGCCCTTCTCACCTGAGGGGACTCAGGGCGGCTTACAAAAATTGGCAAAGTTTAATACCCAAAATACAATAATAAAAACAAAACAATATAAACAGATCTATTAATAACATTGTTAAAACACATTATAAAAACCTTAAAAACGTATATATAATTAATTCCATTTGTCCGAGATCCTCATGCTTCATCCTTAAATCAGGCCATGTCAACTTCGTCATAATCAAATATAGTAAACACAAGACATAGGTTTAAGATTCATAGTTAAAAATTGATTGGGTCGGCAATAAATTCATTTGAATTACAGATTGAAAGAAGATAAAAGGTAAAGGTTTCCCCTGACGTTAAGTCCAGTCGTGACCGACTCTGGGGGTTGGTGCTCATCTCCATTTCTAAGCCGAAGAGTCAGCGTTGTCCGTAGACATCTCCAAGGCATGTGGCCGGCATGACTGCATGGTGTGCCGTTACCTTCCTGCCGGAGCGGTACCTATTGATCTACTCACATTGGCATGTTTTCAAACTGCTTAGGTTGGCAGGAACTGGGCCTAACAACGGGCGCTCATTCCGCTCCCGGGATTTGAACCTGGGACCTTTTGGTCTGCAAGTTCAGCAGCTCAGCTGAACAGGGGCAGAAGGTAGACAAGATTAAAAGACACAATTAAATCAAACTTGGCTATAAAATGCCATAAGAAGCATTTGGCAAAGGGCAGCATGGTTCCTTTATTTCAGTGGGGCCCAGGTTCAATGACAAAACCATGATTCAAGAGGGAAACCATGGATAATCCATCATTGAAGACCCTGACCACAAGGAGCAGCCCAAGTCCTTTCAAGAGTGAGGTGTCTAAAGAAAGTCTTTGACAAACCTATGACACAACAATAGCAGCCCTATTCCTCAATGGCAGGAGATGCTTTGAGGGAGATGGAGGCAAAGGGAGATGTTCGATCCAATCCGCAGCATCAAGCTTCCCGACGAAAAGGGAATGGACTTCAAGAGAAGTGAGAGGTGGCATCACGAGGAAGAGTGTGGCCGCGAGAGAACCAAAGCACCGGGGAAAAGGGGGAAAGATCACAGTGGCCTTTCATCATGGAAAAGACGCAGTTGGTTGCCATCCAAGGGGCCACCACGGTGATTGCCACCGAGGGTAGGCGCATGACCCGCCTATTCATCACCCCATTGAGCCCCCGTCTCTTCCTGATGGAGATGCTGGCCACTTTCCAGCTGTGCGTCGGCTTCAATGTGCTGCGCCCTTTGGCCGAAAAGGAGACCTACCTGGGACATCTGTATTCCTTTGCCGCCCTCCACTTCTACTTGACTTTGAGTGAGAACCCGACGAATCCGACCACGACGCTGGTCCATATCCTGCGCAAAGGCATCTCGATGAAGCTGGGTGTGCTGACGATCGTGGCCCAGTTTGTGGGCGCCTTCGTCGCCGCAGTCTATCAAAACGTGCTCTGGGCAAGAGGCATCCTGGAGTTGCTCTCCGATCCCCACGTCTGCAGCTACCCTCTCCAGACCAACCTGTTGAAGGCCTTCGGCACGGAGCTTGTCTCCTCCTTCTTGTTCCAGCTCACCCTGCTCAAATCGGAGGAGCAAGAGATCCGCGTCAGGGCCAACATGATTGCCATCGCACTCACCTCCCTGGTGTATGCAGGTTTGTGAACATCTCTCTCTCTCTCCTTGCCTGAGGCTCCATCTACACCAGTGATTCCCAAAGTGGGCACTACCGCCCCCCGGTGGGCACTGGAGCGATCCGGGGGGCGGTGATGGCACCTATTAGGACATGGGGCGGGGCCAGAGGAGACAGGGCTGAGCACCTGAGGCACCTGTCAGGACACACAGGGGGCGGAGCTAGAGGAGTGGGCGTGGCTTCTTCCCAAGAGCCCGAAATAGGGCTGAGAATCTATACCTGTTGTGACTCAGCAACAGCATTGTAACACCTCTAGACTGCGTGAGCACTGGAAACCAACATGGAGGCCAATAAACAATCTAATATCTTTATTAAAGCAATAAAGGAATCAAACAAAAATAAGCAGAGTATATAGTCCAGCAATAGTCCTTTTAGGAAAAGTCAAATATAGTCCAGTAATATAAAGTTTAATGTCCAGTATTAGAGTTCAAAGTTTTAAATCCAATAACCGAAACACACTCAAACTTCCAAGCAGTTTGAGTGGGGAATAAAGCAAGGTCTCTCAGGAAAGGTTCCCGGGCACGATGTCCAAGGCAAGGAATCAAGGCAAGGCAAGATTAGTCGTGGTGGATCTGAAACGCAGGGAGATGAGATGCAACTCCCGGTCTACTCAAGAGTAGCATTCCGTCAAACCGCTGAGATGCACAGGAACAAGAGTCGATGTTAACTTTCCAACTGTCACGTTGACACTGCGACAGGTAGCCTGTGCCCAGAACTTTTATGGAAGTTCCAAGCTCTCCGACCCAGGTGTTTGAGTCCACATTTTCCCAAGGGAAACAGACTAAACACAACAACCTGCCAGATGTAAACCTCCCTTAATCTTCCCAAGAGAAATAGTTTAATTACAATCCTCTCTCTCTGCTAATCTCGCACTTCGTCTCAGGGACTCCTTATTGGAGCGATGTGTTTTCATAGAATCATAGAATCATAGAATAGTAGAATTGGAAGAGACCACATGGGCCATCTAGTCCAACCCCCTGCTAAGAAGCAGGAAATCGCATTGAGAAAAGATCTGCTATCAAACACAACATTTTCCGGGGAACCGGGCTCTGTTTCAAGGGCTTCACTAATTAGCTTTGGTACCAAACTGTCAACAGGGGACATCTGGAATGGAACAGAATCTTGCTGAGATGGGAAAAAACCCATATCCTTGTCAGTTTGATCTGTGATGGCTGTGGGATCATGGGTCAAAGGTCCCTGAGGCATCACAAGCATAGGCTGCAGAGCCAGAGTGAAGATGAAGGGGATTCTGGGTTTCAGGTGCAAGAGCCAGATGATGGGATACAGGATGAATTTCAGGATGATGGCATGGGGATGGGAATTATACAGGCTGATTCAGAGGCTCAAGAAATGCAGCTGGTGGATGAACTCTTGAACCAGCCAGTCATAGATAACAGCCAGGATGTTAGGGTGAACTCTTATATTTAATTTCCTTTTTAAAAAATGAGTAGAAATCTAGATTGAAAATAGTGGATAACATGTAGAAAGCGCAATTCTACATGTTTTGAATTACTGATAATAATACAGTAGAGTCTCACTTATCCAACATAAACAGGCCGGCAGAATATTGGATAAGCAAATATGTTGGATAATAAGGAGGGATTAAGGAAAAGCCTATTAAACATCAAATTAGGTTGCGATTTTACAAATTAAGCACCAAAGCATCATGTTATACAACAAATTTGGCAGAAAAAGTAGTTCAATGCGCAGTAATACTATGTAGTAATTACTGTATTTACAAAATATCACGATATATTGAAAACATTGACTACAAAAATGGCTTGGATTATCCAGAGGCTTGGATAAGCGAGGCTTGGATAAGTGAGACTCTACTGTATGTACTTAATGTTAGAATTAACCGGTTGATTGACTAATGTAGATATGCATGTACATTTCAAAAGGATTGTTATTTGATTTTATCTGCTATAATCTGCTGTTTTGTTATGTAACATATCATTAATAAACTGTTTACCCACCAAAAAAAAAAGAAGAGAGATAACAGCCAGGATGACATTCCCATGGGAAATAATGAGCCGGAGATGTCTCAGGCCCCAATTCAGGTGCGAGATAATGAGGTGGCTGGCCTTGAGGGAGAGCCATCACTATTTAGAGCAGATCGCTTGCAATGGAAAGGAATGTCTCAGCCTCACTGTAGTTTGAGATTGGCTGGAAAATGGGAGGCCTCTGAAGGAAAGAGAAATGTATTTTTGGGTTGCTTTTAAAACTGTGGGTTGAGAGACAGATCTTTGTCAAAGCAAATTCTCGCTTCATCAGTGTGTATGCTTATGTTTTCCTGCTTTGGAAATTCTCCTGTTCCTGGATCTTTGTAACCTGTGGACCTTTGTTTCTTTGGGAACTGGACTCTTGTTTTGCCTATGGATTATTGGATTTACTGACTCTCGTTTTGCCTATGAACTATTGGATTTTGCTGACTCTTTTTACTACTATTTTGGGAACTATATATCTGCCTGCTTTGATATATATATAGATATATATGCTTTTGCTCAATAAAATTACAAAAGACAATCTTCTGTGTGTGACTTGGTGTCAACAGCAAGGTGAACTATTCTGAGGTGCCACAATGGAGGCAGGATCACGGCCCAAGGGTTCAGGGGACATCACAATACCTCTCCTGAGGCGCTTGTTGTGACACAGAAGGCGGAGTTAGGGAAGGGGGCAGGGCCTCCTTCCAAGAGCGCAAGACAGGGCTGAGCCTCTATACCTCTCCTGAGAGGTCTGTTAGGACTAAAGGGCGGGGCTAGGGACGGGCGGGGCCTCTTCCCAAGAGCCCGAGATAGGGCTGAGCCTCTATATACTTCCCCTGAGGTGCTTGTTAGAACACAGGGGCGCGGTATAGAGGTTCATGTTGTGACTCAGCCACAGGATAGCCAGAGTGAGGATGAAGAAGGGGATTCTGGGTTTCAGATACAAGAGCCAGTTGAGCCAGAAGATGGGCTGCAGGAAATACAGGCTGATTCAGAGGCTCGAGAATTGCAGTTTGAACTGTTGACCCCAGAATGAACTGTTGACCCCAGAAGCCATAGACAACAGCCAGGATGACATTCCCATGGGAATTAATGAGCAAGAGAGCTCTCAAGACCTTGAATTATCTAGGGCTGACCGTTTGTTATGGAGAGGTTTTCAGGTCCGTAGGAGTGAGAGGCTAGCTGGAAAAAAGAGGCCACTTATGGAAAAAGAAATGCCTTTCTCGGGTGCTTTTAAAAGTGTGTGTTTGCAGATAGCTCGTGGTCAAAGCAAATCCTCGCTTCATCTGTGTGGATGTTCTTGTTTCATGCTCAAGAGAAGTTTTCCTGGATCTTTGTACCTTTGGACCTTGTTTTTGGGATCTACTGTCTATCGCCTTGCCTTATAGATTATTACATTGCTATGGTTTGTGGACTAATGAATTTTCATGGCTTATGAACTATTTGGATTCCTATTGATTCTTTTATTGCCCACAAAAGCATGCAGAAGAAAACCCTTAAGGTGCATCAATACTCTGTGGTTTGTGTAATCACCATCTGGACCTCACACTGGTTCCAGGATTCCATGTGTAACCATCTGCAAGGTGAAACCACTTTTCAACTGCATTAAATGGTCAGTGTTGATAGGGCCTTAATCCATAACTGTATACAAGATTATCGGTTGTATCTGAGGAAGCAGACTTGGGGTACATCTATATGGGCCGGGCTGTGGCGCAGGCTGTTGAGCAACCAGCTGCAACAAATCACTCTGACCAAGAGGTCATGAGTTCGAGGCCAGCTCGGAGCCCCGTGTTTGTCTTGTCTTTGTTCTATGTTAAAGGCATTGAATGTTTGCCTTATATGTGTAATGTGATCCGCCCTGAGTCCCCTTCGGGGTGAGAAGGGCGGAATATAAATACTGTAAATAAATAAATAAATATATTGAATCAATGCATTTTGAGACCACTTTAATTCCATGGCTCAGTGCTAGAGCCATGAGAAGTATGACTTGTGGCCTTCAGTGAATACAACTATACCTAAAGACTATGGACTATCGATTAAGAATGATACCCTGTGTACTCAACACCCAGAGACAACTACAGAGAAAACCTGAATGAGAAATGCCCGTGTATGGTGAATTAATACAAGGTGTTTGCGAGTAAACAAGATAGGTTATTTTTCAAAGAAGACTTTGTCATTTTTGTCTCTGAGTGCATATTTTAAACTAAGAGGTGTCAAGGGAGTGTATATCTTTTGGGCAACTGCAAAGAAACAACCATCCTCTGCTAACCAAATATATTTTTGTAGTGGCATGTCTTTCTCCCTGGCCATTCTTCAGTTTAACAGCTGAGTTACCTGTGTGCCATTACATCAATGCTTATGAATATCACTTGTTCCAAGAGTTGATTTCCAACAAGGTCATGCTTTTCTTTGTCCTTGGCAGTTCAGAGGCATGGTTCTTCAGTTTAACAGCTGAGCTACTTGTGTGCCATTACATCAATGCTTATGAATATCACTTGTTCAAAGAGTTGGCTTCTAACAAGGTCATGCTTTTTGTTGTCCTTGGCAGTTCAGAGGCATGGTTCTTCAGTTTAACAGCCGAGTTACCTGTGTGCCATTACGTCAATGCTTATGAATATCACTTGTTCAAAGAGTTGGCTTCTAACAAGGCCATGCTTTTCTTTGTCCTTGGCAGTTCAGAGGCATGGTTCTACAGTTTAACAGCCGAGTTATCTGTGTGCCATTACGTCAATGCTTATGAATATCACTTGTTCCAAGAGTTGACTTCTAACAAGGCCATGCTTTTCTTTGTCCTTGGCAGTTCAGAGGCATGGTTCTACAGTTTGACAACTGAGTTACCTGTGTGCCATTACATCAATGCTTCTGAATAGCACTTGTTCAAAGGTTGACTTCTAACAAGGCCATGCTTTTCTTTGTCCTTGGCAGTTCAGAGGCATGGTTCTACAGTTTAACAGCCGAGTTATCTGTGTGCCATTACGTCAATGCTTATGAATATCACTTGTTCCAAGAGTTGACTTCTAACAAGGCCATGCTTTTCTTTGTCCTTGGCAGTTCAGAGGCATGGTTCTACAGTTTAACAGCCGAGTTATCTGTGTGCCATTACGTCAATGCTTATGAATATCACTTGTTCCAAGAGTTGACTTCTAACAAGGCCATGCTTTTCTTTGTCCTTGGCAGTTCAGAGGCATGGTTCTACAGTTTGACAGCTGAGTTACCTGTGTGCCATTACATCAATGCTTCTGAATAGCACTTGTTCAAAGGTTGACTTCTAACAAGGCCATGCTTTTCTTTGTCCTTGGCAGTTCAGAGGCATGGTTCTTCAGTTTGACAGCTGAGTTACCTGTGTGCCATTACATCAATGCTTATGAATATCACTTGTTCAAAGAGTTGACTTCTAACAAGGTCATGCTTTTCTTTGTCCTTGGAAGTTCAGAGGCATGGTTCTTCAGCTTAACAGCTGAGTTACCTGTGTGCCATTACGTCAATGCTTATGAATATCACTTGTTCCAAGAGTTGACTTCTAACAAGGTCATGCTTTTCTTTGTCCTTGGCAGTTCAGAGGCATGGTTCTTCAGTTTGACAGCTGAGTTACCTGTGTGCCATTACATCAATGCTTCTGAATAGCACTTGTTCAAAGAGTTGACTTCTAACAAGGTCATGCTTTTCTTTGTCCTTGGAAGTTCAGAGGCATGGTTCTTCAGTTTGACAGCTGAGTTACCTGTGTGCCATTACAGGAATGCTTATGAATATCACTTGTTCAAAGAGTTGACTTCTAACAAAGTCATGCTTTTCTTGACTAGTGGTTTTCAGAAGGTGGTCTCCACATGTTCATGGAAATTCACATTTGCCAAATGGACGTGACGTCATTTTTCCTTTTTAATATGGGTATGAATGTCATTTGTTTCCGAAGGGAATTATTTCCAATCCAATACGGCAGCCTACTCGGAGGTCGAGAGAGTATAACTTTCCATGGCCATTTGAACCTTGGTCTCTCAGAGCTATATAGTTCAGTACTGAAATCACTATCCCACATTAGCACTCACAACTACATTGACATGCATGGGGCAATGGGGTCACAATTATTTATTATTTATTTACAGCATTTATATTCCGCCCTTCTCACCCCGAAGGGGACTCAGGGCGGATCAAATTACACATATAGGCAAACATTCAATGCCTTTTAACATAGAACAAAGACAAGACAAACATAGGCTCTGAGCGGGCCTCGAACTCATGACCTCCTGGTCAGAGTGATTCATTGCAGCTGGTTGCAGCTGGCTTGCTCTCCAGCCTGCGCCACAGCCCGGGCCCTAGCATCCAGCATCCTAGAATTGGGAGAGAGCCGAAGGGAACTCAGCCCAACTCCATTCTGCCATCCAGCCTCTGCTTAGAAATCTCCAGAGACTTATCTATATATATAAAACAGTGATGGCATCACGGCGACCGACAAAACAACAAAACTACAGGTCCCCCAACCTCGAAATTTGACAACACAACCCATCATCCACGCCTCTAGGTTGATACAACAAAAAGAATAGAAAAATAAAGTCCTAATTAGAGGGAGAGGAATAATTGCTTTTATCCAATTGCTGCCAGTTAGAAGGGTAAGCTCCTCCAACTTGGTCTCCTAGCAACCCAATAAAAAAAATAAAAAACACTAAAAATAATTAAAAACACTAAAAGATTAATACAATAAAATACTATAATAACAGAAAATAACAAAAAATAATACAAGAAAATAATAAAATATAATAAATAAAAAGATTACTTATAATAAAATTAATTAAAAAATACAAATAACGTCAAATAAAAATTACACAACAATTTTTAACCAATACCACCACCACTTTGCCACAGCAACGCGTGGCCGGGCACAGCTAGTATCTTATATATACAAAAACCTACTGACTTGGCACACAGAAAAGGAAGTACAGTTGAGTCTCACTTATCCAACATAAACGGGCCGGCAGAATGTTGGATAAGCAAATATGTTGGATAATAAGGAGGCATTAAGGAAAAGCCTATTAAACATCAAATTAGGTTATGATTTTACAAATGAAGCACCAAAACATCATGTTATACAACAAATTTGGCAGAAAAAGTAGTTCAATACGCAGTAATACTATGTAGTAATTACTGTATTTACAAAATATCACGATATATTGAAAACATTGACTACAAAAATGGCTTGGATTATCCAGAGGCTTGGATAAGCGAGGCTTGGATAAGTGAGACTCTACTGTAGTAAAGGACTCAATGGTTAGATGGGCTCAAAACATCGGCCAAGAGATAAAAATGGCCCAATGAGGAAAAAACATGGAAGAGAAGAATTAAGTACACGGCATGTCGAAACCTAAAAGAAAACATTTACAAAACGCACTTGTGGTGGTATCTCCCTCCAGAGAGATTAGCGAAGATGTACCATTGCACCGATAAATGCTGGAAATGTGGGAAATAAAGAGGAAGCCAATAGACTGAAGGCAAGGAGGAAATGGATGTTGATTTGGAGCTTATAATATTTTTATATGTACTATTCAAATAGAAGACTGTGACCTCTTATTGAAAATATATTGTCTGAGAAATGATTGTGAAAGACTAATAGATGAAAGTATTGCACTGTATAAGGAGCCCCGGTGGCAAAGTGTGTTAAAGCGCTGAGCTGCTGAACTTGCAGACTGAAAGGTTGCAGGTTCAAACCCTGGGAGCGGTGTGAGCAGCCGCTGTTAGCTCCAGCTTCTGACAACCTAGCAGTTCGAAAACATGACAATGTGAGTAGATCAATAGGTACCGCTCCAGCGGGAAGGTAATGGCGCTCCAATGCAGTCATGCTGGCCACATGACCTTGGAGGTGTCTATGGACAACGCCGGCTCTTTGGCTTAGAAATGGAGATGAGCACCAGCCCACAGTGTTGGTCACAACTGGACTTAACGTCAGGGGAAAACGTTTACCTTTACTAATACTTCTGTATGTACTACAGTAGAGTCTCACTTATCCAAGCCTCGCTTATCCAAGCCTCTGGATAATCCAAGCCATTTTTGTAGTCAATGTTTTCAATATATCATGATATTTTGGTGCTAAAGTCGTAAATACAGCAATTACTACATAACATTACTGTGTACTGAACTATTTTTTCTGTCAAATTTGTTGTCTAACATGATGTTTTGGTGCTTAATTTGTAAAATCATAACCTAAATTGATGTTTAATAGGCTTTTCCTTAATCCCTCCTTATTATCCAACATATTTGCTTATCCAACGTTCTGCCGGCCCGTCTATGTTGGATAAGTGAGACTCTACTGTATATAGAAATCTCCAGAGAAGGACACTCCACGGGACTCTGAGGCAGTGCATTGCACTCCTATTTATTTTATTTTATTTATTTATTTACAGTATTTATATTCTGCCTATTTTATTTATTTATTTACAGTATTTATATTCTGCCTATTTTATTTATTTATTTATATACAGTATTTATATTCTGCCTATTTATTTATTTATTTATTTACAGTGTTTATATTCTGCCTATTTGTTTTATTTATCTATTTATTTACAGTATTTATATTCTGCCTATTTGTTTTATTTATTTATTTATTTATTTACAGTATTTATATTCTGCCTATATATTTTATTTATTTATTTATTTGCAGTATTTATATTCCGCCCTTCGCACCCCGAAGGGGACTCAGGGCGGATCACATTATATACATATAGAGTAAACATTCAATGCCCATATACACATAGAACCGAGACAGAGACAGACGCAGAGGCAATTTAACCTTCTCCTGAGGGGATGTTCGATTCTGGCCACAGGGGGGAGCAGCTGCTTCATCATCCACTGTAACGGCACTTCCTCATTCCAACGTTGTAAATTAGTTAAACTTGCCTCCCCACTTTTATAAGTGGTACCTTATTTCCTACTTGATAGATGCAACTATCTTTCGGGTTGCTAGGTCAGCAACGAGCAGGGGCTATTTATTTATTTATTTTAATTGCTCTTAAAACAAGCTGGGACATAGCAGCCAAAACTACATGTTTATTGACCGGTTATAACCCAATGTGACAACAAAAGTGGCCCTCTTATTTGCTCAAAGCTGCTAAAAGGAGATCTGAGTACATAGATCAGATTGGGGTGCAGTGTAGGGGAGATGAGGATAGTTGATGCATACATCTATGGCTAAGCTACGTTGGCACCAAGCTGGCAAATACCTGTATATTTTTATTTTATTTTAAGTGTACCAGATGTATGTTGTATTTCATGTTTGTATTGTCTGTGCTTGATAAGGCCAACTGGCTAATCAATAAATTGTTGTTGTTATTTTTTAATTGCCGGGTGCATACATCTATGGCTAAGCTACATTGGCACCAAGCTGGCAAATACCTGTATATTTTTATTTTATTTTAAGTGTACCAGATGTATGTTGTATTTCATGTTTGTATTGTCTGTGCTTGATAAGGCCAACTGGCTAATCAATAAATTGTTGTTGTTATTTTTTAATTGCCGGGTGCATACATCTATGGCTAAGTTACATTGGCACCAAGCTGGCAAATACCTGTATATTTTTATTTTATTTTAAGTGTACCAGATGTATGTTGTATTTCATGTTTGTATTGTCTGTGCTTGATAAGGCCAACTGGCTAATCAATAAATTGTTGTTGTTATTTTTTAATTGCCGGGTTCCCCCCCCCCCCCCGCCACGGGCTGGCCTCGAACTCATGAGCTCATGGTCAGAGTGATTTATTGCAGCAGGCTGCTCACCAGCCTGTGCCACAGCCCGGCCCCTAAGGTTTAGGTGGAATCTCTTTTCCTGCAGTTTGCATCCGTTGCTGTGTGTCCTTGTCTCTGGGGCAACAGAACCCCAAGGCGGTTCCATTTCCAAGATGAAATCTAGAAACCGGGCTCTTGTGTCCCCTAAGCCGCTCCTCGCCGGGCTTGGCTCCCAGACCTTTGCCCTTCTCTGTGTCCTTTCCCCTCCCGCCACCTGTTGTGGTTGTGGTTATTGTTGTTGTGGGCGGCGTTGCCGTGGCGCCGCCTCCTCCTCGTCCCAATTGGGGAAGCCGGGCGCCTCTCGCTCTCCCTCCTTCCTACCCCAAGCCCAAAAGCATCATCCTCGGAGGAGCCCAGTCTGTCGGCGTGGCAGCTCCGAGAGAGAGCAAGCCATTCTCCCTCCCTTCCTCCCTCCTTTCCTCCCTCCACCGGCTGCAGTGCGGCGGAGAAGGAGGCGGCTGTGCCCGGGCTGCCAGAGCCGGAGAAGAGGACATCCGAGACGAAGGGGTTTGCAGCATGGATCGGGGCCCAGGGAGCCGGGATCTCTGACAGCCTGGGCTGCTGGTGGGCAAGGGCAAGGAAGCCCTTGAGAGGCCAGAGAAGGGCCCAGAGAAGAGACCAGGAAGCCCTTGAGAGGCTGGAGTCCAGGCTAGAGAAGAATCAAGTCTGGAAGGGGCTGGCAAGAGAAGGGCCAAGAGAAGCCCTTGGGAAGCTAGAGAACAGCCCAGGGAGGAGGCTAGAGAATCATCTTTTGGTGGCTACAGAAGAGGCCAGAGAAGCCATCACAAAGCCCCCGAGAGGCTAGAGAAGAGCCCAGGGAAGAGGCTAGAGAGTCATCTTTTGGTGGCTACAGAAGAGGCTGGAGAAGCCATCACAAAGCCCTTGAGAGGCGAGAGAAGGGCCCAGAGAAGAGACCAGGAAGCCCTTGAGAGGCTAGAGTCCAGGCTAGAGAAGAATCTTAAGTCTGGAGGGGGCTGGCTGGCTAGAGAAGGGCCAAGAGAAGCCCTTGAGAAGCTAGAGAAAAGCCCACGTAGGAAGCTAGAGAAGAATCTTTTAGTCACTAGAGAAGAGGCCAGAGAAGGGACCACCAAGCCCTTGAGTGGCTAGAGAAGAGCCCAGGGAAGAGGCTAGAGAATCATCTTTTAGTGGCTAGAGAAGAGACCAGGAAGCCCTTGAGAAGCTAGAGAAGGGCCAAGAGAAGGGACCACCAAGCCCTTGAGAGGCTAAAGAAAAGCCCTGAGAAGAGGCTAGAGAATAATATTTTAGTGGCTAGAGAAAAGGCCAGAGAAGTGATCACAAAGCCCTTGAGAGGCTAGAGAAGGGCCAAGAGAAGGAACCACCAAGCCCATGAGAGGCTAGAGAAAAGCCCAGGGAAGAGGCTAGAGAAGGATCTTTTAGAGCACTGGTTCTCAAGCTTTGGTCCTCCAGGTGTTTTGGACATCAACTCCCAGAAATCCCATCCAACTTGCCAGCTATTAGGAATTGTGGGATCTGAAGCCCAAAATACTTGGGAGGACCAAAGGTTGAGAACTGTTTTAGAGGCTAGTGAAGGGCCAAAAGAAGAGACCAAGAAGCCCTTGAGAAGCTAGCGAAGAGCTGAGGGAAGAGGCTAGAGAAGAACCTTTTAGTGGCTAGAGAAGAAGAGGCTAGAGAAGAACCTTTTAGTGGCTAGAGAAGAAGAAGCTAGAGAAGACTCTTTTAGAGGCTAGAGAAGGGCCGAGAGAAGCAAGACAAGAAACTACAAAGCCCATGAGAGGCTAGAGAAGGATTGAGAGAAGAATCTTTTAGTGGCTAGAGAAGGACTGAGAGAAGATGCTAGAGAAGAGACCACAAAGCCCTTGAGAGGCTAGAGAAGGGCTGAGAGAAAAGGCTTGAGAAGAATCTTTTGGAGGCTAGAGAAGAGCCAAGAGAAGAACCGAGAGAAGGGACTACAAAGCCCCTGAGAGGCTAGAGAAGAGCCTTTGAGAGAAGGGTCTTGGAGAGGTTGGAGCAGGTCGGATCCCCGCTGGAGAGAGGCAGACCCCGGCCATGCCTGCTTCTTCGGCCCCTTCCCTGGCAGAGACCTTCCTGTCCTTCCTGGTGATGGGCCTGGCGGTGGGCCTGGCGTGGGCCTCCCGGTGCCTGTCTCACCGGCACCTTCCCCCACGGACACACCGCCTGGTGCTGGAGTGCTCGGGTGCCTTCCAGATCTGCGCCTGCACACGGGAGCTGCGCCTCCTGTCCACGCTGCCCCCGCAGCCCCACACCGCCCTGGCCCTCACCTACCTCTCCACCGCCCTCCACGGTCGGACCCTCGTGGGCAGCGTCAACAACCCCTCCAGCAGCTTCCAGCTCCTCTTCAAGGGGCGCCTGGCGGGCACCACGTGGGCACTGCACACCTCGGCCCAGTTCCTGGGTGCCCTTGCTGCCCACCTCTTCACCCGTGGGGCATGGATGCTGGGCATGACGGAGGCCCACGCGAGAGCCCAGGACGAGGCCTGCACAAGCCCCCTCCAGACTTCGGTGGCCCACGCGTTCGTCCTGGAGCTGCTCTTCTCCTTCCTGCTCCACCTGATGCTGCTCCAGTTTGAGTCCCTCAGCCACCAGGCCAGGAGCCACCTGGTCGCCCTCCTGATCACCACCTTGGTCTACGAAGGTTTGTGGGTTCGCTTTGAGAGGGAATGCACACCACTCTTCCACCCAAAAGGTCACTCCAGATTTCATCCGACAGTACATGAAGGGAAGTCAAACATGACATCCACATAATAGATGGAACCAGTTAGAGCAGGCGTGGGCAAACTTCAGCCCTCCTTCCAGGTGTTTTGGACTTCAACTCCCACAATTCCTAACAGCCGGTAGGCTGTTAGGAATTGTGAGAGTTGAAGTCCAAAACACCTGGAGGGAGGGCTGAAGTTTGCCCATGCCTGCTCTAACTGGTTGCCAATATTTGGGCAACAGAGTGAGATCAAAATGAAGCTCCCCTGAAAGAGAAAGTTCAGGAAGAGAGACTTGTGACCCTTTCCCTGACTTCTTCCCTTGTCTGGGACCATAAACTTTCAAGGATTGCTAAATTGTTATACAACCGCCTTTATACTACTGTTTATCGACATTAGACTTTAGCAGAGTAAGATACAGCTTCTGGCATGAGAGGCAACAGGCCTCTGTATATCAGATGTTGCACAATATGAGTGAGAGTCTGCCACAACGCTCATGTCCTATTGCAGGACTTCTGATAGGCCTGTGTTACGAAACTGTAAAAAACAGAATGCTAGATTTAGATGGGTTTTTTTGTCTAATCTGTCCAGGTTCCTTAAATTCTCAGTGTAGCCAACAAGGCTTCAAGCCCTTGAACGTGCCTTAAATAGTTGCATACAATATGCTCCCCAAATCCACAATGATGTGTTGATGCACCTTATATGGATATGCAAAATTTATCAAAATAAAGGACTTCTAGCGTAAGAATACCATGGAGTCATGTTGTAGGACTACTGTGTTTCCCCGAAAATAAAAGTGTCTTATATTAATTTTTGCTCCCAAAGATGCGCTAGGTCTTATTTTCAAGGGATGTCTTATTTTTCCATGAAGAAGAATTCACATATATTGTTGAACAAAAAATGAACATTTATTATATACTGTACAATAGTTGTCATCCCAAACCAGCATAACCAGACAAACTGTGAATCCTATCAAGAATATCTTGTTAATACCATTATTTCTATGTACAACAATCTATGGTACATACATTCATTGATCCTGCATGCTCTGGTATTATGTTTGGCGGGTGCACTTCCAAACACAAAGTTTGCTAGGTCTTACTTTCGGGGGATGCCTTATATTTAGCAATTCAGCAAAACCTGTACTAGGTCTTATTTTTCGGGGATGTCTTATTTTCGGGGAAACAGGGTAAGAAAATGCCTAGAGGGGGTGTAACTTGTCAGATGTGGATAATCAAATCTGTGGATACAGGGCCATACTCTTTATCAACATCAAAGCCTTCCAGCTATGAAAGTCTTCAACAACTACTGTTTATCAGCTAAGCCCCATGGTGTTGTCTTCAGGGAATATTTCAACTTTGGATGGTCTGCCCACGAACTAAATAATATCTTGTACATTGCAGAGATTGTGGATCAGAGGTTGGATAAAATTCTAGGATATACTCTCCATTTGCTCAGTGATCTAACCTATTTGGTCTGTGTTGCTGGTTATGAACCTTGGTTTTGAAATTAACACCTGCAGCAGTTCTGCAAAACCAATGATGGCAAGCAAGCAGTCTTCCAGAGTAACTAGTTTGCCTTTAACAGTGTTCTCTTTTGTTAAATTCCCAAGAAAGGCCGTGGCTCCATAAAACCCTACTTGAAAATCACTACTTTAGACAATTTTTGCCCAAGAAGATGACTATTATTTGGGCAGAATGGCTGACTGAGGGGAGTTTTATTCTTAAAAGGTAATTATTTCCAAGCTCAGACTGTAGTACATTGAGGACACCTGTTGCTTCTAGCAAAGGCCGGGTGGCAATGCCTTTTTCCCAGTGTACATGACTGTTGTCAAGGACAGCAAGAGTTCATGCCTGAAGGAACGGTGCTGCTTTTGCCTATTTTGCTCCAATGGTTGATGTTGGATGTATGAAGTAGAAGTTTTTCTTCCCTTAATCCCACTAATCTGTTATTGTGACATAAATATTCTCTTCGCTTGCTGTTTCTCCGTTCCTTGGCCGATTCCTTCTGCCCCAAACTGGAGGGGAGGATATTTTGACTTCCGATTGAGTCTTTTCAACTGAGAACATAGTACAGGAGAGTCTTACTTATCCATCATAAATGGGCCAGCAGAACGTTGGATAAGCGAATATATTGGACAATAAGGAGGGATTAAGGAAAAGCCTATTAAACATCAAATTAGGTTATGATTTTACAAATTAAGCACCAAAACATTGTGTTTTGCAACAAATTTGACAGAAAAAGTAGTTCAATACGCAGTAATGCTACGTAGTAATTACTATATTTACAAATTTAGCACCAAAATATCACAATGTTTCGAAAACAATGACTACAAAAACATTGACTACTAAAAGGCAGACTGTGTTGGATAATACAGAACATTGGATAAGAGAAGCTTGGATAAGTGAGACTCTACTGTATTTTCAAAGCCCGAACGTTTGCTTTGTAATGACCACTAAGTCTACTTTGATTCCTTCCATAGAGGAAAGGCATTGTCCTGGGGTTGGTTTTGAAGCAACATGCTGATGCTATGATAAAATGCGCCACGCAATCTCTTATTACTTTAGGCAGATAGGTGCTATATATGGCTTGCTGCTGTCTATCCTATATGGTGAGAAGCAGAACAGGTATAATACAATCTTGCAAGCATATTTAATTCTGGCATGACCTACTTCTGTGAATGTAAACCTTCTATCTCTGATTTTTTTTGGGTGTTATTACAGTTAATTGAGTGCCTCCGTAAAACCTCAGCATGTAGTACAACTAGCTATTACTGTAGATATAACCAGGGAATAAACATGTAAATGTCAAAATCCCAAATCCTACAGCATCAAAAGCAGGCCACCCAGTTTGCCTTTATATAAGCTTACTGAAATATTGACACAGGGTACTTAGTTGCAGAACATTAAACACGATGAACACACAAGAGGAAAGGTGTATTTCTATCTGTTTAGCAGGGATGTCTAAATTACCTCTGTTAACCTCTGCTGGAACAAACTGGGGAATAAAATTAAGTGCCTTCATATTGCGCATGAGGCAGACGGACGGTCTTTATTGAGGAGACAACAGCACACTTTCCACAGAAAAGGCCAGTTCATTTAACATATATGCCCACAGACAGTGATTTTGGAATCAAAAGTTATCTCTTAACCACAAGAACTTGAGCAACGATTTTAAAAGGCCCTATCAGGGAAGTCTTGAAGTCTGTGATAGTCTTCTGAGAAAATTACAGATGAAATAATACAGGGATGTGCCAGCTTCCCTGATACATTAAAGCAGTGGTTTATTTATTTACAGTATTTCTATTCCGCCCTTCTCACCCCGAAGGGGACTCAGGGCGGATCACATTATACACACATAGGGCAAACATTCAATGCCCATAAACACATCAAACAAAGACCGAGACAGACAGACGCAGAGGTAATATAACCTTCTCCTGAGGGGATGTTCGATTCTGGCCACAGGGGGGAGCAGCTGCTTCATCATCCACTCTGATGGCACTTCCTCATTCCAGATCGTAAATTAGTTAACCTTGCCTCCCCACTTTTTTATAAGTGGTACCTTATTTCCTACTTGATAGATGCAACTGTCTTTCGGGTTGCTAGGTCAGCAACGAGCAGGGGCTATATTTTATTTTTAATTGACGGGTGCTCACCCTGCCGCAGGCTGGCCTCGAACTCATGACCTCATGGTCAGAGTGATTTATTGCAGCTGCTCAACAGCCTGCGCCACAGCCCAGCCCCTGCTTTCCAACCTTTTTTATCAGGGGCCACTTTGACCAGGGACCACTATCCAACATTAGTCCCAAAACAGTTACGAATAAATTTTTGGTCAACTTTAGATTCAGTTTGTTTATTTGGGGTGCCGATTCAGAAAATTGCATTGGATAGACCACATCATCTCTAGTTTCTGATACAAAACATGCCATCCATATGCCATTTCTGCTCACCTACAGAAAGCCATATTTAATAATCTAGAGCTGATGTCTATCTAATGCAATTTCCTGAATCAGCACTCCAAATAACCCCAGGAATAGGCCTAAAAACAAAGACACCAAGGTGCCCCCGCTTCCAGGCACCACATGGAATGGCTCCACTCAGATGGAGGGAGGGAGGGAGGAGGAGAAGCAGCAGTCAGGAGGCTTGTTGTCATGTCTTTCGTGGGTAGTCAGACTCTCCCCTCCCGACATCCCCATTGCCTTGGCACTATAAGGGTTTTGTGAGATCAATCGCTCTCATTACAACGGTGTAGTAACAGCGAGGCCGCGGACCATATTTTAATTCTTGGGGCGCACTGATGGTCCACAGACCACAGGTCGAAAACCACTGCATTAAAGCATGAGGAAGCTAAGATCTACCTATTTAAAAAACCCCTAAGAAAATGCAAGCAATATTTGCTGTGTTTGGAAATTGTAGTCCCATTCTTCAATTTATTTTTCAAAAAGGCTATAGAGTACCCAGCTGTGATCTACCAGAGTTGCTCAGCTTTTTGTTTCTTAGGAAAAAATAAAAGTTTGCAGAGGAAGATCCAATGGGACTTCTTCCACCCACTGTAGTGAACTAATCTTATCATATGTTGACTTAATACAAATAAGAACAGTTGAGCAAGGAAGGTAACCTGGAATACCCTTTGTACTTTGTATCTCAAGGTGAAAACTGCCTGGAACAAGTGAAAACTGTATATACTTGCTGCTTGAGAATACATCTTCTTAAATTCCAGAAGTTAAACTGTTCTTATTCGCAAGCAAAGCCCTTAACAGCCAAGTACTGGAACAACTTATAAAACGTAGTAAACGGCAGTAAAAGATGTTGGTGTTCCAAAACAAGAGATTTTCGTGAAACCTAATCTCTGCTGCTTCTGTCTGGGCAAATCAGGAGATAGCATTCAGTACACATTTAAATTTAAAAAATTAATTCCATGTTCAATCCTACCCCTTATAAGAGTGAACTAGTCGCAGTCTGAACTAGTCCCTGTCCGCACTTGCATTTTTTCCATAACCGGGGTCATTAATTTGGCAGAGGACTTGTCCATTCAGTTACAAAAAGAAAAAACTCTCTGTTAATGAGCAAAGTAAACAGATTTTTAATTCCACTGCTGTGGACTTCCTGAAATACTTAGTGTGTCATTAAGCAACCATTTAAATGTCATGTTCTCTTTGTGTTTTTAAAGCTCCATCACAGTATTGGAAAAATAGCAACTTGAACTTTAAAAAGGGTGGAAGAGAATGTAGACAGTTCAAATCTTAGCGATACTGTCAGTCATTTGAAATGCAAAAATATGACCATATTCCCATTTGTTATAATCTGGACAGATTGCTACTACTATGTACAACCTATGCATGTTCCTATGACCAAGCAGAAGCAGACATGTGTCATCTCTAAAAACAGAGGTTTTCCCCCAAGAAGTCGTTTATTCAGACTCGATTTGCTAGAGGCTTTGAGTCTTGTTTAAGAGAAAAAAAGTGGCATTTCATTATCATCATGGAGCCCTCAGCGTGGAATGGGTTAAACCCTTGTGCTGGCAGGACTACTAACCGAAAAGTCAGTGGTTTAAATTTGGGGAATGGGGTGAGCTCCTGTCTATCAGCTCCAGCTTCCAATGCAGGGACATGAGAGAAGCCTCCCACAGGATGGTAAAATATCCGGGCATCCTCGGGCAACGTCCTTGCAGACAGCCAATTCTCACACACCAGAAGCAAATTGCAGTTTCTCAAATCGCTCCTGACATGAAAAATATCATCACTATCATCATCATCATCATCTTCTGGTCCATTTAGTAAAGACTTGACTCAGGAACATTTGGAAACAATTTCAAAATGGGCAGGCAAAATATTGTCATATTTAAGAAACCGGGTTCAGAACCTTTCGTTGTTAAGGCTTGTCTGCCATCATGAGATAACAACATTGTTTTTTTGTTATCTTTCACACAGGTTTGGGAAGCTGCTGCCCTTCAGATATTTTTGAACTGTAGCTTCCCAAACTCTGCATTATAGCTTATGCTTGCTGAAGAGTAAGAGTTGCAGTTCTCTTCCCCCCCCCCCCCCAAAATAAAACCTCTCCTTCATTGGAAAATCTTTAGTTGACTACTCTTGCATTAGTAGCTTTGAACAATTTGCTTACTATTTATACAACACTTTGTGTAATGTTGTCAAAAACTCTTCTAATAATTATGTGAGAAATGTTGGCATTCTTCTTAACAGCTTAAGAGAAAGATGGGAGTTACAGTGATTTAAAATATCTAGAAAGCCTATGGCTGAGACTGGATTTGAACTAGAGACCGTCATAACTCTACTGTGCACAATGTGGCTCACTGGAGGTCTAGAAGGTGGGTGGCCTGAGGAATCCACTGCCAAATCCCAAATTCCCTGGGACGGGAAGACATACTTTTGCTGACCCAGATCCTATTTGTAACAAAAGAATAGCAGTACCAGACCTCATTAGGGATAGCATCAGGATGAATGCACGCTCTGTACCAGAAGCATCGTCATTGAGAATTATTAACTTCTACAGCACAGGCCGCTGGCATGTCACAAACCCCAAACATTGCTTTTTTTCCCAAGGGATTGCTGATAGCAGCACTGTCTCACCTTTCCTCCAGTTGAGAGTTTACTCAGGATTTCAAAAGGCAGCATATATGTGTAAAGAGTACAGAACCAATTCTGGGGTGCTGGTTTAGTTTTGCAGCACCTGTCCAATATAAGACTTGTTATTTGCCAGAAGTATTTCTTCTATGGCAACTCTATAGATGAGAAACCTCCAAGAGATCCAGTCCTCAATAGCTCAGGTTCTGCAGCCTTAGGGCCACGGCTTCCTTGACTGAGGCAATCCAGCTGTAATGTTGTCTTCACATTTTCCTACTGCCTTCTACTTTACAGAGCTTCATTGACTTTGAGTCATGTCATCACATAAGCATCACAGCTTGTTTCGTCCTCTTCCCTTCTGAATTGAAGCTTTATTTGCTTGGAGACCCATTGGTTTGCCTTTTAAGCAGTCCATGGTATCTGCAAAACTCTCCTTCAGCACATTTCAAATGGGTTGATTTTAATTGCTGTCTGCTCTCTTCACTGTCCAGCTTTCACAACATGTATAGAACTCAAAAATACTATGGATCGGATGATCCTGGTTTTGGAATTTAATGCTAATCGAGATTTAGAGGAGGAACTGTCCTTTTGTCTTCTTATAGGAGGACACCTCACAGGAGCCATATTCAACCCAGCTCTGGCTTTTTCTATGCACTTAAACTGCTTCAGTGAAAAATTTTGGAACTACATCCTGGTGTACTGGATAGCTCCATGCTTAGGTAAGCAACCTTATTTTTCTATTTATGTGAGCAAACACAGGGCTATGAGTCCTAATGATAAGGTTCAAGGAATACAGAGCAATAGCTTTAATTAAGGGACAGCTTTGGTGAAATTCAGTATGACACACAGGTCTGGTATCTGTGGTTTCATTTATCCATATTCAGACAACATATACTTAATCTTTATTTATTTTCTAGGTCCTCTAGTACTATGATATTCTTGGACCAGACATTTCTCATTTCAATAGGTTTTTACTATTATCCACAATTTTGCATATCAATGTAAAGCCAGGCAATGTATTCCCAGCATTCACTCTATAACAAAAACGCACTGGCCAAGCCACCCTCTCTCAATCTGAGAAAGAGAAATGGCAAACCTCTTCTGAATACATCTGACCAAAAAACCCTACTGAAGCACTGCTTGCCAAAGAATGGACTTGAGGACACGTAACAATATTATCCAGTTTAGCTACACATTAACAAATTAAGACAGAGGTTAATTGTGTTTACAAGTGGGAATAATATTCTACAAATTGCAATGCTAGTCGGTGGAGTTGCTTGAGGTGACAGTGAGGATTCAAAGGAATTATGGTCCTGGTTTTAAACATCTCATTTTTTCTACTATTGAAAGCACATTTCCTTGGCTTTCAGAAAGTGTGAATTTTGCCATGAAATGAAGAACAACCAGATGCTTAAGCACAACTTCTAAACTACGGCAGCCAAGTGCCACTTTCCTTTCCTAATAAAATATACTGATATTTTACTCATTTATTACTGTTTAAATTGTCTCATATCTAAAGTTCTCTGAGTCACGTAGAAATTAAAAGCATAAAACATGAAACAGTGATAAAACAATTACAGGAGTAATCAAACCAAATATAAAGCCAGCAGCAGGGATAAAACAGTATATACATCTAGAGTTGGGGAGCTCAAGTTGTGAAGGTTGAGGGAGGGTGAATTTTACTATTAATACACAGCAGCATCATACAATATAGCCGTATATTGGTAGGAGATATGTCACAGGACTTTGTGTTGACAGCTCTTAGGAGTAAAATCAAGCTTATCCAAAATAGGACGTTGATGCGTTGAAGTGACCCCAACTATGCATGCATCACTCCACGTGACAATGCCTTAAGTGCCTTTTTACATTTATATCATTTCAGGGTCCGTATTGGTGGTCATCGCATGGGACGAAATCCTTCCCCTGCTGCACAGAGAAGCGTAGGAAGTAGAGAAGGAGTCTTTTTCAAGAGACTGTGAATGAAACTGGCACAGCAGCGTTTTGCACAAACAGGAGACAAACAGGAAACTGGACATCTGTCTTTTACTTTGACAGCTTTCAGACCCTTATTTTGGAACATCCTGACAGTTTAATTATTAAACAGTATTTGTTTGCGCCCTTGGAACACTCAGGACCGATTTTCCCAACCTGAACCATGGTTTTCAAATGACAAGAGTGGGCTAACCTTAAACAAGGGGATCTCTTTTTCAGCTCTCCTCCAAGTCAATACAGATGAAGACGGAACAAATTAAAATAACTAATGGTATAACTGAATGCCTTCGTAATTTTTTCCTGTGACATTTAAACAAGTTACATTGAAAACAATCTACCTCAGACATTCTGGGAAATAACCTGCTGCAGGTCAATTTTGGATTTCTATTTCTTTAGAGTAAAGCCTGCATCTATTACACGGATATCCCATTTAAACTGGGCAGAGTAGGAGTGGATTGTGAACAACATTTTCTAGTACATTTTCATCATTGAGGCAAGGAAGCACTTGAAGCGCAGAGTGGGGAACATTGTGGAATGTTTTAATAAAATCCTTTTCACATAGTTTTTGAGTCCATAATGGTGGATTCTGACTCATTTGTGTGATTAAAAATGAGGTCAGTGGAATGGAAACAATTAATACAGGGCTCAGAAATAAATTAAAAAAAAACACTTGGCCTTTTTTCCTCTTTTCGGACATTTCAGTAGTGCTTTGAGATTGCAGTTCTATTAACAATGTCAGTTTCACAAACTACAAGGAAGAGCTGAGAAGCACCAAAAAGAAAAAGAAAAAAGAGAAGAAATTGTTGTCGCTTGAACTCTGCCACTCTTCCTAAGGCTCCAGTTTACACCAACAGAAGGCTTTTGCTTGGGATTAGAAAGGCCAGCTAAGGGCAAAGTTCAGTTCTTTACTCCACAGTATTATTCACCTCAACAATAAGCCCTGCGGAATAATACAACTTCAGTCCACCAAATACAGGCAGTTCCAGAGTCACAAACATCCAACTTAGAAATGACTCATAGTTACAAATGGGAGTGAAACAACAGGAAGTAAGAGAAATCTACCCCTCGGAAGGGAAATTCACTCCTGAAAGTTATCATGGGGAAAAGGGGTCTCCACTGAAGCTTTCTCACCAATCCTTGTTTCCACAACAAGCCACATTTTTCAATATCCAGTTATCACAGGGACAGAAAGTGAGGTGAAATCTTTTGGACAGGGCCACAGACAGCAAAGGAAACTCCACAGGAGTGTTAACCCTTCCCTATATATATGGCTGGAGTTACACTTTAAAAATGTACCTGTTCTGACATATCTATACATTCAACTTGAGAACAAACCTACAGAGCCTATCTTCTTTGGAACTTGGGAACCGCCTATAGTTTAACATGCACTTTTAGCAGAAGTGGTGTGGGTGCTTTTAATATGTCAGCTGCCGACAATTCAAACCAGATACAACTATACTAAACTAAGAATAGATCAAAAATGTAATCTTTTCTGACATGAAAGTTTCCAGATTGCATCTTTCTAAACCTTTTCACCGATTCAGAACAGAAGATGCAGGGAGAGGAAGGGAATGGAGAAAGAGGAAGCAGATCTCAAACTGCCAGTACAGATCATCTTCTGAAAACTGTTGAAAGGAAAATGTTTGCTCTGGAATAGATGTTAATTAAATACTGGCACAAGATATGTGGCACCAACCAACAAAGAAAAACTTTGCTAACTTCAATTGTGTTCTGGAATTTTGTGCAAAAACCACACAAAAAGGATTTTACTGATGCGCAAAATGTTGGCAGACCTTTGTGAAACCAATTAATGGTTATAAATTGTGCAGACTTCATTCCTGATGATCCCAGGAGGGTGTGTGTGTGTGTGTGTTCTGTTTGCAACTCATTCCATCAAATGAACAGAAAAAAGGATTATTAGGAGAAGTAAACTTTGTGTTGTCAAAGGATTTCATGGCCTGAATCACTGGGTTGCTGTGAGTTTTCCGGGCTGTATGGCCATGTTTCAGAAGCATTATCTCCTGATGTTTCACCCACATCTATGGCAAGAATCCACAGAGGTTGTTCAGGGCTGTTGGAGACAAGGCAAGTGAGGTTTATATATCTGTGGGAGAAACCAGGGTGGGAGAAAGAAGTGTCTGTTTGAGGCAAGTGTGAATGCTGCCATTGGCCACCTTGATTAGCACTGAATAGCTTTGCAGTTTCAAAGATTGGCTGATTCCTGCCTGGGGGAATCCTTTGTTAGGAGGTGATAGCTGGCCCTAATTGTTTCTTATCTGGAATTCCTCTTTTTCCTAGTGCTGTCCTGAATTTAGTTTTTTAATACTGGTAGCCAGATTTTATTCATTTTCATGGTTTCCTCTTTTCTGTTGAAATTGTCCACCTGCTTGTGGATTTCAATGGCTTCTCTGTGCAGTCTGACATGGTGGTGGTTAGAGTGGTCCAGCATTTGTGTGTTCTCAAATAATATGTTGTGTCCAGGTTGGTTCATCAAGTGCTCTGCTGTGGCTGACTTCTCTGCAGAGGCTTTCATGTTCCTTGATTCGTGTCTGGGCAATGCTGCTGCGTTTGGTGGTCCCTCTGTAGACTTGACGACAACTGCATGGTATACAGTAGACTCCTGCAGAGGTGAGAGGATGCCTTTTGTCCTTTGCTGAACCTAGCATTTGTTTGATTTTCTTAGTGGGTCTGTAGAAGGTTTGTAAGTTGTGCTTCTTCATTGGCTTCCCTATCCTCCCAACAAAGGAATCCCCCAGGCAGGAACTCCCAAAAAAGGATTCCCCCAGGCAGGAATCAGCCAGGCTTTGAAACAGCAAGGCCATTCAATGCTAATCAAGGTGGCCAATGACAACATTCACACTTGCCTCAAACAAAGTTCTTTCTTTCACCCTGGACCTTCCACAGATATATTAACTTCACTTGCCTAGTCTCCAACAGACTTCAACAACCTCTAAGGATGCCTGCCATAGATGTGGGCAAAACGTCAGGAGAGAATGCTTTTGGAACATGGCCATACAGCCCGGAAACTCACAGCAACCCAGAAGTAGACTTTGTTACTCCAGAATCAGTCATTAGGTTTGTTTTGTGTAGTAGTTTTAGTTCTGATTTGATTTTGTGCCACGTAAATGGTGCAGTTGGCCCCTTGTGCCTACAGATTCGACATACAGGGATTCAACTTCCATGGACTGAAAATATTTTTTACACCTATCCAAAGAGCAAAATCCCATCCAAACCAATTTTGCCAAGAAAAATCAGTGATAGTGTTGCCATAAACTGGAAAACAACTTCAAAGTACATAGCAATATCCTGTCATGGGAAGAATACTGCAAGCATGAAGTTGCATTTTCTTTCTTTATTACAGCTCTTCTGTGACACAGACTACAAAAGAGAAAGGAAACACTTCCCTTTCTTTGCCTCACAGGGTTCACCTCTTAGCTTATCAGTTGCAGAAAAAGCAAAGCAATGTTTGAATCGCCTCTCTCTCATTGCCTTAATCCCCAAATAACCAAACCCACTGAAAGCAAGACCTTGAATAGGAAAACCAAAGTTCCCTACAGCCACAGGGAAAAAAGTTCCCAACTCCATCAACAAAACGAAAAGCGGTTGGATACAAAAATTATATTTATTGAACCATTTTGTTTTTATTTGTAACAAAAACACAAGAAGATTCTTCTCCGTGGGGCAGCGCTGTCTTCCAACCCCACTAGAATTCTGGCAGAACAAGCACACAATGGATCAAAAATAGTACTTCTGTCTGCCTTTAGCAAAACCTACAATCACTTTCTTGTCCTAGATAGTAAGCTGTGGATTAAATGGGCACAAAAATAGGGAGGAATTCTAGACAATTAGAACTCTGTTCTAAATACAAGTGTATTCTTTACTCGCTAGCACTCCTGCAATGGCTTTCCAGTAATAAGCCATGATTAACTCAGTCAGATTGAACATATGATATATATATATATATGTCTGTGTAAAAAAAAGCAACTCCACAGCATCAAATCCATTTTACAAGCAGTATCTATAAAAGCATTGACAGACCTACATCTCTCGTGTTTTATACAGAAAGGATAATTCCTGCTGCAATGTCTTCTAGCTCCAAAGGCTTGGCCCAGTCTGGAAATGTCGAGAGGAGAATCTAAAAGAAAGAAGACACTGTGTTTTAGTTACAGGAACATCTGCTAATTTTACAGAAATGAAAGCCAGGCTCCTGCAATACACCAGGAGATCCATTGCCATGGTTTGCACTTTGCAGAGATAACTATTTCTTCTAATGGGCACTGGAGAACCCAAATTCCAAGAGCAGAAAGCTTATGAATTAGGCTAAGCTATGCAAATCTGTTTTTCTCTCTCCACATGTTGTTTGGTCTAACAAAGCTTTGTAATGCTTGGTAAGGAGTAGCCAAGAAGTTAGAAATTAGTAAAGGAGGTGTAGATTGGCTGAAATGGAAGAGAGAAAGAAACACGGTGAGGGATCAAGCGGGAGACATGTTGTTATGAATAACACACTACTTGCAGCGTGAGGCATTTCCGCCCCAGATTTTCTTGGCTGCACATCTAAATCTCAAGGCACAGTGCAGTAAAACCAATCAAATACATCTACTATAAATAATAAAAATATTATTTATTATTACATCAAATCTGCAGAGGGACCACCAAACGCAGCAGCATTGCCCAGACACAAATCAAGGAACATGAAAGGCACAGCAGAGCACTTGATGAACCAACCTGGACACAACATATTATTTGAGAACACAGAAATGCTGGACCACTCTAACAACACCATGTCAGACGACACAGAGAAGCCATTGAAATCCCCAAGCAGGTGGACAATTTCAACAGAAAAGTGGAAACCATGAAAATGAACAAAATCTGGCTACCAGTATTAAAAAAAACTAACATCAGGACAGCAAATAAAGAACAACACTAGGAAAACAGAGGAATTCCAGATAAGAAACAATCAGGGCCAGCTAACACCTCACAACAAAGAATTCCCCCACGCAGGAATCAGTCAGGCTTTGAAACTGCATGGCCATTCAATGCTAATCAAGGTGGCCAATGGCAACTTTCATAGTTGCCTCAAACAGACAAAGAGTTCTTTCTTCCAACCATGGACCTTCCACAGATATATAAACCTCACTTGCCTTGTTTCCAACAGATCTCACAATCTCTGAGGATGCCTGCCATAGATGTGGGCAAAACGTCAGGAGATAATGCTTCTGGAACATGGCCATACAGATCGGAAAACTCACAACCCAATAATATATATTTGTTTTAAATCTAAAATTATACAAAACAGTTTTAAAAAGTTTAAAAGGCAGATTAAAACTATGTACAGTATACCCTATGATTTGGTTCCACTGTGGATACCAAAACCTGTGGAAGTTCTATTATATAAAAAGATGTAGTCAAATTGCATCCCTTCTTTTAAAAAAATAGCAAAATCAAAGCTGGAATTTTGGGGTATTTTTGGAGGTGGGCAAATAAGCTAAACTCACAATTTTTCCTTCTTAAAAAAAGTTAGACAACTGAGGCAAATCAATCTGCCTGACAGAGAGAGAAGAGAAAATTAAGAGTGGGAGTCTTACAGCTGCTCATATCTTCCTCAGTGGTCAACATCTGCATCTTCAAACTGCCCAGCAACTGCTGGGGCTGTGTCCACCTCCATTCCATCTGAAAATAAACGGCAGCAATTAATGGAGAAATCTGGGGGCATGATATGATTTATAAATCAAATGGTGCCCTCTGCTGATGTGCATACAATGAAGTTATAGACAGGCCCAAAGAAGCTGCCATCTACCCCACTTTATCCAATTTGTGGTGATGTACAACACTCTGTCATAGATAGACTCAAATTGTAGAAAATGAAAGACTACTCTTTCTGGTTCCAGTCATGAATCTTGGTGGCAAAGTCAAATGATTTTCCCAGCAGAATACAAGGGAAGACAACTGGGGTTAAGAGTGCAGGACTCCTGTGAAGGTGGAAAAAATTAACCAAAATCTACAATTTTTTTAAACTTGAGAGAACATCTCTCTAGGAATGTCTAAACCATCCAGTATGACTCTATGGTGATATTCTGCTAGATTCAGGGAGAGGATGTGTGACATTCAGACTGAACGACAGTCTACCTTCGAAGTCTCTTGCTGAATCTTCTGTCCGAACCCCAGCCATGTGGTACTGAGTGCTTATAGACTGTGCCAGCATGCCTTCCAGTCTCTCCAAGGTGGCCTGGCCCTCAGCGGTTAAATGCGACAAGCCTTCCTCATACGTGTAGAACGAGGGGATGTCACCCTGGCCTATTTCTGTAAAAAAAAAAAACACAAAAAGCTTTCAGTCTGGGCTTGAAAAGGTTGCCTTTGAAGTACAACTTACACACAGAATACACACACTAAACGCTGCTTTGATATGATATTGTTATTCCCAAATATTACACAAATATCTACATTTGTGAAGGCTGAAAGGAGATCAACACAATTCAGGCACACCAATGTTACACTGCACTACTTGCCTTCCTCACGTATTCAATACATAAAGGGACAGGGTATTGACAAAAACTGGGAACAATTGAAAAGCAGAACTGTTTTTCAAATTGTAAATACATGAGTGAACACTAGATGGTGCCAAGTCAATTGAGAGAGGAGAAAAAAGGTACATCAAGCAGACTGAGATACTAAAAAAATCCAGCATGCAGAGTCAACAAGAGAAAAGAAAGAGGCATAAAGATGGAAAGTGCAGTTCATGGGTATAATTTGGATCAGTCAAAAGGGTAAGTTATTGAAGGTGAAAGGCAAAGAAAGCATGCACCTATACGGCTAGTGTTTTCCTCAAAACAAGAAATCTTGTTTAGTGTTAAATGTAGTAATGAGACAAAAGGCAAGTCTCAATTAAACCAAGAAGTGTAAAAAAAATCATTTATCAAGCCAATTCATTGGTGTAAGAGTTAACTTTAGACTCTAGTTCTAAATAAGGATCCTGACTCAGTAAAGAATATATGTGCTGTGAAGGCTCAGCTTAAGAGTTGGCTTATTAAGTCTGGCCAAGGACCCATTTTGCCTAGCATTCTGTTTCCAAGAACAGAAGTGAATGCAATAATCACATTCATTTGCCCACAGTATCTATTTTATTATTTCTTTATTTATTCTTATCCTTTCTTTTCTCCTGATACTGGGACTCTAGCTGCAGCAATATATTGATTCTGGACTCTAAGAGTCAATAGTGCAATGCTAAAACTGCTATACCATGGCAATGAATCCCATGTGTTTTGCCTAAGAAAACCCTATGAAATCCATGGGGCTCCCATAGGTGTATAATTGACCTGAGTCATATACAAAGACATATAAATATTTTAATCAACAAATCAATATAAGCTATAGTAAGCATGGGCAAACTTCGCCCCTCTGGGTGTTTTGCACTTCAACTCTCACAATTTCTAACAACCTACCGGCTGCTAGGAATTGTGGGAGTTGGAATCCAAAATCCCTGGAGGAACCATGTTTGTCCATGCCTGAGCTATAGCTACTCAAGGATAACCTAATTTGAAAAATAATTACTAGTCAAAAGCAAGAATTGTTTATATCAATTCTTCACCTTCAGACACATCACACACAGCCCCTAGCTATTGAGGGCCAAGGATAAATTGTTGGCAATTCAGGAAATGTACAAAAAGTACCACTAACCATGGGCCTCAACATCATATTCCTCGCCCTCGTAATCGTTGTCAGAATCCTCATCATCTGGGTCGGGGTGCAGGGCTTGACATTCGCACATGGCAGAGAACATAGCCTCCACTGAGAAAAACACAAAGCCTACCGTTAGTTCACCGGCTCATAATTAAAACAACCAAGAGAATGGCCAGATGAAGGGCATTTACCAGAGTCTGACCACTGATCTTAGGGGAGATGTAATTTTGCCAGGGCTTTAGCCTTCCTTGCCAAAAAAAAGTGCTGGTGCTTCACGAAATGGAAACTCCCATCATTCTGTATCATCGAACCATGACAGTTAAAGTGTTATCAAACTGCATTATTTTTACAGAGTCTAGTCTGATATTTCCAGAAGCAGTTCTCTACATGACTCCCTTCAGAGATACTAGACTTTTGAACAGACTCAAGCCAATAATACCAAGATGATAGGGAGACAAATCAGGAGTGCTTTCATTATGTATTCCTGCATGATTGGATTGAATAGCCCTTGTACTCTCTTCCAATTCTATGATGTTATGAAATGTGGATGAAGTGCAGGACTCAGACTTAACTCTGATAGTACAATCCCTCTTTATTTATGGTCCCTCAGCTAAGCTCCCACTAAGAAGAAACACAGCATCACCCAGAGACAAGTTCACCTTTGCAGGCTGCAGCTAAGCTTAGAGTGAATAGAGAAGACAGAAGGGTTGACAGAGGAATTCATTTTTCCTGCCTATGAAAGCAGTCCTAGAACCTTGTCCCCGCGGATCCCAGCTTCACTAAAACACCAGGGTCTGTCTCCATCCCTACTAATTTCATACAAGGTCAATCTTCAATTTAAACATATGTAATTTTTAAGAGTCAAGCTTGCAATCTGTCTTTTTCTACTTACAGGCCGATTTGTCGCTTGGTACAAATCTAAACTCGGAAATGGGCTCAAACTCATTGTCGCTATCTTCTTCTTCTTCCTCCTCCTCCTTGTCTTCCATGGGACCATCTTTTGATTCGTCAGCTAAGGAATCAAAAAGTTTACTGTTACATCAAATTCTCTAATAATTTACATCAGCAAAAGGGAATATGCAATCCAAGCACTTCACCTTTGACACCAGAATGCAAAAGTCCCCATAATTCCTTTAAAGAAGTAAAATATTAAATTTTTAGGGGATTTTGGCCCAGAAATTGTGGAGGAAGCTCCAAACACAGCATGAAAACAAAAAAACCACCCTCACTTCATGCACACAATCCCTCCACAACACCCTTATCCCCATTTTGGTTGCAGTCCTTCTCAAAATGCCATGAAGAGTGATGTCACTTCTAGCAACCATTTTGAGAGAAACTACAGATGAAAACAGAAATTGGACCCACTTACCCTTGATCTACACAAACATTTCACACAATGATGCAGGTCTCTGTTAGCCATAAGGTTTTAATTGAGAAATGTCACTCACATCACAGATAAAGAAAGACCTACTACACCAGAGGGATACGCGATCTGATTTTGCTGGCCATCAGCAGAACTAATCAGTGAAATATTATGAGGTAGTGTCACGACCCAGGCTGCAGAGCACCAATAACCATACACAGAGGCCAGAATCTATCTAATATCTTTATTGAAGGAATATATAAAGTTAATAAAAACAATTGTAGAAAATAGTTCAGAATTAGACCTTTCAGGAAAGGTCAGAATTAGTCCAAAAAAGCAATGTCCAATAAGAAATATTAAGGTCCAAAGTTGTAATCCAATAACCGAAACACTCACTTTGCCAGGCAAAGTGAGGGGAGATGACAAGGTCCTTTAGTCCATGAAACTTGAGCGAGGCTAGGAAATAACTTGATACTTGAAACAAGGCTTGAACGTGGAACAAGGTAACTAAGAACAAGAACAAGGTCCGTGGAATAACTTGATAAATCCGTGGAACAAGGCAAGGATTGATCCTGGGAAACAAGGCAAAGTCCGTAGGTAAACAAGGCTGGGAAGCAAGGCGAAGGCTGGATAGCAAGGCAAGGCTTGAGCAGGAGCGAGGCTTGAACCGGAGCGCGCTGTCCAGACACAACTCGCTCCGTAGGCTGACGAATTGACTCCGCGAAGTTACTACGCGGGTAAAACACCTAAATAGAGTCTAGCTTTCCCGCCGAAGCAGTTCTCTGGGAATCAGAACCGAAAGCTAACTCTGAGACCAGATGTGAGACTCCCCAAAGATTCTCACGAGAAGCAGTCTTAATTGGCCACATTCTTAGCTGCAATCCTCGCACTCCTGCGCGAAGCTGAATCCAAACTTCTCTGTTGTTTACAAAACTCCCGGCGCAAGAATACGGGAGAAGTAGGCTCTGGGCTTGTTTGACATACTTCTGGGAGACAACTTTCTTGCAGGTGCAAGGTTCCCAGATCTGCCTGGGAAAGATCTGGCTGAGAGGAATCCAGTTCAGACTGGGAAGGTAAAAAACCCAAGTTTTCATCTTCATCAGGAATTACAATGTCCTGAGCAGGACTACAAGGCCCATGGGTCATCACAGGTAGAGTAATTCATCCAGGATACCAGGAATACCAAAACAATAAGGCCTACAACTCTCAGAAATCCAAGCCAGTTTACCAGCTGTTAGGATTTCTGGTAGTTGAAGGCCAAAACATCTGGGGACCCAAAAGTTGAGAACCACTGCTTTAGGGATTTAAAGGCTGAAACCAGCACTTTGAATTGTGCTTGGCAGCAGACTGGCAGCCAGTGGAGATGACACAAGGGGGTTGTGTGCTCCCTGAACATTGCTGCGGTGAGCAACCTGGCTGCCACCCGGTGGACTACTTAAAGTTTCTGAAAAGTCTTCAAAAGCAACCCCATGTAGAGTACGTTGCATTAGTCTAAACGAGATGTGACGAGAGCATAGACAACTGTAGCCAAGACTGGTTTCTCAAGATACAGGTGCAGCTGGCACACAAATTTTAATTGTATGAATGCTCCCCTGGCCACCGCCGAAACCTAGGGTTCCAGGCTCAGTGATGAGTCCAGGAGAATTCCCAAGCTGCGCACCTGCATCTTCAGGGGGAGTGTAACCCTGTCCAGCACAGGTTGTAACCTTATACCCTGCTCAGCCTTGCGACTTATGAGGAAGTACCTCTGTCATGTTTGGATTCCATTTCAATTTGTTTGCCCTCATCTAGACCATCACAGCTGCCAAGCATGGGTTCAGAACCTGAACAGCCTCCTTGGCAGCAGGTGGAAAGGAGTAATAGAGCTGAACATCATCTGCATACAAATGGCATCTAACTCCAAAACTCCGGATGATCTCTCACAGTGGCTTAATGTAGATGTTAAACAACATGGGGGACAAGACTGAATCCTGCGGGACCCCACAGGCCAATGGTTGCGGGGCCGAGCAGGTGTCCCTCAACAACACTTTCTGGGAGCAGTCATCCAGGAAGGGCTGGAGCCACTGCAAAACAGTGCCTCCAAGCCCCATTCCAGCGAGGCGTCCCAGAAGGCGTGGTCTGTGGTACCGAAGGCCATTGAGAGGTCCAAGAGAACCACCAAGGACACACTCCCCCTGTCAATTTCCTGGCATAGATAATCCACCAAGGAGACCAAGGCTGTTTCAGTTCAATGACAGGGCTTAAAGCCAGACTGCAACGGATCTAGATAACCAGTTTCTTCCAAGAACACAAGGAGCTGCAAGGCCACCACACGTTCCAGGACTCTGCCCAAAAGAGGAGATTGGAAACTGGACATAAGTTGTTCAATTAAGTGGGGTCCAATGATGGGCCCGCTGGAATCTTGCCTTCTTGTAAGGAGGCACTGACCACCATCTTCACCCACTCTGCCAAATCCCCTCTGGCTTCCTTTATCAGCATGTGGTTGCCCTAGTTTCTCTAAGGATCTTGTCCACATCCTCGAGCTCCACCAATTGAATTGATCCATTAAAACTGGACAAGCAGGTGTTCTTCAGAGACTGCCGTTAACATGGTATCCAAGTCAGAATGGAACAGAGCAACTTTATCCACAAAGAACCGAGCAAATGTTTCACAGCGAGCTGCTGAATGGTCAAGGACCCGAACTTGAGGGACAGGATTTAACAGTCCTCTGACCACTCAAAACAGCTCTGCTGGACGGTTCCTCACGGATGCAATGTTAGCCACAATGAGAGATTTCCTTGCAGCCTCTACTGCCTCAGCATATGGCCTTAAGTAGGCACTTAGTCGTGTTCAATCTGACTGCGAGTTAAATGCCACACGCACTCTAGTTCCCTCGTTTCATTGCTGCCTGCTCCTCGTTGAGCCAAGGAGCTGCTTTAGCTCTGCTGTGCTAGAAATAAACTTTATTTCTAAACCCCTCTCCCCAAGAGGACTCAGGTTCTAGAAATAAAATGACAAACATTCAATGCCATGTATAGATATAGGGACTCAAGATAGCTAACAACTGACATGGGTTATTTTTCCAACTGTCCATTCCATCCCATAAAGTTGATTTCATTCAGCACGAGGCACATAGGGCTACATTCATTATATCCTCACACCAATCTTGCACGTGAGGCAACACAGACATCTTAGGACAACCATTCACTTCAGCACATGATGAAGCTGGGAGCCTAGTGTCTTCCCGATTCCAGACTCCCTCATGGCCATCAAGGAATTTCACTCAGGTTTACCTCGTTTTGAGACTGCAAATAAGACTCCATACCTTCGAACTTGCCGTTTACCATGACGTACAAGTGCTCCCATGGGTAGGCAGCCAGATCCCTGGAGATGGCATGTAAACTTATGGTGGGGTAGTCCAACGAGAATCCAAGGCCTGATGCCTCTATCCATGACAGACGGCTGGAGGGACAAAGACCAAAACTCAGTGACAACAGAAGCTTCAGGTTCATGCAAACACCTTGAAACCAAACTCAACTATTTACCCACTTGTCCAGGGTCATGTTGGAAGTGAAGAAGCATCAACACTTGTATACAGAGCAGGCATGGGCAACCTTCAGCCCTCCAGGTGTTTTGGATTTCAACTCCCACAGTTCTTAACAACCAGTGGACTGTTAGGAATTGAGGAACTTGAAGTCCAAAACACCTGCAGGGCTGAAGTTTGCTCATGCCTGCTCTACAGTATGTTTTTCCCAGATTTTACCACAGTTATTCTGTAGTTCAAACCTTAGGAAGACAACAGATTAGAGAAAGCTGGCCAAGAGCAATTTTTACTTAAAACTGGAAGGTGGATTTGTCTGGGCTTTGTGAAAAATACATTTCTCTCCAAGACAACCAAATTATCCAGTGAAAGATGTTTTGTGCATTTATATATTACCAAAGAATTTACTCATTTTTGAAAGTAAATTTCAATTTCTTTTTTACAAAAATGTTGTAATGTAGGGTAATCAATCTTAAGTCACAGGGAGAATAGAAAAGAAATAAACATCTGGATACAACTGTTTTATTTTCTTCTGTGCTAAAATTATACTTTAAAGAGTAAAATAATCTTTGCACAAGCCTACTGCGACCCAGTGGTCATTTTATCTTCAAGGGCACTGCAGTTGCACTTTAAGTTTGGTGCTATAGAGGGATGGATTTTTTCTGGGACTAAATGCAATGAATCCTGATCCTGTCCTCTGGAGAATTAGCTCTCCCTCCTAATTAGGTTTCATCTGCAAACCTGATAAGGACGTCCTCTAAACCTTCATCCAAGTCATTAATAAAAATGTTGAAGAGAACTGGGCCCGGGACCGACCCCTCTTCATGGCACCCCAATTGGCATTTCTTTCCAGGATGCAGATGGAGAGAAGCACTTTTTGGATTGTCACTTAGCCAGTTATAGATCCACCTAACAATAGTGTTGTCTATTCCACACTGGACTAGTTTGCTTGCAAGAAGATCATGGGGGATTTTGTCAAAGGAAGGCCTGACTGAAATCAAGATATGCTCCATTCAGCTAACCTGTCCGAATGTATCTCCCTCTATAAGCCATCTCAGAGTTTGAGATCGTCTGGGGAGGCCTTGCTCTCGGTCCCGCCTTCCTCACAGGCGAGATTGGCGGGGACGAGAGACAGGGCCTGATGAGTGGTGGCCTCTCGGCTATGGGATTCCTTCCCCAGGAATATTAGATCAGCCCCTTCCCTCCCGATCTTCCATAAACGACTGAAAACATGGCTTTATGACCAAGCCTTTGGAAAATTGGTGCAACAGACATACAGTAAAGTCTCGCTTATCCAACCTTCATTCATCCAACGTTCTGTATTATCCAACACAGTCTGCCTCCCACCCAGATCCACAGCTGTTTCTCTAGGCAGCAATTCTATCTTTATTTGTAGTCAATGTTTCATTAGTCAATGTTTTCAATACATTGCTATATTTTGGTGCTAAATTACTAAATACAGTAATTACTACATAACATTACCATGTATTAAACTGCCTTTTCTGTTGGTTTGTTGTAAAAAAAATGATGTTTTGGTGCATAATTTGTAAAATCATAACGTAATGATTTACAGGAGTTGTACTTGACCTACATCCAGAGAGCACTGTTAACACAACCAACGATGGATCTGGACCAAACTTGCCATGGATAATGGGACTTACAGTACGTTCACTGATACTGGGACTCCCACCAACAATGGACTGGGCCTAAACTTGGCACAGAGAAGATCCATGACCAACTGAACATATTGGGGCTATTAAGAAATTACAGGGAAGGCAGGCATGTGCAAAAACGCAAGGCAATGAAATTCAGGAATAGGGTAAAGTGCTGAGGATTAGGGCACTAAATGGTTAAAACTGGCTGGTAATGAAAACAGACCTACAGTTCGAATGCATGTTGGAACATCCAAGTCTTCAAATTTTTGCAGAATGTGGCCAGGGTAGGTGCTAACCTAATAGTTCATTTGCACCCAGAAAGCACTGAACTCAGATGACGTCAGATCTGGATCAAACTTGGCTCACAGATCCAACATGGCCAACTGTGCATACAGCCCTGGTTTGGAAATGAATGATCTCGTATCTGGGATTTGTAGTTCACCCTTATCCAGAGAGTCCTGGACCCAGTCGACGACGGATCTGGACCAAACTTGGCACACAGACCCAACATGGCCAACTGTGCATACAGCCCTGGTTTGGAAATGAATGACCTCGTATCTGGGATTTGTAGTTCACCCTTATCCAGAGAGTCCTGGACCCAGTCGACGACGGATCTGGACCAAACTTGGCACACAGACCCAACATGGCCAACTGTGCATACAGCCCTGGTTTGGAAATGAATGACCTCGTATCTGGGATTTGTAGTTCACCCTTATCCAGAGAGTCCTGGACCCAGTCGACGACGGATCTGGACCAAACTTGGCACACAGACCCAACATGACCAACTGTGCATACAGCCCTGGTTTGGAAATGAATGACCTCGTATCTGGGATTTGTAGTTCACCCTTATACAGAGAGCCCTGAACCCAGCCGACGACAGATCTGGACCAAACTTGGCACACAGACCCAACATGGCCAACTGCGAATACTGGCAGGGCTTGGAGGTGATTGCCCTGGGAATCTGGGAATTATAGTTCACCATATCTAGAGCCCCAGATGGCGTAGTGGACTAAGTGACTTGAAGGTTGGGTTGCTGACCTGAAAGCTGCCAGGTTCGAATCCCACCCGGGGAGAGTGCGGATGAGCTCCCTCTATCAGCTCCAGCTCCATGACATGAGAGAAGCCTCCCATAAGGATGGTAAAAACATCAAAACATCCGGGCGTCCCCTGGGCAACGTGCTTGCAGACGGCCAATTCTCTCACTCCAGAAGCGACTCAAGTTGCTCCTGACACGGGGGAAAAAAGGTTCACCCTTATCCAGACAGCACTGAACCCAGCCAACGACAGATCTGGACCAAACTTCTGTGATAGTACTTAATACCCCAAAACAAACAATGCCTTCTTCTAATAAACAGGCTAGTAAAAAAATAAAATCCACAGCATCGACTACCCCCACCAAGTTTGTAATTCCATCGAAAAAACAGATAAGATGAGCCTGGCAGGGCTTGTTCTTGAGAATTGCTTGAATGGTGGTGCTCAACACAGGAGATAGGGATGTTGTTCCAAGTGAGGCCTAACCAAAGTGCCTGGCTCCAACCCCGCGCCCGCCTCACCTCTCGGCCACGAAGAGAGTCCCGCTGCCCAGGCGGCGCCCTCCTAGCACGGCCTCGGTCTCGGCCTGCCGCAGCCGGACCCCTTCGCTCGGCTCCGGGAGGCGCCTCAGGAAACTCATGGCTGCCCGAGGGAGGGGACGAAACACGTAGGCCCAAACCGGAAACGCGCGGAACCGGAAGCAGCGCGCTTTCTCGCCTCTCTCAACAAAGCCCCTCTCTGCGTCGCCTTCCCTCGCCACAACGCCGTGACGTCACATCCCGCTGAGGGTTTCGGACTTCGTCTCCCATAAGGCCTTGCCATCACAACTAAGGCAGTGGGATTCTGGGAGTTGGAGTTCGGAACTATCTTAACCGGAGGGAGAAAGGCGGCCATGTTGGATGTTCGTCTGAAACGACGAAGGCCTTGAGAAGGGAGATTGTTTCCAGGCCCAGGTAGAAGCCAAGGCAGGCCTCGGCCAACTTGGGCCCTCCAGATGAGGCTGAGGGGGAAAATGAAAGGGGCCTGAGGCTGTCAGGAACTCTGGGAGTTAAAGTCCAAAACATCTGGAGGGCCCAAGTTGGCCCAGGTCTGAGCCAAGGCCTTTCTGAATAAGGCTTGTATCTTAATAAATAATATAAACGTAGAATGTAAATAATAATATTTTGTCCAGCATAAGAGAAGAAACACATTGTTTTGTTTCTTCTGCCTGCTGAAAGGAACTGTATTAATGATAATAATAAATTGTAAAATATAAATTATAAAATACAATAAAAAATATTGAATATAATAATAAATTATAAAATATAATAATAGTAAATTATAATCTTATTATTATTTTTATTATTATAGTATTAGTTTGTCCAGCATTAAGAATAGTAAACATATCTGTTCTTTTCCTTGCAGGAAGGAACTGCATTAATGACAATAAAAATAAATTAAATATAATAAATTATAACAACAAAATTTAAAATATAATAAAATAAATTAAAATTGTATAATAATAAATTATAATTACAACATTTTGGTTTTTTCCTGCAGGAAACAACTGCATTAATAATAATAGTAGTAATGATAATAATAACAAAAATATAAAATATATTATAAAAGTGTAATTATAAAATATAATAATAATACACTGTTTTGTCCAGGATAAGAATAGTAAACATGTTTGTTCCTTTCCTGCAGGAAGAAACTGCATTAATAATAATAAAATTATAATGTATAATAAAAAAGCTTTTGTTCGGGACAATAAATACTGGTATTTTTGTTCTTCTGCATGGAATAATTGCTCTTTATGACGAAATTTAAATGTTATTGTCCTATTTAAATAATTCTGTTTCTCCTATGACTGTTTTTCTTAAATCTGATGACCCTAAAGCTTTATTAAATTGGCCATTTTGGTTATATATAATCCATGAATCATCAATGAAAGGTCACAATGCCTCAGAACAGCTCACACTTAATCTCAATCAGATATCGCTATGTGCTTCTTAGTTCTTGCAAGTACATGGTTCTTTTACCATTGATTATCCTCATTGAATATCCTTCCATTACTCTTTGCTCAAGTCTGATTTCTTTTAAAATTGGATATTTAAAAGTACAATTACAGAGAAAAAAGAGAGGGAAGTACATCAGACATGAATATGGGCTAAGCATTAAGGCACCTAAGCATAAAGATTGAGCATCCTTTATCCAGAATTATTAAATAGTCTGAAATGCAAAATTGTCCACATGGCTGGTTGTGATAGTGGCACTTTTTGCTGTCTGATGGTTCAATGTAGACAAACTTTGTTTCATGCAAAAAAAGTATTATTTTAAACATCTATAAAAGTCAAAAGTCTGTATGTATTTATGTTGGTTTGTACCACAAAGGCTCCTCCATGGCCTGATAAATCTGGACCAAACGTGCCACCTTCATTATCCAACTTAAAATAATTTAGGAGTTTGAACTAAAGAAAAAACATCCCTTTCAGGCTCAGAGCAAAGGGAAATACAAAGAACGAAGTGGATTGGTTGTTGCTAGGTGAAGTGGCCCTCTGTGATGTCACTGGGGAAAAAAGGTGACCTGTGTAAGGTGAAGGAAGGAAAGAAAGAAATGGGGAAGGAAAAAAAGTATAAGGGAAGAACCAAATCGAGAATGCAGTTATGTGTAGAAAAACCACAAAGTTAAAAACCTGGCATTATACTAAATTTCCTTTGACCAGAAGCTGGCCTCTTGGAGAGCCTCTAGTGTCACTGTGAGAAGGTCCTCCAATGTGCACGTGGCAGGTCTCAGGCTGCATTTTAATAGGTGGTCTATGGTTTGCTCTTCACACTCACAAGTTATGGACTCTACTTTGTGGCCTCATTCCTTAAGGTTGGCTCTGCATCTCGTGGTGCCAGAGCAGTCTGTTCAGTGCCTTCCAAGTCGCCCAGTCATCTGTGTGTCTAGGAGTTTCTCATCCAGTATCAGCCACTGATTGAGGTTCCAAGTTTTACCCTGCCACTTTTGGACTCTTGCTTGCTGAGGTGTTCCTGCAAGTATTGCTGTGGATCATAGAAAGCTGTTTCTTGTTTAAGGTGTTGCCGTGCTGGTTGATATCTGAACAGAGGATGGGCCGAAGATGTCACCGCCTTGGTCCTTTCATTACAGGCTTCTACTTCCCGGCGGATGTCAGGTGGTGCAATTCCAGCTAAACAGTATAATGTCTCCAGTGGTGTAGGGTGCTGACATCCTATGATGTGTGTGAATGAAACAAGGGAAGGAAGGAAGGAAGGAAAGACAACGAATAGAAAGGAAGGGAAAAATAGATGGAAGGAGAGGAAAGAAAAAGAAGAGAAGGGTAAGAAAAGGGAGATAGGTGTTGTGAAGGAAAACAAGGGAAGAGGAAAAGAAATAAGGAAAGGAAAGAGGGGATGGTGTATGAAGGAATCTGAGGAAGGAAAGAGCAAGCCACAAAAAAGGATCTGCACAAAGAGTTGTCAGAGTGTTGCCATTGTGAGATAGGCTCTCAGAGCTGGAGAAGGGAGACAGCAGGCAGGTAGCAGTTCTAACCACACCTGGAAAACAGCAGATATATATACTACCTATGGTTTATATGTCTAGGAAACATAAGTCAATTTTGTACTGATATCATGAGGAGCCCTGGTGGCGAAGTGAGTTAAAGCACTGAGCTGCTGAACTTGCAGACCAAAAGGTGCCGGGTTCAAATCCCGGGAGCGGCTTGAGTGCCCGCTGTTAGCCCCAGCTCCTGCCAACCTAGCAGTTCGAAAACATGCAAATTTGAGTAGATCAATAGGAACCGCTCCGGCGGGAAGGTAACGGCGCTCCATGCAGTCATGCCAGCCACATGACCTTGCAGGTGTCTACGGACAACGCTGGCTCTTCAGCCTAGAAATGGAGATGAGCACCAACCCCCAGAGTCAGACATGACTGGACTTAACGTCAGGGGAAACCTTTACCTTTACCTATCATAATGAAGGTATTTCCAAGTATAAGTAGCCCAAAATCCACAAAACCTCCCAAAATCCACAAAAACCTTCCAAAATCCAAAACACTTCTAGTCCCAAGTACTTTGGCTAAAGGATGCTCAACCTGTTCTAAGGAAAGAGAAAGAAGGGAACAGAATAGAAAGGGAAGAAAAGGAAGGAAGGAAAGAAAGTGAAAATCATACTTCAAAAAATACATTTTCTGGAAGTTGTTTCCTTTAAAATATGCATTTGTATCATTAGATCGATGCGATTGCACAAAATATAGGGAATATTCGTCTTTCTAAACTTTTAGGCAGAAGGAAGGGAACACAGGATCCAGCTGCATTGCTCATTAGTTTCATAGGGATGTAATTCAAGAGAATTGTTTGATTTTTAAAGAATTGTGACATCAAGTAAGGTCGTAGTCTGAAATTATTTGCTAGCTCCTTCCAGTCTTGTATTACCTGCAAATTCAACCCAGGAATAAGATGACGAAGCTGCAGCGAGTGGGCTCTTCTCCAACATGCGAGGCTGAGCATCCGCGTATTTAAATGTTTGTTTGTTTTATTATGACAATTTACATGTCATATTTATATGAAAGAAATGACAGTAGATATTATAAACAAAAAACAAAACATTATGAAAGAAAATAAAAATAAAAGTTACACAAGGAGGCCCCCGAGCTATAAAAAGGCTGCAGGCCCAGCTTATACACAAAGAGCTCCGACCAGACCGTAGTGAGACGACATTGAACATTTCATTAACAAAAATATTGGCACCAGCCGTAACATTTTTTTAAAACTTCATTTACAAGGAATACAGTATTTAAACAGTCATGTGCTGCAAAGCTAAAAACACCAGCTGTTAGTTCGACTGCAGTTAATTAACCACTTGTTTTTGAGCGCCAAGGGCACAAGGACTCTCCACCCCCAAGGTACTAATTTTTGTTTTCATGCAAGTGAGTTTTGTGGGGCTGTTTTGGGGAACGGAAAGAGAGAAATGATAAAATAACCCAATATATGTACAGCACTGATAACGCTTCCAGTTCTCTCCCCCAAGTTCGTTTTTTTCCCTCCTCCTTTCATTAGGCAACGTTTGAAAACGATGCAAAAGAGCAATATGGAAATAGACACCATTCCCTCTGCATTGCTGCATAGATCCTATCCTGTGTGACCCATTTGGAAAGGGAAGGTTGATTTTCAGTTGTCTACTCCAATGAAAGGAAATGGAAGATCCATGCCTTCCCGGAATATACAATATATGTTTGTTGGGAGTTGCGGGCATGGGCAAACTTCGGCCCTCCAAGTATTTTGGACTTCAATTCTCATAATTCCAAACAGCCGGTAGGCTATTAGAAATTGTGGGAGTTGAAGTCCAAAACACCTGGAGGTAGATTCCAAATTTGCCCATGCCTGATATAGATCCTCCAATGTCTCATTCTGAAAGCTGTTTTCAAGACAGGGAAATACTCCTACATTAAAAACAATAATCCTTTGATAAACTATTCAAGGTGCACCAAAAGGTTTCAAAGGGAGCTAAAAGGATCATACACAGAACATTTCCCGAGACCAGATTTTGTGCAATTTGTTTCCCACAAATGAAGAAATGACTACACAAACGGCACTACAAGCAATGTAGATGGTTTGAGCAGAGAGGCATGTGTACCTATGCCTTCCATCACTGGGAAGAGAATCAAGCATATGGATACATATGAATCATACATGCATATACATATGAATCATGGGCACATTGCATCAAATACTGCTGCCAAGTTCGTGAAGACGTGGGCCCAAGACCAGCGATGTGAAATATATTGCAAATATTGCTTGATATTATGTTCCTTTTGAAGACTTAGCCAAAAACTATGGATCGCCTAATGGTGGTAGTAGAATAAGTTACTCCAAGCAGGGTCATTTATACAACCTCAACCATGTTAAACCTGAGGCTGCTTTTTCCACAGAACAAAACTTTTAAGTTTGAAGAGATATCAATAGCTTAGCATTTACACAGCGAAAATAAAACAAGTTTTAATACATATTAAGGAATGAAATTCTTTAATATATACTAAAACTATATATTTTTTCAATTTGCACCTATACAATGCAAAGCATACAATGGTGATTCATCTTTCAAATACTTTACGGAATATGAAATGGGGCACAGGAACAGTCAGGATTTTGTTATGCTTCTAGTTCAAATTGTTCAAAGAAGAAAAGCATCTCTCACTCTCTGATGAATGAGAATCCAAGTATTAAGTTTTACCTCATTATTTAGTGGTGGGAGCATCAGTTTTTAAAAATAATTTGGTGGCATGGTTGGCCAAGAAGGTATCCAAAAAGTGCTGCTGTGAATCTCACCAGTCTGTAATCCTGCACTGCTCCCTCTTTTGCTATTTTACACATGGGGAGACCCATTCTAAGCACTCATAAACACATGAAAAATTACCATATGTATTAGGAAATAGAGATGTGAGATGTCAAGCCATAATTGGGGGTGTCTTACTACCATTTGATAATTTTATTCCAAGTTTTAAGGTACATTCCACCTTCTCTCCTCCATTGATATGGGCTAGCAAAAGAACTCTCTGACATTTCTCTCGCCCATTTCTTTTGGAGGAAGCTACCAGGCAACAGATGTAGATGGGACTTTAAAAAGTGAAACTTACAAGCAGAGTGCTATCAAAATGCCAAACACACAGAGAAAGGAGATCATTCATATACAAATCCCAGAATCCTCACTGTAACCCAATGTCTTGATTTCAGTGGGAGAGCCAAATGTGCAATGAGGCTTTATCTGTGGTCCACTCGTCTACTTAGAATATTCTGACTTTGTCTGTAATTTGATTTTCCAAATGAATTGAGTGTTCCCACTGCTGGGGTTTCAGAGGGAACTCTTGAGAAATGCACAAGCTTTTCTGATCTTTCCAAAATATGCAGAGAACTTTCATACATGATTTAAATGGTTCACTAGGACCCTATACAGTATACAATTGTAATGCTATTAATCAGTGGGACTGAAAAGGAATGGCAAAAAGTCATGAAAGTTTAAGAAACACGGTGCAAGTTTTAAGAGACTGGGCAAAGACCACAATGGATCCTAAAGTCCTATGTAAGACTGTAAGATATGAATGGAGGGAAGGTGGTGAATTTCAGGGTCAAAATGGTCCATGTGTTGAACTTTCGAGAAGAGAAAGAACAGAGCCATGGGGCATCTATACAGAGAAGTATGACAAACATACAAATCAAGCAGAAACTGAATATTCTTCTTGCTAAAACCAGAGGGGTAGATGTTACTATCTCTCACACTGATGGAAGGGGAAGAGACAGGGAAAAGACATTGAATTTTGAGCACTATCATGGTTACTGTCTCTACAGCTGCTCAGAAACAGAGCACACAGAGAGGGCAAACATATCCAAGCTGGGAAATAAAGCTTTGCCAATAAAATGCCAGACCAACATAGAAACTCCTGCACTAAACTGCATGATGAAAAAGTCCCCATCTATAATTCAAAGATCTGTAGCTTGAAATAAATTTAATGGAACATACATCAAGTAAGACTTTAAAAGCAAGACTGTGTATCTACCTTTCACTCTTGATTGAAACGATTAGGTCCTTTTCAGTTAAAAGTTGAAGCGTTGCGAACAACTGCGCCAAAGTTCTAAGGGACAGTTACATCTTTGATGAAACCAAATTGATTTTTTGTACTTAGACTGAACAATTACTCGTGCCTTTTAGGGCAAGGCAGGAGGGAGAGAAAAGAGGCAGCCACTGCTGTTGGCTTGCTGATATTCAAACTGTGATTTGACACTGTTCATTTAAAAAGACCCAATAGTCAAGAAGACAATGATTATACCAAATTCAGGGGCAGACAGTTCTGAAGCTGGTCTTAAGAGAAATGGACAAAGCTAAAATGTATTTCAGACATATAAGCGAGTTGGCAAAAAAGCTGTTCCAATTTAATCTACATGAGATGAATAGCCTTGAGTGATATTCTATATTAAGAATACTCACACTAACAAAAAACCCCTCCTTTCATAGGACTAGGACATATGGCAGAAAAGCTTCAGCAGAGCAAAAAGTGTTTGTTTAAACGTATGGGAGCCTTAGTTATCATTCTCCCCTTCCTGACCTGGCCATCATCCAAAAATCCACCATGTCACCTTCCACAATCTCAGAATTAAATCATGATCAGTTTTGGTTATTTCCTCGAAGATTTGCTGAAAATGTAGCCAACTTAACATTATTTGATTTCAACAAGGCAAGGTCCAACCTTCATAGTATGTTTTTTTTAAAGGCAGAGAACTAATCATTTTCCAAATTGTGCCCAAGCAACTTTAGAAGAAGTGTTAAACCTTACTGCTATGTGCAGAAAAAGTATCTCTTAATATAAACATTCATCCAATCATGCTACCTTCCCACTGTTGCTAAAGATATGTACCCTACAAGACTACAACAATGAAAATATCATTCCCTTCAAATCATACACTGCAGTTTCTGATATCTAGTTCAAGGATAGATATAGGAAATGCTTTGTGTAGGGAAATGTTTTGAAGCATTTGTACTCCGGCTGTGGGACAGAGACTTAATCTTTTGAATGACTGCCTTCACACCATCAAGGCCATGTTATTTCCACTTCTGGGGGGCCCTACACCACTAATCCCAGGAAAAAGTAGATTTAAACTGTTACCAAACAGTTTACAACTCTCGTTAACTACATTAGGAGACAGTATCAGATCAAAATTTTCTGTATTCTCTTTTAGAAAGAGGATGAAGGAACTCTTAAAATAGTAAAGTATGGTTATTAAGAAAAAGCTGTTCTCCAGTTCTATGTAAACCTTTGCAAATACACATCACTGAACTCAATGGAATTTATTTCCAAGTAAATACACAAAATTGTAAGACATTCTCTTTCCTTGTCAACTCACTAAGATAAATAGATGTATTTGTGGGGAAAAGTTTTGAAAACCCACTTGGGAAGCACTGGAAGAAAGGGAGGAACCCTGAGGCAATCATGGTCTTTACAAATTCAGTTGGAATACAACTGGTTCTGAAAGTAAAATTTCATATTGAGGGCACCAATAACCTTTCCTATATAAAGGAGAAGCTGTGACTTCATAAAAAAATCACTTGAACTGCAGTTGCCAGCATTACCGATCATGGGATATTGACAATGTAAGGCTGCTGGTTTTTGAAACGATTTGATGTCATTTGGGGTAATTTTCTGCCAAGCTTTTAACCTGAAAAAATTGGAAGGCTTGAGAATGTTCAAGGATTGCAAAAATGCATTCCAATGCAATACTTTACCACACAGCCTTATTTTTTTCTTCTTCTACTCAAACTGTTGTTTTTATTTTTAGAAGAAAGTTTAAGTATGTCACCACTCATTTTGAGTGTACTGCTTGCCTTGAGATGTTGAGGTTTCAAGTGAACTGAATGAGGTTTCATCAAACTCAACTGAATGAAAAGATTAAATGTTGACTAGTTTAAGAGTACATTATGCTCTGTAGCCTCAGCAGTAACTGAAAACAGACCTCCATAGACATTATCCACAGTCATATGATAAGATGCATACATGTCTCTGGGAACAGCTGTGAAACCGAAAAGGATCATTGTGTAATGTGAAGATAATCAATGGGAACTTGACCAAAGCTGGTTCTCTAAAATGTGGGAATGTTTGGCCGTTTACTTTTGAAGAAAGGGGCACTGGAATGGTGCAGAGAAGACACGAGGATGGGAATCTCCAAAATGAACATGGAGAGAAGAAGCCAGCCCCTGTCTTGATTTCTACAGGAAGAAATGAGAGGCAAGTCAATGTGACCTTAAAAATAGTACATAATGTTAAGACAACCATGCAAAATCAATAAAAAAGAGCTCGTTACGATCATTTTCAATAGATGTTGCATACATTGTACCTCTGCACAGGAAGAATCAACTGTCCCTTATGCAAATCCTGGAGAGAGATGAAACCAGTCTCAAATAAAATGCTCCAAATACTTCTCAAATACAATTCTCAAAGTGTTCTGGGGAATTGGTCTGTTGTTGTTTTCCTTAAAGTGGTATTAAGCAATGTCTTTAAATTCTATTCTATAAAAGTTACCTCTATCACACAAATACTCATTACATAAAACGAATCAAGCATTAAATGATCAGACAATTTGGATAGTTTGAAAAGGAGATCGTGCTAATGACCCCATAGCCTAAGAACAAAAAATGCAGTTTGGCTCCACAAGAACTATAGGACTGACTATAGCAAGGATGAAAGTATTTTTCTTTCACATTTCTTCTGCTCAATCCTCCAAAAACAACAGTTAGCAGTGACTCTGCCAGACTCTTTCCTATACATTTCTGGAATTGAGCAGATACCTCCAAATCACTGTAATGGAAATGAAAGGGAAAGGCTATGTTGCTTTGCAGAATCATACAAACAAAAAGAAAATCAAGATACCATTTGAAGTAACATGTGAATTTACAGCTATATTATCTTGTTAGAATAGATACTGGTGATCGCTTTGCTTCACATGAAGGGTGTTGTTTAGATAAGCTAACCTTTGTCAACTTTTGAAAACTTGGGACCCTTAAAGGCGGATTTGAGAGAGAGAGTTAGAATATACACCAAGACAACTGATGGTTCCTCTTAAAATGCTATATAGGGAATAAAAACAGGGAAAGGGAGAGAACTGAATAGGAATTCTCAACACTGTCTTGTGAAGTATTTTGCATTGGCCAACACTCAGCTTTGAAATCTTGATAAAAAAAACAAACCAACCAAATACAGAAGCGCATAGTAACAAACAACTAAAAATGTAATAAAATGCTGAGGCATAAGGAGGGCGAAGGGAGGGCGAACTCTCACTTCAGTGCCAGCAGCAAGACCAGTGCGGCCGTTGCCAGCAACAGGCCCAGCACCAGAATAAAGTCCCAAACCCAGCATTTAAAGAAACAGAGACACTCGAAAGGAAGAAGGACCATTCCAGATGCCAAAGCTTCACAAGCCGATGCTTTCAACAATGCATGTTTTACACTAAATATAAGAGAAAGAAAGGAAAAGCAAACTTATGTAAGCCTGCCTAGTCGCTTAGAGAGCATAGCAGTGAACAAGATCTCAACTAACATTCTTGTTAGAATCATCTTTCAAAGCAGTTGTAGAGTTAGGTAGCAGGCCCCGAGTTTTATGTTACCTGTCTCTGAGAACAATGACATCTTGAAGAAAATATCTCTCCCACGCTATTAATTTGGGCAACTGTCTAATATTAAAATATCTATTAAAAAACATGAAGGGGCTGATTGGCCAGCAAAGGATACTGCAAATTCCAAAACAATTCAGATAGTTGAAGTATAGTTAATGTCTCTCTAATAGTGATTTTCACACACACATATACACACACATATGCCTCCTCAAACAAAAACAAACCCCTGGAAGGAAAAGGAAAAAACACCTGCTCCATTTGCATACTTCAATTTGAAGTAGATACTATGAGCACTGAAGGGATCTTAAAGGCCATCAGTTCTCTCTTTACAGGAGACTTGTCATCTCTCGAAAATGATTTGCTGCACAATCTGGTCTCTTCACAGCTAAAACTGCAACTTCTTCTCTCAAGAGATATTGTGCATGAATGCACAGGATTTAAAAAAAACATTAAAAAGAAGAGCCCAGTTATGAATCGCTAGCGTAGTCTCAAAACGGTCAAAAGCTTGATACAGTTTACAACTTCCCGCTGTACAAAAAACTTTTAAAAGACATTTATCAGAGAGGGAGCTGCAAATTAAAATATGACACGAAATCCTTTTCTGCCGTAGTACTTCCTCCGCCTCTCTCCACTGTGGAAATCCTCAGGGGTCTTATTATCAAGGCTGCTTTTCTGGAAAGCGATTACTAAAAGGAACTATGGTTAAGTTAAAATCTACAAGTCACAAAATGCAACAGTAAAGATAATTATTATTATTTTCTTAAAATTGCCTGTTAAATTGTCATCTAAGTTGTGAACATTTAAATAGAATATATATCTCCTATGAAAAAGGTGGAGCACAAGTGCTTCCGTACCCCTTCCCCAATCCTTTGCCATCACCCACCCAACCAATTCGGATTTTGGGCCCTGACCAACCTGGAATGCTTTTCTTTCAACCACCCGATCCCAGCCCTCATACCCCCAACACCTCTAAATGTGTGTGCACTCAGGAAATATAAAGTCAAAAATATACAAATCTCTTGTTTACTACAAGGTCTGTGTACGTGGATGGAGTTCAGGATCTGAAAACGGAAAAAGGGGAGGGGAGAGAATGAGAACAGGGGATTTATAGTAATTAATCTTGACAAAAAAGTGTTCCAAAAAAACCTGGTCACATCACAGGGGGTCAGGTTGGCGGAGAGAGAGAAAAAATTACCCCAAACTGCAGGACTGGTGAAGTTCTTGACTGCTAAAAAGTGATACTGTAGTGGAGAGTTTTCTAGGAAAAATAAAACACCTTTTTAATAACTGGCCCGCTGGTATGAGCTACCATGGAATAAATTAGCACAAAAAATGGAAGTCTTATAACTGTTCACTGTTACAGACGTAATCGACAAGGTCAGTCACTCGCAAGAGTTCATCTTCATCCTCCTCGGGGCCACCTGCCTCTGGGCCGCTGCTCGTCCCATTGGCCGCCAAGTTGGCATTGGCCGTACTGTCCTTTGGGGTGGGAACCTTGTCGGCAGGCTTCCCGATCAAGTTCTCAATTGTTTTCCCAGGGCTTTGTCCATTGGTGGAGGGCAAATCCACCAGGCTGTAGTCCAAGGGGCTTTCGACCTTCCCAACATTGTCAAAGTCATCTTCGTCATCACTTTCTATCCGGTAGCAGGGCTTCTTGGGGACGTCTGGCGGAGCCTGGGGCTCTGGGGGCTTGCTGGCGGGGACAGACTTCTTGGCCTCGTCGTTGGCACTGCTGCCATTGTCTTCATCGTCTGTTTCGATTCGATTCAGACGCTTTCGGACGGGCCGCTCTTCCTCCTCCCCCTCCTCACCTTCGGAGTCTTCGTCGGAGCTGTGGCTGCGTTTCCGAACAGACCTCTTTGACTTGGCTGGTGGGCCGTCTTCGGAGTTCTTGCTTGTGAAGCTCTCTGGAATAAGCATCAGACTTAAGCATCAGGCTGTGATCAAACTTTGAGGGCAAGCAACAACTTGCTATTGCTTTAACGCAGTGTCATTTACATAAGGGGTGAGCAACATACAGCCTGTACAGCACCCAGGACTAGTTCTGTGGACATGCCAAGGCTTTATGAGACAAGGCTAGATGTCAGTAACAGCCATGTAACCTTCTAACACAAAAGGATTTCCTTCACAGATGCGTCCTCTGTTGCAGAAAACTTCCCCATCTCAACAGGAGTAGGCAGAAGTTTTCTGGGGATGTCCTCATAAATTATCATTTGAATCTGAGTCAGAGTGATGAAAACTTTCTGACAATTCATTTGGAATGATTTAAATTTGGGTATGATTGTTGCTTAAGTTCCCCCAGTGTCAGGCCTACTGCTCCCAACCTAAATTATTTCACAAAACACTCTTTACCCAAGGAGCAAGATAAAGCATTTAAGAACTGCCTGAGCTCTCAACTTCATAAAGTTAGTTATTATTGACATGCTTAAATTCTCCATTGCTCTCACTCACTTGATCTTTCACTTTCTTCTCTGGAATTTTTTTTTACTTAATTTGTGCTACACATCAATATTTTCATTTTTACCTTCACTGTCTGAACTGGATAGCCTGCGTTTATGGATTCGTCTCAGTTCTTTCCCATATCGGAAGCTTTTCTGAGAACCCTCGCTTTCAGAGTCTTCCTTATAGTTGACTTGTCTCTTCTGATTCCGCCGAGATCTCCTCCGGGTTTCTAAAAAGTCATCGCTGTAATCTGAAGACATTTCGCTTTCTGCACAACAAAGAAAAAGAAGCAATTGCGTGAAGTTCAGACTGTGAAGTGGGAGGAATTGCCATATGTATTAACAACAAGTTGAATATTCATCCTTCTCAAAATGACGGAAAATTCCACCCAAAAGAAGAAATTGATAGTTTTGGTCCTTTCGTGGTTTCTTCCCATATGAAAATGAACTTCAAAAAAGCCTTCTGACACTGCATCATGTTGCCAAGAAATGTTAGTTCTCACATCCTTCCTCATGGATAATTATTATAATGGGTTCAAAGTCGCAACAGTTGGCCAATGCCAATGTTTTCTAACTGACAGGGTATTACAGTCAACCCTCCACATTTGTGGACTTAACTTTTGATAATGTGATTATTTACTAATTACTAGACTTGGGGTCTAGTGCTGAACACTTTCAGCCCAGCTGCCAAGTGACCAAAGAAAAATGGTCCAACTTACCAGAGTTAGCGCTTGCGTTGTCCTCAGAGTCCTCCTCTTCATCGTCTTCTGAATATCTTTTCTTAACTGTTTTTCTCCGCAGCCGCCTGCTTTGCCTCATTGGCCTCGAATGGTGCCTCCTGGGCCGACGCCGGGAGTATTCCCTATCGCTGTCATCATGTGATTGCTGATCCTCTTCACTTTCGTCTACATTCTCATCTGACACAACAAACTCATCCTGAGATCTAGGGAGATAAAGATCAAGGGGAACAAATCTTGCAAATTAGAGAACTTATACCAGGCTTGGGCAAACTTAATACCAGGCTGTTAGGAATTGTGCAAGTTGAATCGAAAACACCTGGAGGCCGAAGTTTACCGAGCACAATTCAAAGTGCTGGCTTTAGCCTACAAAGCCTTAAATGGTTCTGGCCCAGCTTACCTGTCCGAACATATCTCCCCTTATGAACCACCTTGTAGATTGAGATCATCTGGGGAGGCCCTGTTCTCGGTCCCGCCTGCTTTGCAGGCACGGCTGGCAGGGATGAGAGACGGACTTCTCGGTCGTGGCCCCTCAGCTGTGGAACTCCCTTCCCAGCGATGGAAGGTCAGCCCCATCCCTTTTGGCCTTCAGAAGGAAAGTGAAGACCTGGCTCTGGGATCAAGCTTTTGGATAACTGTGCAGTGCAAGAATGGATGTCTAAAATGTATAATGACCTTGGAATGGCTTTAGACAAGGATTATTTTGGTTGGCGTGATTTTTAACTGTTGTAATTTATGTCTAAATTTTTAAATATTTAATATTTAAGCTTTGATTTTATATGTGTTTCGGGGCATCAAATTGTGTAAGCCGCCTTGAGTCCCCTTCAGGGTGAGAAAGGCGGGATATAAATGGGGCAAATAAATAAATAAATAAATTTACCAATGCCAGACTTATACTGGAAATAAATATTCAACCTAGCCTGGCTAAGATTTACAATTTAAAAAATCAAACTCGTAAAAGAAAAAAGCATACTTATTTTAGCAGGCTTTGCTTTTGTCATGATTTCCATTTTGGTGGCCAAATTATAGCCCTGTAGAGCTGGTGGGGCAGACTAAGGACCTTGTAACATTGGGCTAGATTCTGTTTTTCAGCCCCTTTACATGTAATTCCCAACGGGTCCTATCACATGACATTTGTCCCCTTCCGTCAGCAACCTGTTAAGAAGAACGGCCTGCATAAGGGAAGCATGCTTGCTCCATCAATGTCCAACAGTTACACAAATGACCAGTCACTGCCAGAAGGAAAGAGTTTTATGTATGTTGACAATCGTGCCATCACCACCCAAGGAGGGAGTTTTGAAATGGTTGAACAGAAGCTATCCGAAGCTTCAGGTGCTCTTACTGCCTATTACAGAGAAAACCAGCTGATTCCTAATCCATCTAAAATGCAGATGTGTGCTTTTCACCTTAAGAACAGACAAGCATCTCGAGCTCTGATGATTACCTGGGAAGGAATCCCACTGGAGCATTGCAGCACACCAAAATACCTGGGAGTTACCATGGACTGTGCTCCGACTTATAAGAAGCGCTGCTTGAGTATCAACCAAAAAGTGGGTGCTAGAAATAATAGCATACGCTGACTGGCACAACCTGGGAATCACAACCAGATACAGTGAAGACATCTACCCTTGTACTTTGCCACTCTGCTGCTAAATACGCACGCCCAGTGTGGAATACATCTCACCATGTTGAAACAGTGGATGTGACTCTTAATGAGACATACTGCATTATCACAGGATATCTAAGTCCTACATCACTGGAGAAACTGTACTGTTTAGCTGGTATTGCACCACCTGACATCTGTTGGAAAGTAGCAGCCTATAATGAAAGGACCAAGGCCCTAACATCTCCAGCCCATCCTCTGTTTGACTATCAGCCAGCAAACTACAGACCACTACTACAATGCAGTTTGAGCCCTGCCACATGCACAATAAACAATCTTCTTACTGCGACACCAGAGACACTCCAAGTGGCCAGCTTCTGGTCAAAGAAAATCTAGTATAATGCCAAGTTTTAACTTTGTGTTTTTAAATACATTATAACTGTATCCTCAATTCACTTCTGACACGATAAATAAATAAGCAACCTGTTTGAATCCATCTTCAAAATGTCTCATAATGGAGTAAATGAACACAGGATTTAAATTGTGTTTTATTAATTACTAGCTTATTAGAAGAAGGCAGTGTTTGTTTTGGGATGTTAGGTAATAGCACTTAGGTTTGGTCCAAATTTGTCATTGGTTGGGTTCAGGGCTCTCTGGATAAGGGTGAACTACAATTCCCAGATTCCCAGGGCAATTATCCCCAAACCTTGACAATATTCGCAGATGGCCATGTTGGGTCTGTGTGCCAAGTTTGATCCAGATCCGTCGTCGGCTGAGTTCAGGGCTCTTTGGATATGGGTGATCTACAACTCTCAGATCCGAGATCAATCACCCCCAAATCAGGCCTGTATACATAGTTGGCCATGTTGAGTCTGTGTGCCAATTCTGGTCCAGATCTGATGTCGGCCGAGTTCAGTGCTTTCTGGATAAGGGTGAACTACAACTCCCAAAATCAAGGTCCATTCCCACTAACCCCTGTAGTATGTTCAGTTGGTCATGGGGCTTCTCTGTGCCAAGTTTGGTACCGGTCCATTGTTAATGGAGGTTACAGTATCAGTGAAGGTACTGCAAGTCCCATCATCTGTGGCAAGTTTGGTCCAGATCCATCGTTGGTTGGGTTAACAGTGCTCTCTGGATGTAGGTCAAGTACAACTCCTGTAAATCATGGTGAATTCTCCCCAAACTTCTTGTTCAGTTACTGATCAATTCCTCTGTTTGCTGTGTGCCATAAAAAAAGGTAGGAAAAGGTTAAGGGAGAAGCAGTGGGCGAGGCCTGCAAATTCCACACCAATGGAGAGAGAGAAAAAAACCCTGGGATGTCCACTCTGGAGGAAAAACAGAACATTTAGGAGGACATTGTCCCTGCATGAAAGCCCTCACTTGGATGGGGGGCAGGATGGTGTTTGTCGAGGACACAGACAGGGTTAGGGCTCTATGTTCATGGCGCATACTATAGCCTGTAATGTCAGTGGAAGTAGGGTCATGGGTGTCTCCTGCTTAGTGGGAACTATAGCTGTTTGTGGAGCCAGGAGGCTCTCTGTGTAAGTAGACACCTCTGCTATACACACACACACATTTTCACTTTTATTATGTGTATAGATTTTAAATCTCATGTTAACAGGAGTTTGAGACTTCCAGGCTATGTCACTGCGGAAAATTAGATTTTTTAAAAAAGTGACGTAGGTATACATTTGAACAGATTGGGAGGAGTCCGCTTTCTGTGGTGTGAAGAGTCAAAGCACAGTATTTTCAAAAAGTGTGTACAGTGGTTTGTATTTGTCCCGTGTGAATACAATATGCACCCAACCCTTAAATCAACTAAATGCATTGCGATTTAACATTTCTTGATATTAATGTCATGAGGTCCTAGTCACTCCCTCGAACCCCTTCTCTCTGATTTGCTGGTCACTCATGCTCAGTAAGAGATTCTCGATGGAGCAGCTGTTATTTTACAGACAATTCACATAGGATTGGCGCAGAAGTATCCCATACTTTCCCAGCTCAAGCTTTACTACATTGTTCACTAAAACCCAGCAACAAGCAAGGCTGTTTATCTCCAGTCTTTCATCACTCAAATTCAAGTGCTGTTTCAATATATTTCCAGCCAGACACAGGACAAGGAGAAAAAGGATGGGCTAGAGTCCAGAAAAGGAGGCTTTGCTAATGAAGGCATGCTTGATTTTGGAGGCTCTAGACCAGGGGTCCCCAAACTACGGCCCAGGGGTCACATGTGGCCCATCGAAGCCATTTATCCGGCTCCCGTGGAGGCAGCTCCCTCCTTCTCCGCCGAAGGAGGCACGTGTAGCGTGATGGAGGAGGGAAAGGCGTGCGCCTTTCCCGCTTCCTCCCTCACCTGGTGCGCGCCTTCCAAAGCTTTGCTTGTTTATAATAGTATTTTAATTATTATTTAATTAATTATTAATTATTAAAGGGTGCTTTGCTAGTGCTTTTGGTGAACAAGCAGAAGGGGGTTGGACTAAATAGCACAAGGGGTCTCTTCCAACGCTCTTTATTATTATTATTATTATTATTATTATTATTATTATTATTATTGACACAATGACACAGTATAATACAGCAAACGAGATGTATATGCTGGATTTTGAATCACAAATCAAGCACTTCCCAAGTTTTTAGGACCGTGTGATGTATTATTATTATTAACAACATTGAGGCTGGGTGGCCATCTGTCAGGGTGCTTTGTTTGTGCTTTTGGTGCACAAAGGCAGAAGAGGGTTGAATTAAATCGCCCATGGGGTCTCTTCCAACCCTCTTTATTATTTATATGATGATGATGATGATTATTATTATTATTATTATTAACATTGAGGCTGCATTTGTTCCCATTTTGTTTTTTTACTTCAAAATAAGATATGTGAAGTGTTCATAGGAATTTGTTCATAGTTTTTTTTTTTAACTATAGTCCGGCCCTCCAACGGTCTGAGTGACTGTGAACTGGCCCCCCTGTTTAAAAAGTTTGGGGACCCCTGCTCTAGACTCTACAATTACTTACCCATCACTGATTCTGAACTCATCCTCACTTTCTTCTTCATCCAGGTTGCTGTCGCTGTCCAGGTCATTCAGCCGTCGTCGTTTCTTGCGACGGATTGCTGCGGCCCTTGGAGGCCGCTTGTTTTCCTTCCTTTCTTCCTCCAGGATGGTGGAGATATCCTTCCCACGATGGCCTGTGATGTTGGACATGTCTTTCCCTTTTCCTCCACCTATGTTCAAGTGGATCAAGAGAAAAGCAACGATGCATCAGTTCTGCTTGGCCATTTAAACTTCACTCTCTTCCTGCTTATTACAACTTCCCTGTATAAAAAGTACCCAAGTATTTTATTTTGTAGCAGCTATAACAAAGACGAAAGTGAGCCATGTCTCTCCCCAGAACTTGAAAAGCTGGGAGTTAAACAGCCCAGAATAGGAAAATTAAACCCATGCCTTTGATTCATTTAATTTTGCCTTGTTCACCATGTTTTCGGGGAATCAGGAGTAAAGGATCCAACTGACCCATCTTCATGTATCATGGGCAACACAATTAGGTAAAGTGGCACTAAGTGAACCAAAGCACCACGGCTGAGGGAAATCTAAACTCATCTCAACATCTATGAGTTTCACTTTGTGGAATTAATATGTAATCTTTAGAAATCTCTAGGTCCTCTATGGTCTTCTTCCACAAACTGGAGGACCTACAGAGGTATTCTTTGTTAACAAAAAAGAAGTGTTTTTTCATTTGCTTTTTTCCACTTTTGTGGGGGTCCTATGCCTTTATCTCCAACAAATGTGGAGGGTTTGTTGTAATTCCATCCTGCTAAATGGGGAACCCCAAAGTGGGGAGCCAAATCCAATTACATGTATTTACATATGTAAAATGGCTCCTCAGTATTAAATTTATCACTCTAGATTACCATCACCCAAATATTTTCCTAGCCATGATCAGCAAGACACACCTCCTCCATCAGCTTCCTTGATGTCATCCTCAATTGCTTCATCAATGGCTTCATCAAACTCATCAAATCTAGAAAGGGAAATTATCAGTTTCAATTCACAAGGCATTCCAAGGAATAAACTAATGAATATATAGCCACTGAAGAATCAAAATGTATCTGGGTTTCCAAACATTAACCATTGTTCTCCAAATAGGGGAAATGCAACAAATGGCTTTCCAGTGCACCTCCCACCATTTTTAAGAAGGCAAAATATCTGAGCACAAGTTACATAGAATGAAATTTAATTCACATTGTAATTTATTTATTAATTGATGGCAGGGGAAGTGGGACAAAGAAAATCAACTTGAACACACTGTCTTGGAATAAGAGTCCTAATGATGAGACTAACAAATTCCCTGTCTATCTTCTTGATCTTTGTTTTATATGATAGAAATTGTTTTGTTTTTAAAAGAGTAAAACGTTTCGTAGAAGTGCTGTTTTGAGTCTACAGAATTCCTTCCAAAAATTACAATCAGTGCCCAAATAATTCTGAAACAGTTTATGATAGCATATTTATTGATTTATTTCATACATGTGTATCCTGTCCTTCTCACACACACACATACACACATAGACAGAGGGGGCATGGCACTCAGGGCAGCTTCACAACCAGCAGTCGTTAGATGCCAAAAACAGTTAAAAATACAATTAAAAACAGATAATTAAAACATCAATTATAAAAAAATAATATAAAAATAGCACAAGTCTAAATCATAGTCTGGTGTTGGTTCATTATGTCAATAAATCGTTCTTATTATTATTGCTGTGTTTGCTGCTTGAATGTCTGGTCTCACAGCCATGCTTTTGAGTTTTTTCCAAAAATCGAAACCTGATTTCATTAGGGCGTTCCACAGATGAGAGGCCACTACTGAGATGGCCCTGTCTCTCATCCCCACCAATCACGCTTGCGAGGGTGGTGGGATCAAGAGCAGGGCCTCCCCTAACAACCTTAACCTCCGAGAAGGATCATAGAGGGTGATAGAGCTGAGCCGGAACTATTTAGGGCTTTATAGGCTAAAGCCAGCACTTTGAATTGTGCTCAGTAGCAGACTGGTAGCCAATGGAGTTGGCATAACAAGGGGGTACACCGCTTCGGTGAGCAATCTGGCTATTGCCTGTTGAATTAATTGAAGCTTCCAAACAGTCTTCAAAGGCAACCCCACATAGAGCGCACTGCAGTAGTTTATTCAGGATGTAACAAGACCACTGTGACCAAGTTAGGTATCCCAAGGTACGGGCACAACTGGTGCACAAGTTTTAATTATGCAAAAGCTCCCCTAGCCACCACCGAGACCTGGGGTTCCAGGCTCACCGATGAATCTAGGATCACTCTCAGGCTGCTAACTGCGTCTTCAGGGGGAGTGTAATCCCATCCAGCACAGGCTGTAACACCTATGCCGTGGTCAGCCTTATGACTGACCAGCAGGACCTCTGTCTTGTCTGGATTCAATTTCAATTTGCTCGCCCTCATCCAGGCAGACTCGACTGCCGAGCACCAGTTCAGAACCTGCACAGCCTCCTTAGTGACAGATGGAAAAGAGTGATAGAGTTGAACACCATCTGCGTACAGATGACATCGTACTCCAAAACTCCTGATGATCTCTCCTAACAGCTTTATGTAAATGTGAAACAACATGAGGAACAGTACCAAGCCCTGCGGAACCCCACAAGACAATGGTTGCGGAGCCAAGCATGTGTCCCCCAGCAACACCTTCTGGGACCAACCCTACAAGGACTGGAGCCACTGCAGAACAGTACCTCCAAGCCCCATTTCTGCGTGGTGTCCCAGAAGGATACCATGGTTTACGGTATCGAAGGCCAATGAGAAGTCCAGCAGAACCAACAGGGACACACTCCCCCTGTCCAGTTCCTGGCGTAGATCATCTACTAAGGCGAACAAGGCTATTTCAGTTCCATATCCCGGTCTAAAGCCAGACTGCAACGGATCTAGATAATCAGTGTCTACAAGAATCCCTGGTGTTCTGTATTGTTGCTGTAGCAAACAGCAACAATATGTGTTCTGAACTTCTTTATAGATTTAAACATTACATAAAAAATCAGTTGCGAGATGCTTTTTCTTCTCATATTTGAAAGCCACTTCTCAAAATGTGATTTTATCCTAAAATATCTCAAGAGGATGATATTGATTCCTGATGACACTATATGTCACTCTCCCTCTTGCCCTTTCAAAAAGAAGAGATGTTCTCAGTATTTAAGTATTTCAGCAGCACTAGCCTGTGTTATATAGAACACTGCAAAACAAGAGAGGAGAGATTTAAATGTGGCTTTAAACTTGTTTTATTCACAGCTGAGGCAAAAAGAGGTCAACTGTCATGAAGGTTTTCGAGCTTGAGCTTCACCTAAAAGTGGCTGAAATGAATCAGAGGTCACACAAAGGCAAAAGCAACAAAGATGATGCTTTTCACAGGCCTGTTGCCAAACATAATACATTTCAAGTGTGATTTTTACTAACAAGGGATGACCTTTTCAAAGTGTTATAGCTGCAGACGGCTTTAATCCCCCTGGAAGATGGCTCAATGTTTCTGGGGTGAAAGGGAGCTTCTGCTGCATAAGCAGTTTTTCCACATTTGTCAAGGTATATATGGCAATTTGTTCATAAAAGCTTTACTTCACAGGAGCCAAAGACAAGTTTCCCCACACAAGAAGGGCTGTTTTTCTGGAGATAAAAGCCATGCCATGCCAAACATCACAGAAACAACCCAGCCTTTCATTCACACAGATATCAGACAGAGGTATGAGAAAGGTATAAGAAAACATCAATATGTGCATACATTAAGGATCTCTCTCTAGGAATCTCCTAGTCCTCTACTACATTTCTACAGTTTGAAGGAATCAGAAGTTATATAATTTAATGGCATTTGGTCCTATCTGTTGTTTTAAGGTCTGGACAAAACGTTTCCTGCTTCTAATATCATTGTACTGTGTGTATCAATGTATGAATAAGCATAAACATTTATTTTTAAGGATGAGGAGGTTCAGGGTCAAACTGCATGACAATCAAGTGCACAAGAAAGGAAGTACATCTTTTATGTGAGCCAACTGCTCCTTCACCCATCAAACACTACGAGGAGCAAGAGAAGCTCAAGGTCTTGCAAAATAACTTGCTTACCTATAACTGATGCATTTCCGTTGCCTCGTTGACCTCCTTTCAAGGAGCTTTGCCTTTGATTTTTTGGGATCTTTCTTCTTTTCCTCCATGGTTTCAGGTATTTCGGGCTCCTGTTTAAAGAGAAGTTAAGCACAGCAAGACAAGTGTTATTCAGAGGTTTGCTACTGATTTCTTCTGAGACCAAGACTATCACAAGGTCAGCCTGTGGGCTTCCAGGCCAGGATGCAAACCCTGGCCTCCCAGAGTCTTAGTCCAATGCTCAAACCACAACTTTCAAACGACACAAGGCCCATTTCCAAATCTGGATGTCAAAAGGTTTTAGGCAGAAGGAAGCCTAGAGGGAAATTATAAATTGTATTCATCTATCCACTTTCCCCAGGATTGGGACAAAAAGAGAGATAGAGAGTACATTGGTTTTCTGGGGTGTGTGTGTGTCAGGAAACAAGGTTTTAGCAGCTGGTGTAGCTCCTCAGCCCTTGACATGTGAAGCAGAAGTGGAATTGAATAGATGGAAACGAATTCACTTGATTTCTGAGTTGTAAACTAAACTGAAATTTCTTCCATTGCTTCCATTGGGGCAAAATTTTGATTATTTTCATCACAAAGGACACAGTTCTGGCTGAATAGCCAAACTTGAAATCAAAATGATTTTGACAGATCCATGTCACTTACTTGTGGAGGAATGATATTCTCGAGACTGATCCCCACATACACGAGGCGTTCCTTCCTTTGGGACAAACACAAAAGCAAAAATACTTTTAGGTTTTCAGTGAAGAGAAGGTTTGTGGCCTTCAAACAAAGAGAAATGGGGAGAGATTGAAGGACATGTCTGGAAAGGAGACATCTGAAACACCCACTCTAGATGCTCTGCTCTTCTAGACCAGGCATGGGCAAACTTTGGCCCTCCAGGTGTTTTCGACTTCAACTCTCACAATTCCTAATGGCCGTTTGCCCAGGCCTGGAGACATCTTACAAAAGGTGTACCACAATTAGCTCTAAGTTATACTTAAAACTGGAAGGGGTTTCAAGGGTCATCTAGTCCTTGTGCAAAAATCCACTGCTAAAGCGCTCCTCACCAAAAAAAAAAAAAAAGTAGAGATCGTATGGTACTATATCACATGCATCAGATGGTATCGTCCTCTGAGCAGTGACGTACAAAGTAAGAAGAATAACAATAAAACATTATCTATTCATCAAGCTCTAGTTTCTATGCTCCCACATCTCAGTGCACTGCCTCAATGCACCTTTCTCTTGGCCAATGGTTTAAAACAGTGATGGCCGCAGAAGATTCTAGAGCACTGATCTGGGTGCAGAAAATGAGGCAGCCACACTGTTCAAATTATGGTCCTGTCTTATTCCCTGAAGAGGAGTGAAGCTTATGAATAATGTTTCAATACCTTCGTTCTGCGCGTTCTTTCTTTTTCAAGACAACATCTAGATCCTGCAGCTGTTCTTCCATTTTCTCACAGAGTAATTTCTGTGAAGATAAATCAAACCATGGCATTAATAATAATACACTCCATCCACCAAATCTTAAAGAAGCCTTAATCCAAGCATTCCTCTGTATAATACAGCCAGTAAAGATGTGACAGTAATCCTGGTACTAAGCAATATGAAGAGGAAGAACTTCAGTGGTAAGAATAAAGAAATGTAACGACTCTTGAAGGCCCAGATTAGATGAGAGAGAAGCTTCATTGTGAAGTCCCCCTGCTTGTATTCCTAAATGTGGTGTTGCTCTTCAACAAAAAAAAAAATCTGCATCCAAGACAACACAGATAAAACTCGTTCCTACTTAATCAGGCTTAGAAATTAGAATATATTCTATATATTAGAATATATATACCTGGCTTAAGCCATGGCTTAAGCAAACCAAGGTTTGCTGAAGCCATGATTAATGCTTAAATGGAATTTTTACTGCACTGACACACAGCCTACATGCTGTGAAATAAAACACATTTTTTCATCAGTAAGGCTCTCCTTTTTATAAAAAAAACTGCAAAATTAAGTTTTCAGATAGAGAGCTAACACACTTATTTCAGTACAATATAGAAAGATGAATAGATACCTTATGAGTAAAGAGATTGTTATTTGCATCTTTTGCAGGTGGGTTCCCTAAATGCAACTGAATCATCACCACATGAACATAATTTTAGACTAGAAAGTCCTTCTGATCCAACATGGCATTTCTTATGCCCTTATATAATGCTGCCAAAGCAAAAACAGAGAGGAACTAAGGATCTGATTGCCTATAATGCATAGGCTTGAGGTGTTGGGTTAGACAAGGACTTTTCAAACAAGCTTTCCCAGAATGCTATGTTTCCATGAGAGGTTGTTGGGGTTCATTGTGAATGTCTGTAGATTTAATAAATGTTTTGAAGGGGCTCTCTGAGGCATGAAAATTATTTCAAGAGCTCCAATAAGATTTGAAAAGGTTGAGAAAAGCTGGGTTAGACTATCTGATGTACAAAGAGCTCAGAACAAAGATGCTACAAAAAGAAGCAAAGAATACTTTCTTCCTGAAAAAAAGAGTCAAATCAGAGCCGAAAATAAGAGTATGTTGGGCTGAGAAATTACTTGGGAAAGTTGGGGAGAACATTCACGGGAGACATAATGCTTTTATGGGTGGCTATTAAACAACAAGTTGTTTGGGATGCTGTGAGCTGTTTACTTTAAGGGCAGTTCAGGCAACACTGCATTACAGTGAGAAGCTAAGTCTGAGTTATTTTGTTCATGGTTCAAGTCAAGCCTTGATTTTGGATTTAATATATCCTGGACGTTTTCTATGTTTCTGTTTGTGTACTCCTGCTCAAGTCTTACTAGTTATATCCTGATTGTGGATTTATGCTCTATGTGTGATTCCTGGTTGTTCCTGGACTTGGAACTTTATGAGACATTTGAATTATTGTTTGGTTCTCATCTTTTGCTAAACCTTTTTGGATTATATATATTCCTTCCTTATTCCTGATTTCATATGCTTTTTATCTGTTTTTACAATAAACTGTTTGCTTATATCCCTGGACTCTTGTGTGGTGCGGTGGCCATCAGTGTTTGCAGGCCTGGAGTGGAACAGGAATGCAGGGAACTGGTGGAAAATATTAACAGTGGAGGCTGCTAAACATACAAGAAAAAGAAGCCTTGCTAAGGAAGATTTTACAGGACTCCTGCAAAGGGAAACCTTACCTCACTGACCTTTTAGAATTTGTTCGGGTTGTCAAAACACATGCAGAAAGGAGCAATCCCTGTGGGCAATGCATCCTTAAATTTTTCAAAAAGCTTTTGACAAAGACCATCACCAAAGGATCACAAGGAAACTTAGCAGTCAGATCTTAAGAGGATTTGTCCTCTTAACATATCAGTAACTGGTTTGAAAAGAGGAAACAGAAGGAAGGAATAAATTGCCAGTTTTTCATAAGAAGAGGAAGCAATTTGCAAGGATGGTCATGTAGTGTTTACATGAATATCAGAAAACGTATTAAAGCAGCAGAGTAGATTTTTTTAAAAAAAACTTTATATTTCCCCTTTCTGTCCAAAATTATGTTGGCCATGCTAGAATTCTATCAGAATGCAAAATATCAAATGTACTGGGAAGCTTATTTTTATTTTTAAAATGCTTTCCTTAAATTGACTAGGCAGCATTATATTGCAGGCAACACTGCATTTGTATATGTAAACAGATAATTAACTGGACAAATGGCAAACACTAATTTTCCATATGTAAATATGGTTTTTAGTTACTTCTCTGTAACATGCAATTCACTTAATCATTCGTTGTGTGTACTGCAATGACGAAAAACACACATTTAATGTAGAAATTTTAGATTCACAACCTCTGGTGTCACGATGTCAATTTACTGCAGATTGTCACACCACCTTATTAAATGGCAGTGACATGAATGCAGACACATTGAAGCATGAGTGTTCATAAAACCAACATTTAACAATCCCACACTGATACAGTGGGAAGATTGTAGTAAGAAAACCTTTTGAAGGAAAGGCCTAATAACAAAGAAATTTCCAATGGTGTAAGCTCCTAAAAATGGAATAGATTGCCTGGGAAGGTGATAAATTCTCTCGTGTTACAGGCTTCTAAGCAAAGACTGAGTAGTCAGTTTTTTGGCTGTTGTACCTCAAGGAATTTTCTGCATTAGGAAGGGACTGAATTTGGGCAACATTTGAATGTTTATTCCAAAGCCTATGAATCTAATCAACAGTTTAAAGTTTTTACATCAATGAGACTCTATCATAAATCTTTAAAAAGTATGAAGTATGTAAAAGAAAAGTGAGAAAACAGAATAGTAAAAGTACTCTGGCTGATCCAAAAATATTTGCTAGAAGTTGTTTCTGAGATGAATGGAGGGTCTATTTAGCAGTTGCGGGTGGGATGAGGTTTTAATGCATTCTCATTATTAACAAAACCAGAATGATGCAGCAACACTGTAAAACTACTGAATAAAAATGAAATGAATTATTTTTCAAGTTTATAGGGGACACAAAAGAGGCTTTTCTTTGTGTAAATTCTGGTATGCATGTATATAAGCCTGTTGCCATATGCCAACACTATACATTTCGTAAGGTCTTCTTGGGCAAAGAATACACAAAAGACAGTTGTTATTGCCTTCCTCTGAAATAAAGCCTTTAGCACCCCATTCAGGTACTATGAGGCCTCATTGGAACAGATGGGATATGGTATTTTCAGAGTGTTTTAGGCCTGCCCTTTTCTTTTCTAATAATACTAACTGTGATGTCTCATGGGCCATGTAGTCCCGTTCCTAGTACTGTTGTGGCAGATGAAGAGGAGAATTTGGGTTTCCCACCGTTTCTGCCAGATTTAGAGCCCTTGCAGCTGCAGGATGTTTGCCCACAAGAAGACAGTCAAACAAGCCTTGAGCCGAAATCTCCCCCTTTTTCTCGCCGCCTTTATTATAATCAAGATAGAAGCTCTCGGGAGGCGACTCGCAGGAGTGCCCGGATCGCTGCCAGACAATTAGATGATTAAGTCTGTTTCCCTTGAGAAAGTTTAAGGAGTCCTGCATCTGGACACAGAATAGGTTTCGTTTCTTGTTCCCCAGAGAAAGTGTTCTCTGGCGGGAAAACAAGATCCTATATAGGTGTTTGGCCACAAGGATTCCTTGCGGAGTCAATTCGTCAACTACGGGAGTAGATTGTGTGTGGACTACGCTACTCCAGTTTCCAGGACCTTGCTCTCGTCCCAGCCCTGCCTTGTTCCCCGGACCTTGCCACGGATTCGCCACGGACCCTGTTCTTGTTCCTCGTTTCTTGCTGCCTTGAATCAAGCCTTATTTGCCAAGAACCTAGTTTGCTCTCCAGTCTTGCATCAAGTTCCATGGACTAAAGGACCTTGTTATTTCCCCTCACTTTGCTTGGCAAAGTGTGTGTTTCGGTTATTGGATTATAACTTTGGACTTTAATATCTCATATTGGACATTGTTTTCCTGGACTATGTTTGACCTTTCCTGAAAGGTCTACTTCTGAACTATATCCTACACTTGTTTTTATTGACTTTATATATTTCCTTAATAAAGATATTAGATAGATTCTGGCCTCTGCGTATGGTTATTGGTGCTCTGCAGCCTGGGTCCTGACACTAACACTCGTGGTTTAAGTCTTGGAAGAGAGGGAGACATCAAGAAAATAAAGGAAGATAAAGCTTACATGTTGGCAAGGTGGGCAGAACCATTCTCCATCTGGAATTATCATCAGCGGAGGCCGAAGACATGCCGTATGGTAGCCACTGTCACAAGAGTCACACAAGAGAATCTGTGGAAATGAACCAAGATTTGCCTTTGAACCCATTTTGCCAAAATGCACCAAGAAGTACCTTGTCCCCATGTTTGCACTCAGTTTTCTTGATAGGAGGTTACAAATGGCAGACTTAGGCAAAATTTCCAGCTTTCGCTAAAAGACATTAAGCCTGTGTCAAGGTCTTTTCAGTTCCACTGACCACACCAAAAGACAGGTAAACACATGCTTAACTCTGCCAATGAAATGAATGGGAATCATACCCTATATAAAAACTCCTAGATTCACTGCTGAAATATAGATAGGTCAAACTCTGTAGGGCTGCCTTCTTTCCTATTTGCATGGACAGGATTGCTAACAAACTTCCTTGAAACTCTGGAGGTCTCTACTGGTTTATTGGGTCAAGAAAACACAGAAGTATAAGTCATAATGGTCTAACAAAGTACAAACCTGGAATACCAGTTTTGTCATCAGTATTTGGAAAAAGCTACTGCTCACGATATGATTTCACATGAAGGAGAGATGCAGACAACACGGCCCACTTCAGGTCCTCATATTTAACCATGGTTTCCACTAGCAACCACGGTTACCTATGGGTTAGACTCTGCTGTAGTACACAACAGCTTGGCTGTATTGGTTTTCCATCTTTCTTCACAGTCAGACTCATAAAAACATCTTGAGGCCAAAACCAGTTAGTCAGTACAGTCACCGTGCCTAAACTACTTCAAGCCATACTATCTGAACCTGATCAGCAAGCTGATCATATATCATGTATTGTCAATTCAACATCCTGGCAAGTCTTTCCTCTAACCTTGGTTGGGAAGGATGTCTGAATTGACCAGTCACTTTATATAGTGCATAAAACTGAGTTTTTGAGCTTCACTGTTCTGAAAGACAAGAACTTACCAGCTCAGGGTGATTGGGAAGCCCACACTTCTTGCATGGCTCATCGTCATCAGCAGGTGCAGGTTCCTCTTCTTCCTCCTCCTCCTCTTCTTCTTCCTCCTTTTCCTCTTCCTCAGAGTTTTCTTCACTTTCTGATCCCTCACTCTCATCATTGCTTGAGTATCTCCACCTGCCACGAGTTCGAGTACCGGCCCACCGAACTTTATTTTTCTGAGAAGCCTGGAAATCCAATCATAAGGACAACTATAACTAGCTTAAAACTTCGGAAAATTCTCATTAAGATCTTAATAAGATTGTCTATTTCAAATACATTACTTCTATACTACAATTTTCTGATTTGTATTTGACTGTATAAAGAGAAAGCCATGTGTAATTCAAGTAAAATTGTCTAGATATCCCAAAGACTACATTTCATCAACGTGCCAATAGTTTCGCGTAAATTACAAGAAACCGTGAGCTTGTCTCCCACTCTCTGCATAAAGCTGCAAGAAAGAAAGCAGAAAGCCTTCCTCCTTGACTATAGTTTACAGTGCTGCCCAAATTCTAAACTCTGACTTATTTTAATCTGATTTAAAAGTCAGTGTTACACCATGTATATTCTTAGATGGTTTAATATCATCCCAACATAACTTGGAGCAGCCTTCTCTAACACTGTGTCCCAACCTAGCCTAAATAGACTGCAATAATGAAGTACGAGGAGACGGAAACTGAGCTCTCTAGACAGATATTTGGGTTTCTAACATCACTAGCTATCAATACTGAGATGACTGCACCTGAATTTTTTACCTTGCTTGCCTTAGAATTTGCCCCTTTCTCTTGCTTTTTGGAGTCCTCTTTCTTCTCCTGTTTTTGCACTGGGGCTGGCTTCTCGTCTTCTTCCTCACTTCGTTTTTTCTCAGGCTTAGGATCCCGGGTTTCCGCTATCTTATGCGTAGGTTTGGATATCCGAGGAGACCTCCTTAAAACACGCCCAATGTTTACCACTTCCTCCTCCTTTTCAGCAGCTTTCCGACTCTTTGGAGAAGCAGTGGTTTTCTTTCTACTTGAGATTCTGATTGTGAGCTTGATCCCTTCTTTCTGCCTTTCAGAGGTGATTTCCCTGTTCTCTGTGAGAGAACTGTCTTCTTCAGGAACCAGCTTATATTTGCACTTGTTTTTCGCAGGCTCCTTTTTGGGCTCCAACGGTTCCTCCTCAACAGAACTTTGGGCATTGCCTTGTTTGGAGGTCTCACTCTTTTCAGCTTCCACTCCTTTCTCTGGTTTAGAATCCTCCTCCTTGAGCTTTTCATTTTCCTCCTCGGTGCTTTTGGAGTCAGGGCCCTTTTTTTCACTCGCGGGTTTCTCAGAGGGAGGGCTTTGAGTTGGAGATGGTGCCACGTCTACTTCTGGTAGATCTGTCTTCTCCGCTGGTTGGTCTTTACTTCTCAAACCCTCTTCGTCTGTTGGAGTAACCAGCTCCTTTGGGGAAGATACTTGAGAAGTTTTATCTAGACACCCTTCAGGAGGGAGTAAACTATCGTTTTCTTTAACGGGTTCTACATGCTTTTTGAGACCATCATCCATTTTGGAAGCTGCCTCTACAATAACATCTGAGCTCTTACTCACAAGTATGCTTTCCTTTTCTTTAGGGCCAGTTTCCTCCATTAAAGGCACTTTCTGATGAGGGACCGCAGTAATCACGCTAGTTACCTCCTTCCCGGTATGCAAGAGATTTCTCTCTGCGTCACTTGTCCTTACAATTGTACTAACAGCCTCTGCCGTCTTTTCACCACTCACTCCATTTTTCTCCTTAGAGAGGCTGCTGGTGTCTTCCTTCATGCTGGGGGAATGGTCCAACTTATTATTTGGCATGATTTTCTCACTACTAACCTCCCCATTCACAAGGAATTTCCCATCAGTAATGGTAGGGACTCTTTTAAAAGTTTCCTCCTCCTGTTTCCCCTCCTCCTTCAAAACCTCCTTGGTTGGGGTAATACATTTCCGCAAGGGTCCTTTTAATGGGCTGTCATAATCGTCCGTCAGCTTAATCTCTCGCTTTTTCAGGGGGATCTTTGCTTGTTGGTCATTTTTGAGTTTCTCACTTTCTTCCACAGTCCTTTCCACAACTTCCTGGGGAGGTTTGACACTGACACAGAACTCTGTCCTTTCGGGCTCATGAACAGTTTTTTCTGTGATACTATTTACATCTTTCAAGTCTTTTGGCTCTAGCTTATACTCCTTCACTTCTGCTTTAACAGGCTTAACATTTTCCTTAAAAGAGTCCTTTTCTTCTTTGGTATTTTGCACTTCCCCATTGTTTTCCAAAGCTTTCTCTAGCTTTACAATAACTGGCAGTTTTATAATTTCTTTCTCCTCCACTCTCTCCAATTTTAACTTGTTTTCCTCTTCTGGAACTACGGGAGAGGAAAGATTTTCCGGTTGCTTTATCTGCTCCTCTTTTATCTCTTGCTTTGCTCCTGTCGTTTTTAATTCAGTTTCTATTTTTTTTAAAAAAAGAAAAGTTAGATTATTATTCAGTCAAAGACTTTTCCCCTAACCATCACAGCACATAATCTCATTCTTAAAAATCTAATTAATGTTAGTCACGTAGGCCGGAATCCTATTTTGGTATTATGATGTTGTTACTGCTATGTTCGTTCAGGTTCACTCTGCCAACGCCATCCTGAAATTTTCTTGACAAAACTGATTCAGAGGAAGTTTGCCATCCTCTGAAGCTGAGAGAATGTGACTTGCCGGAGATAACCCAGTGGGATTCTGTGGGTAAGCCTTCCTCCAACACTAAAACCACTACACTACTCGGTCCCTATGATGCTACATTAATGGGAGAAATAATGAAACAATTAGTTGACTTTTCCTGGATTGCATACATGCAGTTCCTCCTGCAGCCAATCATTCCATAAGCACACACAAGCTGCAAGAGAGCTAAATCACCATGCTTTAATGGTTGAAACAAGACCATGTTACCTAGTCCTCAAATGACTAGGAAATGATGAGATCTGGTGGAATTACATGATGCATATTTATGCTATGTTGGAAAGGTTTAGGATCATGGCAACAAATCATAAATCTAAGCTACAGTATATTTCCAATGGTATTTTTCAGAGAGCAAACCATTTTTGCATAACAGAATCTGACATACAAGACAATGGCGGAGTCCTTGGGGCTAAAGGAGAGTGAAAGAGTAAATTATTCTCGCACAGAAACCATTAACTTGGTCTCTTGTCTGTCATATGGAACTAGTAAGAGGTCATATTTCCTGGGAAGGGAAATATCTTTTTGCCATTTGAAATCTAGAAGAGAAGTCAAAAAGGCTGAAAAAGGCCAGCATGGCTGGAGCTCCAATCATTGAATTATTCAGTTAGAGATGCTTGCCAAAACTCTTCATTTGCTCAAGCCTTTTTTTAATTTCAAATTACAGTAGAGTCTCACTTATCCAACATAAACGGGACGGCAGAATGTTGGATAAGCGAATATGTTGGATAATGAGGGATTAAGGAAAAGCCTATTAAACATCAAATTAGGTTATGATTTTACAAATTAAGCACTCAAACATCATGTTATACAACAAATTTGACAGAAAATGTAGTTCAATACGCAGCAATGCGTAGCACCAAAATATCAAAATGTATTGAAAACACTGACTACAAAAATGCATTGGATAATCCAGAATGTTGGATAAGCAAATGTTGGATAAGTGAGACTCTACTGTAATTTGTTTTATCTGGTCTTGTTCTTGTTATGATGCATCTGATGTTTTGTTTATAGTATAGCTGATACATTTAATGTGTTCCCAGAGTTTATTTATTGACAATAGCTTTGTTCTAGAAAGCTGCACATGCCATATTTGTCACAACATAAAGCAGGTATTGTGAAGATAAAATCCAAGATGAATTTTAAAATGTGTTGAGGATTCTCAGATAGGCAACACATTAAATAAAACCTGCTTAATTCTGCATTAAAATATTTTAATAAATTTATTTATACCTTGCTTTATCTCTCCCACAGGAGATTCAATTAAGCTAACACAGATGAGCTCACACACAATAACTGGGTTAATGTTCTATATTAACACGACTTCTATGAGAACTATGTATTCACTTTCAGGTACAAACACAGCAATAATTTTCGTTCCACAGTCTCTAACTAGATTTTGTGCCACAAAACTCTTCAAACTTAGACATTAGCTTTTCCCAGTTTTGCTGAAACAATAATACGTAACCTCTTTTTATTTATTTTAGGGACACTTAATAACTAGCCTGACCCTCCGCCCACATTCCTAGTGTGAAATTCTCCCCAATAGTGAAGAATGAGAATGCAAAGTGCCCACTGCAAGTAGCAGAACCTTGGGCTGTCGGTGCTTCCCCCTTTTTGGCCTCGCCATCTTCCACACTGGGGTTCTCTTGCGAAGAATCATTCTGCTGCTGCTTTTTCAATAGCTCGGGATCAATTTGTGCTTTCAGGAGCTCAAGAGTTTCAGCCAGTTCGTTTCGGCTTCTGGATGAAAAACAAGAAATCCAACAAAACCTCAAAAAAATGAATCTCATGTACGATCCAACCCCTGGACTGTATTGACTTTATGGGCATTTGCTAGGAAGGTAAGAAGTAGTGAATTGGTTTGGGAAATCATCAATCTTTCACATAGACATGAGGCCTTTCCTCAACTGCCTCCTATCATAAAGAATTCCAAAAAGAAGCCATTGCTGATTTAAGGCAGGGGTGAGGAATCCCAGAACTGTTTTTTTGGCTCTCAGGGCATGCCAAATACACTCCGGGAGTTTTGGGAAGCAATTTGCCCACACTTCATTGCTTCCTTATCTTTAAGAAGAATAATTTCTTTTAAAAGTAACTGTCCAAAAAATACCCCTAAAGGTTTTGGGCAGATTTTTGTGAGATCTTTCTACTGGAGAACAAACCCAGAAATCGGCTTATTTATTTATTTATTTATTTATTTATTTATTATTTACAACATTTATACCCCGCCCTTCTCACCCGAGGGGACTCAGGGAGGCTTTTTTTTTTTCAAATTTTGGGGGTGGTTGGGTCTCCTGAGTAGCTAACATGATCTCCTGAATAGCTATGCCCTAGCTCCTAACAATTACCCATTCCTACTTTAAGGAGTAAATATTGTCTTTGTAACGTAAGAAGCCATGACCCCATTCCCTACTCCCAATTTGGATCTATCTGTGTGTCTAGAAAAATATTACCAGATCTGAATTTTTCAAAGAAAAAAAAATCTATGCAGACTGTCAGTGATGCACAACATCTAGTATTCACCAACCATTCATTTAAGTCTAACACATTTCAACCACCTACTAAGGATTTTTCATCATTCAGGCTTTTAAAAATCATTTAATGTTTGCACATTAATAATAAAAATGCATAATTAAAAGCAGCTATAAGAATTATCCTGCCAAATGGAAAGTCAGGATGCCCTAAGGATTCTCCAAGAAAAGTACTTGCAAAAGTCAGACACACCTGAGAAACAATATCCGTACCTGACAATGCACTTCCATGAGGACCCATCTTGGTCATCCTGCTCTTCTACGTACATCCTCACATTGTGCTCTTGGTCCAACTGGTACCAATATGTCAGACCATCTTTATCTTTGCCAAGTGGCTGAATGCGCATAGCATCCGCATCTTCCTCATTAATGATATTCTTAAACTTCAGATTGTCATCAAACTGGCACTCACAAAGGTACTAAAACAGAGGGAGAAATAGTTTCTATGAGCAGTGTAGGTCATTTGTTGCCCATGCATCCTCCATTATACTTGTGAACATGAGATAAACTTGCAACATTAGTCACTGAAGAGCCTTATTTAGAAAAGCAGTGTGACAGGGCTGGAGTACAGTGGCAAAGTACTTGCTTTGCATGCAGACAGTCACAGGTTCAATCCCCAGCTCCTCATTTTAAAGGATCTCTGGAGATAAGGAAGAACTGAGGAAAGAGAAGAGCTTCTAACAGTAAAAAGTGACAATACTGGGCGAGACAAACCAATGGTCCAACTCAATTCAAGGCTTACTTCCCATTTTATATGAAAACCTCCACCCTTTCTTGGCTCAGTCTGTATTTAAATCAACAACAAAAGCAAACACGGAAGCAACATAATTTGTCTTCAATAACATATTCTCAGTCTTCTATAGTATTTAAAGTATTCATATTTACTGTTAGTACATCAAGACTGAAATTGGATTATTTTCCAAACTATGATCTGCATCATGGTTTGCAATCCACTTCAAGCCATGGTTTTAAGTTAGCAGCACTTAATCTGAGAATCACATATATTACAGTAATTCAGAAATGGAGTGAGATATTGTAAAGGAGGAGCAGAAGAACCAAAAGAAAAATACTAATAAGAGAAGAAAAATACCTTCAATATTCCCAATTTGCATTCAATGCTCATTTCAAGATAGCCTTTTTTCTCCATTTCCCATGCCCAGTTGCTGTTGAATTCTTGACACATCTGTAAAGTAAAATGTTTAACTACTGAAGGTCTTAAATCACAGCAACTACAGACAACAAACCATGAGTCCCCTCCAGGTAAAAAGTATCATAAAAATATCATAAATAAACCTACACCCTAATTTTCAGAGCTTATGGAGATGGAGAAAGATCTGAAGCTGAGAGGAAAATAAATATTCAGATGAATTGATAACAAAACAAAAAGCTTTTGAGATCTTCCATTCATAGTCACCACAGTTTTTATGGCTAGATGTGAGAAGAAAATGGATCTGGAGGTGTCTTTCCAACTGTGGCTTCTGTTTGATTAGGGATGAATGAGATAAAACTTCTTTCCACAGTTGTCAACTTTCTCCTTAAGTGGCGACCATAAAATATATGGATCCCTATTCCAGAGAAATGTAGAAATAGTTATATACATTTAGAGTTGCTTTTAAGGATGTGCTTCTCAAGTTTAAACCCTGAACACTGAGTGATAACCACTCTGAGAACTGATTAGTTTTTTTAAAAAAATGGGAAATGGTCTTAGATACCTGTCCCGACCCCAAACACATCTATCTATCTGATCCAGGGAATGGTATGTGAGCTCCCTAAATAAACGCTGGGATAAAAATGTAGTCATATCACCTATATTGCTAGGAGATTTTAAAAAACGAAACAGGTTTGGGCTAACTCATATAACTAGGTGATGGAAAACCATGCCAGTCCATAATGCCAGATACCAAAGGCAAGGTATTCCAGGCCAGATATCAACTGGTTATAAAATGAGAAGTGGTACAGACGCCCTCAGTTTTCTGAATTTCCTAATCCTTCTAAATCATCCAATAAGGGTCTCTGAAAATATCCAATGCAAAACATGCTATACCTTGATTAAGTATTTTTCCCATCGATCTGCTGTGACAGATTTCCCGATCTTTCTCATCAATTTCAGATGAAGCTCTACCAACTCTCTTGGAACTAGAAATAAGAAAAAACAAAAGAGGCAGCTGTAAATGGCACAAGTTCAACACAAGATGAATCTTAAAACTGCCAGCAAACTTAATAATCAAAGTCCGAGAAAAGTATTGACAAGGCCACATAAAGAAAATAATAGTTTGAACCACTTTTAAAAATGCTGGCTACACATAAAAATTAATGTTGCATACAATGCCATATTCCAAAGAGCAGTGTGCCAATGGTGCCACTTATTTGCATCTGCCTGCTGCTGGGATTCTTGCAGGGTGAACGAGCCCAACCTTGCCTTAATGCATCACAACAAGAAAGAACACTCAGAATACTCCAAAAAAGGAGGAAAGTTTGGTCTCTGCAGGCAACACAATGGGGGGGGGGGGTTGCCATAAGAACATGTTTCATGTAAGCGTTCTATTTGTCTTACTCATGCAGTTGCAAAATGTCATGGCCATCTACAGGTTGAGCAATGTGTGCTCAAGGCTTTAAAGTCTGTGATACTTGTTACAGAGAACTAGTTGTGTAAGTACACAAGTACAGTTTTAATGTGTTATCAGTTCTCTGTAACATCTAGCAGAGACATTACAGGTTGAGCATCCCATATCCAGAATATCAAAATACAAAAGACTCCAAATCCAAATTTGTCCACATGGGAGGCTGAGAAGTTGATATTTTTGCTTTCAGATGATTCAGTGAACACAAAACTTTGTTTTATGTACAATTGCATTTACAATATTGTATAAAATTATTTTCGTATTATATGGACCATAATGAATTTCAGGTATAGACTTCTCCAAGATGGTATCTCGTTATATACCAATATGCAAATACAGGAATTCCAAAATCTAAGATCCAAAACACTTCTGGCCTAGAGCATTTTTGAATTGTGTCATATATGTATGGAAATAAATCAATATGTTTTACATTACAAACTTGTCAGATAGACTCTATTCACTAGTTCATGCATGTTGACCAAAAAAAACTTCTGTGAAACTGTATTGTTTTACTCAAACATAAATATCTATAAACATCAATGATGTGGATGTTTCAGGAAAACTGTTCTATTCTATTCTGAATTTTACTAGGTCCCTCTTATCTAGGTATTTTAATCTAATGATTCTATCTTTATATTGCTGCTGCAGTCCCCCCACCTATGAAGTTTGACTGAATTGTATTGGTGGTTGTTTGATATTATTACTGTTGTAGTAACTTTTGTTTTAACTTTTGTTTTATTACCTTATTGTGTTTTAACCTGTGTATATTGTGCTAATGTATTTGTGTTGTTACTTTTGTAACAATGTGAGCCGCCCCAAGTCCCCGCGGGGAGATGGTGGCGGGGTATAAATAAAGTTTTGTTATTGTTGTTGTTGTTATTATTATTATTATTATTATTATTATTATTATTATTATTATTATTATTAGGCAGTCCCTGGGTTACGAACTAGATAGGTTCTGTTGGTTTGTTCTTAAGTTAAGCTTATATGCAAATCAGAACAGGTACATTTTAAGTGTCATTCAAACCATAAAAAAGCTTTGGACAGCATAGGGAAAGGCTAACACCTCTGTGGTGTTTGTTTTGCTGTCTGTGGACCTGTTCAGAAGATTTCACCTCACTTTCTGTCCCTGTGATAACTGGATTTTGAAAAATGTAGCTTGTTGTGGAAACAAGGGTTGGAGATAAAGCTTCAGTTGAGACCCCTTCTCCCCATGATAATCTTTCAGGACTAAATTTCCCTTCCTAGGGGTAGATTTCTTTCATTTCCTATTGTCTCACCCTTGGTCTTAACTTGAATCGTCTGTAATACAGGGACTGCCTGTATTTGCCTTTCTTCTCTTGTGTGGTTAATGTTAGGATTTGATAAGAACACTTTTACTTGCCCTTTATAAAGACATTCACAGTCAGCTCTCATATGAACTAGGAGCTAAACTATAGTGTCACCAAGTGGCTGAACTGAGCAACACCCTATGCTGAAATTCTAAACCAAAGCTTTCCCTTTAAAAAGTCCAGATTTTAAAAATGGAGATAAATGGCCAAATGCAGACTTCAAAAAATTCAAAAGTTTTTGGTCCTTGGAAATTCAGAAAAATTGAATAATCATCAATCCCTTGACATAAATGCCCAGGAAAAATAATACCTTGTTGCTGACTCTAAAAAAAACCTGAATTATTTCTAACCAACAAAAAAAACCCACTGGTTTCCTCATCTTTATGTTTGAAAAAAATTGCTCCATTTTGAATCTTCCTGGATTAAATGTACCCCCACTTGATACATCCTGGATCAACTGTACCCCCAGCTGGCAAAAGTGTAGGCTCATAGGCTCTTCCATGAAATTAATGTTGCATCCTCCCAAACCTTGTTCTTAGAAAGCTGGCTACAAAGCAGCCTGGAATGCTCCACGGTAGTCAAAATACATTCTTTGCTGCCATTTCAGTAAGCTAGTGGTTTAGTCGGTCTTGTGTTTGCTTGTTGAAGAGGGTGGGAACTTGGGAATCAGCCAGACCGAGAAGGGGATGGGGAGGGAGGAAGAGGAAAAAGAAAAAACTGGGAGTGTGAATAAAAAATGGGCTGCAGAGTTTTTGTAAAAAAAGACTGCGAGAAATTTAAAACTAACCTGGGAGAGGAGGCAGAAGGACAGGATTGGGTTCTGTTTGTGAGGTTTGGAGGAAGCTAACTGAGAGCAAGACTGGAAAGAAATAAGAAAGACTGGAAAGGAGAGTACAAGTGCTTGGCACTGACTATACAGAAACAAAGCAACAAAGATGAGGGATAGGGAAGGGAGATGCTTGGGCAGGGAGAGAAGTAACAACAGCAGTAATGGTAACATTTAAAGCTGGTTGCCCTTGCGAATATTCTATCCAAAACACACAAAATTTGCAGGTGTATATGTTATATATAAATACTTGCAGGTGTTTATGAGATATATAGATAGATAGATAGATAGATAGATATAGATATATATAGTAGAGTCTGGCTTATCCAACATAAACGGGCCAGCAGAACGTTGGATAAGCAAAAATGTTGGATAATAAGGAGGGATTAAGGAAAAGCCTATTAAACATCAAATTACGTTATGATTTTACAAATTAAGCACCAAAACATCATGTATTACAACAAATCAACAGAAAAAGCAATTCAATACATGGTAACGTTTGTAGTTATTACTGTATTTATGAATTTAGCACCAAACATCGCAATGTATAGAAAACATTGATTATAAAAACACTTACTATTAAAAATTGACTACAAATAAAGATAGAATTGCTGCCTAGAGAAACAGCTGTGGATCTGGGTGAGAGGCAGACTGCGTTGGATAATACAGACTGTTAGATGAGTGAAGGTTGGATAAGCGAGACTCTACTGTATACTCTATCTCTATAAAGTAACACCAAATGTGGATTTAAAAGCATCCTAAAACTTTTCTCTGGTTCGGATGTTCAGCCAAAAATTGGGTGTGATGGAAAAACCCCGAAGACTGCTATTTGTTCAAATGCTATGCAGGGAATGTTAAGCAGATTTAATAAAGTTCATAGGTTCCAAACAGATTTTAGATTTTAAAAAATTGAATACTGGAAGATGCACCCATAGGTGTTTCCCCCACCAATTGTCAAAGATAGATCTAGTCTAAAAGGAGAATCTCTGGTCTCTACATACAAGAGGATCACTTTAATCCCACTTTAAATGCCATAGATCTACTCTTGCATAGTTTCATGGAATATTAGACTTCCTTGCTCTAGAGAAGGGGTCCCCAAACTAAGGCCTGGAGTCCAGATATGGCCCTTCAAGGCCATTTACCTGGCTCCAGCCCTAAACTTTATAAGCTTGAGGGCGCCCTAAATCAGTGGCTCCCAAACTTATTTGGCCTCCCGCCCCCTTTCCAGAAAAAATATTACTCAGCGCCCCTGGAAAGGGGGGCGTGGCTTAGAGGGGTGGGTGTGGCTCCTGCTCAAGAGGGAGGGACTGAGCCTCTCCCCTAGTCCAAGATGCAGGGCTGGGAGGGGGAGGAGAGGGGGAGGGGTGGGTGGGGCCACAAATGGGCGGCCAGGAATAGGATGGGCGGAGTTACAAGCTCTGAGGCAGGACTGAGCTTCTATCCCTGTCCTGCGGCACCTGCCAGAACACAGGGGGCAGGGCTAGAGGAGGGGGCAGGGCGTCTTCCCAGGTGCCTGATGGGGCTGAACCTCTATACCCAGCCCCTGTGTTCTAACAAGCGCCTCAGGGGAGGTATACAGAGGCTCAGCCCTGTCTCTTGCTCTTAGGAAGAGGCCCCGCCCCCACCCTAGCCCCGCCCTTTAGTCCTAAAAGGCATCTCAGGAGAGGCTCAGCCCTGTCTCATGCTCTTGGAAGGAGCCCCCCCCTTCCCTAGCTCCATCCTCTGTGTCCTAACAGGTGCCTCAGGAGAGGTATAGATACTCAGCCCTGTCTTGGGCTATTGGGAAGAAGCCACACTCACTCCTCTAGCTCCACCCCCTGTGTCCTAACAGACGCCTCAGGTGCTCAGCCCTGTCTCCAGCACTTGGGAAGAGGCCCCGCCCCGCCTCCTAATAGGTGCCATCACCGCCCCCCTGGATCACTGCAGCGCCCACTTTGGGAATCACTGCCCTAAATCTTAAAACCCTTGAAGGCACACAACAACAGCAATCATAATTAACTTGACTCTCTCAGCCAAAAACAGGCTCACACTTCCCTGTGAAATACTGCTAAGTTTATGTTGTTACAATTGTTTTTCATTTTCAATACTGCATTGCTCTTTCTTCTTTTTTGCACTACAAATCAGATTTGTGCACTGTGCATAGGATGTCGTTTATATTTTTTCCAACTGTAGTCCGGCCTCCCAACAGTCTGAGAGACCATGAACCTTGGCTTAAAAAGTTGGGCAAACAGAATTTCCTGTAGCAGGGGTCCTCCTAGAGCTCTGGTGCATCATCAAACTACAAATCCCAGAACCCCACAAGATGCAGCCATGACAGTCAAAGAAGTATGGAAGTTCTGTTACTCTCCAGCTTCAGTGAGCTTTTGGCCCATATAGAAAAGCAGACACACTATGTGTTTAATTTCTATTCCACCTTTCTCCCATAACTGGCACACAGTTGAAACCTAAAATGAAAAAAGCATTAAATGTTGAAACAGATTTGGGAATACATGAAATGACTATGGAATGGCTTGGACTACGATTATGGATGGTGTGATTTTAATTATGGAGTATACTGTTTTTAAATATGTAATATGTTTTAATCTAATCTAATTTTAACTGTAATATTTGAAATTTTATGTGTTTAAGGCATTGAATAATCGCCTCTATGTAAGCCGCCTTGAGTAGAGAAAGGTGGGGTATAAATAAATAAATTAAATAAATAAACACATTTTTAAAATCCATGAATAACAGAAAAATGAAGCAGCCAGCCAATTAAAAGCACCTTCCACACAAGAGATGAAAAAGTCAAGAAAGAAAAATGTTGCTTTTCCTGGAGCAATTTTCCCTCACCAAATTTTACCCTGAAAAAAGGGGGTGGGAAATGTTTCTTCCTATGGCTTCAACATCTCCACAAGTGTTACATTTCTACCAATATTAAAGGCCTGCCTGAAAAAACAGCTTTCACCTTCCAACAGAAGAGCAAATCAGATTTCCAGAGCCTGGGAGAAAGAAGGCCACCTCATCTAGTGCTGTTTATATTCTGCTTCCACATCTCTTTTTAGTGTTATCCATGATAAAAAACTTAACATCAGAACCAAGGTTAATGTCATGGCTATCTTTTGAGCAAGGTTTGCAAACTCTCACTTTAAAGTGATATGGCATGGTTAATGAAAAAGGAAGAGGGGTTTTGTATACAAGGAAAGGAAGGAAGTATAAAAGCTTCACTTGGTTCTGGAGAAATGTCAGCTCTGAATCAGGTTCTAGATAGTCTTTACGTAACATGGCACTGAATGAATCATGCCAAGAAAAATTATATTCCATAAGTGTTTATATCCTCTGTGCAGGTCTAAAAAACTGATAACAATACAGCAATCTGTGGAGTCTTACAAATCAAAGACCTGAAATTCAAGCAATCATCTGCTGAGGAAGTTGGGAGTTGTCCAATGCACCTAGCACATAAAGAGCACAAGTATGTTTATTTTGTGATTCTCTCTCCATTCAACATCACACCTTATCCGAAAATACAGGGTGTCCCAAAAATTGGGAAAATGGGAAATTCTAGCAAAACCTTACTTTATTTACAAAATACGTATTACAAAATTTAACACAATTCTTCCAGTATAAAATATATTAATAAATATAATATAATATAATATATTTCTTAATTTTCTTGCTAGAGACTTTTGAGACACTCTGTGTATTTTGAAATCAGTGTTTTAATCCTCCCCAAAAACAAATATGAACAACCTAACAGCCAGGCTGAATAAATTGAATGAGACAAGGATAATCCTTTTTCCACATACCAATGCATATACGCTAAAACATCAAAATTACTATACTCTAGCCCCATTCAGAATATCACTACAACCATTTGCAATTTTAAGGCAGACACTGCTTCAGCATCTTGCTCTCTCATTCATAGTAACTATGAACAAAAGATGAATTATTGTTCCTTTCTTTTCAATGGTAAATCAGAGTAGGGGACTGTGGAAAAGCTAAATGGTCACATTACCTCCTCAGGAGACATTGTAGGGTGTTTTTGCTCCCAAATATTGCTAGGTGATATGGCAGCATTTTCGTCATGATTTGAGTTTCAAAAAAGGTGTCTTCTGGGCCTAAACTGGCCAGAGGACCTGCAAAAACATGCTGCAAATGCTTCCAATGGACATTTCACATGTTCACATAAGCAAGCATATATATAAGAATTGGCTCACAAAAATGGCTCTGGGGCTTCAAGTGACCCATTTTGTAGCACATGAAGCCTTCAAACTAAAATTTCAAGCCAGTGCACAACTGAGGGAGTACTAACAATTTCTATTTATTTATTTGCTTTGTTTTATATCCCACCCTCTCTCCCTCATTGAAGGACTCAGAGGAACTGGCTATGAAATTATTCTTTATTTTCTTTTTCCCTACCTGGTTCCTTTGCCTTCCATAAGTGCTGCAATACAACTCCCATCAACCCAGATCACACTAAGATAAGGCAAAGAAGGCTGGTGTAGAACTAACCATTGATCCTCTGTTTTGGACCAATTCTCATCATTTGTAGCCAGCATAGCCAATGGTCAAAGACTTGAATTCTGAAACAACTGGGACAAATGTAGAGAAACATTGCTCTTTATTACTAACTACTACTTTCCTTTCTTTAATTTAGACAGAAAGAGTCAATGCAGTGTAATGACTACAGGTCACTTAACTAATGTATGTAATCATGTGTAAAGGCTAGAAATTTTAGTCAAAAAATTGATCCCAAAATCCCCAAGTCAATGTACTGTATCTTACACTGCACTTAAAAAAAGGAATCCTTCCTTGCTCTAAGTACAATGATAATAGGAGAAAGCTTAGTCCATCCCAGGAGAAACATCTAAATGAAACATCAGTTCACTCAACTCTTTCTGCCTTTTTCTGAATTACTGAGCAGAAAAATGGTGATGATGGCAGTCCCAGACAGTGGTGCTGACATTTTCCCCTCGGTAGAATTGTCCACACCTTACCACGACACATGTCAAAATCCGTAATTTTGGCCCAAAACCTGCCCTTGACTTATATATATGAGGTCAATTTATACATGAGTATGCATAGTACTTCAAGATAAGTATTTTTATAGATGAGTATGTGCTTAGACACATACCTAGTGTTCCAAAAAAAGGCAACAAAGGAGATTAATCCAGACTCTGTATCTGTATAAATCAAATTTTGGTACTGTTACAGAAATACGCTCAGTGCAATCCAGTGACATTTATTACTTTGTATAGAAGTAGAAACAAAAAGTAACTATTTAGACAATCCTGATTCAAAACATATGAGTCCAGACCGAACCCCAACACTGATGAAAGTAGATATCTGATTGGGCAGTAGAATGGCTCCAATCAATTTAGAAAATTACTGCAAACCATTAAATGAGAAAATAATAATATAATAATCATTTTATTCTTATATCCCGCCTCCATCTCCCCGTGGGGACTCGGGACGGCTTACAAATGTAGAACAAAAGTACAATAACATCGGGAACCGAACAACAACGCAAATGTAAATTTAAAAAGACATAAATAAAATGACAACCATTAATAAAACACAGGTTAAAATACAGCAATAGAATCATAAAAATGGACTGGGCAAAAGTGCACTAAGTAAGACTTGTAAACATGGTGGAAGTTAAAGTGCTATGAGATCATGGGGAGAAACCTTAAGTTGCATAAAAGCAACTTACCCAAGACTGAAAAAAAAAACAAAAAAAACAATGGACCATTCAGCGCTGGCAGGACCCTTCTTACTAAATTGTAAAAATCCAGCTTGTTGAATGACTACTTAGTTTCTACTGTATCTAATCTTCCGACAAATTAGTCTCCTGAAGCACAGCAGTAATAATTGTCAGTGCACATCAAGAACAAGCACACTCTGTCGGAATCCATTAAGGAAGAGACATGCCTCTCCCTTCATCATCACCAAAAGGACACAAAAGCAGGACAAAATAAAAAGATATATGTGTCAAGCTTCTTTTCCAATCATGGAAAGTTAATCCAGCAGACAGGAGAGCTGCCTAGAAGCTGTTCAGACCAGGAGTGTCACTGAAAGCTGGCATTAATAGAGCAAAAACAATTAAAATAACACCGGAGCAGGGGATCATGTTCTTCCCCCCTCCTTCCATACTTCCAGACTGGGACCTTGGGTAGGAAAAGCAGGACATTCTCCTCTGAATTCATGTTGAATGTGGAAGTGTAACACAAGGTCTAGATTTTATTACAGCATAATAGTCACATCATAATAATTTTTACTTATGTCAGTGAGACAAGCCAAATATTGTTTATTCTTATTCTGTAGTGGCATTTGTAAGAGACACTCTGAGGGCAGAGAAGGAAGAAAATGCAGAAAATATTACTTATTTATTTACTATATTTATACCCCACTCTTCTCACCCCAAAAGGAACTCATATACTAATAACTGAATTAATACTAATAACTGAATACTAACTTAATACTTAAAGAAACCACACTGATTCAATATTAATATTTGGGATAGTAAAAGAACAGCTATAAAATATGGCTGGTATTATTGATCTTAAGAATGGGCTATCTATTTTTATCTCACCTATATTTGTGCTCTCAGCAAGAGTGCGATGCAGCAGCTAAAAAAGCCAATACGATCCTAGGCAGCATCAACAGGAGTACTATATAGTGTCAACATCGAGGGAAGTCAAAGTCCCATGCTATTCTGCTTTGGTCAGATCTCACGTGGAAAGATACCAAGTATTACTTGGAGGATTTAGAAAATGCCATTTCTCTCAGGCATGGGTAAGTAAAAATACACATATGGGTTTCACAGTTATGAGGTTCTGGCTATACTGGCCATCCCCACATTTTGTGGTACCAAATTTAATAGATGAAGTATGCGTTTATAAATCTTTATCACATCCCTGCTTGTATTTTTCTAAACCAAAGTCCCTAAAAAGTGTAACTCCTTATGGGAGGAGAACTGTTCTATTTGGGTTTTAACAGAAGCGCCTCCAAACTTTCATTATTTCACAGTGATTACACTTCACTGGTCTGTAGATTTCTCCTGGCCCATGTCAGATTCCCTGGTGAGAAGAAAGATGATGAAGACATGCCAGTGCACTAGGCTTGAAGGATGTCTATAGGACTGCATTTAAGCCTGGCCATTTGGCAGTATGGACCAGTCAACCTAAAGGACTGCGTTAATAACTATCTATATGACAGTATGAGCCAGCATCCAAGGTAAGTTGTGGCAGAGTGAGTACTGTTTTCCATAAGAAAAGGAAAAGCTGCAGTGATATGTAAAAGAGAAATGCATATTAACTGAAGCAAGGGGAGATTTTCTAGAAATAATGAAAACACTTTAAGGGCACACATGATTTCAGCTCTGATGATTCTCCAAGAAGTAGCCATGCTAATTTCTTGCAGCATAAAAAGAGGGAAAGGAAGAAGAGAGGAAGTAATTTGGCAGCACCTCTATGACTAACTGGTTTTTGTCGAAGGCTTTCATGGCCAGGATCACAGGGTTGTTGTGAGTCTTTCGGGCTGTGTGGCCATGTTCCAGAAGCATTCTCTCCTGACGTTTCGCCCACATCTATGGCAGGCATCCTCAGAGGTTGTGAGGTATGGAGAAAACTAAGCAAAGTTTTCTCCATACCTCACAACCTCTGAGGATGCCTGCCATAGATGTGGGCGAAACGTCAGGAGAGAATGCTTCTGGAACATGGCCACACAGCCCGAAAGACACACAATAACTGGTTTTTATTTTGACATGAGATTTTGTGGATATAAACTTATTGTACTTCTTCAATATACTTCATATATTGTTTATATATGTTTGCTTGTTACTATGTTGGATGTCGGCCTGAGTCCCCATGGGGAGATAGGGCAGGATACAAATGAAGTTTTATATTATTATTATTGTTGTTGTTGTTGCTTTCATGTCATGTTTTCTTGTTTGGGATTGAGGAATCTCATTTGGATACAGTTCTTGGTCTAAGTTTCATGGATTTTGGCTTTGTCAGTGCAGGACATTGTTTATTGCGGCCTCAAGAATACTCGGACTGCAAACTATATTTTGGAATGACTTTTGAAGCTTATACTTTGGATGTACTTTTGCTTTTTACATATATCTTGGAAATACTTCTGTATTCTTTACCTTGGAATGTATTTTTGAACAATTATTTCTATATAATACTCTCTTCTTTAATAAATGTTTAAGTAGTTGATTGATTCATGTTGGCTGAGCTATATTTGGGCTAATTTGGGTGAAAAGGGGTGACATAGGTGGCTGGGTTGCAACAACAATGGTCTTACATGTACATTCCATGCATCAGCAAAACAAAAACAGCAAACCATAAATGTTTGCACATATTATAGAATCAGAGTTGGAAGACTACAATGGCCATTCAGTTCAACTTTCGTTACTATTACTAAGAATTATAAAATTGGCACATTTCAAGTGCTCCTAAATGAGGGAAATGCACCTTGAATCACACTGAACATCTGCATGTTGGTAGATCACTTTTGTCTGTTGTTGAACAAGGCCAACAAAATGGGCAAAGCTCTGGAAACCAAGCCTTGTGAAGAGTTGCTTAGAGCAATTTGATATGATTGGCCTGGAGGAGAGAAGGTTAGGAGGGACATAAATCCATGGTTAAACATTTGAAAGGATGTCATTTGGAGCCAGGTTGTTTTCTGCTCCAGAGACTAGGACCCAGAGCAATGGATGCAAACTATATGAAAACAGATTCCACCCAAACATTAGGGAAAACTTCATGACAGTAAGAGCTGGTCTGGAGTGTGGTGGAATATCCTCTGGAAGTTTTATAACAAAGGCTAGATTACCCCCCTTTTAGGAGTGCTTTGAGTGTGTATTTCTGGTAGGTGTCCTGTAGATTTTTCAGCAGTCCTAGTTTTGACCCCTTTAGTATACAAAATCTTATCTACAATTTTTTTCATCCAAACGCAGTAAAATATTTTGCTCTTCTATTACTCTTCAAATATAACCCCCCCCCCCCCAAAAAAAAACCCAGCGGAACCAAAGCTACAGTGGTGTCATATGGTTTGAGAAGAGAGCTTACATAGTTGATAACATAGAAAAATTCCTCTCTGCTGAATAAAATTCATTTCTGAAAAGTTTAAGCCTACCCATTCATTCACTGGGGAGTCTGACAAGTGAAAAGATCTTTTGCATCTCTGGATATAACATTAATCCTGTCATACAAGCTAACACATTACTAATATTTTCATTCACACTGGAGTCAGTGCTTAATTAATATTTATACTGACACTGAAGCTATTGGCAAACAAAATAGAGACAATGATTGGAGATTTTCTTTTTTAAAAATCTGCAACTTACTCTGCATATTTGCCAGTATTTTAAATACAGTGCCACTCTCTCACTTGATGTGGAGGACTTGCTGAGATAAAATATACTCAGTATGTATCCAATAACTTGCTATTGATTTGAACAGTATTGTTTCTAAAGAGGAAAACTGTAAATTAAAGCAAAGGATTCCTACTGCCCAGAGCAGGGGTCCTCAAACTTTTTAAGCAGAGGGCCGGTCCACAATCCTTCAAACAGTTGAGGATCCGAATTATCATTTGAATAAAAATGCAAACAAATTCCTATGTACACTGCACATGTCTTATTTGTAGTGCAAAAAAAACAACAACAATGAAAGAACAATACTATATTTAAACAATTTCAACCAACATAAACCTATCAGGATTTCAATGGGAAGGGTGGGCCTGCTTCTGGCCAGTGAGCTAGCCAAGTTAATTAGGATTGCTGATGTTGTGTGCCTTAAAGTCATTTCAGACTTTGGGAGAGCCTAAGCCTAAAACTGAAGGCTGGGGGCCAGGTAAATGACCTTGGAGGGCCACATCTGGCCCCCGGGCCTTAGTTTGGGGACCCCTGGCCCAGAGCCAAGAAAGATTTGTAGATCACACATTTGAAGTGAAAGGAAACATAGTTCCAATCTGATCTTGGAATCTAAGCAACCTGTGGTTAGTACCTGGATAGGAGACCACCAACAAATGCAAGGAACGGTAGGATATATTTCTAAGGAAGGAACTGACAAAACCACCTGTAAATATTCTGTGCCCAAGAAAACTCATGAAATTTATGGGGTCACCATATATCAATAAGCGACTTGAAGACACATACATTATTGGACTGGGCAAATAACAATATCCACTGGAGTCACACACTGATTTAAAAAAATCATTGTAGCCTTTAGCTTTAGACCGGTCAGTACAGACTGCGCCAAGAGTTCATTAACCAAGATGGGGGAGGCAAGAGACCTAGAAAACAGCATGCTTTATGCAGCTACTAGTTCAGGTGTGCTAGTTGGCCAATGAGAAGTGGGAGGCTACAAAAATACTCCCCCCCCCCCCCAACACACACACACACACTATTATTTTTGTTACATAGAAATCTGAAATATTTGTTCATCTGTGACTTGGCACTGGCAGCACCATCACTATCATTATGCTTGTTCAGCAACAAGAAAAGAAAACCACACTGACTCCGCACATGATCAACCTGTTTCAAAATTCTGTATTACAAGAGACCAGCCACTGGGTTAAGAGAGGCATTTCTTCCTGATTTATTTCTAAGAATTCTTCAGCTTACCATAAAGAGCTACTGAGGGAGATTGATCCAAGGTTCCTGGGATGCTAGGCTTGCAGCACTCCCTCACATCTTCCATATCAATCACACTCCAGACTTCATGTTTCTGACATTGCAAGCCCTTATTGGATTTCCTTAGAACTCAAGACAGCACACCTAACTGAGAATTACATAAGGCAAACAATTTTTCATTGTTTTAAAATAACACCAAAGGGACTGATAGGTCTAGGAGTGGAACATGTTTTCAAGTAAATTTTAAGGAACAAATCCCTTTAGCATTTAGCATTTGACTAGTCCTGTTGCGGAAGGACAGCAGGGGTACTTGTTCTGTTGATGCATTTCATTCAGCCTTAAAATTTTAAAATATGCCCTCTCTAGGCACTTCTAAATCCATCAGCATGACTCTTGGGCTGGAAGTCATTCATTGCAATAAGGTTCATTATTATCTGCCATTTCGAGTATCCACACAAAATCCAGGAATGCACCCCTCATGGATACTGTATACAATAATAGGCTAAGCAGCTTGAGCTGGGAAGATATAATTTACCATACAGGCAGTCCTCAATTAAGGAACAAGATAGGTTTTGTAGGTTTGTTTTTAAGTGGAATTTGTATGTAAGTCATAACAAGTACATTTTTAAGTGCGCCTCTAGCCAAAAATAGATCTTTTTTAGCTTAGGATAGCATATGAAAGGATGAACACCTCTATTATTTTTGTTTTGCTGTCTGTACCCCTGTTCAGAAGATTTCACTGTACTTTCTGTCCCTGTGATAATTGGATTTTGAAAAATTAGGCTTGTTGTGGAAACAAGGATTGACGATGAAGCTTCAGTGCAGACCCTTTGATAACTCTTTCAGGAGTGGATTTCACTTCCTACCGAAGGGGCAGATTTTGATCACTTCCTGTTGTCTAACCCGTTCTTAACAATGAGTCATTCATAAGTCAAATTTTATAATTCAGGGACTGCCTGTATTCTTATTTTATAAACAATTGCAATTCTGTTGACAATATGTATTGAATCAAAAGTGAAACAATTATTTCTATACCATTTGATTTTTTTTTTCAGAGTAGGCAATGCATAACAAGTTCTAGGTCTCCCTCCACAGCCATGATTTTTCATTTTCCCCTGCCTTTTGAGAAAGAAAAATGCCATAGCACAGAAATGGAAGCACTAGGTACCAGGAATCCATAAATAAAAGTGCACTGCAGCCTGGAGTTTAGGGGTTGATTTTATAGCCCTGCTTGACAGAAGGGCTAGCACAGCAACATTTACCATAAATCCCCTTTTATCCTGTAGTCTAAGGAACTTACAATTGACTCTTTAGGCTTTGCATCTGCACCCCTCTTTTTTCTTGATCTGCCTGTCTATTTTTATTCCCTGTTTTCTTCTCATCCTGCAAATTGGCTCCATCCTCTTCAAAGATGCTCTTCTGCTGCCATCACCTCCTCTTCTGCTCTCTCGGCTGCTTTTTTGCTCAACTTGCTCCCTGAACCCTATAGGCTTTGATTCTTCACCCCCCTTCTTTCTTGACCTGCCTGCTTTTTCCAATTTCCCAGTTCCGTCTCATCCCTGCTAATTCGTTATTCTAGTTAAGGGAGAAAATAGGGTTTCGCATGCAAGGAATGTTCTTCTCCAACCTCCCCTTTTCAATGGTGAACCATTCAGACACTTGCAAAAATGGTGCAGATTTAGTTACTATAGGTGTGCAACTGCTTTGGAGACTGAGCAGCTTTTAAGTCTGAACACAGTTCACAAAGCTGCACAACTTTGCTGTCTCAAGAGTGAATAAATTTCCCATAGGTTGCAGGAACTTTCCAAGCACCATTTTCCTCCCATCAGCATTTCTCGACTAGTCAGAAACATCAAACTGATCATATCTGGGAACCTGTCAAATACCATTTCATTCCTAATTTTATTTGCTATTTGCGAACTTGAACTTAAAAATGTACAGTTTCAGAAGAACAGAAGTATATTCCTATCATTCTAGTGGGAAAATAAAAATCACATGCATTCCAGACCTACTGAGTGAATATAATAATTTGAGTGTCAGATTATGATTCCAGAAGGCAAAGTTCAAACACAGGCCAAGCATCTCTCATTTGGAATTCCAAAATCCAAGACTGTGCACCTGGCTGGATGATACAGTGACCCTTCGCTTTCTGGTGGCTCAGTGTAAGCACACTTTGTTTTCATTCACCAAAATATTAAACATTGGGACAAAATTACCTTCAGGGTATATGTGTAAGGCATATGAAACATAAATGGATTTTGTGTTTAGATTTGGTCCCATCTCCTAGATATCTAATCATGCATGTATATAAAAATATAAGTACTCCAAAATAAATAACACAATGAAATCAAAGACACTTCTGGATCAAAGCAATTTGGATAAGGGATTTAGTCATAGAAACTCACTGGGTGATCTTGGGTGAGTCACACTTTCACTAAGAGGAAAACAATGGCAAACCTCTGCTTAACTCTTATTTATTTATTTAATACATTTATATCTTGCCCTTCTCACCCCGAAGGGGACTCAGAGCGGCTTACAAATTAAATTTACATACAATATTATATTATTAGCATAGCACAATATGAATTACCATATTGTACTATATCTATATATTGTAATATTATTATTACTATTACATGTAATATATAATATATAATGAATATTATTAGTACTATATTGTATTACAAAATAATATTATTAATATTATATGCATATAGTAAAGGTAAAGGTTTCCCCTGATGTTAAGTCCAGTCGTAACTGACTCTGGGGATTGGTGCTCATCTCCATTTCTAAGCCGAAGAGCCGGCATTATCTGTAGACACCTCCAAGGTCATGTGGCCAGCATGACTGCATGGAGTGCCGTTACCTTCCGGTCGGAGCAATACCTATTGATCTACTCACGTTTGCATATTTTCAAACTGCTAGGTTGGCAGGGGCTGGGGCTAACAGCGGGCGCTCATTCCGCTCCTGCGATTTGAACCTGGGACCTTTCGGTCTGCAAGTTCAGCAGCTCAGCACTTTAACACACTGTGCCACCAGGGGCCCCTTATATGCATATACAATATATATTATATATTATTGTAAATTATATTGTATATATGTGTGTGTGTGTGTGTATATCTACACACACACATATATACACTTATACATATAATTAGCAAAGCATGTTACTGGTGGGAGGAGCCTTCAGCTGGAGCAAGGAGACAAGATGGAAACTGTCTTTGCTGGCTCCCTCTTTGTCTGGTACCAGAGTGTCCGTGGGAGATGGTGGGAGGGGCCTTCAGCTGATACAAGGAGACAAGATGGAGACTTGCTAAGAAAACTCTGTAACAGGGTTGCTAAGTCAGAGTGAACTTGAAGGCACATTACAATAACAACATCTACATATCGCAAAATGATTTTTACTTATAAACAATTGATTATAATAAATCTTTTAAAAGTGATATGCTATAAAGGGGAAATTTTTGACTCACTGTCATAATGGACAAGAAACAAATCTTGCCAGGAAAACCCATGACAGTTCACCTTAGGGTCAACATAAGTAATAAAGAACTTGAAAGCACACAAGTCCTAAAGCTGCCTATAAGGTAAAGGTTTCCCCTGACATTAATTCTAGGTGTGTCTTACTCTGGGGGTGATGCTCATTTCCATTTCTAAGCCGAAGAGTTTGCGTTGTCCAAAGACACCTCCAAGGTCATGTGGCTGGCATGACTGCATGGAGCGCCGTTACCTTCCTGCTGGAGTGGTACCTATCGATCAACTCACATTTGCATGTTTTCGAACTGCTGGGTTGGCAGAAGCTGGGCCTAACAGCGGGAGCTCACCCTGCTCCAAGGATTCAAACTGCCAACCTTTCAGTCAGGAAACAGCTCAAAGGTTTAACCCACTGCGCCATCAAGGGGCCCAAAAAGCTGCCCATAGGTATGCAAAAAGAATGTGTTGTTTTTAGTGCTAGGTATCCTGAAATGTGAAAGAGGTGTCTTCACAGGGGAAGAACAGGGGAATTTAAATTTTATGTGCAGTTTGCTATATATGGTTTTTTTTTGCCTGTGTTACTATGGCTTACACCAACACACACATAGTTTTAATACATAGGACAATCAGAAATCCCTACTTGCTTGAAAAGCCCTCTGAGCAAATATTTGTCTGCATGAGAGAAGATATTCTTCTGAGACTGATAACAAGTACAAGTGGAGACAGGAGATGTGGCAACATCCCAAGTCCTTATCTACCCACCTTGAGCTGGTGGAACCCTGTTATAAACTGTTGGCAGGCAGCAGCATCAGTTATCACCAGACATGCTAGAAGGAAGTGCTCTGTGGGATTCACTCAGGATGTGGTGACTGAGTCAGCAAAACTTTACTGTACCTGCCTAGAAAGCTGGTGTCTACAAATTTGTTCTCTAATTTGATGGTGGCTTGGGGGGAAAAACCCATGTACAAATCATAACAACCATTAAGTTCCAAGTTCTACCTCCATTTGTTTGGTAGCACGGTGATACTGAAAAGCACTGGGTGTGAAATATTTCAATTGACAGACAAGAGGTCATCTGTGTTTGAGGAAAGATCTCATGCCACAAATTATGAAAAATGTGCAATGATTCATTTACTGGTGATGGGGCACATGTACACCTGGAGTCTACTTCTGTTAATCTGACGGTATTTCCTAGTTTCCTGGAAGGGAAGAGGAAGGGGTCAAAACCTCAGATCTCTGGGTCTGTGTGCCACTGGCAATTGCTTTACCTACTCTTGATCATTCCCAAACCAAACTTTGCCCCACTAGTTGTAATTAGTGTTCTGCTTTTGTATGGAATTGCTGTTTCTTTGTGTAGTTTCATTTGTGTAGTCTCACTTTCGTATTTGGTTCCCGCTAACGAAAATGAGCCGCCTATACGACACAAATTTTCATCCCAGAGTAGCTATCACATATATATATATATATATATATATATAAAAGACCCATTGGTACACATCAGATGTAATGGGGAGGTACTCCTCTCCCAGGCTCAGCTTAGGGTCCCAGAATAATTATCGTTATTTTTATTTTTATTATTATTATTATTATTATTATTATTATTATTATTATTAATATCACCCATTGGTACACATCAGCTGTAATGGGAAAGCAGCCCTCTGTCAGTACCTGCTTATTGTTACGGGGCCAAAACGAAAGAAAAACGAAAGCAAGCACAATGACTGTACGGCTTTCATTTTTGTCTCGCTTCTTGTTTATTTATTTATTTATTTATTTACAGCATTTATATTCCGCCCTTCTCACCCCGAAGAGGACTCATGGCGGATCACATTGCACACATAAAGGCAAACATTCAATGCCATGACATAGAACAGAGACAGAAACAAGACGCAGGCACCGGGCTGGCCTCGAACTCATGACCTCTTGGTCAGAGTGATTTGTTGATTTGTTGCAGCTGGCTTGCTTTCCAGCCTGCGCCACAGCCCGGTCCTATGAATTCCTATGTTTCCTATGAATATGTCGTCATATGTTTTGTGTAAATGGTCAAAACAAAATAGCACGAAGGAAACGAAGGAAAATTTTTCATGTACATCTCTAGTTGCAATGGGCACCAGCTGCCACTTGCCCTGCCTGGTGATGGTTGTGTGTGAAAAACAAATGAAAAGTTCCTTGGGCAATGTTTCACGGTTTTTTATTTATTTATGAGACAGAAAGGGAAGATTCTGTTCACCTCTCTGTAACTGGAAAGCTGGAGTTCTGCTCACTGACAACAAACAAAGCTATTTATTAGATCTTTACGTCACCTTTCTGCAGGCACTGTCAAGCAAACTAACAAAGTTATAATGACAAGAGGCAACAGCTAACACAAAAGTATAACAAATACAAAAAGCCGAGAAAACAGATGATTGAAAAAACTGCACTTCTAGATTTAGTCTCTCTTTCTACTAAATATAACTATAATTATGCAAATAATGCCATTAGTGTTCACGACATTTGATAGATTAGAATGAACAATAAACACAATCTTACAGAGTCAATTTAAGGCCAGGAAAAGGGGGGTAGAAAGGAATGGACAAGCTCATACAAATCTCTACCATGACCCAGTCATGTAATAGGGTATTGCTCTTTCTTTAAAAAGTCCAACTTCCAGCAATAGTTGCTTTTTAAGGGGAGGTTCCACTACAGTTCAAGTAGGGGAGCAGATTAAATTCATATTCAGTAAAATTACACAACTGATGTTCCATAAAGTTAGTATTTCTTTCCTAACGTAAAGGCTCCATCACGTAAAAATGCTTAATGAACACAAGGCCAGCCTGATCATGTAGCAGTGAAGAAATTTGCTTCAGGTAATTTCAGGAAGGGAACAGAAAAAGGAAACTACTTTTAAAGTACTGGTCTGTACAGAGTGTGGGGTACTATCTAGGTTTTGCTCTCAGGAAGAAAAACACCTTGGGCCAGCACTGAATGAAGAATGCAATTCCCCAACTCAAAATTGAATCTGTTCCCTTTCTAGCAGTGTTACTAATAATTTTATTTCCTTTAGCCTATGTCTCAAATAAATTTCAAAACAGAAAGTGCTACTGTAAAATTGAACAGAAAACCAATGTTAAAATGTCAGATGTCACCAATAGTAAAACATAAATGATCTTGTTAAATAGTCTATATCATGGGCATAAAAAAGGGATTTTAGTGTATTCTATTAGTAGTACTGGAAAATAACATTACATTTATTTATCAATATTATCACCATTTGCTGACTGATATTCAAGTCTCCATGTTACACATGCCATAGTAACATTGTAAAAAAAAAAACAAGTAGTGTGAACAGAGACATTTTGGACCCCTTCTAGGTAGATTAAAAGAAAAATGGAATTGCAGTTCTCAGGTCAAGTCCAGACAACAGCCTTGAGGGAACTAATGGAAAAAGGCCTCCTTTCAGTTATCACAGACCTTGCTTTGGATGAAGTGTGAACGCTGACAAAAAGAAATTGTTTCGGTCACAGGGAAAGTACATGAGAAGATGAAAATTAGGGAATAATTATGATGCCTGAATATGAAGGTCCCTTATTACTTTTTTCTACTTGGAAGTTATGTGAGAAGAAAATAATGATGCAAGACAAAGCAGCCCAAAGAGTTACATATTCTAATGCATCAAGAATGGAGAACTCCTTGTAGCTGCCAAAGTACCCAGACTCCTTTCAAAAACAAACTGTAGGTAGATAAATACCTTTGGATCACCACAAACTGCAAAAATGGTGGTCTTGTGAAACTAGAAGTAAAATTACATCACACATCTTTAACAACATTATTATGCACTCCATTGAAGGATCTAGAGCAGTGGTTCTCAACCTGGGCTCCCCAGATGTTTTTGGCCTATAACTCCCAGAAATCCCAGCCAGTTTACCAGCTGTTAGGATTTCTGGGAGTTGAAGGCCAAAAACATCTGAGGACCCCAGGTTGAGAACCACTGGTCTAGAGATATAAATTGACCCCCACCTGCAATGTAACTGTTTTTGTTCTACATCATGTAAATATGCCACTTAACAGATGACTGGGTCTTACAGGCCTCATTAACTTGGGGATGATGGAAATGTAGGAGTGCATACACCTCAAGCAGATTGACAGCACTGTCATACTACAAATGCTCTGTTCAGCAAGGGAGAAAGGTCATAGGGCTATGTCAATCAATAAAAAATAGCGTGCATGTACATAGGTATTTGCCTTGCTTTGCAAATGAAAACGTATAGACTTAAGTCAAACACTGTGCAGCTCGTCTTCTTCTTTCTCTTCCTTTCCACCATGATGAAAACCCTGCATTGGAGGATTTTCAGCTGCATGCAGCAGGTTTTTTTTTAAGCACAAAGAAAGCAGCTACAGGAGAAAATAAGATTAGTCTTGTCTTGTCTCCACTAGAAGCTTCCTGTTGGGAACAACCCATAATTAAGCAGCAGAGTTGTTAACGGTCATCAAATTGACTTCAAATTATGGTGATCCTATGAATGAGAGACCTTCAGGGCACTCTATCCTCAATAGCTTGGCTCAGGTCTTGCAGATTCAGAGTCATTGCCTCCTGCATTGAGTCTATTCATTTGGAATATGGTCTTCCCCCTTGTCTACCATCCTCTAGTTCAGGGGTCCTCAAACTTTTAAAGCAGAGGGCCGGTCCACAATCCTTCAGACTGTTGAGGGGCCGAATTATCATTTGGGAAAAAAATTCCTATGCACACTGCACATATCTTATTAGTAGTGCAAAACAACAACAATAACAATGAAAGAGCAATACAATATTTAAAACTGAAAATAATTTTAACCAACATAAACCTATCAGGATTTCAATAGGAAGTGTGGGCCTGCTTCTGGCCAATGAGATAGTCAGGTTAATTGTTGTTGTTGTGTGTCTTCAAGTCATTTCAGACTTTGGGTGAGCTTAAATCCAAAATTATTCATTTATTCATTTACTACATTTATTTACTACATTTATATTCCACCCTTTTCACCCCGAAGGGAACTCAGAGCAGCTGTATGTACATACAGTATATTATTAGCATAGCACAATATTAGCATTATATATTATTATATTGAACTATATCACTATACTTTAATATTATATGTAATATATAACATATAATTAATATTATATGGTATTATTATTATTATATTGTATAAAATAATATTATTATCAATATAATATGTATATACAATATATTCTATTATTAAAACGGATATAAAAATATTATATTATAAATGAGGGCGGGGGCCAGGTAAATGACCTTGGAGGGCCGCATCCAGCCCCCGGGCCTTAGTTTGGGGACCCCTGCTCTAGTTTATCAAGCATTGTTGTCTTTATTAGGAAGTCATCAGTTCCCATAGGACCATAGCACCACACTCTCAGTTTGGTCATCTTAGCTCCTAGGGACAGCTGTTTGGGGGTTTTTTTTGGTTGTTTTTTTTTTAGCAGTACACAGTATCTTCAGAACTCTCCTGTAACAAAACTTTTCAAATGAGTTGGATTCTTCATTTTGGCTTTTTATACCTTCTATCTTTCACAAACATACATAGAAAAAGGGAATATTTTGGCATGGACCATCCGAACTTTAGTATTCAGTGATGTAACTTACTCATAGACTGCAATGCACTCCCATAAAAGCAGGTATAAAAAAGCTAACCAGTCCTATTTCGATAATAAACTACAGCACATGGGTAAGAGTATTAAAACAGAACACTTTTTTTTTCGTGTCAGGAGCAACCGGAGTTGCTTCTGGAGTGAGAGAATTGGCCGTCTGCAAGGACGTTGCCCAGGGGACGCCCGGATGTGTTTGATGTTTTTACCATCCTTGTGGGAGGCTTCTCTCATGTCCCCGCATGGAGCTGGAGCTGATAGAGGGAGCTCATCCACACTCTCCCCGGGTGGGATTCGAACCTGGCAGCTTTCAGGTCAGCAACCCAACCTTCAAGTCCCAAGGCTTTTATCCCCTAGGCCATCGGAGGCTCCAACAGAACACTGAGGTGAAGTAGACCTGTGCTCAATGGTCAAACATTACCATTAAAGAGAAAGAGAAAAAAAATTATTAAAAATTATTAAAGTCTGCAAGTGAAAGCCAAAAGAGGCCTAAATATTTCCATAGATTCTTAAGTGGCTCAACAACTCAGGCTCACACAATGACTGTAGTCCAGGTCCTATTTGCTGCCTTTTGATTAAATTCCAAATACACTTTTGCAGCGTTTCCTAAATCTTGGTGGGAACATTTAAGACTTGTCCAAGGTCAGTAATATAAAACTGGTGTGATGAAATCGTCTGCATGACAGGCAAAGGGATGAGAGGTCTGATTTAAACATTCACTCAGCCATGAAGCCAGGTTAGAACCTCATGAGGCTGCTGCGCAGATAAAATGTGCAAGAATAACATATGCCACCTAGAGCTCTGTGGAGAAAGTGAGATTTTAAAGAGCAGACTTAAAGTGATTTATGTTCTCAACACCAGGTTTCGCCAGTTCTAAACCTGTAAATCATATTAGCAGAAAACTCACAGATTTCTCTCATCCTTTATCAAGGGACCACATGAGGAATTTCTACAAGCAATAGAACAAACTGTTTAAGGAAACTGAATCACTTTGTCACTTGATGCATACACTGAAAACTTATCCTGTATAGACAGACAGCCTCTAACAATGAAGCTCCTTTTTGATAATAAGGCTGTTCTCAGACCCTACTCTTCTTCATCATCCTTGCATCAACACAGGAAGGATGGTGAAGGAGAAGCACAGACTTTCTGAGACAAGATCCATCAGCATCTCTGCATTCAACAGCAGGATAAAGATTGAATTGGAAAAGAATGTGATTCGGTCTATTTGATCCATCAGCACTGTGTGTGCCTGCCTACAACATGCAAAATAAATTGTAGTTGCCTCCAGAAACTTTTATCGAGCATGGATGAACAGCAAAGCAGAGAGAAAGGGAGAGGGCAAATAGGCCTGCATCACCAGCTGCTCCTAGCGTATCAATCTGTACGCTTAGTCACAAAACAGAAATCATAAGGTAAGTGGAAGCTGATAAAAGAAATAATCATCCATGAGTATATTTTGGAAGGTTCAAAACGTTTGTTTTTATTTGTATGTTTGTTTCTGCATGGCTTATTTAGCCTGGTTGTTTCATTTCACAAATGTACAAGTGGCTCTTAGTATTCACTAGTTCTATATCCACAGATTCAACCAATTACAGTAAGAACTATTTGGGGGGAAATTCCAAAAGGCAAAATTAGTTTTGTCATGTACCCAGCACTACGTTGAGGTGTAGGCCTACCCAGATGTAGTCTCCCACCATTTCAGTGATACTCACCATTTGCTACAAAGCACACCATTTTATTATGCCATTATACTAAGTACATAATCGGACTTGAGCATCCAGGGATTTTGGTATCCAAGGGGGTCCTGGAACCAAACTACAATGGATGCCCAAAGCCTGCTGTATGTTGTTAGCTTTGGGGGAGGGAGAGTCTGATGAAACCTGTTGAACTGCTCTGTGTGTGTGTGTATAAGAACCTATTCTTTCATGTTATTTCTGCGTTGATACCAAATTCTTAATATTTCAGGTCAATAAGTCCATTGTGCTGATTTTAGCACCCTTTGCTGCTTTGAAACTCTTTTAAGATAACAACAACAACAACAATAATAATAAAGGCTCTGGCATAAACCAGTACAGGTGGTCCCCGTGGTAATCTGCACGCTGGGTGCCGTACCAAAAGATCTCAGCCAGCATTTGGAATCAACAGACATTGACAAAATTACGATCTGTCAACTGCAAAAGGCCACCTTACCGGGATCTGCACGCATCATCCAAAAATACAGCATACAATCCTAAACGCTGGGAAGTGTTCGACTTGTGATTTTGTGATACAAAATCCAGCATATATATCTCATTTGCTGTGTCATACTATGTCTTTGTGTCAATAATAACAATAAGAATAATAACAGCAGGTGGTTTCAAACCCAGGTTTGGGAAACGCCCCGCAAAAGCTGCTGCCTAGAAGCGATGGCGAAGCGCTTCCCAAAGGGCGAGGCCTCACGCGGGGACGAAAGAAAGAGGCGGGACGCGATGTGAGGCTCCGCGACAGGTAACGTCGATGCCCCAGCAAAAGGTGAGGTGCCTCCACAGGAGGAAAGAGGGAAGGGGGAGGGAGAGAAGCCGCAACTGAGCTCAATCCCCGGCAGCCGGAGTGGTGCACTGCGCGACCTCAGGAAGTGTGGCCTAGCCAGGAGCAATGGTGAGGCGCTTCCCAAGGGTCGAGGTCTCGCCGAGGGACATCAGAATGGAGATTTGAATTAAGAATTCAGAAGACTCAAATTTGGAAGGAGTGCTAAGAAGGAACTAGGCAAAATCCTAGAATGTAACGAATATGAAAGTCAGAACTGTCTGTGTCATTCTATTTCCAGTTTCAATGTATGGCTGTGAAAACTGGGCAGCAAAGAAAGCAAATTGCAAGGAAATCAAATCACTTGAAATGTAGTGCAGGAGAAGATTTCTACAAGAGTTCTATCAAGGCTGAAGCATGAGATTTTTAGACAAATGGATCTAATTTACTTATGTTTTAATTGTTATAATATATTTTAATGATGTATTTTTATAGTTTTAATTGATTATATGTACTGTTTTTGTTTTATTATTATGTTCTTGGCATTAAATGTTGCCAACTGTTGTAAGCCGCCCTGAGTCTCCCCGGGTGAGAAGGGTGGGGTATAAATGCTGGAAATAAATAATAAATAAATATCAAGGACTGCTGAAAAGACAAATAATAGTGTCTTAGAGCAGATAAGTCCTGAACTATTTTCAGATGACTAAACTAAGTGTACTTTGGTCATATTATGACAAGGCATGACACACTAGAAAATAAAACAACATAAAATCTCTGAAGACAAGGGTTTGAATTCCTGGTCTGACATAGAAATCCATTGTGTGACGTTGAACAAATTATACCCCCTCAGCTCCAGAAAAAAAGGTAAAGGCAAACCTTACAACAAATCTTGCTGGGAAAACCTGAAGATAGGGTTACCAAAAGTCAGAACTGGAAGCACATCACAACAAGGTACAAAGCAGTAGGGAAGACCAATTTACATGGATGGATTCAATCAAGGAAGCTACTTCTGTAAAGCTGTGGGATTTGAGTAGGACTGCTGACCACTGTGAGACTTAAAGATCTCTCATTCTTGCAGTAAATAAGAATTGACTTGAGAGCAGTTAACAATAACCAAGTATAGACAAGTCCCTATTTTACTGGGGGAAAGTATTTATGCCTACTTGACACAGGTAGTCCATAGCCCAGATGATTGCTACTGCCAATTGTCAAAAATGAATCAAAGCAATATGAAACAATCAGAAAAAATGCCCCCTTAATAAAATGTTAATGCAAACAGAAATGGTATTAACACCTGCTTGACTTACAAAAGAAATATACATGTAAATAACAAAGTTAATATAAAATTGCACACTGAAAAATCAATAAGCATTTAGAAATCTAGAGAACCGATAGAGTCAATATCCTGGCTAAAAACTTCTGTAAAAACTACATCTAATCACATCAAAATTAATGAATATATGCATTCCCTTGATATTGTGAAAGGAATGTACAAGTAATGGAGAATCTAAAAGCAGTGAAATGCTATTTACAAAATTATTGGACATTGAAATTGTGTGCCAGACAACTTATCCAAGCAATTAAAAAACTATTTGAGGATTTGAACTATTTTGATTACCTGTTTCAAAACACTGTTAAAGAAACTGGCCACTAAGAATTTTCTTTCTCATAGAATGTGCCAAGAAAATCCCAGCTGACAAAAGGAAGTTCCCATAATTTGGGTTGAAGGCAAGAGACTGTTACAGGAGGTGTTTCAGGGAAATATGCCAGCATTTAATAAAAGCAAAGTCCAAGGCTTTTGTAGAAAACAGATTTCTGCTCCAAGAAAAAAATAGTGAAGAATTTCAAGATAGTGTTTCCTTGAATATTCAAAATGTTTTCCAAAATAAAAATGCACCTTTTTAGCTTATACGTTCCATAACTTCACTTAAACGAAGAGAATTTCCTTCAAGTTTGGCTGACATACCAATACTTAATGCAGAGGGTTAATAGCAGATTTTGAAATATTTAGACTACAAGCAACATTGATATGGCGTTGCCCATAATTATGAAGTTTACATGAAGCTGGGTCCATGTGTCTTAAAGCAGCATAACTCTAAAAGGTATTTCCATCATTTATTTTATTTATTTATTTTTATTTATTTCCATCATTTATATGCTGCCCTTCTCACCCAAAGGGACTCAGGGCGGCTCACAATCTGGCAAATTCGATGCCGGTATACAGTACAAAAATAAACATAGCAATTAAAACAATCAATTTAAAACAATCCAATAAATACATTTAAAACAGTATAAGAAAATACTTAATCCATTCGTCCACATAAACCTTGCACGTAAACCTTAGTCCGGACCGAGTTAAAGCCATAATAATTCATTCATTAAACGCTTGTTCGCAAAGCCAGGTCTTCACCTTTTTTCTGAAACTCAGAAGGGATGGAGCCTGCCGGATGTCACTGGGGAGGGAGTTCCACAGCCGAGGAGCCACCACCGAGAAGGCCCTGTCCCTCGTTCCCACCAGCCACACTTGTGAGGCAGGTGGGACTGAGAGCAGGGCCTCCCCAGACGATCTTAAAGTTCTCATGGGCTCATAGGAGGAGATACGTTCGGATAGGTAAGTTGGACCGGAACCGTAATCTGTTGATTAGTGCCAGTTTGCAAGCTATCAGCTACTGGCTTGCATAGACTTTCCAAGAAAAAGTTGCAGTCAATGGGCATAAATATGGTAACTGTCTGGTACACTGGGGGGGGGGGGGGGGGTACTGCCAGCATCCACATCAGATAGTTTAAGAAGCACTGCCTTCACCGATGCTATCTGTTGTAAATCCATGTATGCACATACAGCAACAGATTATCTTCCTAAATTCATCACTCTTGATAACTTCAAAATGAGTGATTCATGTGCATTAGGAAATGAGCAGTTAAGTGGGAGAGCTATAATCTCCCCCCACACAACATTCATGGCACTACAAAATCTAGAGGTGACACACAAACTAGAGAGAAAGCAAGGGTGAGCCAATGTTTACAGGGTCTACTTGTTTCACTCAGATACCCACAATGTATAACTATATGTAAATGTTTATTTAAATCTCTTAATAGATATAGCACAAATAACTGATTTTAAGGACCACTGAAAATAGACTCTGGTTTAAGAATGTAAGCAGTACAAGATGGACCAAACTAGTAACCACCTAGTCCAGCATTCTTTGCAGATCTCTAGGAATACAAAAAGTACCAGGTCACCAACTAAAAACAAAACAGTAGTTTCCTAGTGGGTCACACACTATTTAAAAAAGCAAGATGGAAGCTTTTACATCTCACCAAGCCTTCTCCATCAGTCATGCTCTAGCTCTAATGAAGGGATATGAAAATTGGCCACATCATATTTTATTTACCATATTTATTTCACATCACACCTTCTTGTTGATATGCGATTTAAGATGGCTCACAAAGGGGTAAGCCCTCCTAGCTTCCCATGGAAGGAGATTCCGCAGTCTGGGAGCTACCACCAAGAAGGCCCTCACATGTCCTCAGCAGATAACCCTATGAGCAAAGAAAAAACCCTTCTCCGGGGATCTTAAGACTCAGGCAAGTTCATACAGTGAGATACAGCTGTATAAATAGATGGTAGGGGAAAATAAAAAAAGAAAACAAGGACCACTCACTATATCAGAGGTTCTTAGCCCTTGGGGTTCTGTGGAAAGATTTCAGGAGGTCTGTGAGCTTAAATATTCTCTTTACTTTCTCTGCCCTCTAACTGAAATCTAGCATTCCCTTCACTTATGTGTGCAATAAATTACAGTAATATTACTTTCAGATCACATTACAATTATTGCATATCCCGAAAAATCCCTTATGCTCATCCATACTTTGAAATTATGGTAGTTGTTAGACCCAACACTGCATCATAAGTGACTGCAGTCCTGCTGTGTACAAATGGTTGTGCGATGTAGTTGGCCAACTACCTGGCAACATAGAACAGATAACAAATATGCCGGTGTCAAGTATCATAAAACTATCTGCCGCTACATTCTGAAGAAGGGTCTGTGGTTTTCACCTGACTGGCAAAGGAGTCCATGGAACAAAAAAGGTTAAGAATCCCTGCTCTAGATTATACAGGGTCACGGTAGGATGGACTTGGATCCCACATCCACCCCAAGATATTTCATTATGTAGATGCAAATATTCCAAAATACAAAATATAGTAGAGTCTCAATTATCCAAGCCTCACTTATCCAAGCCTCTGGATAATCCAAGCCATTTTTGTAGTCAATGTTTTCAATATATCGTGATATTTTGGTGCTAAATTCGTAAATACAGTAATTACAACATAACATTACTGCGTATTGAACTACTTTTTCTGTCAAATTTGTTGTATAACATGAAGTTTTGGTGCTTAATTTGTAAAATCATAATCTAATCTGATGTTTAATAGGCTTTTCCTTAATCCCTCCTTATTATCCAAGTTATTCGCTTATCCAAGCTTCTGCCGGCCCATTTAGCTTGGATAAGTGAGACTCTACTGTACTTCTAGTCACAAGTATTTTGGATAAGGAATACTCCATCTTGAGTATAACATTACTTTCATGTGTCTATGAAAAATAAATGAATGCAGAGTCCCACTCCAAGATCCTTCATTATGTAGAATTCATTATCAAAATACTTCTGGTCCCACATCCAAAGTATTTCATTATGTAGATGCAAATATTCAAAAATCCCAGAGCCAAAACATGTATGGTCCCAAAAATGTTTGATAAAGAATACCCAAAGTAAATGAAACATGAATAAATGAATATTGTGTTTAGATTTGGGCCCCATATCCAAGATACCTTATTAGATGCAAATATCCCAAAATATAAACACTTCTGATCCAAAACATTTCAAATAAGGAATACTCCACACAAATGAAACATAAATGAATATTGTATTTAGATTTGGGTCCCATCACCAAGATACTTCATTATGTAGAATCAAAAGTTCCCAAAATCCAAAATACTTCTGGTTTCAAATATTTTGGATGAGGGATGTTCAAACTTGTGTATAAAATTACTTTCAGATTTTATGTATAAGGTGCATATGACATGTAAATAAGTGCTGTGTTTAGACTTTGACGCCACCACCAAAATTCCTCATTACGCAAATGCAGATATCCCAAAATATAAAATATTTCTGATCCCAAATATTTGGAGTATTCAGATAAGGAATACTCCATATAAATGAATCAAAAGGAATATTGCATTTCAACTTGTATCCTATCTCCAAGATATTTACTGTAATTATAAAGATGCAAATATCCCCAAATCCAAAATACCACTGGTTTCAAACAATTCGGGAAAATAATACTCCACATAAATGACTGCTGTGTTTAGACCTGAGCCCCATCTCCAAAACACCTCATTATATAAATGCAAATACAGTAGAGTCTCACTTATCCAACACTCGCTTATCCAATGTTCTGGATAATCCAACGCATTTTTGTAGTCAATGTTTTCAAAACATTGTGATATTTTGGTGCTAAATTCATAAATACAGTAATTACTACATAGCATTACTGCCTACTGAACTACTTTTTCTGTCAAATTAGTTGTAAAACATGATGTTTTGGTGCTTAATTTGTAAAATCATAACCTAACTTTTCCTTAATCTCTCCTTATTATCCAACATATTTGCTTATCCAACATTCTGCTGGCCCGTTTATGTTGGATAAGTGAGACTCTACTGTATCTCAAGATCCCAAGGAATATTCCACAAAATGGAATACTCCACATAAATGAATACTGCATTTAGACTTGGGTCCAAACTCCAAGATATTTCATGATACAGACAAATGCAAATATCCCAAAATCCAAAATACTTCTGTTCCCTAGCATTTTTAATAAATGATACTTCAACTTGTGTATAAAATTATCTTCAGGCTGTACATATAAGGTATCAAAAGAAGCATAAATGGGGTATTTTGGGGATAATCTCCAAAATATCTCATTATGTAGATGCAAATAGCCCAAAACCCCACATACTTGTGGTCCCAAACATTTCTGATGGGTCCCATTCTCCAAAAATACTTCATGATGTAAATGTAAATATTCCAAAATCCAAAATGTTTCTAGTCCCAAACATTTCAGAGAAGGAATACTCCACATGCATGAAACATAAACCAAGACTGTTTAGACTGGGGTTCCATCTCCAAAATACTTCCTGATGTGGAGGCAAATATCCCAAAATCCCTAACATTTCAGAGAAGGAATCCTCCACATATATGAAGAAAAAAAAGACTGTGTTTAGACTTGGGTCCCACCTTGCAAAATACTTTGTTATATGGAGCCAAATACAGAATCACAAAGTTGGAAAAGACCGCATGGGCCATCCAGTCCAACCCCCTGTTCTGGAAGTATGATTCTATATTTGCCTCCACATAACCAAGTATTTTGCAAATATATCCCAAATATTTAAAACACTTCCGATTCCAAACATTACAGAGAAGGAATACTCCACATACATGAAAAATAAACCAAGACTGTGTTTAGACTCCAAAATATTTCATGATGTGGATGTAAATATCCCAAAATCCAAAACATTTCTACTCCCTAACATTTCTGAGAAGAAATACTCCACATATATTAAACATAAACAAAGGTTGTGTATTTAGACTTTGGTCCCATCTCCAAAATATTTAATGATGTGGATGTAAATATCCCAAAATCCCTAACATTCAGAGAAGGAATGGAGTACATACATGAAACATAAACAAAGTCTGTGTGCTTAGACTTGGGTCCCATATCCAAAAAATTTCATCATGTGGAATGCAAGTATCCCTTAAATCCAATATACTTCCTGAACATTTCATCATGGAGATGCAACTACTATCCCAAAATATAAAACATTTCTACTCCCTAACATCTCAGAGAAGGAATACTCCACACACATGAAACATAAACCAAGACTGTGTTTAGACTTGGGTCCTATCTACAAAATACTTCATGATGTGGAGGCAAATATCCCAAAATCCAATATATTTCCAAAACATTTCAGCAGGGAGATGCAACTATAATCCCAAAAATATTAAACACTTCCGATCCCAAACATTTCTGAGAAGGAATACTCCACATACATGAAACATAAACGCCTGTTTAGACTTGGGTCCCATCTCCAAAACACCTCATGATGTGGAGGCAAATAACCCAAAAGCCAAGATACTTCCAAAATATTTCATCAGGGAGATGCAACTACAATCCCAAAAATATTAAGCACTTCCGATCCCAAAAATTTCTGAGAAGGAATACTCACCATAAATGAAACTTAAACAAATGCCTATTTAGACTTGGGTCCCATCTCCAAAATACTATGTGAAGGAACCCCCCCCCCCCCACACACACACACACACATAATAAAGAAACCACACATTTACCATTGGATACCATCTCCCTACATATTCTATGGCATGGGCAAACTTGGGCCCTCCAGGTGTTTTGGACTCCAACTCCCACCATTCCTAACAGCCTCAGGCCCTTTACTTTCCCCCCTCAGCTGCTTAAGCGGCTGAGGGGGGAAAGGAAGGGGCCTGAAGCTGTTAGGAATGGTGGGAGTTCAAGTCCAAAACACCTGGAGGGCCCAAGTTTGCCCAGGTCTAGTCTAGATGCACCCATAAGTTGGAAACAAGTCTTCGTTGTGTATACAGGATCTTACGATGTCCAATTCAACACAAGGGAAATGTCATTAATGCAGTTTGGCACCACTTTAATGGCCAGAGCTCAATGCTATGGGGTCCTGGGAGCTGTAGTTTACAAGATCTATAGCCCATGAGTGCTTTGGGGGGGGGGGTGTTGTGGGAGTGGGGGTTGGGTTGTGAGAGTGCAAATCCATAAAGAGAAACCTTCCTCGAACACAAAAGAACAGCTATGGAATACCAGGTGAAAGAATGATACGCTAGATCAGGGGTCCTCAAACTTTTTAAGTGGAGGGCCGGTTCACAGTCATCAGATTGTTGAGGGTCTGAATTATCATTTGAAAAAAAATATGAACAAATTCCTATGCACACTGCACATGCCTTATTTGTAGTGCAAATACAACAACAACACCAACAAAATAACAATACAATATATATATTTAAAAATAACCAACATAAACCTATCAGGATTTCAATGGGAAGTGTGGGCCTTCTTCTGGCCAATGAGATAGTCAAGTTAATTAGGATTGTTGTTGTTGTTGTTGTTGTGTGCCTTCAAGTTATTTCAGACTTTGGGCAAGCCTAAGTCTAAAACTGAGGATGGGGGCCAGGTAAATAACCTTGGAGGGCCGCATAGGGCCCCTGGGCCTTAGTTTGGGGACCCCTGCAATAGATGATCTTTAGGAGACCCATTCCCACTCTTATTATGATTTTGATGCCATTCTACACAGTCTGTGCCCCATATTTCCAAGTACAGTAGAGTCTCACTTATCCAAGCCTCGCTTATCCAAGCTTCTGGATTATCCAAGCCATTTTTGTAGTCAATGTTTTCAATATATCATGATATTTTGGTGCTAAATTCATAAATACAGTAATTACAACATAACATTATTGCGTATTGAACTACTTTTTCTGTCAAATTAGTTGTATAACATGTTTTGGCGCTTAATTTGTAAAATCATAACCTAATTTGATGTTTAATAGGCTTTTCCTTAATCCCTCCTTATTATCCAAGATATTCACTTATCCAAGCTTCTGCCGGCCCATTTAGCTTGGATAAGTGAGACTCTACTGTACTAAATTGGAGATGGACAGTTTGGTACAGGGGGTGTGAGTGTTATTAAGCTAGGGGTGCATCTACACTGCAGATTTGATGCAGTTTAATACTAATGTGAGTATTGCTAGACTGATGCAGTTTAATACCAAGATTGAACTCAATGGGAGTTCTGCGAGCTGCAGTTTTGCAAAACCTTGATTTTTCTCTGCCAGAGAGTGGGAAAGGGCCTGAGGCTGTTAGGAATGGTGGGAGTTAAAGTCCAAAACACCTGAAGAGCCCAAGTTTGCCCATTCCTGAGAGAGTAACAAATACCCCACAAGATGCAGAGGCTGTGTGTTTAGACTTGGGCTCGTTCTCCGAAATACCTCGTGATGTGGAGGCCAATCCCCCACAAGATCGAGATTAGCAATCCTTGGATCCCCCTCCCAAAATACGTCCTGAAAGAAACTCAAATCAACTCAAATTAAGGCAGAGGTGGGATCTGGCTCCGAGGCCTAGGCCTAGGCCGCCCCCGCTCTCACCCTGCTGGGCGCCGCTCCCGCGCAAGGCTCGCTCCAGCTCCGGGAAGGGCAGCTCGGGCAGGTCGAGGAGGGCCCCGTAGCGCTCCAGGAAGGAGCAGACGACGGCGAAGCTGGGGCACGAAGCCGGGCAGCTCCCCGGCGGCGGAGGGGGAGGAGGCGATGGAGGAGCCGCCGCTGCCGCCGCCATCTTGGATCCTGAGAGGATGGATGAAGAAGGCGAGCGAAGGGAAGGCCGGGAGGAGTGGACGCGAGGGAAGGCAGGGGGCGCTGTGGGGTGCAGCGCGGGGAGGAGGCGAGACGCCGTTGCGGAGAATCAACCAGAGACGGGGCAGAGCGGCCGCGCGCGACACTTCGCCCCCCCAATCCTCTGTGATTGACACAGGAACCAAAACGAGGCTGGAGTGGGCGGGGATAGAACTCCTCCTTAACCAATCGCGGCGCCGCTAGGGAAAGGTGCGGAATCATAATAAAAAAAGAGGTGGTAAGTCTCCCAATGGACAAGAGGGCGTGGCCGAGCAAGAAAGTGGGTTGGGCTGGCCACCTCTTAGTGGCCGCAGGCGATGTCACTCAATACGCCGCGCCCAATCAGAGGCGTAACTTGACTAATAAGGGAAGCGGACAGTCTGTTGTTGCCTCGGCTCAGGATAGGTGAGTGAGTGTCAACTATGCCAGTATTTAATTACATGTTCATTTTCCGTTGTGAATTAACTAATTAATAGACCACTTTATATTTTAATTATCATCCTTCTTAATCTATTTTTAATAATTATTTTTGTGTTCGCTTGTGTATTGCTTTTAGTTTAATATAATCATATACAGTAGAGTCTCACTTATCCAACACTCGCTTATCCAATGTTCTGGATTATCCAACGCATTTTTGTAGTCAATGTTTTCAATACAATACTCTACTGTAATTAGTATAGCATAATTAGTATAGCATATTAGGCTATAATTTAGTACAGTAGAGTCTCATTTATCCAACATAAACGGGCTGGCAGAACCTTGGATAAGCGAATATCTTGGATAATAAGGAGGGATTAAGGAAAAGCCTACTAAACATCAAATTAGGTTATGATTTTACAAATTAAGCACCAAAACATCATGTTATACAACAAATTTGACAGAAAAAGTAATTCAATACGAAATAATGCTATGTAGTAATTACTGTATTTACGAATTTAGCACCAAAATATCATGATACAGTAGAGTCTCACTTATCCAACATAAACGGGCTGGCAGAATGTTGGATAAGCGAATATGTTGGATAATAAGGAGAGATTAAGAAAAAACCTATTAAACAGCAAAATTGGTTATGATTTTACAAATGAGACACCAAAACATCATGTTATACAACAAATTTGACAGAAAAAGTAGTTCAATACGCAGTAATGTTATGTTGTAATTACTGTATTTACGAATTTAGCACCAAAATATCACGATATATTGAAAACATTGACTACAAAAATGCGTTGGATAATCCAGATCGTTGGATAAGTGAGACTCTACTGTATATTGAAAACATTGACTACAAAAATGCCTTGGATAATCCAGAACCTTGGATAAGTGAGTCTTGGATAAGTGAGACTCTACTGTAATCATATAATTAGTATTGCATAAATAGTATAGCGTATTAGGCTATAATTTAGTATAATGTAATTGGGCTGCTGTGAGTTTTCTGGAGTTTATGGCCATATTCCAGAAGCATTCTCTCCTGACATTTCGCCCACATCTATGGCAGGCATCCTCAGAGGTTGTGAGATCTGTTGGAAACTAGGCAAGTGGGGTTTATATTTCTGTGGAAGGTCCAGGGTTGGAAGAAAGAACTCTTTGTCTGTTTGAGGCAACTGTGAAAGTTGCCATTGGCCACCTTGATTAGTACTGAAAAGGCTTGCAGCTTCAAAGCCTGGCTGCTGCCTGCCTTGGGGAATCCTTTGTTGGGAGGTGTTAGCTGGCCCTGATTGATTCATGTCTGGAATTCCGCTGTTTTCTGAATGTTGTTCTTTATTTACTGTCCCGATATTAGAGGTTTTTTTAAAAAATACTGGTTGCCAGATTTTGTTCATTTTCATGGTTTCATGATTTCTTCCTTTCTGTTGAAGTTGTCCACATGCCTGGGGACTTCAATGGCTTCTCTGTGTAGTCTGACATGGTGGTTGTCCACAGTCGCACAAGTTGGAGGATTTTTTTAGGTAGTGCCATTTTGCCAGGCTGTCTTTTGATCTGCCAACTCTACTTCTGAGTCTGTTCAGGGAATTCCAAGTTGCCCCTTCTTGGTTTGCCTCTGGAGGAAGACCCTCGTTGGGGGACATCCAACTGGGATTTCCTGGTTTAGCTGCCCAGAGAGATACTCTTGCTATTGCAGGGGGAACATTAAGAGTGTCGCACCTCAGGTTAGCTTCACCTTGCTAAATACACCAGGCTGTACACAGGTTGTAGTCTTTTGTAGTTTATTAGGAAATAGGAGATAAATAGTTCTTAAAAGCAAAAGTAAATATCCAAAAGATTGTTGCAAGGCTATAAAGAATAATCCAAGAAAACATTAGGCATAAAACAAGGTTTCATCAATGCAAGACAAAGTCCCATAAACTTGAATACATAGAGTTGCAAGGTAATCCGGGAAAGCAAGAGATCGCTTCTTGACTCCAAACGAGATGTTGCTTTTGACAAAGGTTTGTCTCTCAGCACCTCCTTTAATAATCCCTGCATAGCATGAATGCATTCCTTTGGCCTCTGACCTCTCTCTTGTTTGCTATTCTGACACTCCTGCGGACCCGGAATTCCAAACAGCCAGCTCGATCTTGAGATGCTGTTTGGTCAAGGCTAGACAGCGCATTAGCAGCAGCCTCTGTCTGCATGCTACCGTGTTTCCCCGAAAATAAGACAGTGTCTTATATTGATTTTTGCTCCCAAAGATGTGCTAGGTCTTATTTTCAGGGGATGTCTTATTTTTCCATGAAGAAGAATTCACATTTATTGTTGAACAAAAAAATGAACATTTATTATATACTGTACAGCAGTTGTCATCACAAACCAGCATAACCAGACAAACTGTGAATCCTATCAAGAATTTCTTGTTACTACCATTATTTCCATGTACAACAATTCTATGGTACATATATTTGCCAATCCTGCAAGCTCTGGTGTTTTGTTTGTTGGGCATGCTTCCAAACAAAATCTTTGCTAGGTCTTACTTTCAGGGGAGGCCTTATATTTAGCAATTCAGCAAAACCTCTACTAGGTCTTATTTTCTGGGGATGTCTTATTTTAGGGGAAACAGGGTATCTAGCTGGGAGCTGTGCTCCCTTTGCACCTGGATAGCCTCAGTATCATCTCCACCATTCCCTGCCGTGGGAATGCCTCCCTGCTCCTCTTCTCTCACAACAGGGACACGCTGAACCTGAATCCCATAATTCCCATCCGAGTCATCTTCAACCTGAATCCCATCATCTTGAACATCTGGAACTTGAATCCCACAATCCCCATCAGAGTCACTCTGAGACTCCAGCTGAGGAGTGGTGGTTCTCATGAAGCTTTTCCTAGATTTGTGTCTACTGGGAGGAGGCTGACAACCATGCAGTGGATGGTTTTCACAGTATTCAACCTTATTTTATCATAGCAGCAACTTCCCATCACACATCCGGGGGGGGGGGGGGGGGGAATGCCAACTAGCTTGTATAGTTCATCAACAGGTGTAGGTTTAAGGCATCCTGTGATTATTCTGCATGTTTTGTTCAGTGCTATGTCCACCTGCTTCGCTGTGCCAGACAGGACAGGCGTACTCAGCAGTTGAGTAAGACAAGGCCAGGGCTGATGTTCTTATTACTTGTGGGTCTGCACCCCATGCGCTGCCAGTCAGTTTCCGCAGGATGTTATTGCGTGCAGGTACTGTGATGACCCATGGGCAATGTAGTCCCATTCCTGGCACTGTGGTGCCAGATGAAGAGGAAAACTTGGGTTTTTCACCGTTCCAGCCAGAATTGGAACTTTCCCAGCCAGATTTGGAAACCTTGCACCTGCAAGAGATTTGTCTTCCAGAAGTCTGTCAAACAAGCCCCGAGCCACAATCTCCTACGTTTTCTCGCCATGCTTTTTGTAAACAACAGAGGGGAGTTCAACAGGCGTCCCGCAGGAGTGCTAGGATAGCTGCTAAGCATTCAGCTGATTAAGCCTGCTTTCCATGGGAAACTTTAAGGAGTCATGCATCTGGACTCAGAGAATAGCTTTCGTTTCTGGTTCTCCAGGGAACTGCTCTTTGGTGGGAAAACTAGATCCTATTTAGGTGCTTTGCCCACAAAGGGATCTTGCGGAGTCAATTCGTCAGCAACTGGAGTAGGTTGTGTGTGGACAGCGCTACTCCGCTTCTAAGCCTTCGTTCCTGTTTCCAAGCCTACGTTCCCGTTCCAGCCTTGTTACCCTCCGCGGACTTTGCCTTGCTTCCTAGGACTCAGCCTTGTTTTCCAGGACTCTGCCTTGCCTTGTTTTCCGGATTTTGCCAAGTATTCCACGGATCTTGTTCTTGCTCCTCGTCCTTGTTGCCTTGTATCAAGCCCTGTTTCAAGTTACTCCCTAGCCTCGCTCAAGTTCCATTGGACTAAAGGACCTTGTCATCTCCCCTCACTTTGCCTGGCAAAGTGAGTGTTTCGGTTATTGGATTACAACTTTGGACCTTAATATTTCATATTGGACATTGTTTCTTTGGACTAATTTTGACCTTTCCTGAAAGGTCTATTTCTGGACTATTTCATACACTTGCTTTTATTAACTTTATATATTCCTTCAATAAAGATATTAGATAGAATCTGGCCTCGGTGTATGGTTATTGGTGCTCTGCAGCCTGGGTCGTGACAGTTTGACTCCGCCACCCTAAGCACCAATTAACCTAGGCCAGAATGTCTACCGGAACCGTGCCGGGTGGCCAGCCACTCAGCTACACCATCGACAAGGACGAAGTGGACCGCATCCGTGACAAGCTCAATGCGCAGGATGGAGAAATTAGGGGTTTGAAGGAGCGCGGAATCCGTCTCCCGGCCATGGCGTTGCCAACCAAGTTCTCCGGAGAAGCTTCTAAGGTTCATGTTTTCCGTCGCCAATGCCAGGCTTATCTAGAGGCCCGTGCTGCCGAGTTTCCCCAAGAAGACATCAAGGTGGCGTGGATTTACAGTCTCCTAGACAGGCCAGCGGCCAACTGGGCGACGGCACTGTTCGACCAAGTCTCCCCACATCTAAGATCAGCGCAACACTTCTTGGACCACCTTAAGGCGACTTGGGGGATCGAGGATAATTTGGAGGCAGCCGGCCACAAACTCCGGCGCCTCTCCCAAGGAGACAGACCCTTGTCCTAGTACATAGCCGAGTTCCGAGTGCTGGCCCATAACACCGGCTGGAACGATGTAGCCCTCAGAGGACAATTTCGGGAGGGTCTCAACATCGAGATGCTGGAGGAAATCTCCAAGGTGGATCCTCCACACTCTCTTGAAGCACTCATTGATCAATGTTTACGAGCTGAAGTCATGCTTGCCAACAGAAAGCAATGGATTCGAGGCCAGAGCGGTAGGACTGGAGCGAAACCTCCCGCTCCCACCGGCGTCCAGCCGCGTCCTGTGTGGAGACCCCCGCCACCAGCCCCATACCCCCGAGGAAGCGAGGAGGTGCCAATGCAGTTGGGCAACGTGCGACCCAGACTAGATGCCGCCGAGAAGGCCCGCCGCCAACGCCTAAATCTCTGTTGGTACTGCGGAAACGGGGGCCACTTTGCCAGAGAGTGTCCAGCCAAAGGGAAGCCCGCCGCTCGTCTGGCGACGGCGTCCTCCACGGAGACGAAGACATCTGAGGCGGCTGGCGCGCAGCCGGCGGGGGAAGCCGGCGACCGGGCGTAGAGAGGCTCGCCAGCCCGGTCAAAAACCCCACTCAAGAGCCGCCAACCGGGGTCCTATTTCTCCTAGTGGTCACCTTGTGGTCAGTGAAAAAAGGACCCGTCATGGTCCATGCCATGATAGACTCAGGAGCCACAAACAATTTCATTGATAGAGAGTATGCCGACTCTCTGGGATTACAATATCATGACTTCAAGAATGCCCGGGTGGTGCAAGCCATCGACGGCCGCCCCCTCAAGACAGGTCCAGTAAGCCAGTGGTCGGAACCCACCAGAATGTGGATAAGGGAACACATGGAAGAGATTTCCTTCTTTGTTACCGAGGTTCCCCATTTCCCTGTGATTTTGGGAATTCCATGGCTGACACTCCACGACCCAAGCATCTCCTGGTCCAACAGAGAACTGCAGTTTGCTTCAAAATATTGCCAAAACCATTGCCTAGTAGCCAAGGTCTGCCATGCCACAGACGCTGAACCCATTATCACCTTGCCCAAGAAGTACTCAGAATATTGGGATGTATTCAATGAAAAAGAAGCCGAGAGACTACCCCCACATAGACCTTATGACTGTGCCATTGACTTGGTGGAGGGGGCCCCGATCCCGCGAGGACACCTCTACTCCCTGACTGAACCAGAGCAAGAAGCTCTCAGGGAGTTCTTAGAGACAAACCTCCGCAAGGGGTTTATTAGACCCTCTCAATCCCCAGCCGCTTCCCCAGTGATGTTCGTGAAAAAGAAGTCAGGGGACCTACGCTTGGTGGTGGACTATAGAGCATTGAACAATATCACTAAGCGAAACCGGTATCCCCTGCCTTTGATCTCGGACCTCTTAGACCGGCTTCGAGGGGCTAAGGTTTACACCAAGCTGGATCTTCGAGGAGCTTATAATCTAGTTCGCATCAGGGAAGGGGACGAGTGGAAGACTGCCTTCCAGACTAAATTCAGTTTATTCGAAACCCTGGTCATGAATTTCGGTTTATGTGGAGCTCCCGCAACGTTTCAACATTTTGTCAACGATATCTTTCAGGATTATCTAGACCGGTTCTTGATCATCTACCTGGACGATTTTTTGGTGTTTTCTAGATCGCAATCAGAACATGAGAACCACGTCAGAATGGTGTTACAACGATTGCGGGATCATGGACTTTATGCCAAGCTGGAAAAATGCGCTTTTGATCTACAAGAGGTAGATTTCCTGGGTTATCGTGTCTCGCCACTAGGGCTCACCATGGACCCGGCCAAGGTAACAGCAGTATTGGAATGGCGGGCGCCAACCAACAAGAAAGAGGTGCAACGCTTCTTGGGGTTCGCGAACTACTACCGCAAGTTCATTCCAGACTTTGCTCGCTGGTCTGATCCAATCACCAGCTGCATCCGAGGGAAACAGCCTTTCCGCTGGACAGAGCAAGCTGAGAAAGGATTCCAACAACTAAAGAAATTATTCACGTCACAGCCAATCCTTCAGCACCCAGATCCTGAAACCCCTTTTGTCGTACAGGCGGACGCCTCCGATGTGGCAATTGGAGCGGTACTCTTGCAACCAGTGGGAGAACATCTTCACCCTTGTGCCTTTTACTCTCGTCAACTGACTGCCCCAGAGAGAAACTACACTATTTGGGAAAAGGAACTTTTGGCCATAAAGGCAGCCTTTGAAACTTGGAGACATTGGTTAGAAGGGGCCAAATTTCCCATTGAGGTCCACACTGATCATCGGAATCTAGAACATTTAAGAACTGCTCGCAAACTAAATCAGAGACAACAACGCTGGGCTTTATTCTTTGAGCGTTTTGACTTCCAAATCCATTATGTAACCCCAGCCCAGACCAAACAGGCAGATGCTTTGTCACGAAAACCGGAATATGCTGCAGGGCGCAAGGAGACCTTTGAGTCCCAATTGCTGCAGCCCGAGAACTTTGCCACGCTCACAGTGGGAAACACTAAATCCACCCCAATTGAATCTACTCCCTCAACTCCAGGGCCCCTTTGTGCTCAGGAAATCAGGGCCAGTCAACAAACAGATGCCTGGGCTCAGGATCAACTTCGCCAAGGACTACATTTTCCCTTCTCGCTTAAGGATGGGTTACTTTGCTATAGAAATCATGTCTACATTCCCCCAGGACCGGGCAGAGAAAAGGCACTTCGTCTGTGTCATGACTGTAAGCCAGCAGGGCATTTCGGACTATTTAAAACCATGCATTTGATCCTAAGAGATTTCTGGTGGCCTAAGATCCGCAAGGATGTGGAAAAATATGTCAATACCTGCCCAATATGTCAGCGCTCCAAGACAAGACGGGAGAAGCCCTCGGGGCTTCTGCATCCCCTTCCTACTCCATCTCGCCCATGGGAAATAATCTCTGCGGATTTTATCACTGATCTACCACCTTCCTGCGGATTCACCACGATCCTAGTGGTGGTGGACCTTTTTACCAAGTTAGCCCATTTCATTCCCTGCGATGGCCTTCCCACGGCCAAAGAGACTGCAGATTTATTCCTTCAGCACGTTTTCAGATTGCATGGGTTGCCCAAGAGTTTGGTCACAGACCGTGGGTCCCAATTCACCTCTCGTTTCTGGAGAGCACTACAAAAACTATTGGGCATAGACTCTCGTTTATCTTCGGCTCACCATCCACAAACGGATGGGCAGACAGAGCGCACCAATGCCACTCTGGAACAATATCTTCGCTGCTATGTAAACTATCAACAGGACAATTGGGCTTCCCTGTTACCGCTGTCAGAGTTTGCCTATAACAATGGTGTCCAGGCTTCTACTAAAGAAACCCCGTTCTTTGCAAACTACGGCTACCATCCACGTTTCTTCCCTCCTGTTATTGAAACCTCAGAGGTTCCCGCAGCAGAGGACTGGCTGCAAGAACTCACAGTGGTGCAACAACTTTTGCTCCAGCAATTAGACCAAGCCAAGGAGGACGCCACGCGGACAAACATCGCCAGTCGGGCCCCGAAATCAAGGTAGGAGATCGGGTTCTTCTGTCCACTCGCTTTTTGCCCTCCCACCGCCCTTGCCGGAAGTTAGATGCCCGTTTCATTGGCCCCTATCCAGTGGTGGCGCAACTTAACCCCGTGACTTTCAAACTCCAACTGCCGCGCTCTATGCGCATTCATCCAGTGTTTCATCGCTCCCTGCTCCTTCCGGCGGATGGTGTGCGCCCTGATGCAGACCGGCCGGCCCCCACTCCTGTTTTAGTGGATGGGGAGGAAGAATTCGAGGTTCAGGACATTTTGGATTCTCGCTTTCACCGCCGCCGCCTGCAATATCTCATTGACTGGGCGGGTTTTGGCCCCGAAGAACGCTCTTGGGTAGACGCTTCCACAGTCCATGCCCCCGATTTAGCCCGCCGCTTCCATCAGAACTACCCTGCTAAGCCGCGGTCCCGCACTTCGGGGAGAGAGCTCATTTTTGAGAGGGGGCTTGAGGGGGGGGATAGTGTGATGACCCATGGGCAATGTAGTCCCATTCCTGGCACTGTGGTGCCAGATGAAGAGGAAAACTTGGGTTTTTCACCGTTCCAGCCAGAATTGGAACTTTCCCAGCCAGATTTGGAAACCTTGCACCTGCAAGAGATTTGTCTTCCAGAAGTCTGTCAAACAAGCCCCGAGCCACAATCTCCTACGTTTTCTCGCCATGCTTTTTGTAAACAACAGAGGGGAGTTCAACAGGCGTCCCGCAGGAGTGCTAGGATAGCTGCTAAGCATTCAGCTGATTAAGCCTGCTTTCCATGGGAAACTTTAAGGAGTCATGCATCTGGACTCAGAGAATAGCTTTCGTTTCTGGTTCTCCAGGGAACTGCTCTTTGGTGGGAAAACTAGATCCTATTTAGGTGCTTTGCCCACAAAGGGATCTTGCGGAGTCAATTCGTCAGCAACTGGAGTAGGTTGTGTGTGGACAGCGCTACTCCGCTTCTAAGCCTTCGTTCCTGTTTCCAAGCCTACGTTCCCGTTCCAGCCTTGTTACCCTCCGCGGACCTTGCCTTGCTTCCTAGGACTCAGCCTTGTTTTCCAGGACTCTGCCTTGCCTTGTTTTCCGGATTTTGCCAAGTATTCCACGGATCTTGTTCTTGCTCCTCGTCCTTGTTGCCTTGTATCAAGCCCTGTTTCAAGTTACTCCCTAGCCTCGCTCAAGTTCCATTGGACTAAAGGACCTTGTCATCTCCCCTCACTTTGCCTGGCAAAGTGAGTGTTTCGGTTATTGGATTACAACTTTGGACCTTAATATTTCATATTGGACATTGTTTCTTTGGACTAATTTTGACCTTTCCTGAAAGGTCTATTTCTGGACTATTTCATACACTTGCTTTTATTAACTTTATATATTCCTTCAATAAAGATATTAGATAGAATCTGGCCTCGGTGTATGGTTATTGGTGCTCTGCAGCCTGGGTCGTGACAGGTACTTTGTGTTTGGTGTTCATGCAGTGTTTCCTATATGTTAGTGTTCGATCTAAGGTGGCACCAAGATATTTAGGATGGAAACAGTGTTCAAGCTCTTGGCCTTCCCAAGTAACTTTCAGTTTCCTGTTGGCTTCACGGTTACTTAGGTAAAAAGCACACACTTGTGTCTTAGCAGGGTTAGGCTTCAGGTGGTTCTCTTTGTAGTAGCTAAAGAGATCTTTCAAGACATTGATGAGTTGGTTTTCAACTGTTTCAAAGTCTTTTGCTTGTGTTGTTAGGCCAAGGTCATCAGCATATATAAAGCTCTTTGTGAGTGGTGGTTGTGGCTGATTGTTCGTAAAGATATTAAACAAGGTTGGTGCAAGAACACTTCCTTGGGGTAAACCATTCTTTTGCCTCCTCCATCTACTTTTCCTACCCTGAAACTCCACATAGAAGCTGCGGTTTTCTAGGAGGGTCTGGACCGATTTTGTAAAATCATAGTACCAGGTGATATGGTAGACTTTATGCAGCATTTTCCTATGTTGCACTGTGTCATAGTCTGCCACAAGATCCACAAAAACTGCTCCCGTTATGCAACCTTTCTTTCTTTTCTTTTTTAAATAATTTTTATTAAAAAAAAAGATTTTACTACATAAAAAGTAGGGGAACAATATTGTAAAATAGAAAAGACAGAATGACTAAGAAAAAAAGAGGAAGAAAAAAGAAAAAAAAAGAAAAGAAAGAAAATCTTAGGAAAATTTAGGGGTAAATTGGTCTTCCATTCTTTGTTCTTCTCGTCGTCAATCATCTAATATAATCAAAAAAAAATTTTTTTTACATTTTTTAGACTCTTCAATGACCTCATGGCTTGACTCTTGTTTTTTTTTTAATCTTTATTTTCTTCCTATATTCCTCGTATCCTTTCCAATCTGCAATTATGCAACCTTTCTCATAGCCTTTCTCAATATACTCGGTCAAGTTAAGAATTTGAACTGTAAAGTTTTTTCCTGATCTGAAGCCTGCTTGTTGTGAAATAAGCTGGGGTTCAATAACGCACCTCACAACCTCTGAGGATGCCTGCCATAGATGTGGGTGAAACATCAGGAGAGAATGCTTATGGAACATGGCCAGACAGCCCGGAAAACACACAACAACCCAGTGATTCTGACCATGAAAGCCTCCGACAACACATCTAAAATATATTTTAAAATATATTAAAAATTATAATACAGCTTATAATACAAATTATAATGCAGTAAAATCCTTGGAGTTGTCATTTGTCATTTCCCTCCTCATTGGCAGGGAAGACTAAAAACCAGTTATTTTGGTGAGTTAGTATTGAAGCCCTAAAAACCAGACAAAGAGATGTAGTACATATGAAACGAAGGACTGGTTTTTAGGGCTTCAATACTAAGTACTTATAATATGTAAAGGTTCTGAAACTCATTAAAGTTTCTGGCTACACACTTTTGAGATTGCATGGTATGCCGTCAGTAGCAAGCGTATTATTGGAGGCGTCGTTCTTTGACACATTTTAACGATTAACCAGTTTACTGTAGAACACCCTTTCAGGGTTCAGAGTCCTATTTCATTGGTTTCATGTGAAGTATTATCCGGCATCGTCAGATATGTGTGTATAACACACACTTGTGAGCTGTGGAATGCATCCATTATAAAAGAAATATGGGGAGAGGACAAAAAGAAAGGTTAGGACCTAACTCGCCAAAATAACTGTGAGCTATATGGCCATGTTCCAGAAGCATTCTCTCCTGACGTTTCACCCACATCTATAGCAGGCATCCTCATGAGGTTGTTGAGGTCTGTTGGAAAGTAGGCAAGTGAGGTTTATATATCTGTGGAAGGTCCAGGGTGGGAGAAAGAGCTCTTGTCTGTTTGAGGCAGATGTGAATGTTTCAATTGGCCACCTTAATTCGCATTCAATAGCCTTTCTGGCTGCATCCTGCCTGGGGTAATCTTTTGTTGGGAGGTGTTAGCTGGCCCTGATTTATTCATGTCTGGAATTCCTCTGTTTTCTGAGTGTTGTTTTTTATTTATTGTCCTGATTTTAGAGTTTTTTAGAGTTAGCCACAGTACTTGATGAACCAATCTGGACACAGAATATTATTTGAGAACACAGAAATGCTGGACCACTCTAACAACCACCATGTCGGACTACACATGGTGCACAAACATGTGGACAATTTCAACAGAAAGGAGAAAACTATGAAAATGAACAAAATATGGCTCTAGAATCAGGACAGTAAATAAAGTACAACACTCTGAAAACAAGGAATTCCAGACATGAAACAATCAGGGCCAGCCAACACCTCCCAACAAAGGATCTTCCAAGCTGGAAGCAACAGGGCCATTCAGTGCTAATCAAGGTGATCAATTACAACATTCACACTTGCCTTGAACAGATAAAAGTTCTTTCTCCCACCCTGGACATTTTACAGATATATAAACCCCGCTTGCTTAGTTTCCAACAGACCTCACAACCTCTGAGGATGCCTGCCATAGATGTGGGTGAAAAGTCAGGAGATAATGCTTCTGGAACATGGCCATACAGCTCAGAAAACTCACAGCAACCCAGCAATTCTGGCCATGAAAGCCTTCAACGACACATAGCAAAAGATAAACTACGTGTTTCTGATTTTTTCTGCAGATTTTGGAATACCTGTATTTGTCTGTACATACATTTTGAAATATCTTTGAGATGGAACCCAAGCATAAATGCAGAATGTATTTGTTTCATATGCACCTTATACACGTGGCCTGAAGGGACTTTTGTGCATAATATTTATTCCGTAAAACAAAACGTGGGTACGTAGAACCATCCGAAAGCCATCTCAGCCAGCCATGAGCACAATTCCTGATTTTGGATGATTTGGGATTTCTGGATAAGGGATACTCAAACTGTATTACGTTATTTGCAACCTGTTCTGATACAGTGATGTGGCTTGAATAGAATGGAATAACATTATGCTCATGCTTTCCCTCACACACATCACAGAAACAACACCTCCATCCCTCCACACTCCCACCACCACCGCACAGCCCTCAATTCCACATCAATGCAAAACCTTGGAGTTCAATATAGTTACAACTCTAGGATGAAATCTGTCCCTCAGTCTGTTTGTCCTTGTCTTTGTCACCCTGTACCATCTGCCAGATGGTAATAATTCAAAAAAAGAATGATTGATTTGCACTATATGGAATTATTGAAGTCACCAAGCCACTATCCCACCTGGATCCCATCCAGTCCCAACTCTTTCTGCCAGGCAGAAAGCATCAATCAAAGCACTCTCAGCAGATGGCCCTCCATTCTCTGCTTAGAAACCTTCTCTTGTCCACATAACAAAAAAAAGGTGAGTGGGGGCTGGGAAGCCAGAATGGATTAATAGCATTTCAACGGGACAGTTCGCTTTGCAATAAGAGTGTTTTGAGTTAAGAGCTCAGTCACGGAACAGATTAAACTCTTAAATCAAGCTATCACTGTATTCAGATGGAATCTCTTTCCTTGTCATTTGAATTCATTGCTTTGTGTCCTAGTCTCTGGAGCAGCAGAAAACAAGCTTTCTCTATCTTCCATAGGACATTTTTCAAATGTTTCGAAATGGCTATCATGTCCCCTCTTAATTTTCTCCAAGATGAACATACTCTTTTCCATAAGCTGCTACTTAAAGAAATTCCCATTTTCCAGATCTTTAACCATTTGGGCATCTGCCTATGGACACTTTGCAGCTTGTACATATTGAATTGAACTGTGGTGCCCAAAACTGTACAGGTGACCAAAACATCACTCAGTATAGAACCTTGATGGAGCCTGGAATTGCATTAGCCTTTTCAGCTGCTGCATCACATGCTTGACTCATGTTCCGCTTGCGGTCCAGCAAGATTCCTTTCACAGGGATTGTTTTCAGGCCAGATGTCACTCATCGTATATCTTTGCATTTCATTTTTTTCCTGCCTAAGTGCAGTACCATACATGTCTCCCTGTTGAAATTCATTTTGTGAGTTTAGGTCTAGCAATTCAGTGGAAAATTGTGGCATTCAACAAGCCCAACCTGATCTAGGTTTCCCCTAACAGGAACAACAGTGGGTCTTGCTTATTAATTTGTTGCAGAAAGAGAATAAGAAGCCACTTTTCCCCTCTGAGAATTTTGGGCCAGTTCAGAGCCAAAATATTGGTTTCTCTTGGTCTGACATTTTGAAACGAATTCTGCTTTTGATGAGTCCGGAAAGAGTATCTAGCATTGTCGAGGAGCTTTCCGCTGCGCTGTGCTGTACTCTGGAGCGAGGTTGAAAGGTCTGCCTTGCGTTATTTGATCCTTTGTATAACTGTCAGCGGGTGTTCCTTATGGCTTTCCAGCGGGACAAGAAAATCTCTTAATCCCGAGATTGCTTTTATATACATATCTATATATCTGAATAGAAAGAAAGAGAGGAGAGAGTGGTTTTTGAAAAAGATGTTGGCCGTACTCCCATTGCAAAGGATTTATTGGAAAATGTGAAGCACTGAAAAGATCTCTAAGGGTATGTGATACACATCTCAGGCTGAAATGCCAGTTAGACCAGCAGTGAAAGTGTGAAGTCGAGTTATTAGAGAGGAATTGCATTCTGCAGCGCGAAAGGAATTGGAAGGCTCTTGCTGTTTGCCATTAAAAAGGAATTGTGGTTTGGGATTTGGGGACTGGGAAGGAACAGCTGGTGCCTTTTGAGCAGCTGCTAATAATATTCAGGTGAAGTCGGTTCTGTCAAAATTGCAGGCAAAATCTGCTTCCAATAGTGAATATACTGTGTGTTTGCTTGTACAGGTTGAGCACCCCTTTTCCAAAATGCTTGGGATTAAAAGTGTTTGGGATTTTGGATTTTGTAATACAGTAGAGTCTCACTTATCCAACATTCTGGATTATCCAACCCATTTTTGTAGTCAATATTTTCAAAACATTGTGATAGTTTGGTGTTAAATTCGTAAATACCGTAATTACTACATAGCATTACTGCATATTGAACTACTTTTTCTGTCAAATTTGTTGTCTAACATGATGTTTTGGTGCTTAATTTGTAAAATCATAACCTAATTTGATGTTTAATAGGCTTTTCCTTAATCTCTCCTTATTATCCAACATATTCACTTATCCAACATTCTGCCGGCCCATTTATGTTGGATAAGTGAGACTCTACTGTATTTATGTTTGCATATACAGTAGAGTCTCACTTATCCAACATAAACAGGCCGGCAGAACGTTGGATAATCAAAAATATTGGATAATAGGGAAGGATTAAGGAAAAGCCTATTAAACGTTGAATTACATTATGATTTTACAAATTAAGCACCAAAACATCATGTTTTACGACAAATCAACAGAAAAAGCAGTTCAATACACGGTAACGTTATGTAGTAATTACTGTATTTACAAATTTAGCATCAAAACATCACAATGTATTGAAAATATTGACTACAAAAACACTGACTACTAAAAGACAGACTGTTTTGGATAATCCAGAATGTTGGATAATCGAAGGCTGGATGAGCGAGACGAGACTTTACTGTACATACATAATGAGATGTTGAAGGATGCACCTACATTGTAGAATTAACGCAGATTGGCACCAGTTTAACTGGCATGGTGCATTGATATAGAATCATGGGAGTGTTAGTTTTACAAAGTCTTGAGTCTTCTATGCCAAAGAGTGCAGGTGCCTCAGCAAACTGCAAATCCCATGTTTCCATTGTTAGCATTGTGTCATGGCTGTTAAAGTAGTGTCAATCTGCATTGATTCTTACAGTAGAGATGCACCCTTGGAGATGGGGCCAACATCGAAAAAGGACATTGCTTTATGTTTCGTATACGCCTTACAGCTTTATATAACTTTATGCAATATTTTAAATACTTTTGTGCATAAAACAACGTTTGTATACATTGAACCAGCTAGGTTGAGCTTTCCGTGATTCTGCTCCTGCTTTTCTTCCTGTCCTGGTTATCTGCAAGCCTCTATCCATCATTTTGGGCTTTCTTCTTTCCCTCTTATTCCCCTGAATGAAGAAGGCCTGCATATTTGCATTGGTGTGGGTTGACAGGAGTGTGAGGCAGTCCCCAAATTATGAACAAGATAGGGTTTGTTCTTATGCTGAATTTGTATGTACATCGGAAGAAATACATTAACAAATACACACAAGTATATGTGTGTGTGCATGTGTGTGTGTGTGTTAATGCTCTTGTTCCAATGTACATACACACACACACTGTAAAGATCTAAGAACGACTGAGGTTCTTTCAGACAGAGGGAAAACTTTTGAATCCCATCTCTGCCACCAATTGTGGAGAAGGATGATGTTTTTATTAAATTATATTATATATATAACTATATCCGCTGCCACCAGTTATTAAAGATGTTTATTTACGCTGCCACCAGAGGTAAAGATGTTTATAATGCGGCCACCAGATGTTAAGGGGATTATCAACTCTTGCCACCACTATTGGAAGATATAGCTACTGGCTACTTAGAGAGGAGACTTTTAAATCTTTATTTTTCTTTCTTCTTATTTATTCTTAATGTGTATATATTACAGAGACTGAGATGTTTGAAGGAATAATAACACGTTTATTCAGGCACAAGCTTAATGGTTGGTTACAATAACCTTTCTTCTTAGATTAACAGTTGCAATGCTATATTGAGGTGTTTCAAACTTTAAAATGCCACTTCTTTCTCTCTTCTGTTTTAACCTGCAGTCACCCTGTGAATTACAATCACAGCCTATCTGTTCCTTATCTGGAAACAGGTTACCTTAAAATAAGTCACCAAACTTATTTTTAAAATGACTCAAATAAACTCTTGAGTCTCCCTGATCCCCTCAACTGAGAATCAGTCTTCTCTGTGTCTCATAAGAACACACTCTAAAATCAACCTTCCCTGTGGCTCTCTGACCACAGACTGAGTTTCCCTCCAAATTCTGCTCTCTCTTCAGCTAAACGCAGTTGGCTCCGCCCCCTTCTCCATGGCAACCACTCATGAGTGCAGAGTAACTGAAATACTGACTCTTTTAAAACACAGTTAAACATGACATCTGTAAACTAAAATTCATACTTTTTTACACACACACACACATGCATTGGATAGTATAGGGAAAGGTTAGGATCCCTGTAGTGTTTGCTTTGCTTTCTGTGCCCATTCAGAAGATTTCACCTCACTTTATGTCCCTGCGATAATTAGATTTTTTTTTAAATAGCAAGGATTGGTGATAAAGCTTCCGTGGAGACACATTTTCCCCAATAATAACTCTCAACCCTGTTTTTAACTATGGGTTAAAATTTGTAAGTCAGGGGACTGCCTGTACTACAGCCATAAAACATCTGTGAGCCAGCATGGTATATTGATTTGAACATTGGATTACGAGAGGAGACCAGGGTTCAATTTCCCACTCCGCCATGAAAAACTGGGTGACCTTGGGCAAGTCACACTCTTTCAGCTCCAGAAAACCCTGTGATTTAGCCTATTATTTATTGGTGGTCTCTCATGCAAGAACTAACCAAGGCTGACCATGCTTAGCTTCCAAGATCAGGTGACATTTGATACCTTTCGGGCTTCAGGCAGCCACGTTTGCTGACCATTTCTAATTTTTACATTGACCAGCTTGTGGCTTTCTTCATAATAATAATCATCATAATAAAGCTATTTATAACCTGCTTCCATCTCCCCGAGGGGACTTGGAGCAGTTCATATGAGGACCAAGCCTGATCAACAGACAAAACAATACAAGAACATATATAATTAAAACAACAACAGTAAAACAACATTCATAAACTACATAGCGAGCATCAGGACTAAACGGTGGGGCTATTAAGAAATTACAGGAATGTGTAAAAACACAAGGAAATGAATTCAGGAATAGGGTAAAGTGCTGAGAATTAGGGCAGTAAAAAGTTAATATTGCCTAGTAATGAAAACGGACCTACAGTTCGAATGCACATTCTTCATCAGGTGGCTCACTTGTAGAACAACTGTGTAGGACTGAACATAGAATAAATAACTTAAGCTCCTGATCCATAGAGATCTTACTCCTCCTTCTGTGTGTCAATGCCAGTGAATATTCCAGCTCCTGAAATGTTTTGGTCACCAAGTGGACATCTTCCTTACGTTGTTGTCCTTCCCTCTTATCTTTCAGAAACTTAACCAACCTCTGACGATGTCTTCTCCCGAAATCGCTTCCATTTCATGGGGCCGGATGACGGTGAAAGGCTGCTCCACAACATACAAGGACTGCAAAGTGTGGCCGGGAGGCAGCCGCACGTGGGATTGGAGAGAGACGGGAACAGATGTAGGTCTGATCACCCCTTGTGACTTATCTGTGGTCAACTATGGCCCATGAAATGTAATTTCTTTTCCAGTACCCAAGCTATAACTCCACTGCTTGATATTGTAACTCAGCAAGGGATAGCTTCATTTTTGTATAGTGAAACTTGTTAAATTCAACTCAGATGAGCTCTCACTATGGTCAGCCAACACTTGCTGGGATTAGGGAAACAGGACCTCTGTGATTACAGTGAATAAGGAAATTGCTATTTTTTAAAACTTAAAATAACACCTCCCTAGTGGAGTGCCCCAAGGTTTTGTCCTGGGCCTTTCAGGACTGTTCCACATCTTTATTAATAACTTGGATGAAGGTTTAGGGGGCAGACTGATCAAGTTTGAAGATGACACCAAATTAGGAGGGAGAGCTAATACTCCAGAGGACAGGAGCAGAATTCAAAATGACCTTAACAGATGAGAGAGCTGATTGGCCAAAACTAACAAAATGAATTTCAACAAGGACAAATGTAAGATATAATACACTTAGACAGAAAAAAATGAAATGCAAAGATATAAGATAGGTCGTGCCTGGCTTGACAACAGTCCATGTGAAAAGGATCTTGGAGTCTTTGTGGACAAGAAGTTGAACATGAACCAACACTGTGATGCAGAATCTTAAAAAGCCAATGAATTTTTTTGCTGCATCCAAAGGAGTAGAGTGTCTAGATCAGGGGTCCCCAAACTAAGGCCCGGGGGCCGAATGCGGCCCTCTGAGATCATTTACCTGGCCCCCACCCTCAGTTTTATAATATCATATATTGTATATACATATAATATTAATAATATTATAATGTAATACAATATAACACTAATAATAATACCATATAATAATATTAATTATATATTCTATATTACTAATAATATTACTAATAATATTACAGTATAGTGGTATAGTTCAATATAGTAATATATAATGCTAATATTGTGCTATGCTAATAATATAATATATTGTATGTACATATAATTTGTAAGCCACTCTGAGTCCCCTTTGGGGTGAGAAGGGTGTGATACAAATGTAGTAAATAAATGCAGTAAATAAATAAATAAATAATAAATAAATTTTAGACTTAGGCTCACTCAAAGTCTGAAATGACTTGAAGGCACACAACAACAACAACAACAACAATCCTAATTAACTTGACTATCTCATTGGCTAGAAGCAGGACCACACTTCCCATTGAAATCCTGATAAATGTATGTTGGTTAAAATTGTTTTTATTTTTAAATTTGCACTACAAATAAGACATGTGCAGTGTGCATTGGAATTTGTTTGTATTTTTTTTTTCAAATGATAATCCGGCCCCTCAACAGTCTGAAGGATTGTAGACCGGCCCTCGGCTTAAAAAGTTTGAGGACCCCTGGTCTAGATCAATTGAAATTGTGGTCTCTTGCTATTCTGCTTTGGTTAGACATCACCTGTGTCCAATTCTGGGTACCACAGTTTAAGAGAGATATTGACAAGCTGGAAGGTATCTAGAGGAGGGTGACTAAAAGGATCAAAGTTCTGGAGACCATGAATCCCTCTGAGAAGCACATCTTAAAGAACTGGACGTGTTTAGCTTGCAGAAGAGAAAGTTGAGAAGAGACATGACAGCCATGTAAAAATATATGAAAGGGTGTCATAAGGAAGAGGGAGCAGGCTTGTTTTCTGCTGCCTTGGAGACTGGGACTCAATGGAGCCATGAGTTCAAATGACAGGAAAGGAGATTCCACCTGAACATTAGGAAGAACTTCCTGATCATAAGAAGAGCTGTTCAGCAGTGGAACTCTCTGCTTCAGAGTGTGGTGGAGGCTCCTCCTTTGGAGGCTTGATGGCCATCTGTTGAGGGTGCTTTGATTGTGCTTTTCCTGCATGGCAAATGGTTAGACTGAATGGCCCTTGGGGTCTCATCCAACTCTATGATGCTATGACTCTGTGTTCCACTTTTGCTGAAAGCTGAACGTAGAATCACCTTGGAAGACCTAGAGATCCCTAGAAATCTCCAGCGTGATGGGAAGAAGTTGACCACAAAGTCAACCGGAGGACTAGAGCAGAGGTTTCCAAACTGTGTGTGCACAATACACCACCTCACTAGACCAGGCATGGGCCAACTTTGGCCCTCCAGGTGTTTTGGACTTCAACTCCCACAATTCCTAACAGCCTACCGGCTGTTAGGAATTGTGGGAGTTGAAGTCCAAAACACCTGGAGGGCCAAAGTTGGCCCATGCCTGGTATAGATGCATCTCCTGACATTACTCACCCCATGTATCAAGGTTTTCATGTATGCCATTTGGAAGCAGTGCAAACACAGAGAAAGAAATCATTCGGGTCCAGGCTTAGCATTTGTCCAAAACTCTTGGCAGAGTATTATTTGGTTTCCCTCCTCCTCTTTGAAATGTGCTGCAAAGAAAGGGAGATGTTATCCCCAGCTTCATCCAGGCAAGCCTTTTGTCACTTGGAAATATAATCCCCTTTCTTGTCCTTTCAAGACTTCGCTTTCTCTCCGCTTTCTCTCTTGGAGGCACTGCCACTTTTCCCTGGCTGATTCTCTCCTAATTACTGTAAACCTGAACCTTTTTTCCTTTTGTCTGGGAAGCCTCACGTGACCACTATGAAAGCACATCAGGGTTTTAGGATATAGCGAAGGGGGAGAAAAAAAATCTTCCTCCTGTGCAGACTTGTGTATGTGAGTGTGTTTGTGCTGGAAAGCGCATTTGTCTCCAGCTGGGTTAAACCACATCAATTTGCTGCTCTTACAAATGGAAACAGGGAGGGAATACTAGCTGGAAAAAGCCTTAGCCCTGCAAAAAAAAAAAAAAAAAAAAAGGTGATATGTCAAATGTGCCTGTTTTCACCTTGGGCAAAGCTGACAATTTGCCTATAAATCTGACATTTTAGGCTGGCTGAAACGCTTCTATCGGAAAGTTAAAAATAGATGATCGCGAATGCTCGAAAAGTCTGTTTTGGAACAGCTGTGTTCGGTGCAAAAGGCTTCTTGTCGTCTTGCCGGCAGTCCCTTATTATGCAAATGTCGTTCCAAATGGCAATTGGAGTTGAGAAGGAGAAGGCAACAAACAAGACGGGAAGAGGACACATCTGCCTCAGCAAGCCATCATTAAATGGGAAAGTGTTGAAAGGGACAGCAACTGAAGAAGCATCATTTTCTATAAATGCTCCTGTGAAGGAGGTTATTACTACGTCTAAGGCTTTTTCAGACGGGGGGGGGGGGGGGAATCTTTTTATCCCACCGCTGCCACCAAATGTAAGAGACTTAATTATGACTGCCACCAATTTGAAGAGATGGAACCACCAATTGAGATGATCTAGCCACCAAAGACTCAGGGAGGAGACCTTTTACTTTTTATTCCTTTCTTCTTTTACTTATTTACTTTAGATGGTAGCGTACTTAGTTTATAATATATATATGACAGAGGCTTTGATGTTGGAAAACCAGAACAAGTTTATTCAGGCACAAAGCTTAATGGTTACAATGATGTTTCTCACGAAGAGGTATTCTTATTAACAGTTACAATTCCAGAATAAGATGAATCAACTCTCTAAAATATTACTTCTGTTACTTAAGGTAGTTAAACCCGATTCCTCAGCCACTTTTATACCACAGTCACTCCTGTGATATGCTATCACAGACTTTCTGTTCCTTATCAGGATAGATTATACCAAATATGTCACCAAAATTATTTTAAACTGACTCAAATTGACCAATTGAGTCTTCCTGATCCCCTTAACCTAGGATCAGTCTTCCCTGCGCATCATCAGACCACAGACTGCCTCTCTTTTTTAAACTCTGCACTTCTTCAGCAAAACGGCAGTTGGCTCCGCCCACTTCTCCATGGCAACCAGCCTCTGAGTGCTGAGAGCAGCAACTGCAATACTTCCCCTTCTAAAACACAAACACACAATTAAACATAACATCTGTAAACCAAAAATTTGCACTTCATTATAGCTCCAAAGGGAGATGAATGTACAGATGTAAAGGGCTCAGGGTGTAGCTTTGCCTATACAGAAAATTGCCATAGAATCGTAGAGCTGGAAGAGACCACAAGGACCATCTAGTCCAATCCCATTGGACCATACAGGAATACATTATCAAAGCTCTCCTGACTGATGGCCATCCAGACTAAAAACCCCCAGAGAAGGAAATTCCATCAGATTCTTAGGTTGTATATTCCACTGTCGAACAATTCAAGAAGTTGTTCCTAATGTTTAGACGGCATCTCTTCCTGCAGTTTGAATCAATTGGTCAGTATTCCTAGTACAACCAACAAGCCATACGGCAATGCGATAGATATTTACATCTTAAACACATGTAAAAGAGGTGTGCGCACACTACCGTATATACTCGAGTATAAGCCGACCCGAATATAAGCAGAGGCACCTAATTTTACCACAAAAAAACTGGGAAAACATTGACTCCAGTATAAGCCGAGGGTGGTAAATTTCAGAAATAAAAATAGATACCAATAAAATTACATTAAATGAGTCATCAGTAGGTTAAATGTTTTTGAATATTTACATAAAGCTCAAATTTAAGATATGACTGTCCAACTCTGATCAAATCATTATTCTCATCTTCTTCAATGTAAATGTGCTTATGTATCCTTTTAATAATAATAGAGTAAAATAATACATGTTATTATTATTATTACAGTAGAGTCTCACTTATCCAAGCTAAACAGGCCGGCAGAAGCTTGGATAAGCAAATAACTTGGATAATAAGGAGTGATTAAGGAAAAGCCTATTAAACATCAAATTAGGTTATGATTTTACAAGTTAAGCACCAAAACATCATGTTATACAACAAATTGGACAGAAATAGTAGTTCAATACGCACTAATGTTATGTTGTAATTACTGTATTTACTAATTTAGCACCAAAATATCATGATATATTGAAAACATTGACTACAAAAATGGCTTGGATAATCCAGAACGTTGGATAAGCGAGGCTTGGATAAGTGAGACTCTACTGTATTATTATTACAGGAAAATAATACATGTAATAATAAATAGAGTAAAGTAATAAACGCAATAATAATAAGATCAGAGTGAAATAAGAAATGTATTAATAATAATAAAAATAGAGTAAAATAAATGTAATAGTAGCAACAATAATAGAGAAAAATAATAAATGTAATAATACCAATAATAATAGAGAAAAATAATAAATGTACCATATATTCTTGAGTATAAGCTGACCCAAATATAAGCCAACCAGGACCCTCACCCGAGTATAAGCCAAGAGGGCTTTTTCAGTCTTAAAAACAGGGCTGAAAACCTAGTCTTATACTGGAGTATATACAGTATATTGGAAAACATAAACAAGCCATGAACACAGAGACACATTGAAGTAAAAGTAAAGATAAAAGTTTCCCCTGAAGTTAAGGCTAACATATGGGCCAAGCCCAAAGACAAGACATAAACAAGATTAAAAGCATTTATAAACAGTATCAACAAACAGATAAAATAAAGCAGAGTAAAGCACAATAAAACAATATAACTCAGTCATAATAAAATAATATGATAAAATGACATCCGGCAACACCAAGAAACTCTCCACCACTAACTCGTTTCTTCCTTCTCCCCTTTCCCAATGCAGCACGTCCCTGGAGTCCAGCCTGCAGATGTGGAAGAAGTTGTTCAGAAAGGAGCCAAAACATTAGTGATTGGTCGCGGCATGAGTGAGGCCTTGCAGGTATGTTTTACCAGGGACCTTTGACAATGCGGTCCAAGTGATAACCACAGCCAACTTATTTCCTCCTGCCTAGCTTTGTGGTGCAATCTTCTTTTGGCATTGGTCAGGCATGGGCAAACTTTGGCCCTCCAGGTGTTTTGGATTTCAACTCCCACAATTCCTAACAGCCGGTAGGCTGTTAGGAATTGGAGTTGAAGTCCAAAACACCTGGAGGGCCAAAGTTTGCCCATGCCTGCTGTAACAGATTAAACTCTTGCAGCAATATCGTAGTAAAGACATTTTTCTGATTCCATGCATTTTCTCTTCCTGTTCCTTGCAGGTACCACCATCCACCGTGGAATATCTTAAGAAGCATGGGATCGATGTGCTAGTCCTGCAGACGGAGAAGGCTGTGAGGGAATACAACGCTCTGGCCTCCAAGGGGGTCAAAGTGGGGGGAATCTTCCACTCCACCTGCTAGAGTATTGCTCCAGTATTTTCTGCTGTCTTGTGCCTTTTTGCAGATGACACAAAAAAGAGTTGCTTTCGATCAATACAGGAATCTGTGTCGCACTGCTTGCCTTGGGCGTTGAAAACATTGAAGAAACTATAACAAATTGCAACAACAATAGTGTGAAGGAAGGAAGAGCCTCTGTAAACTAGAATATCGCGAGATTAAATGGGGAAAGGGGCTTTAGTAGGGCATCATACAACCAGGAGCCTCTGAAACTTGTGCACACAAATATTCATTTGATATTCTTTAAAGTGTGAGTTTAACTGGTGAAAATCCGAGTGTCACGATACAGACTCCTCTTAAAGAGCCACACACAATAAGTAAAGTTAGCAAATGTTTATTAAATGATAAATTGAGCTCAGAAACACTTAACTTCAGTGTTTCCACCAAAAGTAAACGTCTTTGCTTCAAGAAAAGGCACAAAACAGGAACAGAAAGATAACCCGGATTATCTAGCTTGATAATCCGGTTCAAATGTAACCAAAACGTTCACTGAAACAAGCGCCACGCTATGCTGTGGCACAGAGAGTCAGGAAAGTGCCTAATGCTCTTAGATAATGAGTGCAAATGATACCGTTGTCAAAAGCCAAGCCAAGTTCAAAAGCCAAAGGGTGCCAAAAACGCCAAGCCGGGAGCAAACACTGTCGTCGTCAGGAAGCAGACCGGATTCAGGAGCCAGTGGAAGCCAGAAACGCCAAACCAGAAACGCCAAGTTGGAATTGCCAAGCCAGGAGCAAAACGCTGTGTCATGATCTCCAATCCTTGACATCTCTGGTTGGCTGACAAGGAACAGATGCCAGCCATAAAACAGGCCGGCCATAAAACATCAATTACCCTCTGGTATATGGGAGCCCCTATATATGTGGGCCAAAAGAAGGTTCTGGCATTCGGTACAATAAAAATCTGTTGGAATCTACCAGCGTGTGTCTTGGTGCTTTTCTTTGGAAGACGGACCCACAGCACAACTGAGAGAAGAGAACCCAACATGCTGTCGTCAGGAGCCAAACTTGGTTCAGGAGCCAGAGGAAGCCAGGAACGCCAAGCCAGGGATGCCAAAGCAGGAACGAACACTGTCGTTGGAAGCCAAACTGGATTCAGGAGCCAGGAACGCCAAGCCAGAAACGCCAAGTCAGGAACGCCAGAGCAGGAACGAACGCTGTCGTCAGGGGCCAAACTGGATTCAGGAGCCAGGAATGCCAAGCCAGAAACATCAAGTCAGGAACGCCAAAGCAGGAACCAATCCGGATTCTGAACATGAAGCTGTACAGCCAGGACCCAAGGAGAACAGGCAGCAACAAAGCAATGTCCCAAAAACCACACCTTGCCTTCTGCAAGGGATCTTCACTTTCCATTCCACTTTTAACTTACACCTCGGAGTCTGACGATGATGAGGCCTCCGCCCTGTCATCATTATCCACAGCTGATCTTCATTTCATATGTGAACCTCGCCCACCAGCCCTCCAATCACTCCATCTTTGTTCAAGACTTAGATCTCCCCATGTCTCTGGTGTACCAGTAGCATGCCAGACTCCCGATGCACCCTCAGAAACTGGTGCTGCACACACATTTACTTGAGTCCAACCTGCAGTTTCTTCCATCCCACTCTCAGACCCATCATCCCCAGAAAAACCTTCAAACGTTTCATCTTCCGTGGGAGCAGTAAGTATATCACGAATCTTCTTCCTTTCCCTTTCCTCATCTGACTCTTGCTCCTGAGTTGACCTCTTAGTTCCTCTACTTTCTGTTAACCCATCATCTTCCTCTATTGAGTCCTCCTCACTAGAGAAACCTTCAAACGTCTCTTCATCAGTAGGAACCATAAGTATTTCCTGAACCCGCTTTACTTGCTGTTCCTCATCAAACACCTGCTCAACATTATCCCTTTTCCTCCTACTAGCAATTTTGCCAGTAGTACCAGAACTGCCCCTTGTCGCAACTACAACACTGAGTATGGATGTTTTCACACCACATTCTTACTCAAAACATTTTAAATTGGTGCCATTACCTCTCCCTTCCTTATGTCTAGGATCCCCAAAGAGAGGATAAAAGTGATAGAGACAAAAGCACTTACATACCTGCAGGTGTCCATTCACTCCTTACCGTTATTAATTTCCATTTGGATTTATTTTATTTACAGCATTTATATTCTGCCCTTCTCACCCCGAAGGGGACTCAGGGCGGATCACATTACACATATAGGCAAACATTCAATGCCTTTAACATAGAACAAAGACAAACAAACATAGGCTCCGAGGGGCCTCGAACTCATGACCTCCTGGTCAGAGTGGTTCATTGCAGTTAATTGCAGCTGGCTTGCTCTCCCACCTGCGCTACAGCCCGGGCCTTGGAAGTCCTTGTGCCTTTTGCCAGCCAGGAAAAATGCTGTGGTCCATCTTTGGGAACTCTCCCCTCCACGTTCTCCTTTTTCAAAGTGCAGTTGAAGAAATGGCAACAGCAATAGCTTTTGGCATTTTCTGCCTGGAAAGTACTGCTTGAGCAAACGTAGAAGTGACTCCCCAGTCTATATATCCAGCTTGAAGTGACAGTGAAAAATGGATGGAGAAAAGAGCAGCCTTTTCCAAATCGTCTGAAGTGGTTCCATTCTGTATCAGGCCACCCAATCCATTTTAAATCCAATATTGTCACCACTGCTGGCCTTGGTTTGAGACGGGTTTTTCTAGCTCCACCTGGAGATGCAGGGGATTGAACCAGGGATTGTTCTGCTTCTGGACAAAATGTGACCCTTTCATACTCTCTATATTGCCTTGACTCTGGCTGAAAGAAATGATGTATTGTGATGTCGAAGGCTTTCATGGCTGGAATCACTGGGTTGCTGTGAGTTTTCCGGGCTGTATGGCCATGTTCAGGAAGCATTCTTTCCTGACATTTTGCCTGTTTCTGTGGCAGGCATCCTCAGAGGTAATGAAGTGTTGGAAACTAGTCAAGTAGGGTTTATATACCTGTGGAATAATGTCCAGGGTGGGAGAAAGAACCGATTCCTGCCTGGGAGAATCCTTTGTTGGGAGGTGTTAGCTGGCCCTGATTGATTCATGTCTGGAATTCCCCTGTTTTCTGGTGGTGTTCTTTATTTCCTGTCCTGATTTTAGAGTTTTTTAGAGTCAACCATAGCAGAGAACTTGATGAACCAACCTGGGCACAGCATATTATTTGAGAACACAGAATGCTGGTCCACTCTAACAACCACCATGTCAAACGACACAGAGAAGCCACTGAAATCCCCAAGAAGCATGTGGACAATTTCAACAAAAAGGAGGAAACCATGAAAATGAACAAAATCTGGCTATCAGTATTTAAAAAAACTCTAAAAATTAGGATAGTAAATAAAGAACAACGCTCAAAAAAGGGGAAATTCCAGACAGAAAACAATTAGGGCCAACTAACTCCTCCCAATAAAGGATTGTCCCAGGCAGGAAGTAGCCAGGCTTTGAAGCTGCAAGGTTTTTTAATGCTAATCAAGGTGGTCAATTGCAACATTCACACTTGCCTCAAACAGACAACAGTTCTTTCTCCCACCCTGGACATTCCAGATATATAAACCCCACTTGACTAGGTTCCAATATACCTCACGAGCTCTGAGGATGCCTGCCATAGATGCAGGCGAAACGTCAGGAAGGAATGCTTCTGGAACATGGTCATACAGCCCGGAAAACTCTCAGCAACCCAAATGATGTATTTTTTCTTGCCCTAGAAGTCTTTTGGAAAAGTACTTCACATTGTACACCAATTGTGCACACGCAAATTCGTTTCGTATTTATTTAATGGCCGGAATCATTGGGTTGCTGTGTGTTTTTCGGGCTGTATGGCCATGTTCCAGCAGGATTCTCTCCTAACGTTTCACCTGCATCTGTGGCTGGCATCTTTGGAGGTTCTAAAAGAAATTGCTAAAATTACAGAGGTAAATCAAAGGCTGGCAAGCGCACTGTGGGAGACACAAGGAGATGGCTGTCAATTTCCTCGCCTTCAGAACCTCTGAGTATGTCAGCCACAGATGCAGGCGAAACAAACATGGAACATGGCCATACAGCCCGGAAAACTCACAGCAACCCAATGATTTCAGCTATGAAAGCCTTCGACAATAAATACGAAATGAATTTTTGTGCGCACGATTGGCGAACAATGTGAAGTGCTTCTCCAAGAGACTTCCTAGGGCAAGAAGCAATACATTATTTTGGTTGCTGTGAGTTTTCTGGGCTGTATGGCCATAAAGAATGCTATTGGAACATGGCCATACAGCCCAAAAAACTTGATTTTTGAAGTCCAATTTTCTACAGTGGAAAATGGCACCCCTGCCCCATTTTAATGGCACTTTTAGATGCCTGTCCCAGTCCTAGGTTCATAAAAGTCTCCAGATACAGTAGAGTCTCACTTATCCAACACTCGCTTATCCAACATTCTGGATTATCCAACGCATTTTTGTAGTCAATGTTTTCAATACATAGTGATATTTTGGTGCTAAATTTGTAAATACAGTAATTACTACATAGCATTACTGTGTATTCAACTACTTTTTCTGTCAAATTTGTTGTATAACATGTTTTGGTGCTTAATTTGTAAAATCATAACCTAATTTAATGTTTAATAGGCCTTTCCTTAATCTCTCCTCCTTATTATCCAACATATTCGCTTATCCAACGTTCTACCGGCCCGTTTACGTTGGATAAGCGAGACTCTACTGTAGTTAATTTCCCTTTATACTGAGATGCTGACTTGCTTTATGCCGCCCAAACAAAATGTAGTAGCATTAGAGCAATCTTATTTATTATTATTTATTTACAGTATTTATATTCCGCCCTTCTCACCCCGAAGGGGACTCAGGGCTGATCACATTACACATATAAGGCAAACATTCAGTGCTTTAACATAGAACAAAGACAAGATAAACACGGGGCTCCGAGCTGGCCTCGAACTCATGACCTCTTGGTCAGAGTGATTTGTTGCAGCTGGTTGCTCAACAGCCTGCGTCACAGCCCGGCCCTTTTCATCAGGAAATCTCAGCGTGTTCTGTTTCCTTCCTTAGCAAAAGCTAATGTCCTAATAATTCTGTTGATTGTAAAGATACCATAAGTCTCTTGGATAAAGATTTGGTTGTTATGTGGTTACAAAATGTGTTTTCAAATTGGATTTTTTTTTTTAAAAAATAGCAAAAGCTAATGTCCTAATAATTCTGTTGATTGTAAAGATACCATAAGTCTCTTGGATAAAGATGTGGTTGTTATGTGGTTACAAAATGTGTTTTCAAATTGGAGAAAATTTTTAAAAATTAGCAAAAGCTAATGTCCTAATAATTCTGTTGATTGTAAAGATACCATAAGTCTCTGGGATAAAGATTTGGTTGTTATGTGGTTACAAAATGTGTTCTCAAATTGGAGAAAATTTTTAAAAATTAGCAAAAGCTAATGTCCTAATAATTCTGTTGATTGTAAAGATACCATAAGTCTCTGGGATAAAGATTTGGTTGTTATGTGGTTACAAAATGTGTTCTCAAATTGGAGAAAAATTTTAAAAATTAGCAAAAGCTAATGTCTTAATAATTCTGTTGATTGTAAAGATACCATAAGTCTCTGGGATAAAGATTTGGTTGTTATGTGGTTACAAAATGTGTTCTCAAATTGGAGAAAATGTTTAAAAATTAGCAAAAGCTAATGTCCTAATAATTCTGTTGATTGTAAAGATACCATAAGTCTCTTGGATAAAGATGTGGTTGTTATGTGGTTACAAAATGTGTTTTAAAATCAGAGAAAAAATTTAAAAAATTAGCAAAAGCTAATGTCCTAATAATTCTGTTGATTGTAAAGATACCATAAGTCTCTTGGATAAAGATGTGGTTGTTATGTGGTTACAAAATGTGTTTTAAAATTGGAGAAAAATGTTAAAAAATTAGCAAAAGCTAATGTCCTAATAATTTTGTTGATTGTAAAGATACCATAAGTCTCTTGGATAAAGATTTGGTTGTTATGTGGTTACAAAATGTGTTTTAAAATTTGAGAAAATTAAAAAGATACTCGAGAAAAAATGAGAGTATGATCTCCATTCACAGGAGTGCAATCCTGTCTCCCAGCCCAAGATGCAAGGCATGGAGCCAAGAGAGAAATCAGACACAACAGCTTCTCCTCCTGCTCCTTTCTCCAAAGGCGCCCAGCAACAAGGAAGGGGGAAAAGCTGTCCTCGCATCAGGCAACACAAGAGCCAGCCGGGCAAATTCTATTCAGAGCACAGAGCCGGTTCTGGGCTGGGAGCCAAGAATGCCTGCCCCGGCTGTGGCCAGGCTCCGATGCCTTGGCTGTATCTTGCTTATCTCTGTGTGGCAGGAGGAGTGGGAGGAGCAGGCGGCAAACAGAGAAACCAGAGCCCTTGCACATGTATCCGGAGTCAGGATTTGCGCCATTCCCTTCTCCCTGGAAGGCAGGAAGGCCCCAGGGAAAAGCAACAAAAACTAAGAGGATGGCCAACAATACAGTCATTGTTAATGAGCAGACTACCAGATACTCGTTACCAAAGCTCACGTTTTACCTGAATTTCTGCTCCTATTGCAAACCATTCCAGTGACAGACAATAGGGAATGTGTTGTCGAAGGCTTTCATGGCCGGGATCACAGGATTGTTGTATGTTTTCCGGGCTGTGTGGCTATGTTAACTACAACATAGTTGTAGGGCTGTGGCGCAGCTGGCTAGTAACCAGCTGCTATAAATCACTACTGACCGAGAGGTAATGATTTCGCAGCCCGGGTCGAGTTAAGCCTCCGACTATTAAAAAAAATAGCCCCGGCTTGCTGTTGACCTATGCAGCCCCGAAAGACAGTTGCATCTGTCAAGTAGGGAAAATTTAGGTACGCTTTATGCGGGAGGCTAGTTTAACTAATTTACAACACCATAAAACTGCCAGCAAAACACGAGGAAAAGAATGAGGAAGAACAGCCACCAAGTGGACGGTGAAGCAACAGCTCCCCCAGTGGCCGGAATCGTGAAGCTGGAAAGATGTTAAAATGCCTCTGTGTCTGTCTAAACTGAATGTTGTTTGTCTGTTGGCATTGAATGTTTGCCAAATATGTGTTCATTGTAATCCGCCCCGAGTCCCCTTCGGGGTGAGAAGGGTGGAATATAAATACTGTAAATAAATAAATAAATAAATAAATAAACAAACATTCACACTGGCCTCCAACTGACAAGAGTTCTTTCACCCTGGACTTTCCACAGATATATATAAACCTTCCTTGCTTAGTTTTACTAATGTGGGATTTGTATATTGATAATGTTTAAATGCAATTTGTGCCATGCTTGTATTGCAACTGATTGCATCATCCAGAATGTACCATAGTGTGGAAAGAGTTAATTGCCAAGAAGCTATGATGACCTTGATGTGTGGCTGGAACTAGGGAGTATCCAGACACAAGAGTGTGTGCATTACTGATTGCGTCAGTTCAGTTGAGTTCTGTCTGCCTAGAGTTTGAGTCAAGTTCTGTGTTCATCTGTCATCTGTAAGTCTGTTTGTGTTGATACAGTAAAACTTTGTAAATAGTTTTACCAAGGTCTCTGAGTGTCTCTTCGTTCTGCGCTCCACTGATTCCATCCAACTACTGCTGCGCTGCAAATACTCTTTCTCCATACCTCACAACCTCTGAGGATGCCTGCCATAGATGTGGCCGAAATGTCAGGAGAGAATACTTCTGGAACATGGCAACAATCCCAGCCCGGAAAACAGGCAACAATCCCAACAATAGGGAAGTTTTTAAAAAATGGCAGGTGGGAAATCCTTTAGCTTCATAAATACAGTAGAGTCTCACTTATGCAACATAAATGGGCCAGCAGAACGTTGGATAAGCAAAAATGTTGGATAATAAGGAGGGATAAAGGGAAAGCCTATTAAATGTCAAATTACGTTATGATTTTATAAATTAAGCACCAAAACATCATGTTTCACAACAAATGGACATAAAAAGCATTTCAATACATGGTAACGTTATGTAGTAATTACTGTATTTCTTATTTTAGCACCAAAGCATCGCAATGTACAGTAGTCTCACTTATCCAACATTCTGGATTATCCAACATAGTTTGCCTTTTAGTAGTCAATGTTTTTGTAATCAATGTTCTCAATACACTGTGATGTTTTGGTGCTAAATTTGTAAATACAGTAATTACTACATAACATTACTGTGTACTGAACTGCTTTTTTCTGTCAAATTTGTTGTAGAACATGATGTTTTGTTGCTTAATTTGTAAAATCATAACGTAATTTGATGTCAGCCCGGAAAACACAAGAACTCAGTGATTCCGGCCATGAAAGCCTTGGACAACAAATACTGGAAACCTTCATAACTGGTGGGAAATCCTTAAGATTTACTAATAGTACTAAATATGAGGGGAGTTAGCTCTACTTAATATAGAACTCTACCACATGGTTCAAACAGGAAAATCTGGAAAAGAGGAGACATTCTATAGCTTGGGTATGAATAGAAGTGTATTACTTAGCCATCAGGCAGAAAACATTTTTCCAGAAAAAGTTAAGGAGCTACTAGAAAGAATAGGCAACCCATCCACAGAAGGGATGTTTATGTTTCAGATATTTAAAAAGTTGCGAGCCTCAGCACTGCTCTGTCGATTCTTAAAACACTCCTTATGTAAAAGGAAGATAAATATGATGAATTCAAGGGATGGCAGTGTTTGGTTGAGTTGTTTCTTGAAACACAAAATTGAAAGAAACCGCAAAGCCATCCAGTTCAACCCTTTGCCATGCAGGAAGACACAAGCAAGGCACTCCCGACAGATGGCCATTCAGCCTATATTTAAAAATTTCCAAAGGCATTGAACTTCAAGACAATGTATTCCGTTGTTGAACAGCTCTTAACAATTAGGAAACTGTCTGCATTGTTTATAGTTGATCCAATGCCCACAAAGCATCAGCGTTCAAACACCTCAAATCTGTACACACTCTCACAGGCTGGCTCACATAAACACAAAGCATTTTGAGCATTTCCTCCTTTTTATTCTAAAAATACATTAAAATGTACTTTTTGTGCAAATTAATTCAAATTGTAACAAGTCAAAAACTAGATTTCATCCCTGTGATTGGGTTCCAAAAAATAAATGTTTGGTTTGTCAAGGGGGTCTCTGTCCCAAGTGAAATGCAATCCTTTTTCTATGGGATTTTTTTCTCAAAATTCTAGAACAAAGAAATTAAAAATCCAAATTTTGTCTGATTTCCCTTCTTTTTTCTTTTCTCTAATGTTTGGGGGTCTTTGGGGGGTTAAGGAAACCAACATTCTGTGGTTTTGGCCATGTATGGGTGCCTTTTGTAGTCAAAGGGCTTTGGGTTCACACCTGAGGGGCCCCTTAACCTGCAAGTGACTCGTTGTCTATCCTTTATATAAAACCATGGCCCACTCTGTTCTCAGTGATCTGGAATGCAGGCAAATCAAGACAGTGATGAAATTGCTAAAGTTCCAAAGATAAACCAAAGCACACTGTGAGAGACACAATGAGAAACCTGTCACAGATTCCATGGTTAACACATGACAATAAATAACTGAAAAGGAGACCACTGGTAAGGTTTCCTAGTTTATAAAACACAACTTCTCTTCTGGTTTTTTTTAAGATGCTGAACACAATGTTAATGGGCAATGAGTTCACCAAATGCCAGGTTCAAGTAGCAAAAACATCAGGCCATATGGCCAACAAATGGAGAATAGATGTTTACAATCCCTGCCTGCATGCTAGAGGAAAACCATCACCTCTAACTGTGCTTAACTGTGAAAATGTCCCAAGGGAAATGCTTAAAAAGGACAACAGCATCTCTTGAAAAGAAAGCGAATTGGAAAACCTGAGTCTCCAGCCTATAAGAAGGCAACTGGATGATGAAGTAGGATACTTTAAAACAAAGTTGTACCAATCTCCTTCTTTACATTTTGACAGTTTTTGAATATGGGGCAGACCCTAACACAGTATAAGCTGAGCTTGTCTCTCCATCATCTTCTGATACTTCTCCATTCCCTTAGAGAAAACAGCTCTATTCTGAAGGCTGTGTGCCTGGAGTTGCTATCACCAGAGTATGTCCCAGTGAAGTATTGCATGAATGTCCTGCCCTGGTTCTCAAATGTCTCAGACTGCTTCCAAGAACACTCGCAGCAGCACAAGATATAGTTCCCAAAAAAAAAAAAGGTGTCACCGTCTGGCAGGTTTCGGCATGATATAGACTTTGACAGGCTTGCTGAAAGGAATGGTTCCTTCGATGGTGTTCTCGGGCTGAGGGAGGAACTCCATGCTGTCTCCCCAGGTGGAACGAGGGAGCCTCGCAGGTGCTCTGTTTCTGTCTGAACTGTACGCCAGCAGCAACCGCACTTCGATCTGACAAGGCTCTGAAGTGGAAATAACAAGTACGCAGATAGGTAGATGGATGTATAGACAGATAGCTAGACTGATGGATGGATGGACAGGCACAATTCTATACTGTCTACATTAGGCATGGCCAAACTCCCCCCCCCCCCCTTCCAGGTGTTTTGGACTTCAACTCCCACAATTCCTAACAGCCAGTAGGCTGTTAGGAATTGTGGGAGTTGCAGTCCAAAACACCTGGAGAGCCCAAGTTGGCCCATGCCTGCACTAAACTATCCCAGAGATTCAAATTATGAGAGCTAAAGTCCAAAACACCTGGAGGGAGGGCTGAAGTTTGTCCATGCTTGGTCTATATTGTGTAATTTTACACATACCTAACAAAATGGCAGAGAAACGTATATCAGAAGTAAAATGCAGGAAGCAGAAACTGAGGAGGTTAGCAGTGCGAAGTACCAGGCCTGCTTGTAGTGCTAGAACTTCATTATGTTGCAAAAAGTTAAAAAAAATAAAAGGTACTATTAAAATGAGCCGAAAATAAAATAGCCATAAACATTCGAGGAAGTTAGCTTGCAATCGAGTGACATGGCTTCTTTCTTGTATATTATCTGTCACTGCATAATAAAATTAAAGTTTTCCATGCGTTGCGCAGGAATCTCTTAGTGCATTCGTTGCCAAACTTTAGTCCTCCAGCTGCTTTGGACTTCAGCTCCCAGAATTCCCAGCCAAGTCCCCTTGGGGGGAAGGGGCAGGATATAAATAAAGCTTTATTATTGTTGGTATTGTTATTGTTGTTATTATTAATTCTGTGAAGTCAGGAATTCTGGGAGCCAAAGTCCAGAACATTGGGCGACCAAAGTTTGGGTAACAGTGTTTCAGTGGAGAAAGGACTGATATAAATATGTAGGACCCTCATCTTACAAACATTTCATCCATATAATTTAAAATACCCAAATTTGGGCTTTTTGATTCATTTTTTAAAAAATATACATCATTGTTCTATCGCTGTTGAGACTAAAAAGGAATTCATGCAGCTTGAAAGGTATTGACTATTTCCTCAGCACTTAACATGTGATATTTTGTAGATGGTTGGCATATGTGCTGAAAATATGTATTCATGTTTTAGTGGGATTGCAACTATCTTCTTGCTTCTTCCACTGGAAAAAAAAGCTATGCCATCCATTACTCAAATAAACCTATGCTATCCAGTTTTTAGCAATGCAATAAAGCTAAGGTTTTCCTTACCTGTCCAGGCAGTATGTGAGAGGTAAACCTGAGAAATTAACCGGTGCCTTCCAGGTCCGGGGTTCCTAAAGTCTGCCGGCTTGGGATGGATCAGCTGTGCCTGGCCATCTGGGTAGACTACCTGGAAAAGAAAAGTGGTGTTTTTTAATGGAGGAGAAGAGCTTGATGGGGGGAAAGACCTTAGCAGAATGAGACCAGAGCTGGAAGGTATAAGAAGGAGAGAATGGACAAGCACTTGGACAATAGAAGGACAGAGAAGAAGACAAGAGAGGTGGGAATGACCAGACTTGGGCATAACCAGAACCTAAAACATTATTTTAGCAAACCCAGCAGGTGTTGCTTTTACAGATGAACACCTTGTCACTTTAAGATCAGGACATTAGCAGTACATGACTAACATACAATATGCTGATAGTGCTCACTCATATTTATTTATTTTACATTCCTCTGTATTGAGGATTCCACATTCTTTTGGACTCCAACTTCCACAATTCCTAACAGCCAGTAGGCTGTTAGGAATTGTAGGAGTTGAAGTCCAAAACACCTGGAGGGCCAAAATTTTCCCATGCCCGAGCTACAATGGGCTATGTCCCAATTCAGTGTGCCAGAGAGCTTAATGCCAAGTTCTGACAAGATGTAGTACCTTCAGGATAATTTTATTACTATAGCACTTGTGGGATTTCAATAGTTATCAGTTCCAGAAGCGAAGACGCAGCTCCTATGTCTTGAAGCAGTACATTTGACATTTCCAGATGGGGAGAAATGGAGATATTGTCTCATCAGACTGGGTTACAAATGTCCAAAAATGCCTGGCTGACCAGTGCCGGAGACAGAATGTGGAGCCAAGCAGAACCTTGGTCTGCCCAATAATGAAGTAGTTAGGTTCTCAATCCACATTACCTGAACTTTCACTGTGCCCTGCGGATCCTGCACGTGTTCTAGAGTTGCGTCGACATCCAAGGCCACGACTAACCCTGATGTGAAGCGCAGAGGGTTGTCAGATTCACCTGCTGGCTCAATAATGGTGGCGCTTGCTTTGTGGATCTAGAGTATGAAAGAAGCAAACCAGTTCATCTTTTGTGACAAATCCACTATCCATAAATACTCCTTCCCCATTCTTTTTTGGAATCGAAAACCATATTCAGTCTTTATTCATTTACTGCTCCAGCACCAACACAGAAACTGCAGTGTGCATGAAAAAATCTCCTCGAGGCTGATCGAAATCTCGTGTAAAAGAAAAAGTCCTAGACTTGTAGATGAAGTGGCAGTTTTAAATAAGGAAGCTATTAAGTATACACCAATGGGAAACAGAAAACTAAAAAGCCAAGTATATTTGTTGATTGTTAGGTGTCACTACACCAGATAAAGGCCACTAGTAGTGAACGGTGTCAGTTTAGGCAAGGATCAGAACCAAATGTCACCAGAGTTTATCACTAACCCAATGGGTACAATGTGGTGTTGTTCTCTAGCATATCAAGGGGAAAGTTTGAAAAGCAGGACTCTGGTCCTCCAAGTGTTTTGGACTTCAACTCCCACAATTCCTAACAGCTTACCTGCTGTTAGGAATTGTGGGAGTTGAAGTCCAAAACACCTGGAGGGCCAAAGTTCGCCATTCCTGTTGTAGTTTCATCCTATCAAAGCTCAGTTTCACACTAACTGAGTATGCCATTTTATATATTCATCTTAAAAGTAACTTTCCAAGTTGTACTCCAGGAACAACAGTTATACCTTCAACATTTGAATGATGCCACAGTCCCAGACTACTTTCAATAGCACCCTTCCTGGAGATACTCACTTTCTCTGGGAGTGGAAGGCGAAGGAAGCTACTCTGTCGCAACGTCGCTTGTAGGATCTTGACAACTTCTGAAGGTTTGGAGGTAACCAGTCTGGGCATCAGGTCCAGGAGTTTATCGACAAAACTATCTTGCATGTGAGGAAGCTCAGCAATGAAGCACCTGGGATGCAGCAAGAGAAGAAAGAGGCAGCTGGAAGAGAAGGCACTTCGGCAGAAGGAGATGTGCTTCTGGGTAGGCGCAACAGCACTAACACCACAGACAGGAATACATGGTGAATCTCACAAACCAAGTCATTTATGAAGACACACAATCCTTGGAGAAGCAAACCAGAAGATCAGGGATTCTAACACTGCCTTATCTGACCAGACATTTGCAAGGAAAGTCTGCAGAGAAGCTAGAACCCCTTGAAATGAGGCAATGTTGAACTCTGTGGTTTCACACTGATGTGGCATTGGGGGCTGTGCGGTGGTGGTAGTGCTGTGGAGGGATGGATGTGTTGCTTTGTGGTGTGTGGGGGGGAAGGCATGTAATTTCGTTGTGAAATAGCACAATGACAAATAAAGCTATTCTAATCTATTCATTGGCTTTTCCTCACATGGAAATTTTATCTGGATCTCTGCCTAGGAATCACAGAGTTGGAAGAGACCACAAGAGAAATCCAGGCCAACCCCTGCCATGCAGAAAGACACAATCAAAGCCCTCCCAACAGATGATCATTTAGCCTGATAATAAACCTCTGGAGGAGACCCACCTGAAACAGGCAAAAGCATATTCCACTGCCAAACAGCTCTTACTACTAGACTTCCTAATTTTTAGGTGGCATATCTTTTTCTTGCAATTGGAGTCCATCATTCCATTGTGTCCCAGTGTCTTGAGACACCAAAAACAAGCTTGCTTCCTCCCCTCAATGTGACATCCTTTCAAATATGTAAACATGTTAACCTTCTCTTCTTCAGGCTTAACATACTCATCTCCCTAAGCTGAATGAAGTGAAAGACTGTACCAGTAATTCTTGCTATGACCTGAGATTTACTTTGCAGAGCATAAAAACAGTTGATACAGTCACTCCCAGAGTCCACAACAAAGTGAATGGCTCTGAACTGGAGGACTGTTTTTATACCAACAAAGCATATTTTACCAATTAGCACAGAGTATGGGGCCTTTTGAGGAACTATGAAAAAGCCACTTTTTAATGTACAATGAGTCCCTAGGGATTTGGTACCAGACACCTGAGGATATCAAAATCTATGAAGGCTGAAATCCCATTCTATACAATGTAGTAAAATGTGTTCCTATTGAAAACAGCAAGATCAAGGTTTGGTTTTTAGACTGGAGGGGGAATGTTTTCAAGCTGTGGATGATTGAGTCTGAGGATACGGCGTTGGAGACTCAATTGTATAAGAAAAAAAAGAAAAGAAAAATCCATCCTCACTTCAAATTTAATCTATTTTCTAATCCTTCGTGGATGGGAGAATATGTTACTCATGCAATTTCAAACATTGTTATGAACAGGAACGTTGGGCATACTTGATATTCTATGCTTTCTCTGCCATAGGTTCCAACATCAGTTGTTCAAAAGCTTTCTAAACCACTTCAAAAACTTCTCAAAACCAAGATTAAGTCATCAGAAAACACAGAAACCGGTGTCTGGACTGTACCCATTCAAAAGGGAGGTTAAATTCATAGCTTGAGTGCTCTTCTGGTAAAAGCAAGGACAAGGGTGGTGGTGGTGGTGGTAGGGAAGCTCCACACAGAAAATCAGCACAGCAGAGAGAGAGTCAAAATAGGTTCCTATTGGTAGCCTGGTTGTAAGCAGGTTTATTTATTTACTCTACTGCCCCAAATTTAGTCTAAAGGTAAAGGTTTCCTCTGACATTAAGTCCAGTAATGTTTGACTCTGGGGGTTGGTGCTCATCTCCATTTCTAAGCCGAAGAGCCAGCATTGTCCGTAGACACCTCCAAGGTCATGTGGCCGGCATGACTGCATGGAGCGCCCTTACCTTCCCGCCGGAACGGTACCTATTGATCTACTCACATTGGCATGTTTTCGAACTGCTAGGTTGACAGGAGCTGGAGCTAACAGCAGTTGCTCCCGCCGCTCCCGTGGTTTGAACCTGGGACCTTTCGGTCTGCAAGTTCAGCAGCTCAGCACTTTAACGCACTTCTCCACCGGGGCTCCTTAGTCTAAAGTCATATCATCATCTTAGTCTTAGTCATATCATCTTTCATGGATCAAAAACAAAAAAAAACATACCTTTGAAAAGAATCCACTTCCTGCAAAAACTTCTCACATATTCCAAAGAGAGGTTCTGCTCTGTAAGGAAAATACAATATGTACAACAGGTTTTTGTTTTGTTTTAAAGCAGGCGGGCAGTCAAAGTACAGTCTATGAGCTGAAATGTTGTCTCCTGGAGCCATTTTGGGGGGTGTCAGGTCACAACAGAGGTCAATTGTAGTTTGCCTCCAAATGCCTTCTAGACAGCATTGGTAGCATTTTTTCATATTTGCATTTTAAGCCCAGGAAACAAAATTTCTAAATATTAAATAACCTAGAAATAACTTCTGATCATATCCAGTTTTTTAAAAAGGCCTCATGACTGTCTCATTAATTTATTGCATCTCAGGGCTTCCAAGGTGATGCAGAATACATAAAAACCTTATTGAAAAACATGTCAAAATATATTTTGGTTTGAGTGTTGAACTATGAATCTGGAGACCAACACTGGTTCTTACCATTTGGCTATGGAAAGCAAGGCAAACTCTCCCAGACCCCCCCCCCCCCCCAAAAAAAAAGGAAATACAAGATGTCTTGTAAGAAACCACTATAAGTGGTTCACCTTATCATTGCCTTGCACTGGAAACACCAGCACTAATTTTATCCTTCAGTTGCTGTATGTGGTTGCCTTTAAGCCACCTGGTGATTTATGGCAACTCTATGAATTTCATAGGCAAGGATTACTCAGAGGTGGTTCACCAATGTTTGCCTCTGAAATATAATCAACAGTTTCCCACCCAAGTATTTCCAAGATTAGGCAAGACTGGGTGCCTTTAGGGCAGGCATAGGCAAACCTTGGCCCTCCAGGCGTTTTGGTCTTCAACTGCCACAATTCCTAACAGTAAGCTGTTAGGAATTGCGGCAGTTAGTCCAAAACACCTGGAGGACCAAAGTCTGCCCATGTCTGCTTTAGTGTGTTAGGTAGGCTACCAGCGATGGTAACCCTTCTGAATTTGAGATGAGACACTTACCCTCTTGTCGTCCGTACAGTTACAATAAGCTGCAATGCCTTTGCCTGCAGCCTCATGTGGTGGATGATGACCACCTGCCGGTGTTCCACACCACTGTACATAAACTCCATCTTGTACGTTTCATCCATGATCTAGCAAGAAGAAACACCATTGCTCAATTCTGCAGATTTCCCATTCAGATGTTGGTTTATATCAGAAGTGGGGAGGCATTGGGTTTGTTGGAGCTACAGTAGAGTCTCGCTTATCCAAGTTTCTGGATTATCCAAGCCTTTTTTGTAGTCAATGTTTTCAATATATCATGATATTTTAGTGCTAAATTTGTAAATACAGTAATTACAACATAACATTACTGTGTATTGAACTACTTTTTCTGCCAAATTTGTTGTATAACATGATGTTTTGGCACTTAATTTGTAAAATCATAACCTAATTTGATGTTTAATAGGCTTTTCCTTAATCCCTCCTTATTATCCAAGATATTCGCTTATCCAAGCTTCTGCCGACCCGTTTAGCTTGGATAAGTGAGATTCTACTGTACTTTGCTCTCTGATCCACAAGAGTCATCAAACAGATCTAAGTTAAAAGACGGATATCCAGAACTACTGAACATGGCACCTTCTGTACATTCTGAGTCTAAGCACTTGTTTTCATTACTGGGACTGAACTTGTAGTCCTTTCAAACTGCATCCGTTTCAACTTGCTATTGTTTCTGTTTTTGTGTCACCTTTTTTCCAATCTCAAGACTCAGGGCAATGCAATAAAATAGACTATGGTAAACTGGACTTCTGTTAACAGTTGTCCGTTGACATGCAATGGTTCATATATATTATTGATCTTATTGGGTACTGTTTGCAGTCATACAGTCTGAAGCTGGCAAAAGACATGAATGCTGCTGCTGATTATTATTATTATATTTATATTTATACCCCGTTTTGTCCCCCCGAAGAAGACTCAAAGCGGCTTAAAATAAAAGCATTAATATACAAATTAAAATATTGAAATATACATATATTAAAACAATTAAATATAAACAGTTTTTTAAATGCACAGTTAAAAACCATTCAAATATATTCAATTAATATTCAAAGCCAACCTGCTTGCGCAGTTCTCATAGCTACTGGGGAAGGAAAATGGTTCAAGCTTTGCATGCTCTGATTTTCTCAGTTTGCTTCTGCACTATATAACCATTGTAAGTTCATATTCTGCTGTATTATGGGATGGGGATTCTGATTGCCATTCGAGAGATAGTCCAGGTAGATTTTGTTTGTGGGCTCAACTCTTTAACTGAGAGTGAACTGCCCTGTGGAACATTCTATGGGGTTTCTATGCCCAGAACAGATCACAGTGATAACACTGTGAAGGGAAATCAAAATAACAGAGCGACCATTCCTTCTTCAATGACAGGTTCCACCAGGGAAAATGTCTACACTGAAAAAAGCAACTTGGTATCCTTCCTCAGACTATGAAGTTCAGCTCCTAAGCAAACTGCTATAGTCAGTATTTTTGAGGCCTGAATATGTAAAACACCATTTCCCTTGAGTTCCTAGCAACAAACCAGATACGAGCTGCTAGCCTGTAACAGACATTGATAAATGCTTTGGTGCCCTCCTCTAATTCACTGAGGACTCATTTTCCAAGTTACAACACAAAAATTCTTTTCTCCCTCTTAAATATGGGCTCTGAGGTTCCAGAGCATAGAGGTTGATTCATCTTCCTGTCATTGGCAGGCCCCCGGCACATAAGACTAAAGAAATCACCCTTCTTACCTCAAAGAGTTCTGTCTCATCAAAATGTTGTACTCATGTAGGAGTAAACCTCGTTTATAAGTCATGGGCAGATTTTGGGGGACAAAATACAGATTTTGATATGACTCATGGATAAGTCTGGGATATTCCATGGAGAAGGGACCACTGCCCCCATTTTACTCCTCAGCAATTAAAAAATGCGGAACCGATGCTGTGGCAGATACTAGTAGGGGCTGGTGATTCTTTTACGTTATCCTAGGTTACTTTTAAGTCTTGATTTTTGCCATTCTACTCAAGAGATTGTTCCTTCTCTCCCTCTCTCTCTCTCTCTCTCTATATATATATATGAATTAAAATATAATACATTGACACATGGATAACGGTATTTGAGTCCATTATTTGACTAAAATTTCTAGACATATACATGGGCATATACTAGGCATAGGCAAACTTCGGCCCTCCTGGTGTTTTGGACTTTAACTCCCAGAATTCCTAAAAGCAGTAAGCTATTAGGGATTGTGAGAGTTGAAGTCCAAAACAGATGAAGGGCCAAAGTTTGCCCATGTCTGGTACATACAGTAAGTGCTGTTCTCGCTCCATGCTCCTGCACACACCACTTTACCTGCTTTGCTGCAGTTGATGCCAGGGCATTCTGTTTCAAATACAAGGGTGCAGCTACATTCCACAGCTTCTCCTGAAGAGCCTGTAGGAGAAACCACAAACTATAGCAATAGCATCATCACAAAAAAGTATAACCAGCAAGTAACCATTTGACAAAGAATACAGGTTTAACACGTTTAGTACATTAAGAACAGTCTCCAGGATCGGTTCAAAAGGCCTGCCTTGTACTTCTCCCAGTGACCAATCATCTTTGTTGTTGCATGACTTGAAGTCAAGTTCATCCTACGGTGACCCTATCACAGGGTTTTCCTGGCAAGGTATGTTCAGAAATAGTTTGCTAGTGTCTTCTGAGGCTGCATGTATGACTTGCTCAAGGTAACCTACTGGGATTCATGGTTGACCAAAGGATTCATAGAATTATAGAATTAGGCGAGGCCTCAAGGGTCTTCTAGTCCAACTCATTCTGTTATTCAGGAACACAGAAGGCCAGACAGATGGCCATTCAGCTTCTGCTTAAAAACCTCCAGAGAAGATGATTCCATCACACGCTAAGGCAGCATATTCCAGTCTGGATTCAAACACTTGCCTCCAGAGTTGTAGTCCAAACCACTACACAATTTTAGCTCCATCATTTATCTACAATTTCTGCAGTGCTACAGATTACATACCCGATTTGCTTTTGCCTTCCTCAGAAGCTGAGAGAGTGCAACTTACCCAAGGTCTGATATGAATGGGCAGGTCAAAGAGTTCCCCCAGTGGTGAAAAAGGAAGCTAAGTTCTAGTTTAACTTGCTTTGAGTCATGGAATGGTTATTTCAGGATTTTGCTTGACTTTAATGGGTAAGAACCTCTTTCGTCATGCAGTGAAAAGAGCAGCAACAGAACCACAGTTTACATGTGAAGAGAAAGGCAAACCTTAATGAGAAGCAGTTGGCAGCGAAGGTAAGCGGCGCAGAAGTCAGCCATCCCAGCCAAGTCAGACTGGAGTTCTCCAAATCTCTGAAGATCTCTTGAGGGAGAAAAAAAGAAAGGGGTGAAGATAAAACAATGTGTTTGTTAGTGGGACATTATATGTTTTGTTTGTTTATTTATTCACTTTCATGTCCCACCTTTCTCACAGCATGGGATTCAAAGTGGTCTACTGTTATTGAAAAGCACAATGAAACTAAACAACTATTAATACAAAAGTTGAAAAACTATTAAACCAGTTCATTTACAATGCACCCTTATTTCCGATTGCTACATAGCTCTAGCTTGTTGTGTCACTGGAACCTGGAACTATGGCTTTTGTGCAGCATGTTTCCTCAGACATCCATTGTGAAACAGCAGCTGGCAGAAGGAGTGGGAGAGAAACGAACCAAAGACAAAACCAAAATGGGGAAGATAAGTTTTGCTTTGATTTGCTTGCTGTTCCATTTATTATATAAGCAAATAAACCATAATTAGCACAAGCCATGGCTTACTGTGATGTATAAGCTCACGGAATAAAAAAAGTATGAAAGAAAAGGAGTCCTCAAAATAAGTTCAAAAACAAAGAGCAAGAAAAGATGAAAAACAATATATAAAACCATAAACATATATAACATCAGACAGTACATACTATGTACTTAAGATAGCCAAACACATACATACACGTGTAACAATAGATATATGCTGCTTTGCCTATATTTTTGTATTTACTGTATTATTATTTAATACAGTAAGACCTCCATAATCACAGAATTGATACCTGTGTTTTAATTTACCAATGCCAGGGGGAAATAATCCTTCCAAGATTTTGCTAGGTCCTCCAGCATAATTTTATGTTATGCTTCCCCCTGAAGTTGCTATAGAATCATGCTGGGTGACCTAGCAAATTTTTAGAGAGGATACCTTTCTAAGAATCTCTGGGTCCTCCAGCTGGGATCAGAAGTCAGATAATTTAATTACATTCAGTTGTATCTGCATTCAGGTAACTGCACTCTGGCCGTGGACACTACATGTACAGTTAAATTACGTTACTTGTATTATATTAAGCTATATATATTTATACTACACACATACATTTAGAATTATGTACATAATTATTTACAGTTTGCGTCTTTATATTCCTATCCTTTGCTTTTGCACCTACAGCAGATACTTTCAACTGGATGATTTGGAACAACTGGAAGAAGATGGCTTGGGACTATTACCGGATGGTAAACTCAAGCAGCTCCTGAATGCCCTGTGGGTCTAGATGCTGAAGATTGAACACTGTTTCCAAGCTCTGCTTCAGAAATTCCTGGGAAGGGTCTTCCTGGAGGGCAAGGGTGGCAGACACAGGCGAAGATGCCAGCTTTTTCCCAGGCAACTAAGCAAAAGACAGGAAGGATGGAGAATGAAAAGCCAAGTTAAGCAAACTGCACTTTGTCCAATTAATGTATGCATTAACACGGAATTTACATCTGTCTGTCCACATTTTTACTATAAATCCCCATCATATACCTAGTGGGATTTGAGCACCCTGTCATACCCCAGCTACCTTTGGCTTCTGAACCTGATCCAGAAATGAACTTTGACCAGGATGAAGCTTATTCTGGCCTTTTGCCCAGTTCTCCAAGCTCCTTTCAGTTACAGCTGCCGGCTGTTGATAGTTCAGATGCTTCCTTAATTGGGAGAAATACTGGAGATGTTACTCCCGTGGCTGAACCAGATGTCCAGAGTTCCCCAGAGAACGTGCCCTTCAATCGAAAGGAGTTTTTGCATCGCCAGAGATCAGAAAAACAAGGGCTTAGAAGGAGTAACCGCTTGGCATCTCGAGGGGATTGTGGATAAGAAGATTCCCTTGGGAACCTTTGGGGAGTTTGGTCTCCCTTCGTTGGCATCTGATCTTCGTTCCATAAAAGTGTCTTGCACTGCAGACAATTTGCGGTGTCAACGTAGCGTTTTCCTGAGAACATTTCACCAACTCCAGTTCCCTGATTTCACCAAGCCAAGCCTCCTGTTTCTGGCGGCCAAGCTGAGCCGCGACTCCCGATTTAAACCGGAGTAAATTCACTTCCTTGCCTTGTTCCTGAATCAAGTTTGATCTTCGCTTCGTCTTGTTCCTGTTTTGATATCCATGATCTCCTAGTGACTGGGGACCTTGTTATTCAGCCTTGCTTCCTTGTTGTTCCCCGCTCAAACTTCCCAACAGTTTGAGCGTGTTTCGGTTTTGGACTTTGGACAATAATATTGGACATTTTCCTTCATCTTTTTGGACTTATTCATACCTTTTCACAAAGGACTATTTCCCACTCATCCATTCTGCTTATGCATTCCTGAATTTATATTTGCTTTAATAAAGATATTATATGATTATTGGTCTCTGTCTAATTTCCAGTGTTCACGCTGCCTTGGGGTGCAACACACCCATAGATTTTGGCATCCATGCAGGAGTGGTCCTGGAACCAATCCCCAATGGGTATCAAGGGCCCACCATATCCCATTACAAAATATCAGGTACCTTTTTGGAACTGGACCAGTACTTCAGCATTTCTTTTTAAAATCCTTAGCAGAACTAAAATACAGAGATGTTAAGTAACATATTTGATTACTCAAACATAAAATACCCGGCTTACTCTTAAGGGAGGGACAAGGTGAGAGAGACTGTCCCGAAGGTAAGTGTAGTGCCGAAAGGTGTGGTCCGAGAACAGGGCAGGCATCGTTGGACACGATTTGGCAGCGTTGAAAATGAAAACCAAGACTGCAATGTCTGATTGTCCATCAGGTTAAGAAAATAGATCTGAAATTCTAGAATTACTGAAGTAACATTTGTAGGTACAGGTAAAAACCTTAGCTGAAAGAATGAGAGAATGTGTGCCATGGAATGGTACAAAGGTATTGTTGCCAACAGATTCTTTGAACTACAAACTTTGGATGGTGCGAGATTTTTTTCATACCACGCATGATATTTCCTTTTATCAGGAAATATATTATGTCATAAAAAGAAAATTTATAATTTTTGATCTAGATAAACTGGAAAGTGTTAAATGTTTCCTGGAAAACTCTTCTGGATTGCAGGGAGAATAAAAAGGATACAAGCTGGGTCATCCATGTCAGGTTCTGGGGTATCAAAGAAAGGGTGGGTGCCCAGCAGTTCAGGAACAAGTGGAAGCACAAGGGTTGGATGCCTCCCTCCTAGGAACTTTAAGCACCTGCAAGATACAGAACCAAATGTAAAACACTGCACATTCCCTCTTTAATAAGAGATTATTAATAAAGTGTCTAAAAACTCCAGAACTAAATAAACAAGCCTCTTTTTGGATTGCTTTGAGTTTTCCGGGCTGTATGGCCATGCTCCAGAAACATTCTCTCCTGACGTTTCACCCACATCTATGGCAGGCATCCTCAGAGGTTGTGAGGTCTGCTGGAAACTAGTCAAGTGGGGTTTATCTATATCTGTAGAATGTCCAGGGTGGGAGAAAGAACTCTTGTCTGTTGGAGGCAAGTGTTAATGTAGCAATTGGCCACCTTGATTAGCATTTAATGGCCTTGCAGTTTCGAGGCCTGAGTGCTTCCTGCCTGGGGGAATCCTTTGTTGGGAGGTGCTAGCTAGTCCTGATTGTTTGTCTTGAATTCCTGTTTTCTGAGTGCTGTTCTGGTAGCCAGATTTTGTTCATTTTCATGGTTTCTTCCTTTCTGTTGAAATTGTCCACATGCTTGTGGATGTGGACAACTTCAACAAACATGTGGACAATTTCAACAGAAAGGAAGTAACCAGTATTAAAAATAACCTCTAAAATTAGGACTAAAATTAGTCCTAAAATTACTCTAAAATTAGTAAATAAAGAATACACAGAAAACAGGGGAATTTCAGACATGAAGCCATCAGGGCCCGCTAACACCTCCCAACAAAGGATTCCCCCAGACAGGAATCAGCCAGGCCTTGAAGTTGCAAAGCTTTTCAGTGCTAATCAAGGTGATTAATTGCAACATTCATATTCCTCCAACAAACAAGAGTTCTTTCTCTCACCCTGTTTATCTGTTTATATTCCACAGATATATAAACTTCACTTGCCCTGTTTCCAATATACCTTACAACCTCTGAGGATGCCTACCACAGATGTGGGCAAAATGTCATGAGAGAATGCTTCTAGAACATGGCCATAAAGCCCAGAAAACTCACAGCAACCCAGAGCCTCTTTTTGTGAGCTGCCTTGGGTCCACCTCCAGGAGAATGCTGATACATAAATAGAACAAATAAACAAAAGGAAGGAAAATGTGAGTCACGTTGGATTTTAAGACATGCTTTTTTATGCTTCCACAATGAGTATTGCCTTGATGACAGATCTTTGACATCTGAATTAGCACCGTTTTTAAAACAAATAAATAAATGAGCTGTTCCCACTGTATTTCATTTATATAGCTAATTGTAAAGAATTTGATGTAGCGGAAACCCACTGGGTGGCTATAAGCAAGTCATATTCTCTCAGCCTCAGAGGAAAACAATGGCATTCCCCCTTCGAACAAATCTAGCCAGGAGGACCCCATAATAGGTTTGTCATAAGTCAGAAACAATCTGAAGGCAGACAACAACTGTATACCACTTTCCGTTGTGATGGTCCAGAGCAGTGGGTCTCAACCTGGGATCCCCAGATGTTTTTGGCCTACAATTCCCAAAAATCCCAGGCGGTTTACCAGCTGTTAGGATTTCTGGGAGTTGAAGGCCAAAAACATTTGGTGACGCCAGGTTGAGAACCATGGGTCTAGAGCTCTCCCTATCCCCAGCCAGAATGGCCAACAGTTAATTCAGTACTAGACTAATTATATCCCAAATTCTGGCTTAAAATCTTTCATTCTAAATATTAACCATGCACGAATATGCTATTAAAATACATTATTCTGCAAGTGACAACCGCTGAAGACATTATTATTCTTATTGAAAAGAAGAGAGAGAACCACACTTACTTCCAGATGGAATCCCTGTCAGTCGGATACTTGGTCAGGTTCTTCAGCAGCTCAACCAGAGCAAGGTGGATGCCTTCTTTTGTTGAGACATTGGTGCAGCACAAAAGCTCATGGAGAGCTTCCCGTATGTCTCTGGAAGAATCCTGAAATAATATTCAAAGAGTTTAGAATAATGATGCATAATTGTGATTACTTGTTTTTTTAACTCAGTAGCCAGTTTGGTTTCACCCAATTTGGGTTCCCAGGTGATACTAAACGAGAACTCCCATCACTTTGGATTATCTGCCGTGATGACTGGTGATAATGGGAACAACAACCTGACTGCACTTGTGACTCTGAGGTTGGGGAAAAGTTATAAATATTTTAAAGTCAGACATCATATCCACAAGCCCTGTATCTAAATTCATGATCCTGACTAAACAGAACAAACTGCAGCCTTCCAGATGTTCCCATATCCTAACTCCCATCAGCTCTAGTCATGATGTTGAGGAATAGAGGAATTGTAGTCCAGCATCTGGAGGGCCACATAAAATCACATGGCGGGCTGGATTTAGTTTACAGGTCTTGAGTTTGACACATGTGATCTAAAACATCAAAGTCATCAATACACATTTAATTATTAAAACACATATTTAAGGGTCACTGAGAATGTGGAAGGTCGACTGTAGTTACAGTCCTGTCAAATCCCTCCAGTACGTTCAGTTGGTCATGAGGATTCTGTGTGCCAAGTTAGATCCAGGTCCATCAGGCTTGGAGTTCTCTTTGATTGCAGGTGAACTATAAATCCCAGTACCTACAACTAAAAAATGTCAATGCCAATTCCACCCCAAAGCTACCAGTATTCAAATTTGGACATGCTGGGTATGCATGCCAAATTTGGTGCAGATCCATTATTGTTTTCATTCACAGTGCTCTCTCGATGTAGGTGAACTATAATTTCTATAAATCAAGGTGAATTTCCCTCAAATCCTTCCTGCATTTTTTGTTGGTCATGGGGGTTCTGTGTTCTAAGTTAGGTACAAGGCCATCATTGGTGGAGTCCAGAGTGCTCTTTGATTGCAGGTGAACTATACATCCCAGTACCTACAACAGCTATAAATACAGGTGAATTTCCCCCAAACCTCTCTAGTATTTTTCTTTGGTTTTGGGGATTCTGTGTGCCAAATGTGGTCCAGGTCCATTGTCAGCGAGGGTTACAGTGCTGTGTTGACGCAGGGTGAACTATAACTTCCATCATGTGGAGTCAATCCCCCAATCTCCTCCAGTATCTTTAGTTGCTGCTCAGTTTTGCTCTGTTTGTTTTGCAGTCAGAGTTGAGAGGAGGAGGAAAGGGTTAAGGAGAGGAAGTGGGCGGGGTCATGCAAATTTCACACCAATGGAGAGAGTAAGGAAACCTGGGGTGTTTGTGGTAGAAGAAACATGTAAAACCTTGGATGAAATTGTCCCTGAATGAAAGCATTCCTTGGGTAGTGGGCCAAAGTGTTTGGGGAGGACATTGGCAGGAATTGGGCTACATGTTCACGACACTCGCTATAACCTGAAAAGTCAATGGAGGGAGCGCTTTTGTTGGCTCCTCAGTACTGTGGGTTGTAGCTGTTTATGGAGACGAGAGGCTGTCTGTGGTAGTGGGCACCCCATCCACATACACACGTACATATCTTCACTTTCATTATGGGTATAGATAGATAGATGTCACTAATAGGATTCCAATTAATGGATGTCCTCCTCTGTTGCCACTGTCTCACTAAACAAGTCCTATGCTATGACTATCTCTGGCTTGGAAACACATAACTGGAAGTGATGGAGAGAAATGATTTAAAAAGAAGGGATGAGAAGAGGCCATGGCACATTCCCAATGTTGTTTGGGGGGGTTAGTCAAACTAAGAGAATGTGTATAAAACTGGTGAGGAAAACATAGCCAGACAAACTATGGGGAATATCTAAAATAGGCACTAAGGACCTAAGCAACCAATAAAAGAAAGTTCTCCCAAAAAGCAGGAGGGTGAGGGAAGAAACTTGCCTCTAAAACCCCTAGCACCGTGTCCAACTGATCCTCCCGCAGGGTGATGTTATTGGAAATCTTCCTCATGGTGTGAATCGACTGCAGCCTCACTTCTTCAATCTCGTCATTGAACATGTCAACCAGAAAATCGAGGCACTTTGCTGCGAAGGAGGGGGAGGATTGGGCCAACATACAAAGCGCCTCAACGGCAGCAATCCGAACCTCTGGAAAGATGGAGAGAGATAGAGAGAGGCACGCAAGGCGGCATCAGAATCTGAGATAAATTCTTAGGTCTTCTAGCTCAGGCATGGGCAAACTTCGGCCCTCCAGGTGTTTTGGACTTCAGCTCCCACAATTCCTAACAGCTGGTAGGCTGTTAGGAATTGTGGGAGTTGAAGTCCAAAACACCTGGAGGGCCGAAGTTTGCCCATGCCTGCTATAAAGCAATCTATTGGATGAAAGGCAGACAAATAAAAAGCAATGAAGCAGATGAGAAAGCCTCAAAATATTGCTGAGAATCTGGGCCAAAGAAGCCCTTGACTCACCATACATTTCATCTTCCAGGCCATGAACGAAGGCCCCGCAGGCACCGGATTCCATCAGGTTCACAGCTCCGGTGTCCACTTCTTCTTTGGGAGCGTCGTCTCCCCACTTCCTGCCGCTTGAGAACTCCCCAGAGGTGTAGAGCTCTTTCGCACGTTCGTGGGCTGTGCGTTTTCGCTGTAGATGCAAGTTACACATCAGCCTTGGCACAAAAAGGGCAACCCTTTCTCTTAAGGAGGATTTGTCCCACAACACACTATGTGATAAAGCTTGGGTAAAGCCCAAGACATTTGCTCCTCATTCTGCAACACTAAGTTTCATATCCTGTGACCAGATGAGACAGACTAATTAACAGTTTTGCATCTCAATTGAGATGGAAATTAGATTATAATTTAATTAATAATACTTTGATTGCCTAGGGTGAACAAGGCAGGTCAAAGAAAAATGGGACCTCCTTTCCCGCAATTTCCTACATGTATGATTGGGAATGCTGGTGAAGGACATGTGTAACAATAAAATAAACAAGGCTTACAACAAATTAAATAGAAAGAAATAATAAACACAGACACTGTCAAAAATAACTCAATAACAATAAAATAAACAAGGCAATCACAAAACATTGTACATATATCTCAAAAACTATAATCAAATAATTATAAAATATAGTGCAATTTAAAACAGTTTAAAACATCCCAGGATCTACTTTAATTTGTAAAAGATAGGATCTAGTTAGAGTTTGATTCCTTAAGACCTCCATTAGCCATTGTTGAAGGCCAGTTTCCAAAGACCATGATTTCTGAAGACATACAATAGAAACATGCCCATTAATATTAGTGCAGTCAAAGCAGGAACCAGACTTATGCAGTATCTGCATACTTTTTTCATCTAACACTTAACTGAAACAGGTGTCAAAGAGATGCATATATTTTTGAAAATACTTCTTCAGTGTTCAGTAAACAGAGGAGAAATCTTTGAGCCTTAAAATACTGTCATTTAGAACAACTGCATTGGGTTGTTGTATGTTTTCCGGGCTGTATGGCCATGTTCCAGAAGTATTCTCTCCTGACGTTTCACACACATCTATGGCAGGCATCCTCAGAGGTTGTGAGGTATAACCTCTGAGGATGCCTGCCATAGATGTGGGCAAAACGTCAGGAGAGAATACTTCTGGAACATGGCCATACAGCCCAGAAAACATACAACAACCCTGTGATCCCGGCCATGAAAGCCTTCAACAACACATTGAACAACTGCATCTTTCTCCAATTTAATCGGAACTGCCTGGGGTGATTTTCTTTTGGCAAGAGCAAAAAGGCTTAACAAAAAAGCAAGGGCACAAAGGTTCACAAAAGGTTCAAATTTCACTACCAGAAAGTCTGGCAGGGAAAAACAAAAACCCTACACAACGGAGAAAAAAATGAAAAAGAAACCTGTTGTGCAACTTCCACCGTGTCAGATGCAAGTTAAATACCTCCCAAACCACAGAATCTTTTCCTTTCTGTTAAGCAAGAGGACAAACTGAAAATAGAAAAGGCTAGGTTACTGTACCCTCAAGTCCGACATCAGCTTCTTGTCCAGGGTTTGTTCTAAAAACTGAGAACTAACTTGCAGCATAGATCCCTGGAAGAAAGGGAGAAAAAGGAACATTGGGAGGAAGGTAATTTTGGACATAGTTCAGCAACGTAAATGCTCTGCCTGATGAAGAGATGGATGATATTATACCTGGTCTGGACAGGCTGACAGATAATACTGATAAAAATCTGTAACTGTGCTGCACATTAGTAGTAATTATGTGAAAGAATACCACCCAATGCTCCTGTAATTACCTATGTATCTTTCTCTTTTAAGTTATATTTACACACACATACACACCAGCAACCACAAATGTGTATAAACAGTTTAAATACCCGACCTTGGACCTCATCACACTAGAGCACGGGTCCACTTTAAATCCAGTTGCTGCCTCCTGCAGAATTCTGGGGCTTGTAGCTTAGTGAGACCCAGGATCTGTCTGGCTGAACAGTTTAAACATGCTCTAGTATGATGAGGCACCTACTGTGCAAAATCCTCAATAACCCCAAGTATATCTGCTGTGACCTAAAAGCAGGATATAAATAAAAATTAAAATATACTCATGCATAAATGTTTTAATTAGAGTTAATCTCACAATGCTAATCTAAAACAGTGCAATATTACTTCCTGTCATCATTTTGAGAGGTGGGCTACTATTGAGCCTTGGCAATTAAAGTTATGTCAAACCACGTTAATTCTATAGTGTGAAAACTACTAATTCCAATTATTAGAACTCTTGAATTTTCTGAATACGCAGATATTTTTTTAATGTCAGGAGCGACTTGTGAAACAGCAAGCGTTGCACCCCAGCACTGGATCACCTTGCTCCAACACACACACTGCACCACAACAGGCTTGAGTTTTTCAGTTTATTGATGAAGAATAGCAAAACTTAGTAAAAAGCAGTAAAGAAAGCTATAATCCAATTGAGAGTACAATCCATCAAGCACAGTTCAGAGTGTTCGTAGATAAAAGTGCAGAGTCTCAGAAATAAGCAAAACCGTAGAAACCAGAAAACACGAGCTTCAAATAACAATCCAAACACATGAGACGAGGCATGAACCAAAACCAAGCAAGAGTTGTATCTCCAACAGCGATGTTGCTCTCACTAAAATCTTTCCCCAAATTACAGCTACTTTAAAACCTCCTTGCAACTGAAAAACACATTCCTTTGAACTCTAGCCCCCCCCCCGCCCCCCCCCCCACGCTTGACGCCAACTATCACGGGGTGTCTGAGCCCTGATTTTAATTTCAACCTGGAATTCCTATCTAACACAAACTCATCCTCTTCGTCCCATCTGGATGTTGTTGACAATTCTGATTCAAGTGAAAGTTCATCCTTATCACCAACTTCGGCAGCATCTCTGCTAAACTCAAAGGCATCCACAGACCTGTTTTTCTAAGCTATCAACACTTTCTGAATCCACCTGTATTTCAGAAACATCAACATTCCCAGGGACAAACTGCTGTTCCCCAAATCCCCTTTCTTCATCATCAGGCTGAACCACAACAGAAAGTTGCTTCTAGGGAGGAGGGAACAAGCTTGTTTTCTGCTGCCCTGCAGACTAGGATGCGGAACAATGGCTTCAAACTACAAGAAAGGAGATTCCACCAGAACATCAGGAAGAACTTCCTCACAGTGAGGGCTGTTCAGCAGTGGAACTCTCTCCCCCGGACTGTGGTGGAGGCTCCTTCTTTGGAGGCTTTTAAGCAGAGGCTGGATGGCCATCTGTCAGGGGTGGTTTGAATGCGATTTCCTGCTTCTTGGCAGAGGGTTGGACTGGATGGCCCATGAGGTCTCTTCCAACTCTTCTATTCTATGATTCTATGTGTGAGAGAACTAGCTGTCTACAAGGATGTTGCCCAGGGGACGCCCAGATGTTTGATGTTTACCAACCTTGTGAGAGGCTTCTATCACGTCCCCGCATGAGGAGCTGGAGCTGACAGAGGGAGATCACCAGCTCTCTCCAGATTCAAACTGCCTACCTGTTGGTCAGCAGTCCTGCCAGCACAAGGGTTTAACCCAGACATGGGCACACTAAGGCCTGGGGGCTGGATGCAGCCCCCTGGGTGCCTATCTCAGGCCCTCCTAATTTTCCCTGTCCTCTTGGCATAAGGATGCAGTGGCCCTTATGCAGAAAGGATGGCAGAGGAAGACATGCAGCAGCTGAAAGTGCTCTCAACCACCGCGTGCCTCAACCTCCTCTCGGCATTAGGACAGTGTGGGCAGCTTTGTACTTATGTCAGGAGGTCAGCTGAAGGAAGGAATGCAATGGTTGAGAGCCCTCTGGAGTGCTCTCAGATGTTGCCTGTCTCACCCTCCTTCTGGCATAATGCTGAGAGGACAGCTCGAAGATCAAGGGAGAAGTACTGTATTGAGGAAGGAGAATGGGGCAATTGCCGCACATCTTGTTTTCCTCCCGGCATAAGGATGGAGTGAGCATCCCTGTCCTTATGCCAGGAAGAGAGCCTGAGGATGACCCAGGCCCTGCCCCTCCCTCTCCCAGGCCCTCTTCCTCCCAGGCCCACCCAGCATGTGCCCAGCTACCCTCCCTCCTGGCCTGGTTGGCCACACTCTGCAGCTCCAAGGCTTAACCCACTGCGCCACTGGGAGCTCCAGCAAATGGTATGATCACAAGGATACAATGAAGAAGCACACCTTTTCCATATAAAGGACCCAAGCTCAACAGCTTTTCTTCTTTTACCAAAAAAGAAGAAAAGGGCTCAGCAAAGCCCTATGCAGAAGCAGATCAAAGTCATTTCTAAATAACAAGGAATTAACCTTCTTGTATTTAATGTTCCAGCCAGCAAATTATGTCCTGCTTCCTAACCACTTAAGAATAAAGAGAAGGGCACTTACCAGCAATTTAGCAGCTTGGACTCTCACCACCCACGAGCCATCGCTAACCATATGACAAATTTTGCCAAATGCATCGTCAACTAGACGGATTTCTTCATTGGAGGAAGGGATTGGGACAATTCTACAAGAGGGGAGACAAAGTACTACATGTGTGCTATGTATACAATGCATTGTGTAAAGATTTCGATTCATCTAGCATAAATCTTTGGCTAGGAGGAAGACTATAGAGTTTTTCTTTATAAAACTACAGAAAAATTAATTACGCTAAGTAACAAAATTTGAAAAATATTCTGATCCTGGCTTGGAAGTGTCGTTTCATGTTTAATAATGCAGTCCTTACTATGAAAGTAATTGTTACAACTCCAGACACTTTGTTTTGTCACTGCCACAAACTATTTTGAATTCATTGAGACGCAAATGAGATATTCATTGAAAAACTGTAGCAAAATGTGCTGTAGGATATTCTGCAAAAACACAGTTTTGCAGTTTAATACACCTTTGCCATGTTTTTATGATAGAACCAAATAGGAAATTACATTTATAACCCAGGAACAAAAATCGTGTTACATAGTATTATCTAGAATAACTCACACAATGACTTTTGTAAGGTGCACCTCAGACTTTTGCATGAAATTTTTTTATGGCACAAACAGGCACATGGGAAGAGAACACAAAGGCCTTCCAGTCCAAGCCGTGCAGGAACACACAATCAAAGCATACACATATACAACACAAAATACAGTTTTCAAAGCCCTTGGTCACTCTAGGACAGGAGTGGCCAAGGAACAGGAGCCAGTTTCCATTTCCTAAGATAAGGAACATGCTGCATACTGTAAAACACTGGTGCTCAACCTGTGGGTCCTCAGGTGTTTTAGCCTACAACTTCCAGAAATCCCAGCCAGTTTACTAGCTGTTAGGATCTCTGGGAGTTGAAGGCCAAAACATCTGGGGACCCACAGGTTGAGAACCACTGTTTTAAAATGAAATCAGAAGTGGCTATAACTCCACTTTTGATTTTACTTTTAAAAGGCTAATTGTGGATAAAACAAATTCCAGAATTGCACTTCACTTTGTTTTTAAATATTGCTGCTTCGCAAGTCTTCCAGGAGCATTTATTCTCATAGTTTATCTTTGGTTGTGGTTGACTGCAACTATAAATACTGTTTAACTCTGCTTTTTAATGATACCATTTTCAATTCAGGAAAATCCAGGATTCTGCAAACACTGATGCAGTCTATGCTGCCCAGCTTCCCCTACAGATTTTCAAAATATTGGCCGGACACATGTACAACTAGTCTTCAGAATCTCCTTCCTCACCTTCACGTCATTCTCTGTGGCTAATCTAGCATCCCATACTTACCTTTCTGGATAAAGCTGACTGAGGACCCAGGTGAGCTGAACAGCAGCACTGCGGACCTGTTCGTAGTCATCCGTTAAGAGCTTACATGCCTGAAATGGGAGGTTTAACCACACAATATTTTAATTTGGTGCTATCATTCCATCTCTTTCATGTAGTGTGCAATTTATGAGCCACAAATACATTTAACTAAGTAAAAACACATGTCTCGCAGACTTTCTCCTAAAATTCAAGCCAATATAGCTGTGGTTGGGACCCCAACCATTGTGTAGAATTTGCTCAGCCTCTCACCCCTGCCAAATCCAGACAGTTCTTCAAAATGGCACTTCATATTTTTCCATTTATTCCATTTATAAGCCACCCTCTTCCCATGAGTGGGACTCAAGGCAACCCACAATTAGATCTTCTCCAATTAAACATTCAAGCATGTCATTCTCCTAAATTTGCAGTATGTCCCATTACAGTCTTTCACTGAACACATAAAACACAGCAAATTACCTGGTTGTAAATGGTTTGCTGAAGCTTCAATCCTCTTTCATGGAGCTGGAGCTATAGGGAAAAAATCCAGTTTGTTACTTCCAAAGAAGAAGAATTTTCGAAGAGTCCAAAATATCTCTTCTGAGTCTAAAACAGACAAATGAAGGCCATAAATGTGAAGAAATTGCGCTTTGGACTCAAAGACGGTATTTAGGGGCAAAAATAAAAAAGATAAAGCCATGTGTTTTCCCCATACCTGCTTTAAATGGTCCTGCAAAGAAAGAAGTAAAGTACTTTGGATTACTGCAATGCTCTCTACGTGGGGTTGCCTTTGAAGACGGCCCGGAAACTCCAATTAGAACAATGGGCGGTAGCCAGACTAATAACTGGGGCGGCTTACAGGGAGTGTACCAGCAAACCCCCTGCTAAGCCAGCTCCACTGGCTGCCGATATGCTACCGAGCCCAATTCAAAGTGCTGGTTTTGACCTATAAAGCCCTAAATGGTTCTGGCCCAATCTACTTGTCCGAACGTAGAGCCAGGAAGATCCCTAAGGTCATCTGGAGAGGCCCTGCTCTCAGTCCCGCCTGCCTTGCAAGCACGGCTGGTGAGAACGACGGACAGGGCCTTTTCGGTGGTGGCTCCCCGGCTGTGGAACACCCTCCCCAAAGATATATGACATGCCCCAACCCTTTTGAACTTTAGAAGAGCCCTAAAAACATAGCTATGTGCTCAGGCTTTTAATGAATAAACAACAAAGATGACCTGGACTGATTTATGGCTAAAGCATGAGGATCTTGGATGAAAGGATTTAACCATATGTCTTATATTTTTATATTGTATTTAATTGTTCTTAATGGATTTTAAATATTGTTATGATTTTAACTATGTGTCGGCATCAAATTGTTGCCAATTGTGTAAGTCGCTCTGAGTCCCTTCGGGTGAGAAGGGTGGGATATAAATGTTGGAAATAAATAAATAAATACTTTGCAAAATGTTTTCTGGAAAGTTAGCCATGTACAGTACATACCTCCACAGTTTCATTTCTAACAAAATACTAGCTTTGCCTGGCCACGCGTTGCTGTGGCTTATGCTTTCAGAGTGTTGCTCTTTATTTACTGTCCTGATTTTAGAGATTATATTGTTCTGTATTATTATTAATCGCTTTGAATGCGATTTCCTGCTTCTTGGCAGAATGGGGTTGGACTGGATGGCCCATGAGGTCTCTTCCAACTCTACTATTCTATGATTCTATATCACAGTAATTATTACATATTATATTTATAATCTTATATTATCTGTTTAGAAGTGGATTATATGAGGCCCCTTCTTCATAGCTGTATAAAATGCACACTGAAGTGGATTATATGGCAGTGTGGAGTCCAGATAATCCAGTTCAAAGCAGATAATATAAGATTATAAATGGGTTATATAGCTGTGTGGAAGGGCCTTGACTCTACACTGCCATATAATCCAGTGCAAATTAGATAATCTGTGGAAGAGGCCTAAGTGAGGCCTAAGTCTGCCTGTCCCCTGGGATGAGTTGGTTGCTAGGAGTGGGCAGAGATTAGTCCTCTAACTGGCAGCAATTGGATAAAAACAATTATTCCTTTCCCTCTAATTAGGACTTTATTTTTCTTTTCTTTTTGTTGTATCAACCTAGAGGCGTGGATGATGGGTTGTGTTGTCAAATTTTGAGGTTGGGGTGCCTGTAGTTTTGTTGTTTTGTTGGTTGCCGTGATGCCATCACTCATTTATATATATAGATGGCCTCTCTAGGTATTTTCTAGGTCCTCTAGCAGGACTCTAGGTATTCTTAGGGCAGAGATCTTTCATTTCAATAGTGTTTACTATTACCCATGGTTTTGCATCTGGGAACATATTCCCCATAGATACAAGGTCATAATGTACTTCAGAGACTGCGTACTTTTTAAATACTTGGTACAAAATTGCCCAAATTGATAGCAACTACTGCTGCCCATATTCACCTCAGTTCTGTTTCAATCCCCATTATAGCACTGGCATACACATCCTTTGATATCACCTACCCTTGTGATTTCTACTCCTTTCTCTGAGGCCCCTTCCACACAGCTGAATACAATCCCACAATATCTGCTCTGAACTGGGATATATGGCAGTGTGGACTCAGATATTCCAGTTCAAAGCAGATGTTGTGAGTTATTCTGCCTTGCTATTCTGGTCATATGGCTGTGTGGAAAGGCCCTGAGAACCTCCTGGAATCAGAATTTGTCATCTTGAGTCAAAATAGCTACTTCATTCCCATAATGTGTAAAGCTTCAATCACCTATTCCTATTACAACAATGATTTTGCTTCCTCGGGAAGGATGGCCTGATTAGATGCATGGCCCCACAGGAGGTTTCAATTTAGGATTTTCAATTTCTGCCACGCACCACCCACACATACCATAGCTTTTATAGCTGCAGTCCTAACCCGAGGGTCCTGGTCATTAAAGTGATCTCCTATTATCTTCTGGACATCTTTAGCAGGCTGGCCATCGGGTTCTTTCAAGGACCCTTTTTCCACAGTTCCAAGGCAGCCAATCAGCAAGAGGCATTTGTTTCTTACACCATGGGAGGAATCAGTCAGGTGCTAAGGAAGAGAGGGGAACATACCATTTATTTACTTACTTACATATTTATATCCTGGCCTATATAATAGAATCTTAGGCCAACATACAATAAATGTTCTTAATAAATTAAACAATATAAAGCTTTTTTTTAAAAAATCTAACAGATTAAGATCACACTAAGCAATCTAAGTTAAAACTAGTTAAAATCACTAAAATAATAAATTAGCCCTAGTTTTCCGTGCCATTTTTGTTTTTATGAGAGGAATATTATTGAACAGTCGCTTCCCCTATAAAGGAAAATGATTCTGGATATTCTTGTCCTTGGTTCAAACTGAATCTGAGTGACGGTTCACACAGATATTGTCTCTCATGGTCCTCTAGTAGCCTGGAGCCAGACAGAATTTCCAGATAAAAAATTGCCTGAAAATCACAACCAAAGTTCTCCAGAATGCCTGCAAACATCTGAAAACCCAGCTGTTCAATCCACTTCAGAACTCCAAATACCCTCAAATATTACAGTCACCAGAGTGAAAACATGATATGGCTCCTATACCTTTAATGGTTGAGTATGGGCCCTTCCCCACAGCCTATAACCTAGAATATCAAGGCAGATAATCCACAATATCTGCTTTGAACTGGATTATCTGAGTCCACACTGCCATATGTTCCAGTTCAAAGCAGATATTGTGGGATTTTCTGCTTTGATATTCTGGGTTATATGGCTGTGTGGAAGGGCCCTGAGTCCATGCTGCCATATAATCCAGTTCAATGTGGATTGTATACAGCTGTGCGGAAGGGGCTTAAAAGTGGGAGTTTCAGCAGGTGCTGTTTGCTATCAAGTAACAAGCAATATCCACTAAAATCCCCTCTGATACAGGAACCACCTCCAGTTCCTACTGGCCAACCTATGAACTACCTTCTTTCCACTCCATCTCTCATTCAGTGGCACTATTTATTTATTTATTTATTTATTTATTTATTTATTTACAGCATTTATATTCCGCCCTTCTCACCCCTAAGGGGACTCAGGATGGATCACATTACACATATAGGCAAACATTCAATGCCTTTTAACATAGAACAAAGACAGACAAACATAAGCCCCGAGCGGGCCTCGAACTCATGACCTCCTGGTCAAAGTGATTCATTGCAGTGATTCATTGCAGCTGCTCTCCAGCCTGCACCACAGCCTGGGCCTACTACGGTTATCAAGGAAAAACAGAACAAAAAGGTATTCTGGCATGCTTACAAGTGTGTAGATAGAAAATTGGGCCCTATTCTCTGCGCAGTTGTCAACCCGATTTTGCTTTTGTACCCTCCAGTTTCCAACTATCCCCACAAGATATAATCCTGGCTGTCCTTATTAGTTCCTCTGCAAGGACTGAAAGCCAATGCTTTGTTCAACTTACCATAGCTTTATTAATTATTATTATTATTATTATTATTATTAAAATAAATTATCTGGTTCAAAGGATTTGGCTCTTGGGACCAGCCAGAAATGAGAACAAAGATGGCAGTCACAATATGAGGGAGCAAGCAAAGCCAGAGAAGAACTAGGTACTGGTACAAGCATCCCTTTTTCAACATGTTTGGTCTAGAAGTGCCCATCACATCCCTAAGATCAATTCACTTTTTTCCCACTGGTTCACACTGCTAGTTACCTTGCAGGCAACATCTACCAGGCGCACACGCACTGCAAGGCTGTCTTGGAGCTTCTTCCCAATCACCAGTAAGGTATCCAGCAGCTGAGCAAGAACCTGGTGTGACTCTAAGAACAATAATAAATACTAATATTAAGGTTTGCATTCATTTTTGTCCCAGAATGGATATATACAAAAACAGAGGTTTTCAAAGGTATACAACACAAGAAAACTTGGGGACCATAATGTATACAGTCATTAACTAATCAGCCCCAGATGTTTTTTAATAATCTATCCTGTATTTATTATGGCCTTACCATTTATGTGTTTTAAATGCAATTTTTATCCTTGTATTGTTGTTTTAATTGATTGGCTTTAACTGTTATAATATTCTTGTTTCATATTGTATTACTGTTTTATCTTTTTTATATTGTAACTTGTATTATGTTGCTGTTTATTTTGTCCTTATGTAGTTTGGGCCTCTGCTCCATGTAAGCCGCCCTGAGTCCCCGCGAGGAGATGGTGGCGGGGTATAAATAAAATTATTGTTATTGTTATTATTATTATTATTTCAGCTGTAAACAGGGTATGAGTAACTGAGGGGGGCAAAAAGATGGAGAAAGGAAATGTATTATTCTCCTCTCCAGTAGTAGTCGTAGTTGCCGATGGAAGGATGAATATACATTTGTCCCAACATGGAACACAAGGAAGTTTACAAAGATTAAAACAAAACAAGAAAATCTGTATTGCACCCCAATATTGGAAACAAGTCATCTGAAAATGAAAGAATAAATCTTTGGCCAAATCCAGCTGGCAGAAATAAAACTTTATTCCTTTGGCCAGAGGGGGGAAATGGAACTAAATATAAAGTAGTTCGATGCATATATTGATAACAGCATCTGACACAAATAAACCCAAAGTTCAATCTGGACATATTCCAATTTCTTATCAAACTCCACTGGAAAAATCTTACATACTCTCATTCTGAAGTGTGTTAATGGCATCATCCAAAATGCAGTCGGGGGAAAAGCCTGGAGTCTTTGACAGCAAGCCCAGCAAAGAAGCAATCTTCAGTCTGACAGAAGGATCATTCTCCTATAGAGATAAAAAACAACAACAGGAAATCTGAATGATTTCAGTATTCCTGCCATCTCATTGAATGTGATTCCAACTCAAATGATGTTTGCAGTTAGGAAGGGACAGATCTTAGATCTCAAGACATATCAGATAGTAGCTTCCGCCAGTCCCTGGCAACATGAGCTACAGTCAGGAACTGTGAAGGCTGAAGTCTGGGTGCTTTACAAACAGAATTTTATAACACCAAGATTTCTTAAAAGTGGAAAATAAAAAGGGAAACTAAAGAATATAGGAGGACATTCTCATACACTGCCAAACTGACCACAGACAGTATGCTATTAATTTTAATCAATTTCTTTAAAAAAAACAACTCAAAAGACGCCACTCTCAGGCCCCTTTTACACTGACACATAATCCAGTTCAAATAGATAATCTGGATTTTATATGGAAGTGTAGAAGGGTCCTTATTCATTTGATCAATTCATTCAAGTTCCACTGAAAACATACTTAATGATACATATAAAAATACAATTTTTATTAATTATACTATATAACATAAACTATACTGGAACAGTTTAAAACCCTACCCAAAACAGAGGAACAAATTAACGTACTAAATCATCCAAGCACATTAAAAAAACTATTGACTGCTGCCAAAAGACTGCTTGAACAGGAAGGTTGATGCCTACCAGCCAAATCAAACCTCATTTAAAAGGAAGTTCTTTAATCTAGTAGCAATCACCAAGGATCTTAACTCTGAAAATAAATTACAGAGCTTGAATGTTAACTGCCAGAATCTCAGAGTCAGCATGAACACTACCAATGGTGGCTGGTGGATTCTTGGAGTGCTAGGTGGATCTATACAGCCATATAATCCAGTTTCTGAATCCAAATTATTTGCTTGGAACTGGATTATATTAGTCTACACCACTTTAATTGTAACGGCTCAATGCTATGGAATTATGGAAGTTATCCCAAGGTCTTTAGCCTTCTCTGCCAATGTAAGATGGTGCCTCACCAAACTACTATTCCAAGAATTCCACAGCATTGAGCCACCACGGCAATCAAACTGCAGGATCTACTCATTTCACCTTGTAATAATGCTCCAGCAAGATTCGGACCACTCCTTCCACACTTTCTGCTTCCACTGGCTTCCTGGCAAATTGCAGCAGGTATTGCAGAGCATCTGCTGGTGAAGTCGCCTTGCACAGATCCACATGGAGTGCTGCTGACTTACTTGGTTTGGTCAGCCGGAGTTTCTTAGCAGAAATCTCTTCATGTTGTTGCTGCTATAACAATAAACTGTGTTTCAGAAAAGAAAGGAGGCAGGCAACACCAAATGATACTCCACACATTATTCTGTAAACGTTGCCTTGTTATTATAACCATCAAGACTCCTGGTTCCCAACGTGGGGCACACGCCTTACAGGGGAGCAATTTGATTTTAATATGGACAATTTGAGAATGAGTTAATAACAGTGAATTAATTGCATTTCCTATGGTTCTAGGAAGCCTCATCTACAGTATATAAATATATATATATTGTGACAGACACATTTTTAAAATTAAAATCAGAATGTACACATGGTCAGCTGATGACAATGGAAAGGGGGGAAGCCCCTTATAGAAAGCAGTGGAGAGAGAAGAGTGAAGGGGAGAGAACAGAAACAGAAGGTCACTTTCCTTCCAAACACCCCCAACTCCTCCTCTCAGTGTTCCTTTAACAAGACAACAATTCGATGCCGTTCAAACTTAGGACAATACAAATTCAAAATACATATAAATCAACACCTCATGTGAAACAACACCTGATATAAAACAACAGTAATGATAAAACAGTATTAAAACCCAGCTATATTAAGAACCAGCTCCATCTCATTGCCATAGACAGAATCCATTGCCATTTAACATGATTATTAATTGTCTTCCCCAAAAGCAGTTGTTCCCAACCTTTGGGCCTCCAGGTGTTTTGGACTTCTGCTCTCACAGTTCCTAACAGCTGGTAAGCTGTCTGGGAGTTGGTCCAAAACACCTGGATGCCCAAAGATTGGGAACCACTGCCCAAAAGTTTCCTTACAGATAAAATTTTTCTTTGCTTTCTGAAGGAAAGCAGGGAGGGAGCCATTCTGGTGTCCTTGGGTAGGGAATTCCAGAGCCGAGGGACCACTGTTAACTGGCACTTGATCGTTGGCTGTCTGGAATTTCCGTTTCTGAGTAGTGTTCTTTATTCACTGTCCTGCTTCTAGTGCTTTTTTAATACTGGTAGCCAGATTTTGTTCATTTTCATGGTTCCCTTCTTTCTGTTGAAATTGTCCACATGCTTGTGGATTTCAGTGGCTTCTCTGTGTGGTCCGACATGGTGATTGTTAGAGTGGTTTGACATTTCTGTGTTCTCAAATAATATTCTGTGTCCAGATTGGTTCATCAAGTGCTCTGTTATGGCTGATTTCTCTGGTTGAGTTAGTTTGCAGTGGCTTTCATGTTCCTTGATTCGTGCCTGGGCAATGCTGCTGTGTTTGTTGGTCCCTATGTAGACTTGTCCACAGCTGCATAGTATACGGTAGACTCTTTCAGAGGTGAGAGGATCCCTCTTGTTCTTTGCTGAACGTAGCATTTGTTGAATGTTCTTAGTGGGTCTGTAGATAGTTTGCAGGTTGTGTTTCTCCATAAGCTTTCTTATGCGGTCAGTGGTTTCCGTGATGTATGGTAAGAACACTTTTCCTCTGGGTGGATCTTTGTCTTTTCTTTTTTGGCTTGTTCTTGGTCTTGTAGCTCTTCTGATGTCTGTTGCAGAATACCCATTGGCCTGTAAGGCCTAGTTTTCAGATGCAGGTGAAATGTCAAGAGAGAATGCTGCCTGAAAAACTCACAGCAACTCAATAATAGCCTTGCATTTTGCTTCTCCACATGGGTCACACAGTTCCCTTTGTCAATCAGTATGGTTAACTGCATAGAGATAGCCAGACCTTTGTTGCCTGGAGGCATTCTCTGTTTGGGAGGTGTTAACTGGCACTTGATTGTTTGGTGTCTGGATTTCTCCTGTTTCTGAGTGGTGATCCTTATTTACGCCCTATTGTCTATTTTACTTTATAGTATTTTTACTCCTTAGCCTCTAGGTTCGCCTTCTCCAGCACTTTAATGGGATAATTCTTCTAATTTGCATCATACACTATTTGCACTTTTCTGGCCCACTCCTCTTTTAGGAGCCAATCCAGGTTTTTACCAAAGTATGTTTATTGTTATATGTGATTTTATGTTTTTGATTTGTTTTCTACTGTTGAGTTTTATATTGTTTGTGTGAGCTGCCCCGAGTCCCCTCAGGGAGATGGGGTGGGGTATAAAAGTAAAATTATATTATTATTATTGACTTGATTCTGGTGTTTTTTTTTAATACTGGTAACAAGATATCCATTTTCATGGTTTCCTCCATATTATTCATTATTTCATGGTTTCCTCTATATTATTTGAGAACACAGAAATGCTGGACCACTCTAACAACCACCATGTCAGACAACACAGAGAAGACTTTGAAATCCATAAGCGTGTGAACAGTTTCAACAGAAAGGAGGAAACCATGAAAATGAACAAAATCAGGACAGTAAATAAAGAACAGCACTCTGAAAACAGGGGAATTCCAGACAGGAAACAACCAGGGCCATCTAACCCCTCCCAACAACGGATCCCCCCAGGCACGAAGCAGCCAGGCTTTGAAGCTGCGAGGCTATTAAATGCTAATCGGTCTGGTCAATTGCAACATTCACACTTGCTTCAAGCAGAGAAGGGTTCTTTCTCCCACCCTGGATATTCCATAAATATATAAACACTCCACTTGCCTCACTGCCAACAGAACCTCAGAAGATGCCATTAGCCACAGATGCAGGCGAAACGTCAGGAGAGAATGCTACTGGAACGTGGCCATACAGCCCAAAAAACTCACAGCAACCCAGCGATTCCACAGATACATATACAATCAAGGCCCCCGCCCCCAGTCCCCGTCCCAAAAGACCCTCTCGGTTACCTGGACAACCACTTTGCTGAACTCTTCGTACACTCGCTTCTTTAAGTGCGCCGCCATCTTGGACCGAAGCATCAGTACTCGAGTTTCGCTTTTCCGTCACAAATGGCCCTTCGCAGCCACCGTAGCCGTCTTTCCCTTGATTAAAAAAGGGTTCAAGAGACCTGCCTTCGAAAGTGCTTCACTCAACCATGACTTCAGGTTTCCAGTTGAAGAAGTTAGGATCACTGAGTGGAAATGAGAAACATGGCTCAAAATGAAGTAAAACCTCTATTTTTGGATTATTATTATTTTTAAATCTAATTTAATTTTGTAAGTTAACAGATGACCATTTTGGGTGGAATATCCAGGGTGGGAGAAAGAACTCTTGATTAGCATTGAAAGCTTCAAAGCCTGGCTGCTTCCTGCCTGAGGGATTCCAGGCTTTGAAGCTGCAAGGCTATTCAATGCCAATCAAGGTGGCCAATTGCAACATTCACACTTGCCTTAAATAGACAAGAGTTCTTCCTCCCACCCTGGACATCATTTCACAGATATATAAACCCCACGTGCCTACTTTCCAACAGACTTCACAACCTCTGAGGATGCCTGCCATAGATGTGGGTGAAACGTCAGGAGAGAATGCTTCTGGAACATGGCCATACAGCCTGGCAAATGCACAGCAACCCAGTGATTTCGGCCATGAACACCTTCGACAACCCATTATTGCTATTATTATTATTCCAGTGATAAAAGGTGATAAGGTGCACAAGAAACCATTCCTACTCGTCTTCATTAATCTTTTACAATTGCATTTCACTCTTTATTATTCATATCTGGATTGTTCTAATATTGTAAGTGATTTCATTCTATTTCTAATATATTTTTTGTATGTTGTAATTGAATTATTTTACATTGTGAGTCTTTCTAAGTCCCAATTTTCAATGCAAGGTGATGAATCAGTGTTGTTTCTATGTATTTATTATTAATGATAATGCAGTTAAGATTACTCTTGTCCTTTTTAGAGAGTGGAAAGTTCGAAGGTTGCGAAACAGCATGGTTTTACTTATTTTTTTTGTATGTTTTAATTTAATTCTTTTACATTGAGAGTCTTTTTTTATTATTCCCAATTTTGGACGCCAAGCAATATATCAATATTGTTTCTATGTATTTATTATTAATAATATTAAGAATAATACAATTAATATTATTGTTGTCCTTTTTTAGAGAGTCAAAAGACCAAAGACTGAGAAGCAGCATGGTTTGAACATTGGATTAATGGGAGATTTAAGAATTAGGCTACAGTTGTGATGATGCTATGGCATTGAGCCATGGCAGCTGTGTCGTCGCGCCTGAGGCTATAACTCTTAGTGAAAGAGACATGGACGTGACACCTTTCCCCAGGGGATTGCTTCTTGCCCTCCTTTAGGAAAACTGGAACTCCTAAGGACCAAAACACTGTAGATAACTCAAAACTGGTTTTATTGTTCACAAAAGGTTATCTCAATAAGCTGGAAGTTTCAAAGGGGTAAAGGAAAATATACATTGCAGTCTTTGGTTGTCTTAAGTCCAAGGAGTTCTGCAGCTGAGAAGCTTTTCCAGGTCCCTCTTTCTCAATGGCTGTGAATGCCGGAGCAATCCTCAGCCTCAGTCCAAATGGCCTATGTTTGAAGACACAGAGTCTTCCTTTGGTGCCAAAGAACCAAAGAATTTGAAGGCGCTTGAGACTCCTCAACGTCATCCAGGTTGGTCCTGAACATGAAGCATAAGTCTCAAGGGTAAGAACCTCAGAATTGGTGCTGAAAGGTAACTTAATCAAGGGCTTTTAGAGCCAAGTGTCTCTCTCACGTCCTTCTGGTAGAAAGCTTGATGGAAGGAAACACTGACCCACTCCAGGAAAGGGTGGAGTCAAACAATTGACTGGTGCAAACAACATCAATTGACAGCTATAAATAACCAATCAATCCAACTACATTTACAAGGTAAAGGGAAAATCAGGCATGATACAACAATTCAAATCTTGCAACTTACAGTTCGACATATAGATGGCGCCACTCGCGCCGTCACAGCAGCTAAAGTGGTGTCAAACTGCACTCATTCTACAGCAGGGGTCCCCAAACTATTTAAGCCGGGGGCCGGTCCACAATCCTTCAGACTGTTGAGGGGCCGAATTATCATTTGAAAAAAAATACGAACAAATTCCTATGCACACTGCATATGTCTTATTTGTAGTGCAATACAACAATAACAATTAAAGAACAATACAATATTTAAAAATGAAAACAATTTTAACCAACATAAACCTATCAGGATTTCAATGGAAAGTGTGGGCCTGCTACTGGCCAATGAGATAGTCAGGTTAATTATGATTGTTGTTGTTGTGTGCCTTCAAGTCATTTCAGACTTTGGACGAGCCTAAGTCTAAAATTAATTATTTATTTACTACCTTTATTTACTACATTTATATCCCACCCTTCTCACCCCGAAGGGGACTCAGAGCAGCTGTATGTACATACAATATATTATATTATTAACATAGCACAATATTAGCATTATATATTACTAGATTGAACTATACCACTATACTGTAATATTATATGTAATATATAACATATAATTAATATTATTATATGGTATTATTATTAGTATTATATTGTATAACATTATAATATTACTATCAAGATTATATGTATATACAATATATTACATTATATTATTAAAATTGATATAAAAATATTATATTATAAAATTGAGGGCGGCGGCCAGGTAAATGACCTTGGAGGGCCGCATCCGGCCCCCGGGCCTTAGTTTGGGGACCCCTGTTCTACAGTGTAATCTATGCACCTTCAAGTTGCCTTTGAGTTTCATAAGGTTTTCTTAAGGAAGGAATATTCAGAGGTGGTTTTGTTCTGGAAGTACTAGCCTGCAGCATTTGGGGAGAAAGGACAAACACATCTTGTGTTGTTGTTGTTGTTGTTGTCTGCTGATTTATGGCAAGCCTAATGTAAGATATGTTGGGGGGGGATGTTTTTGCCTTCCTCTGAGGCTGAGAGAGTGTGACTTGGTCACCCAATGGGTAGGAGCCTCCAGTGGCGCAGTGGGTTAAACCCTTGTGCTGGCGGGACTGATGATTTGAAGGTTGGGTTGCTGACCTGAAGGTTGCCGGTTCAAATCCAACCCCGGGGAGAGCGCGGATGAGCTCCCTCTATCAGCTCCAGCTTCATGCGGGGACATGAGAGAAGCCTCCCACCAGGATGGTAAAAACATCAAAAACATTTGGCTGTCCCCTGGACAATGTCCTTGCAGATGGCCAATTCTCTCACACCAGAAGCGACTTGCAGTTTCTCAAGTCCCACATGACACGAAAAAAACCCAATGGGTTTCCATGGCTGAACTGGGATTTGAACTCTGGTCTCCGGAACAGTAGTCCAATCCTCAAACCACTATGCCATGCTGGCTCTTCTTCTGTGTATACATGTCTTTACATTGTTAGTAGTTGTAGTTTTCCAAGAACTACACCAGTACCAAAAGTACTGGTGTTTTAGCAAACTACAGCTCCCATAGCTTTGAGTCATGGAAGCTAAAATGGTGTGAAACTGCATTCATTCAACAAGTGTAAATGCACTGCTGGACTGCCAGCCAGGAATAGTCTGGATAGGATAGAATTAGTTATTAAGAACTTTAGATCTACCATTTATATTGCTATGTTCACCTATAGCAATAAAACTATGCAACACGATTTTTGTTCCTGGATTAGAAATATAATTTCCTAATTGGTTCTATCATAAAAATATGGAAAAGGTTTATTAAACTGCAAAAAACTTTGCTTTTTGCAGGACACCCTGTAGCACATTTTGTTACAGTTTTTCAATGAATATCTCCTCGAGTCTCGGCCAATTCAGCATAGTTTGTTTATCGCAGCCACAAAAACAAAGTTTCTGTAGTATAACAATTACTTTAAAAGTAAATACAGTAGAGTCTTGTGCCGTCCGCCGGACAATAAAAAACTATAAAACTGAAACGTGCTGTCCTTTATCCGGGCGAACTGCAAATCCCTATAAGCTGTCCTATAGATATTGAACGACTGAGTCTGGATAACTTCAAAAAAGGATGTTTATTCATACAAGGTTGTAAACCTGGCACAGATCTTAAAGTTGCAGAAAATGAAACAAATTTCTATAGGTTTTAGGTACAGAATTATCCCTGGTTCCAGAAAGCAAAGGTGATTATAAAACCACTATACCCTAATCACGCTGCCTATATTAGAAGGAGAAACTCTTTCCTTCCCTATCTTTACAGCAAAGATTAGTTCTAGAAGCGACAGAATAACCCTGCTCCTCCAACTAGATTTCCTATTCCAGATCAATATAATTCAATACTTATCTAATTTGGATAGGCTTAGATTGGCCTGGTTTTGAGGATGATTTGTCCCAGTTAGCCTTGCACAGCTCCAGCACGTTGGAAGACTATAGCCAGAATGAAGCTCCAAAATGGAGACTAGACCCTGGTAAAAAGGGCGGTCCTAAGATGTTGCATTCTTTGACCAATCACTGCAAAGAAAACTGCAGCCAGCTCTTGCAGATTCCAAGCCACTTTTCCTAGGCTATTGCAGCCAGAGGCTCAAACAAAATGTAAAGGAGGGAAAACAAACAAATGACCAATAGGTAAGGCAAACCATCGTCCTGGGGGACGGAACAAGTCTCACTTATCCAAGCTAAACGGGCTGTCAGAAGCTTGGATAAGCGAATATCTTGGATAATAAGGAGGGATTAAGAAAAAGCCTATTAAACATCAAATTAGGTTATGATTTTACAAATTAAGCACCAAAACTTCATGTTATACAACAAATTTAACAGAAAAAGTAGTTCAATACGCAGTAATGTTATGTTATAATTACTGTATTTACGAATTTAGCACCAAAATATCATGATATATTGAAAACATTGACTACAAAAATGGCTTGGATTATCCAGAGGCTTGGATAAGCGAGGTTTGGATAAGTGAGACTCTACTGTACCACACAATTAAACAGGAAATAACATTTCAAACCAGGAATGGAATATTTTCCAAATTTTGTTACATAGTGTAATTTGCCAGCGTTCAATGTCCAGCAGAGTTTTGGAATTAAATTCCAGAATAAAATACTAAGTAGCATGTATTTTACAGTTGTATTACAGGCCAATTCAGGCAGAAACTAATGTAAATGTGATATGAGTTGTACTAGGAATTGTCAAGTCAGGAATTTGGTATTATGTTCTTTAAATACTGCAGCCTATACAAAAATTAATTCTCAAATTAAAACAAAAATATTAAAAACTCAATAGATATATCTTTTTATTATTTTAAAAGGGGGCAAAGTCAACCTAGTCAAAAGTTAAGCTTAGCTCGACATTTTTCTTCATAACCCCAAATCCAAAGTTTGGATCCCCAAAAGCACTCTTTACATGCTCAGTAACACACTCTTCCAGCATTGAAATATGAGAATGGAAACAAGATCTGGGGCTAAAGTGGTCCTTAGAGGAAATTAAACCACATTTTAGGATGCTTAAATGATACTAGATAGTATATAACTTTGTTTATTTGTAATTGTAAGTTTCTAAAGTCATCTTGTATCAACGCTCTGCTCCTTCATTGTTCAGTTTTTGGCACAAATGGGAAAAAATTGGATGAAAATACGTATTTAGTCTGCTTAAGGATTAAATTCCAGTTTTGTGTAACAGATGTGAGACACTTCAATGGAAGACAATAGTCATGATGTGGCTTGAAAGTAAACATTAGCTCACCCGGGGCATGTGATTTGTTCAAATAGCCCCAGAGAACAAGAATAATAAACAGAACACACAGCTGTTTTGAGTAATTCAAATAAGTATGGAGGTTGCAAGGGTGCATCTACACTGTAGAATAAATGCAGTTTGACTCCACTTTGACTGCCATTGGAGTATTGGAGCCTTATCAAACTCCAGCTCCTATGACTCCATGGCATTGAACCATGGCATTTAAAGTGCTGTCAAACTGCATTGATCCGACTATAGATGCACCGTATGTCCCAGGAGAGATTGAACTGAGTAATATATATATGTAATATATATATGACCGTCTACACCAGGTCATACCCAGCCTCTTACAACCCTTTCTGCTTATCTTTGTGGCATGAGAACAGTCATATTAACTCCAAGCCCTGGCATTTTTATGGTTTTAGCCTTTATGAGGAACCTTTACCATGCATTCCTAGGTGTGTGTGTGTGTGTGTGTGTGTGTGTGTGTATATATATATATGCATACATACATACATACATATATGTATGTATGTATGTATGTATGTATGCATGCATGCCTAGGAATGCATGGTAAAGGTTCCTCATAAAGGCTAAAACCATAAAAATGCCAGGGCTTGGAGTTAATATGACTGTTCTCATGCCACAAAGATAAGCAGAAAGGGTTGTAAGAGGCTGGGTATGACCTGGTGTAGACGGTGTCTGCAAAATCATTATCTAGTGAGGCAGAGCAAGGGAAGCTTCAGTAACTTTGCTATCTGTACTACAACTCTCACAATCCCTTATCACTGGCCATGTTAAATGGAGTTGATGGGAGTTGTAGTCTAAACCATCTGCAGGAGAGAAAGCTTCCATAATCTTTCAGTAGGTTGTTGCTGTGTGTCTCAAAGTCATTTGCCAACTTATGGAGAACCTAAGGCGAAACTATCACAAGACTTTCTTGGCACGATTTGTTCAGAGGAGGTTTGCCTTCACCTTCCTTTGAGGCTGAGAGAGTGTGATTTGCCCAAATCGGTTTCTATGGCCAAGTGGGGATTTGAACCCTGGACTCTAGTGTCCTGATCCAACACTGAAGCCACTACACCACACTGGTCAGAATTTATTTATTTATTTATTTACAGTATTTATATTCCGCTCTTCTCACCCCGAAGGGGACTCAGAGCGGATCACATTATACACACATAGGGCAAACATTCAATGCCCATAAACACATCAAACAGAGACCGAGACAGACAGACGCAGAGGCAATTTAACCTTCTTCTGAGGGGATGTTCGATTCTGGCCACAGGGGAAGCAGCTGCTTCATCATCCACTCTGACGGCACTTCCTCATTCCAACATCATAAATTAGTTAAACTTGCCTCCTCACTTTTATAAGTAGTACCTTATTTCCTACTTGATAGATGCAACTATCTTTCGGGTTGCTAGGTCAGCAATGAGCAGGGGCTATTTTTAATTTTTAATTGACGGGACCCCACCACGGGCTGGCCTTGAACTCATGACCTCATGTTCAGAGTGATTTATTGCAGCAGGCTGCTCAACAGCCTGCACCACAGCCCAGCCCCAAGAATCTTATTGCTTTCCATATATTATTGGACTGGAACTCCCAGCAGCCCTAGGAAGCAAAACCAGTGGTGAGGAAGGCTGGGAGCTGCAATCCAAAAACATATGGATGCCGAACAGATTCTTCAAACATGTAGAGCAAATTAACGTTTCCAGGTTCGACAATGCGACTCTATGATTAACATCTGCCAAAAGTTGCATTGAAGGATCTAGGCTGCATCTACATTGTAAAATTAATGCAGTTTGATACCACTTTAACTGCCATGGCTGAATGCTATGGAATCCTGGAAGTTGAAGTTCCACAAGGTCTTTATTAGCCTTCTCTGTCAAAGAGTGCTGGTGCCTCACTGAACTATTCGTGCCAATTTTTATCATGTCAGAAACAACTTAAGAACATACTGCAAGTCGCTTCTGGTGTGAGAGAATTGGTCGTCTACAGAGACGTTGTCCAGGGGACGCGCAGATGTGTTACGATCCTCCTGGGAGGCTTCTCTCATGTCCCTGCAAGCTAGAGCTGACAGACGGGAGCTCACCCCATCTCATCTTCAAACTGGCAACCTTCAGGTTGTTACCAGGTGAGAGTATAGCGGAATCAGTAGCGTCCAGTTAACACCATGTGCAAAAGACTCAGACCAGGCAGAGGAATTTAAAAGAACAAAGGAAACTTTACTCTTGCTTGTTGAGTTGAAATCAAACAGTTCTGCAATCGTACAATGTCCATGTAGTTGCATAAGATCAATAACTAATCAATCAGCATCAAATATATACAGCATAGCACATTCAAAATACTACTTGACCGTAGCTACAGAGCATTTCTTTCCTGTGCTCTCTCTTGAAGCTCAAATTCCCAACTGACAATCTCAGCCACCTGCCAGCAAACAGATACATTGTTTTAGGCGTGGCTTTGCCTCTGCAAAGCTGAGCTCTTTTGCAGAGTTCCCTTGCAAACAACTTTTTCAAGGATTTCTTTACACACACACACATAGCAATTTGGCGCAATACAGGTCAGCATCCCAACCTTCAGGTCAGCAGTCCAGCCGGCACAAGGGTTTAACCCATTGCGCCACTGTGGCTCCATGATTTCATAACCATGATTTCATAGCAATGAGCCATGGCAGTTAAAGTGCTATCAAACTACATTAATTCTACAGTGTACTGTAGTTGCACCCGTAGAGATCCCTAATCTCAATGAATAGGGAGGCCTGACTGTATTGGCTTTTCTGCTACCACCAAGTGAAGGCAAACCTGTAGAAAAAGTCATTGGATTTGAAGCGGAAGCCTTTCTCCATAGTGTAGGCCTGGAAAGTGATCTGGTAACCTTTGGCTTCTATGTCCATTTTGATGCAGTCCAGCAGATCGGAGATGCTGGGTGAGGCGTTCCAGGGACCAAACCTGACCACGGACTTCTTGTACGTGTCCAAACTGTTGAAGGTGTCGTGGCACCGGGCGAGGTCCTCCTCCGTCTTCACCGCACAGACCATGACGTTGGATCGGCGGGCGGCCACCGCTTCGGCCCGGGCAATGCGGATCATCAGCTCAATGTTCTCGGTGTAGCTGGGAACTCTGGCGAGGAACTGTTTCCTGGCCACCAACTCCCCGAAGATCGGAGGGGAATCCTCCAGCTGCTTGATCAACGGCTGGATGTCGTAGAAGAGGGCTTCCTTGTAGACCTCCTGGAAGCATTGATTGGGAACCTGGTTGCTCCGCAGGTATTCCAAGACGTACTTGAAATAAGTGCCGGGACGGTCAATGAAGTATCTCCCTTTGGAGTCAGTGCGAAGTTTGGACTGGCCGCCGGCAAACATCTCAGCCAGTTTGGAGCCAGGATGTTTCTTCAAGGTGCTCAAGGTGGTCGTGAACATCTCCCCACCGACGTTCAGCTCTACGACTTGCTAACAAAAATGAAGGGAAGGAGGGAATAACATAGATTAGATTTAATACAGAGAGAAATAGTGATGCCCAGAACTGAACAACAGCTGCTACATCTGGTATTGACTCATGTTCAACTTCTGGTTTTAGGAAGACCCCTAGATGCCTTTGACCTGGACTATTGTCAAAAGGACATGGGCCGGGCTGTGGCGCAGGCTGTTGAGCAACCAGCTGCAGTCAGCTGCAACAAATCACTCTGACCAAGAGGTCATGAGTTCGAGGGCAGCTCGGAGCCCCGCGTTTGTCTTGTCTTTGTTCTATGTTAAGGCATTGGATGTTTGCCTTATATGTGTAATGTGATCCGCCCTGAGTCCCCTTCGGGGTGAGAAGGGTGGAATATAAATACTGTAAATAAATAAATAAATAAATAAATAAATATTGTCAAGCCCAGTGTCACCTGTTTTTTGTCTCTACATTTTATGGCATTTACAGATTCCTTTGCCATTGATTTAATTTACATACTGTGTTTTGTGAAAACATGGTGATGTGCCCAAGCTTTTGATGAGTAAATGATAAAGTTGACATGGCCTGATTTAAGGATGAAGCATGAGGATCTTGGATGAATGGAATTAATTATATATACGTTTTTAAGGTTTTTATAATGTGTTTTAACAATGTTATTGATGGCTCTGTATGTATTGTTCTGTTTTTATGATTGCATTTTTAGGCATTAAATTTCGCCCATTTTTGTAAGCCGCCCCGAGTCCCCTCAGGTGAGAAGGGCGAGGTATAAATGTTGTAAATAAATACATAAATAAATACTGTTTGTTTGTCACTGGAAGACTGGTGGATTGGGTTGCTGTGAGTTTTCCAGGCTGTCTGGCCATGTTTCCAGAAGCATTCTCTCCTGACATTTCTCCCACATCTATGGCAGGCATCCTCAGAGGTTGTGAGATATATTAGAACTAAGCTAGTGAGGTTTATATATCTGTGGAAGGTCCAGGGTGGGAGAAAGAACTCTTGTCTATTGGAGTCAAGGGTGAATGTTGCAATTAATCACCTTCATTCGCATTGAAAAGCATTGCAGCTTTAAGGCCTGGCTGATTCCTGCCTGGGGGGATCCTTTGTAGGAAGGTGTAAGCTGGCCCTGATTGTTTCATGTCTGGAATTCCCCTGTTTTCTGAGTGTTGCTCTTTACTTACTGTTCTGATTTCAGAGTTTTTTTAATACTGGCAGGAATCAGCCAGGCCTTGAAGCAGCAAGGCTTTTAAATGCTAATCAAGATGATTAATTGCAACATTCACACTTGCCTCAGGCAGACAAGAGTTCTTTTTCCCACCCTGTACATTATTCCACAGATATATAAACCTCCCTTGTCTAGTTTCCAACAGACCTCACAACCTCTGAGGATGCTTGCCATTGTTGTAAGCAAAATGTCAGGAGAGGATGCTTCTGGAACATGGCCAGACACTCCGGAAAACTCACAGCAACCCAGTGATTCTGGCCACAAATACCTTCGACAACAGACTGGTGAATTGTTTCTTCTCCAGGTTCAAAATGTCTCAGGACGAAGCCAGGAAAGGGGAGGGGGAAGAGAGAGATTGAACTGGGAAATGTGAGGAATCTTTATTTGGATTATAGGTGTTGGCATGTCATGACATGTACATATGATTGACTATGGCACACACCCAAATGTTAGTTCAATATATACACATGGAATATATACTTGTTTAATATATACACTTGCTTAATTTTCACATGAGCTTTGTGCCGCTTCCTATAATGGAATGTTTTACAATAAAATAACTTGTCCAAAGTGGAATAACCAAAGCATTGTCACATTTAGGTAAATGATACTTCAGAAAATATTTTTTCCCTTTTTAGCAGTGCCCTGTGATGAAGTGGTTTGAGAGTTCGACAATTACTCAAGAGACCATCTTCATATCCATCTTTGGTCATGGAAGCACCATAATCATGTGTCTACACTGTAGAATATATTCAGTTTGACGCCAATTTCACTGCCATGGCTCAGTGCTATGGAATTTTGGGAATTGTAGTTTGGTGACACAACAGCAATCTTTGGGGTGGTTGTGTGTTTCCTGGGCTGTATGGCCATGTTCCAGAAGTAGTCTCTCTTGACGTTTCACCCACATCTATGGCAGGCATCCTCAGAGGTTGTGAGGTATAATATATATATACCTCACAACCTCAGGAAAGACTACTTCTGGAACATGGCCATACAGCCTGGAAAACATAAAACAACTCTGTGATCCCGGCCATGAAAGCCTTCGACAACACAACAGCAATCTTTGGTGGAGAATGCCAAATAGCGTGAAAAACTACAACTCCCAGAATTTCATAGTTTTGAGCTAGGGAAGTTAAAGTAGTGTCAAACTGTATTAATTCTACATTGCTCTGAGGCTGAGAGAGCATGACTTGAGCGATCTTGGGCAAGTCACATTCTCTCAGCCTCAGAGGAAGACAAAAAAGTCCAGGATTCCATAGTTTTGAGCTATGAACATACCTTGCCAATAAACTCAAAGTTATCACTGGGATGCAAAGTCTGCAAATAAAAGGCAGGGACTTTTCAGTGTCTCACCCTCTGCAATAATAATAAAGGTAAAGGTAAAGATTTCTCCTGACATTAAGTCTAGTCGTGTCCAACTCTAGAGGTTGGTGCTCATCTCCATTTCTAAGCCAAAGAGCCGGTGTTGTCCGTAGACACCTCCAAGGTCATGTGGCCGGCATGTTTTCGAACTGCTAGGTTGGCAGAAGCTGGGGCTAACAGTGGGCGCTCATTCCGCTTCCAGGATTTGAACATGGGACTTTTTGGTCCACCCAGCAGCTCAGCGCTTTAACACACTGTGCCACTTTATTTACAGTAAACTTTCCGTCTTGCTGCGAAGTGTGTTAAAGCACTGAGCTGCTGAACTTGCAGACCGAAAGGTCCCAGGTTCAAATCCTGGGAGCAGAGTGGGTGCCTGCTGTTGCTCCAGCTTCTGCCAACCTAGCAGTTCAAAAACATGCCAATGTGAGTAGATCAATAGGTACCGCTCCAGTGAGAAGGTAACGGCACTCCATGCAGTCATGCCGGCCACATGACCTTGGAGGTGTCTACGGACAATGCTGGCTCTTCGGCTTAGAAATGGAGATGAGCACCAACCCTCAGAGACAGACATGACTGGACTTAACGTCAGGGGAAACCTTTATCTTTTACCTTCCATCTTGCAGTTTATTTACACTGTAAACTTTATTTATAGGCCGCCTTAACATCCCAGGGGGGCTAGAAAAATGGGGGATGCATCATTATTTGGTTGATGGAAATAATGCTCTCATTTTACCCTTGTAACTTCACCTTTACACCCAGTCCAGCGCACTGTGGTGTCTCACTTTCTGCAATGCTACAAATTTAGGATCCTTCTTATGTGGGGCATCATATTTGGGGATGCAATTTAACTCTGTGCCAAACCCTTGTCTTTGCTCACTCACCGTTTGGAGACTGTTCACGTTTTGTTTCGGGAAGGATTTGGGTTCCGAGGAAATGCTCATCCTTCTTTTTGCCCCTCCAGGAAGACCGCCAGAGAAATCCACAGGTGTGTAGACCCGATTAGTGGGGTTGGTTGGCTTCTGTTTCTCTCCCCCTTTTTTTGCACAATGTAATCTCTATCAGAACCTGATAGTAACTCATACACTTGCAGTAGTATCTGTCCCGCTGCCACTCTGCAGCCACAGGTTAGGAGTGCATTGGAGAGTCTGCAGGCGGAAGTATTTGTCACTCTTCTGGCAAGGAGCCTTTGTGGAGAGAGGAGGCATTCACGCGGCAAGAGGGAAAGTAGCCGTCCAGCATTCTCACTGTTCCTTCTCTCCCACCCTCCTGACACACAGACGCACACATTAGTCAGCTGTGACTAACAGCCAGGTCAAGAAATCAGTTCCTCCCATTCTCTACCCTTCCGAAGACACACAACTTAGTTGGCATCGCCTAAAGCACCACCTTTGTGTGACTGTCATTTGCTGAACCGGTTACACCCTCATTCCAGGGCTTAATACCCAGCCTGACTTCTGTCCTTTTATTTTAAAGAGACAGTATGTTTACCTGGGAGAAAAGTAGAATTATGGAACAGAATGGGTTATCCCAGGCATGGTCCAAGGGTGTCTCCATACTATATAGCAGTTTGATATTAGAAATGTGCGCGAAATTTTTTCCTTCGTTTCCTTCGTACTATCATTTCGTTTCAACCGTTCGTCTACACAGAACGAATGATGACATTTTTGTAGGAAACGAGAGGCAACACGAAAAAAAGCCACACAGTCATCGTGCTTGCTTTCGTTTTCCTTTCGTTTAGGCCCAGTAACAATAAGCAGGTACTGACAGAGGGCTGCTTTCCCAATACAGATGATGTGTATGGGTGTTAATAATAATATTAATATAAAGAATGATAGTTATTCTGGGAGCCAAAGTGAGCCTGGGAGGGAAGTGCCTCCCCATTACATCAGATGTGTATCAATGGGTCCTAATAATAATAATAATAATAATAATAATAATAATAATAATAATAATAACCACAGTCCTAGACACTTGGGAAGTGTTCGACTTGTGATTTTTGTGATACGAAATCCAGCATATCTATCTTGTTTGCTGTGTCATAATAAAGTAATAATAATAATAATGTTTGGTTTGGACAAATGTTCAACAGTGGCATTGAAGAAGGGAAAAATCATTGAAAGTGAGGGCATAAATATGCCTAATGGCCAAACAATGAAGTGTCACCAGCCAGAGGCCTATAAATATCTGGGCATATTACAGCTGGACAACATCAAGCATGAACATGTGAAAACTGTGGTCAGCAAAGAATACACACAAAGGGTCAGAAAAATTCTCAAAAGCAAGCTCAATGGAGGCAACACCATCAAGGCCATAAACACCTGGGCCATACCTGTCAAAAGATATACTGTTGGCATTATAAATTGGACACAGATGGAACTGGAGAATTTGGACAGAAAAACAAGAAAACTCATGACCACTCATTATTCACTGCACCCTCGCAGTGATGTTGACCGGCTGTATCTGCCTAGAAGATCAGGGGGCAGAGGACTCTTGCAAGTAAAACAAGCAGTCAAAGAAGAAGAACATGCCCTGGCAGAATATGTCAAGCAAAGTGAAGAACCTGCTTTGATTGAAGTCAAAGATCAGAAACTCCTCAAAGCACAGCAGACAAAGAATCAGTACAAGAAAACTGCACTACAAACTAGAGCTGACAGCTGGCACAACAAAACATTGCATGGAAAGTTCCTTGACAAAATTGAAGGAAAAGCTGATAAGGAGAAGACCTGGCTCTGGCTCACGAATGGGACCCTGTCACGACCCAGGCTGCAGAGCACCAATAACCATACACAGAGGCCAGAATCTATCTAATATCTTTATTGAAGGAATATATAAAGTTAATAAAAGCAAGTGTATGAAATAGTCCAGAAATAGACCTTTCAGGAAAGGTCAAAGTTAGTCCAAAGAAACAATGTCCAATATGAAATATTAAGGTCCAAAGTTGTAATCCAATAACCGAAACACTCACTTTGCCAGGCAAAGTGAGGGGAGATGACAAGGTCTTTTAGTCCATGAAACTTGAGCGAGGCTAAGGAGTAACTTGAAACAAGGCTTGGTATAAGGCAACAAGGAACGAGGAGCAAGGACAAGATCCGTGGAATTACTTGGCAAAATCCGGAAAACAAGGCAAGGCTGAGTCCTGGAAAACAAGGCTAGATCCGTGGAGGTAAACAAGGCTGGAAACGGAACGAAGGCTTGGAAACAGGAGCGAAGGCTTGGAATAGGGAACAAGGCTTGAAACAGGAACGAGGCTTGGAAACGGAGTAGCTGTCCACACACACTACTCCGGTAGCTGACGAATTGACTCCGCAAGATCCCTTTGTGGGTAGAACACCTAAATAGGGTCCCGTTTTTCCCGCCAAAGAGCAGTTCTCTGGAGAACCAGAAACGAAAGCTATTCTCTGAGTCCAGATGCATGACTCCTTAAAGTTTCCCATGGAAAGCAGACTTAATCAGCTGAATGCTTAGCAGCTATCCTAGCACTCCTGCGAGAGGCCGCTTGAACTCCCCTCTGTTGTTTACAAAACTCATGGCGAGAAAACGTAGGAGATTTAGGCTCAGGGCTTGTTTGACAGACTTCTGGAAGACAAATCTCTTGCAGGTGCAAGGTTCCCAAATCTGGCTGGGAAAGTTCCAGTTCTGACTGAAACGGTGAAAAACCCAAGTTTTCCTCTTCATCTGGCACCACAGTGCCAGGAACGGGACTACATGGCCCATGACTCATCACAGACCCTGAAGAAGGAGACAGAAGGCCTGATCCGTGCAGCCCAGGAGCAAGACATCAGAACAAATGCAATTAAGGCCAAGATCGAAAAATCAGCTGATGACCCAAAATGCAGACTGTGCAAGGAAACCGACGAAACCATTGATCATCTCCTCAGCTGCTGTAAGAAAATCGCACAGACAGACTACAAACAGAGGCACAACTATGTGGCCCAAATAATTCATTGGAACTTATGCCTCAAGTACCACCTCCCAGCAGCAAAGAACTGGTGGGATCACAAACCTGCAAAAGTATTGGAAAATGAACATGCAAAGATACTGAATCCGAATCCAGACTGACAAAGTTCTGGAACACAACACACCAGATATTACAGTTGTGGAAAAGAAAAAGGTTTGGATCATTGATGTCGCCATCCCAGGTGACAGTCGCATTGACGAAAAACAACAGGAAAAACTCAGCCTCTCTCAGGACCTCAAGATTGAACTTCAAAGACTCTGGCAGAAACCAGTACAGGTGGTTCCAGTGGTGATGGGCACATTGGGTGCTGTGCCAAAAGATCTCAGCCGGCATTTGGAAACAATAGACATTGACAAAATTACGATCTGCCAACTGCAAAAGGCCACCCTACTGGGATCTGTAGCATCATCCGAAAATACATCACACAGTCCTAGACACTTGGGAAGTGTTCGACTTGTGATTTTGTGATACGAAATCCAGCATATCTGTCTTATTTGCTTTGTCATACAATGTCGTTGTGTCAATGATGATGATGATGATGTAATTAATAACAATAGTACTCAAGGGAAGACCCAAACGTGTGACCTTTTTTCAAATACGTAAACATGTCTTTTTAAAACCATCTCTTCACCAAGTTAAGCATACCTAGCTCCATAAGCTGCTCTTCGGATGGATTCATGGTTTCCAGACCTTTGACTATTTGGGTCCCACATCTCTCTGGGATTTCTAAAGCTGGCCCACGATACACCCAAAGGTGACTGACAACCAAGATGGAATGGTTTTAGATGACATTCCAAAGCTTTGTTTGCCAAGGCTGGTCACCTTTCCGTAATGAAGGGAAACACCCTGGATTCCTGACTTTTTATGGTCATAGAAAAATCTCAGTGGCGAACCTTATTCCAGAGCCAAGGGGAAAATGTGCCATACCTTTCAATCAAACGTATTATCAAGCAGCAATCTCAACCACATACTCTGTGGGTACATCTACACCCATGTCCCCGCATGGAGCTGGAGCTGACAGAGGGAGCTCATCCACGCTCTCCCCAGGTGCTTATAACAAGCAAAGTCTAGCCCAAGGATGGGCAAACTTTGGCCCTCCCTGCAGGTGCTTTGGACTTCAACTCCCACGATTCCTAACAGCCTTCCGGCTGTTAGGAATCGTGGGAGTTGAAGTCCAAAACACCTGGAGGGAGGGCCAAAGTTTGCCCATGCCTGATCTACACTGTAGAATTGATGCAGTTTGACACTACTTTAACTACCACGGCTCAATGCTATGGAATCCTGGGAGCTGTAGTTTGGTGAGGGGCCCACTAAAGACCTTGTGAAACTACAACTCCCAGGACTCCATAGCATTGAGCTGGGACAGCCAAAGTGATGCCAAACTGCATCAATTCTTCACCGTAGAATGATAATGATGTACAGTAGAGTCTCACTTATCCAACATTCTGGATTATCCAATGCATTTTTGTAGTCAATGTTTTCAGTGCATTGTGATATTTCGGTGCTAAATTCGTAAATACAGTAATTACTACATAGCATGACTGCATATTGAACTACTTTTTCTGTCAAATTTGTTGTATAACATGATGTTTTGGTGCTTAATTTGTAAAATCATAACCTAATTTGATGTTTCATAGGCTTTTTCTTGATCCCTCCTTATTATCCAACATATTCGCTTATCCAACGTTCTGCCGGCCCGTTTATGTTGGATAAGTGAGACTCTACTGTACTTTGAATTAAGTGCAGCCTGAACCCACTCTTATAGCAAAAGGTGCAGACGGCTCTCCATATCCACAGATTCTGTATCCATGGGTTCAAACAATTCAACCCAAAATTTATTTATTTATTTATTTATTTATTTACAGCATTTATATTCCACCCTTCTCACCCCAAAGGGGACTCGGGGTGGATCACATTACACATATAGGCAAACATTCAATGCCTTTTAACATAGAACAAAGACAAGACAAACATAGGCTCCGAGCGGGCCTCGAACTCATGACCTCCTGGTCAGAGTGATTCATTGCAGTGATTCATTGCAGCTGCTCTCCAGCCTGCGCCACAGCCCAATAGCAAGCCTTGATTTTGCCCTTTCATATGAGGGAGACCATTTTACTACATCACTGTATATAATGTGATTGCGAATGAAGGATATTTTCCAATCGAAAATGTAATTTACGTGGAAAGATACACAAGATAGGGAGATGCAGTAGTTTCATTTTGTCTCAGCCTCCAAGGAAGAATGAGATTCCTCTTCCTCCTTTTCCCTCTCCTTCCTTCAATGGCTGCATCTACACTTGCAGAATTAATGAATTAGACTATAGGTAAAGGTAAAGGTTTCCCCTGACGTTAAGTCTAGTCATGTCTGACTCTGGAGGTTGGTGCTCATCTCCATTTCTAAGCCAAAGAGCCAGCGTTGTCCGTAGACACCTCCAAGGTCATGTGGCCGGCATGACTGCATGGCACGCCATTACCTTCCCACCGGAGCAGTACCTGTTGATCTACTCACATTTGATCTACTCACATTTGGCAGAAGAATTAGACTATATGTCAGTGCAAATCCAGTCTGACTCCTCTCTAACAAAGCAGAAAACAATGCTGCCCCCTGGTGTTCACAATAGAGATGCATAAAAATAACTCTAAAAGTTAAAAAAAAGTTGTGTTGGTGTGAGTTTCCCGGGCTGTCTGGCCATGTTCCAGAAGCATTCTCTCATGGCGTTTCACCCACATCTATGGCAGGCATCCTTAGACGTTGTGAGGTCTGTTGGAAACTAGGCAAGTGAAATTTATCTATCTATGGAATCTTGATGAACCAACCTAGACACAGCACGTGATTTGAGAACACAGAAATGCTAGACCACCCTAACAACCACTATGTCAGATTACACAGAGAAGCCATTGAAATCCACAAGCATGTGGACAATTTCAACAGAAAGGAGGAAACCATGAAAATGACAAAATCTGGCTACCAGTGTTGAAAACTTCTAAAATCAGTACAGTAAATAAAGAACAACACTCAGAAAACAGAGGAATTCCAGACACTAAACAATCAGGGCCAGTTAGCACCTCCCAACAAAGGATTCCCCCAGGTAGGAAGCAGCCAAGCTTTGAAGCTGCAAGGCCATTCAATGCTATTCAAGGTGGCCAAGTGCAACATTCACACTTGCTTCAAACAGACAAGAATTCTTTCTCTCACCCTGGACATTATTCCACAGATATATAAACCTCACTTGCCTCGTTTCCAACAGACCTCACAACCTCTGAGGATGCCTGCCATAGATGTGGGCGAAACGGCAGGAGAGAATGCTTCTGGAATATGGCCACACAGCCCAGAAAATTCACAGCACCCTGTGATTCTGGCCACGAAAGCCTTCGACAACACATTTTAAAAAGTCATTTGCCCTCCCTAGTCAGACTACTACGAAATCATATTATAAGACAAGCAGGGAATAATTGTAAAAAGATGAGCAAATACTTAGAAAATGTCTTTTTACAGAACATTTTATTAACTGTGAGCGTATCAGCATCAAATACAGTTTGATATAAATAATAACATACAAGCACTGGATTGTCGCAGGCAAGCAACAATCAAAGTGTGGACTGTGCTAAAATATACAAAAGGAGTCCTTGGAAATAATTATGAGAGGCATAAATCACAATTTGAAATTGATCAGAATGGATTTTCTTGCTAATCAGTGTCATGAGCCGATGAAAAGTATTCAAGTATTCTTTCCTATGATCACAACAGAACACCAGCCACACGAAAACAAGTCCCTTGGAGCAAAGTCGAGCTGAATGTCAATATCAGCCATGCAGCCTCCTGGTGATCGCGGTGAGATGACCTACAGAATTAATTGAAAAAGATATCGATAATTTTAATATATATTTATATATTTCCTACCAGAACATTTTTATTCAAGTACAGAATTATATACACTTAAAATAAATAAATAAACAACACTCCTAGCAGCTTCAGGTTGTCTAGTACACCTTACAAGATATCAAGGGCAATTAAAGTTCCATTATTCACATAGCAAGTATAATGTCTTCTCCAACTATTTCTTGATATCTGCTAACCACATATCAATTAAAAAGTCTTACACAACTCCACAAAAGACAAATTATATGGGGGATCCACTCAGATAACCACTTTGATAAGTCTTTTAACTAATGAAATAGTTCAGGACTATGCAGTAAGGACAAGAGTAATCTTAACTGCATTATAATTAATAATAAATACATAGAAACAACACAGATTCATCACCTTGCATTGAAAATTGGGACTTAAAAAGACTCACAATGTAAAATAATTCAATTACAACATACAAAAAATATATTAGAAATACAGTAGAGTCTCACGTATCCAAGCAAACGGGCCGGCAGAAGCCTGGATAAGCAGATATCTTGGATAATAAGGAGGGATTAAGGAAAAGCCTATTAAACATCAATTAGGTTATGATTTTACAAATTAAGCACCAAAACATCATGTTATACAACAAATTTGACAGAAAAAGTAGTTCAATACGCAGTAATGCTATGTAGTAATTACTGTATTTATTAATTTAGCACCAAAATATCACGATGCATTGAAAACATTGACTACAAAAATGCGTTGGATAATCTAGAACGTTGGATAAGTGAGTGTTGGATAAGTGAGACTCTACTGTAATTACAATCAGGCTTGATTTTAATTGCATGGTCATCAAGTATCCAAAATGATAAATTACCAAGAAATGCACCTAGATGTTCACAGTCATGCATTATTTTATGGATTATTCTGCTCATTCACAATAAATCCTTTCATTTTGTCATTTAAAACACACCTGTCAATACAAAATCAAGGCAATGCCTGAAGTTCAGCATAATATGGCAGGAATACAATAAAGTGAGAAAATAAGTTGGTAGCATGTTTAATAGGCTTTTTTCTTAACCCCTCCTTATTATCCAACATTTTCCCTTATCCAATGTTTTGCCAGCCTGTTTATGTTGGGTAAGTGAGACTCTACTGTACTTCAGACCAGTTTGGAATAGTCTTAAGTGAGATCCTATAGATATCTGAGGCTAGAGGTGAATGGGATTACAATCAGCAAAAAATCAAAGTACAGTAGAGTCTCATTTATCCAACACTCGCTTATCCAACATTCTGGATTATCCAATGCATTATTGTATTCAATGTTTTCAATACATCATGATATTTTGGTGCTAAATTCGTAAATACAGTAATTACTACATAGCATTATTTCATATTGAACTACTTTTTCTGTCAAATTTGTTGTATAACATGATGTTTGGATGCCTAATTTGTAAAATCATAACCTAATTTGATGTTTAATAGGCTTTTCCTTAATCCTTCCTTATTATCCAACATATTTGCTTATCCAACATTCTGCCGGCCCTTTTATCTTGGATAAGTGAGACTCTACTGTATCAGACAACTCATACTTGTTGTGTCCGATCTGGAAGAGCCTCAGGTTTTTGATCCTACAGAGATCTGATTGAGGAGAAGTTATCTGACTTACTTTCCCATTCATCCTGCCCACCTTGGAGTTGCAAGGACATCTTACCTTTGTCTCCTTCAGCTGTGCTTTTCTCAGAAGCTGAGTCTCTTTTCGTTCCCGTTTATCTGCCCCATAATTTCATTGTATTTGGAGGTCACTGCATTGGCTCTCTGGGTCAGCTGCGTGAGGACGCGGTACAAACTGGAGACGTGGTAGTGGAAGAAGCCTTCCAAGTCCTCGTCTTCATGAACCTCTTCTTCACTAACGAGAGATGTTTGGTGGCTGCGGGGCAGCAGGCCTCCTTCCACCACCAACTTGATGGATTTCAACAACATGTAATACTCGTACAGGTCTTTTTCCTCAGAGCCAGAATCAGACGTGTCCTCCTTCCCTTCCAAAGAGACTCCTTGTAGAAGACTGGGAAACATGACTGTCTGTTCCATTTTGTGCACAGCTGAAAAGTACTCTTCCATGGTTTTCCTTCGTCTCAGGTCCTGGTGTATGAATGGAGCTCTCCGCCGAGTCTCACGAAGCCTGGTTTGCAGTGACTGGTCTTTTACCCGCTCAGTTCGTGGCAATTTATGAGCCCATGCTGAATGATAATCATCCGGAGAGCATGTAGCCGGGATGCCTTCCACTCAAGGGGTGAATGACACTCCTCTTTCCCCAGCAAATAGGATCCTTTCTTTTTGAACACCCCAGCGAATGGTCCGTTCGTTCGCAATGTGACTTTGTTTACAGGTTGGAATGCTCTCAAACAAAACGAAGGGCTAAATCAGGATGTTTGACCCCTCAAATGAGGGCAGAATAGGCTGATCAGCTTATAGCCCAGTTATTGCATCAGACACCGAGTGGGAAATTCCTAGCATGTTTTGAGCAAGCCATTCCACTCCACTCCACGCCATATTGATCTGGGGAGTGGGGGGGGGGGGGGTCCTCAAACTTTTTAAGTGGAGGGCCGATTCACAGTCCCTCAGACTGTTAGGGGGCCGGACTATGATGAAATAGTCCAAAATTAAGATTGTTGTTGTTGTGTGCCTTCAAGTAATTTCAGACTTAGATCAACCCGAAGTCTAAAGTTTAGGACAGAGGCCAGGTCAATGACCTTGGAGGGCTGCATCTGGCCCATGGGCCTTATTTGGGGACCCCTGATCTAGTCAATCTCATAAGACCATAGGTAAGCAAAGAGACCTCCAAAGACCATCTAGACCAGGGGTCCCCAAACTTTTTAAGCCGAGGGCCGGTCCACAATCCTTCAGACTGTTGAGGGGCCAGATTATCATTTGAAAAAAACAAACAAACAAATTCCGATGCACACTGCACATGTCTTATTTGTAGTGCAAAAACAACAACAACAAGAAAAGTGAAAGAACAATACAATATTTAAAAATAAAAACAATTTTAACCAACATACATTGATCAGGATTTCAATGGGAAGTGTGGTCCTGCTTCTGGCCAATGAAATAGTCAAGTTAATTAGGATTGTTGTTGTTGTTGTTGTTGTTGTTGTTGTTGTTGTTGTTGTGTGCCTTCAAGTCATTTCAGACTTTGGGCGAGCCTAAGTCTAAAATTTATTTATTTATTATTTATTTATTTACTGCATTTATTTACTACATTTGTATCACACCCTTCTGACCCCAAAGGGGACTCAGAGTGGCTTACAAATTATATGTACATACAATATATTATATTATTAGCATAGCACAATATTAGCATTATATATTACTATATTGAACTATGCCACTATACTGTAATATTATTAGTAATATTATATGTAATATAGAACATATAATTAATATTATTATATGGTATTATTATTAGTGTTACATTGTATTACATTATAATATTATTATCAATATTATATGTATATACAATATATTATATTATAAAACTGAGGGCGGGGGCCAGGTAAATGACCTCGGAGGGCCATATCCGGCCCCCGGGCCTTAGTTTGGGGACCCCTGATCTAGACGGTCTCATAAGACCATAGGTAAGGAAAGTGACCCTCAAAGGCCATCTAGATGACCTCATCAGGCCATCAGAAGACCACAGATAAGGAAAGGGACCCTCAAAGACCACCGAGATGGTTTCATAAGACCATAGAGAAGGAAAGGGCCCCCCAAAGGCCATCTAGACTCATAAAACCATAGGTAAGGAAAGGGGCCCTCAAAGGCCATCTAGACGGTCTCATAGGACCATAGGTAAGGAAAGTGACCTCCAAAAGCCATCTAGATTGTCTCATAAGGCCGTAGCTAAGCACAGAGACCTTCAAAAACCATCTAGACGATCTCATAAGACCATAGGTAAGCAAAAAGACCTCCAAAGACCAGGTAGACTTAGGTCAACTCTAAGTCTAAAGTTTAGGACAGGGGCCAGGTCAATGACCTTGGAGGGCCACATCCGGCCACCGGGCCTTAGTTTGGGGACCCCTGATCTGGGGATTTAACAGGAGCTAAGATCTGTATTTGTACAACCTTATTGGCCGAAGGAAGAGCATAACCCATACTCAAGGGACTGTATTGTATGATAACTGTTGCCAGACACCAGATCAGCAGATTTTTGTGTTGTCTTTCACCAGTCTGCTATCTCTCCCATTGAGGCCCATCATTAGCCACAGTCCCACCTTGTGCAGTGAGTCCTGATCTCCTTGCAATTGTGCAAAACCATGATGGGAAACACTTTATGATGAGAAGTAGTTGCTATTCCACATTACAGAAATGGGGTGAGATAGTGACAAGGGTGCAGTAATGTCAAAAAATGCAACAAAGGGTGCATCTTCACTGGCACATTTACCGTAAAGGAATGGCAAATCCTCGCCACGGTAGTTGTACTGTAAGACAATTACCTTCACAGGGTCCTGGCTCAGGAGGGAAATCAGGCAGAGAAATTGAGTCTCGTGAGAGATGCAAAAAGCAAAGTTTATTTTCACATAGCTATGCCTGGTAGCACAGTGCGTTAAAGCTCTGAGCTGCTGAACTTGTGGACAAAAAGATTCCAGGTTCAAATCCCTGGAGCGGAATGAGCACCCACTGTTGCCCCAGCTCTTGCCAACCTAGCAGTTCGAAAACATGCAAATGTGAGTAGATCCATAGGTACCGCTCTGGCGGGAAAGTAACGGCGCTCCATGCAGTCATGCCTGCCACATGACCTTGGAGATGTCTATGGACAACTCCGGCTCTTCGGCTTAGAAATGGAGATGAGCATCAACCCCCAGAGTCGGATACGACTGGACTTTTTGCTTTTTGCCAGTCTGCTATCTCTCCCATTGACTGGTCAGGCGAAACCTTTACCTACCTATGAGAAGGCGGACAGCTGTACATACTCCAGAGGGCTGCACAATGCAAATGGCTGCCACAAAGGATTTTATATCTCAGCCTTATCTAGAATTGACCAGTGGCTGAGGGTCTTCCTCACCTTCCACACCTACTTTGGCATAAATGATACCAATGACCTAACCTGTTTACTCCGAGCTCTCCTCTCTCCTTAGAACTTTCTGGAGAAAAAGGGAGGGGCATATGCAGGGACAAAACTACATAGGCAATAGTTTACTACTTTCTGGCTTATAGTCCCTTCAGTACAACCCATGAACAAATGCACGTAAACACAGCTCACTGCAGAGTGTGGTGGGAGTTTCCTTTTCTGGAGGGTTTTAAGTTGGATGGCCATCTGTCAGGAGTACTTTGATTGTGTTTTTCCTGGTTGGTTTTGGTGGCCATTGTGGTCTCTGATAACTCTATGATCCTGTGATTCGCTTAATGTGACTTTGAGCCGCATTAACAGAAGCCACGGGGTGCTCCAGAGCTTCTCCAAAACTCCAGAGGAAACTGCAACTTTGGGTACATGTCATCAGCTGTGCTATTGACTTCCTATTTGGTTGAAGACATTTTCCTTGCACTTGGGTAGTCTTGAGTGAGAGGATGGCACTTAACTTTCCATGTCAGTCTGGCATTTGCAGTGCTCACTGGGTACAAAAATGACACTGAACACTGCTTGGCATCTGGAATTAGGTTAGCTCAGGCATGGCCAAACTTTGGCCTTCCTTCCAGGTGTTTTGGACTTCAACTCCCACAGTTCCTAACAGCTGGTGGGCTGTTAGGAATTGTGGGAGTTGAAGTCCAAAACAGCTGGAGGGAAGGCCGAAGTTTGCCCGTGCCTGGGTTAGCCAAAGTGATTAATCAGTATAATCATTTCTGGCCTGTCAACATGAATCCTAAAACAAATCAGATGGTTTACTGATTTCTAGAGAAAGAAATATCTATCCATCTCCATTTTTCAAAGGAAATGGTGTTATCGACCGCGTTTCAGGGGATCGGGCCCTTAAGGAGAGACCCGACCCGGTCCTGAGAGAACGGACCTTGGCAGAGCCAATAGGAAAATATGAGCCGCAATACAACCTGAAGCCGAAATGAAGAAGGTCCGCCAAAGTTGAAGGAAAATTCCGCCAAGGAGTCTTTATTGAGCGATTCAGCCGAAAAGGACTCTAGTAGTGATCATTCAGTCTACTAGGGTACCACATAATCAAAATAAAGCCATATTTATACAAAATTTCAGTCTGACAGCCCTTTGAATTTCCCGCCCCGCTCCCCCGCCCATCTGATCGTTGATAGGCTAGAAGGTTGAACGAGGCGGGCTTTCATTTCCCACCTTGCTCTGTTGGCCCAATAGGGAGCTGCTTTTTGTCCCCACTCGAGCCAATCAGGAAGGAGAAGGCGGGAGTTATTGAAACAATGAAGTGACAGGGCAGGAAATATCGGATTAATTCCTGCTAGACCGATTTCTAAAGGGATTAATGGCAGCAATCAAGGGTGTCCGGGTTTCTGTCACATATACAGATTTTAGATATGCCTTGGGGTGTCAGAGGTGGAAGTAAAGATGGGTGACGATGAGCCATATTGACAGGCTCTGCAGGGCGCCTTCCTGAGGTGTCCTGGATTTTCCTTTGGGTGAGATATGACAATGTTTGCCTTGGGGCGAATCACCTTTAGGACAACACTCTGAATTCGGCGACTCAAGCCCTATATTGTCCATGCAATCTGAATTTGATTGGGTTAAGCGGTGGCAGATTATCCTTTTGTTTTTGGGAAGGGAAGCCTGGGTCATAGGAAATGGGATAGGTTCTGGGGTTCAGGTTGAGTTCAAAATATTTCCTATTTGATTTCATGACTTGACAATTATATGAAATAAAATGAAAAATAAAATAAAGTTGGAATATAAACCCTGCTGGGAAAAATACATATTTTCCGGGGATCCCAAAGAGTACAAATACATATAGGCAGACAGATAGATTTCATGGAAATAAGGGAGAATCCATAAAAGTGAGTTACATTGCATAAAGGGGAATCATGAATGATATAAACAATTGAAAATATTTGACAAGAACGAAGTTCATAACATCTGGGGAACCCAATATGGAAATTCATAAAAGTGGAGTTTTAGCAGCATGATTTTACAATTCATGAAGTTAGCCCAACGATTAGAAATTCATACAACAGTGATTCATGAGGGTGTCCAGGTACATAGAATATGAAAATTCACGGATACATTGGGAAAAGAGTTCATCTGTGGTGGAAGGAATTCATAGAAATAGCATGGGGAAGAGGTACATGTGAGTTGCAGTCTTTGGAAGTATAGGATTTCATAAGTTCAGGGGTAGGTTTGGGGAAGAGTGTTCTTCTCATTCATAAAATTATGAAGGTGTGAATGAAACGTGGAGGGCGCCCGTCCAGGCACCCTCCTGGCAGCTGTAGAGAGGGTGAAGGTCCTTGGAGAACTATGTCTCCCCAGCGGGAGAGCGATCCCCCATCCACAGTTCACAGAAAGGGACCAGGGATCTCTTAAAACCATCCCTCGGGTCACGGGGAGAGGAAAGTCCGGGATAAGGCTGGAAGAGAGCAGTCTGGCTTGAAAAGAGCAGTCGGTTCCGTTTGACAGTCAGCTGATGAGGTGCCGAGAACTGGACCGATTTTGGTTCCGCTGGTGGTCCTTGGGTCAGGAGCCTTAGGAAGGGTTAGGACTAAAAGAGGAGCGTGCTAGGGGTAATTTTGATAAAGATATGAGCCAATTTGTATCGTCCGCCGTATTAACCTATGGCGGGGAAGCCTCCGCCAGGGTTTGAAGGTCGGACGGGTTAGAGAGAGAGAGAGAGGGGATTGCGTGCAAAAGAAGGAGTCAGGGAAAGACACAAAATAACCAGATAGAGAGTGTTACTGTTAAAAATGAATGCTACTTTTATTGGGGGGATTTGTTACATAGTTCAGGGAAGGGGAAAGTGAAGAAAAAAAGATCTTTTAATAATAGTCTGCTGCGGTCCCGCTCCGTTCCTTTGGTGATGGATCTGCGGAACTCTCCGCTGCGGGTTCAAATCAATTTGAAAGCTGGCGCCACGGTCATCAATGGGCAGGTATGAAAAGTCAAAGCAAAAATAGGAGACAAAACTTCACGTGTGAATAGATAATAATCACTTGCTTTATTTGTTTCCTGGGCTTCACATCACACAGAAATTTCTGTAGTTGCATAATATCTCTCTAAAATAATTAAGCAAACATTTTGTATACTGTATTATACCATTTAATAAAATTATTGTGTAAAAGGCTTCAACATCACTGTTTTCCAGAATTCATTTAAAAAAAATCTCAGTTCTTTTAATCAATCAAATTTCTATATAAAGTTTTTAGACAGCGAGTAACCACATTTAATAGGAACAGCTAATCCCAACCTGGAAGGGCGAAATTGTTCCAGTCTATTAAAAATGAGAAGACTGTTGGGAGAAAAGAGTAACAAGCCTAATTCTGCGCTAAAATAGTCAAATGGTCAAAGGTTCAAAACTATACTTTTAAAAGCCAAGTTAACTACTCAGAACCTTCAGTTTAATTTTGCTTTCATCCACTTTAGATTTTCTGAAATCTTAAATTCTTTCTGGGTCATGTGTGAAGAAATGTGTAAAGTTTGTAAAGCTCTCATTAAAACTAAAATAAATCAATTCCTGCTACTATTCGGTTCTCCACTTTTGTCTGCCTGAGGCAGGTGTGAATGTTGCAATTGGCCAGCTTGATTAGCATTGAATCATTGACAGTTGCCTCAAACAGACAAGAGATCTTTCTCTCACCCTGGACCTCCCACAGATATATAAACCTCACTTGCCTAGTTTCTTGTCTGGATTTCCCTTGTCTTCTGAGTGTTGTTCTTTATTTACTATCCTGATTTTAGAGTTTTTAAATACTGGCAGCCAGATTTTGTTAATTTTCATGGTTTCTTCCTTTCTGTTGAAATTCCAGACAAACAATCAGGGCCAGTTAACACCTCCCAAAAGCATTCCCCCAGGCAGGAAACGCCCAGGCTTTGAAGCTGCAATGCTATTCAGTGCTAATCAAGCAGGCCAGTTGCAACATTAACACCTGCCTCAGGCAGACAAGAGTTCTTTCTCCCGCCCTGGACATTATTCCACAGATATATAAACCCCACTTGCCTAATTTCCCACAGACCTCACCACCTCTGAGGATGCCTGCCATAGATGTGGGCGAAAAGTCAGGAGAGAATGCTTCTGGAACATGGCCAGACAGCCCGGAAAACTCGCAGCAACGCACAAATTTGCAAAGGTTTGTAAAGTTCTATTTAAAACTAAAAAAAAAACAAAAACCCATTCCTGCTGGTGTTTGGTTCTTCACACTATAAAGAATAATCTATTCATAAAGGAATTAGTATTGTTACCATGAAGGAAAGCAGTCATGTTTGGGAAGCATTGATTTGGATGTCATCATGCACAATCAAAGCCCTGACAGACCGTGCACAAAGAATCTGCGAACCTCACCTCCTCCAAGGTGAACTAAACCACCTAAACTGGGCTCTACAGGCCAATGGATACTCCACCACAGACATCAGAAGAGCTGCAAGGCCAAGAACAAGCCATGAGAGTCAAGACAAAGATCCACCCAGAGGAAAAGTCTTCTTACCAGACATCAAGGGAACCACTGACCGCATAAGCAAACTGATGAAGAAGCGCAACCTACAAACCATCTACAGACCCACAAAGAAAATCCAACAAATGCTATGGTCAGCGAAGGACAAGAGGGATCCTCTCTCCTCTGCAGGAGTCTACTGGATACCCTGCAGCTGTGGACAAGTCTACAAAGGGACCACCAAACACAACAGCATTGCCCAGGCACGAATCAAGGAATATGAAAGGCACTGCAGACTAACTCAACTAGAGGAGTTAGCCATAGCAGAGCACTTGATGAACCAGCCTGGACACAGGATATTATCTGAGAACACAAAAATGCTGGACCACTCCATCAACTATCATGTCAGACAACACAGAGAAGCCATTGAAATCCACAAGCATGTGGACAACTTCAACAGAAAGGAAGAAAACATGAAAATGAACAAAATCTGGCTACCAGTATTAAAAAAAAACTCTAAAATCAAAACAGTGGATGGGAACCAACACTCTGAGCGCAGAGCACAGCTAATGACTAACAAAGGATGCCCCCAGGCAAGAGACAAAAACCTTTCCAATGCTAATTAGGGTGATTAACTGAACAGTGACAAAAGACTCTTGCCACACCCTGGACTCTACACAGATATATATTCTTTCCTTTCCTTACTTAGTTTATCCATACCTCACAAACTCTGAGGATGCCTGCCATAGATGTGGGCGAAACGTCAGGAGAGAATACTTCTGGAACATGGCCACACAGCCCGAAAGACATATAACAACCCAATTACTACATAGTATTACTGTGCATGGAACTAATTTTTCTGTCAAATTTGTTGTATAACATGATATTTTGGTGCTTAATTTGTAGAATGATTACCTAATTTGATGTTTAATCGGCTTTTCCTGAATCCCTTCTTATTATCCAACATATTCATTTATCCAACATTCTGCTGGCCTGTTTATGTTGGATAAGTGAGACTCTACTGTATATTTATAATCTTATATTATCTGCTTAGAACTGGATTATATGAGGCCCCTTCTACACAGTTGTATAAAATGCACACTGAAGTGGATTATATGGCAGTGTGGAAGAGGCCTAAGTGAGGCCTAACTCTGCCTGTCCCCAGGGCTAAGTGGGTTGCTAGGAGACCAAGTGGATGGAACTTAGCCTTCTAACTGGCAGCAATTGGATAAAAACAATTATTTCTCTCCCTCTAATTAGGACTTTATTTTTCTTTTCTTTTTGATGTATGAACGTAGAGGCATGGATGAGGGGCTGTGCTGCCAAGTTTAGTGTTTCTGGGATGTGTAGTTTAGTTGTTTTGTCCTAGGCCGAAATTTCATTACCCTTTTATATACATAGATAGATTGAACTTTTATGTGTTTAAATACTTTTGCAATCAGTGGATACTGGTCTTTTTAGTTCCAAGGGAACCCATTTTCCTTTTCATTCCCTTACTTATGGCAAAATGTGATACGGAGCAAAGTGAAATGATGGTTTAATACAAGACAGTGTTATATCGTGTGGTAGGAAATACTTTATTTCTCGAAAGCAGTCGCAATTTACAAGCGTCAGAAAGCAATAGCGCCCAAGGCATACAATTAGATATTGAGTTCATAGATAAGAAATCTTTGGTCAACAAAGATCAGTGCGAAAGTCATTCAAGTATGGTTCGTGCAACGATGGTCCATGGGGTGGAGATGGCAATGAAGACCTTTCTGTGTCCTTCCCAGAAACAGGACTGGGGTTGTACATATGTCCAAGTTGCAAAATGCAGTTTGTCCTGTAAAATTGATAATGAAAAAAAGAGTTAACAAAGGGCACTGAAATCCAATATCATTAAAGTAAAGCTATTTATGGGAGGCTGCTGGAAGGAGTAGATGCACCCTTAGATTAACAAAGACTGAATACTCTAAAATGTATGTGTTGTAATATAGGAAGTAATAAAAGGAACAAGACCCCAACCTTGACTCTCTATTGATCCTTATATAGCAGGCCTGGGCAAACTTGGGCCCTCCAGGTGTTTTGGACTTCAACTCCCACAATTCCTAACAGCCGGTAGGCTGTTAGGAATTGTGGGAGTTGAAGTCCAAAACACCTGGAGGGCCCAAGTTTGCCCAGGCCTGCCATATAAGGATTAAAAGGATGTTGTTCCCAAGACAGAAATAGCATTTCTGTACAGGCCTAGTAGTTGCTTTCTTTAATTATTTTTACTATTATTCAAGTAAGTAGTAAACTATCAGTAAGCACAGCAACATCAACACTTGACCTAAGATATTTTGCTGCTTGATTTTGCTGCAGATAACCCTGGATAATGCTGTATAAAGTCAGAGTTTTTACATTATTAGCTCCAAATAAAGTACAGCCAGTGAATCAATGACATTTGTTGACATCTTCAGAAGCAGATTCAATGGATCAACCTTAGATGGAACTTCCAAAAAGATTCAATCCTTAGTGTCAATAGTTTCTTTTTGGCACACAGGGCAGAAAAGTCTATATCTTTCCTGGCAATGAAAATAAGTCATAACAAAAGAAATAGCAGAAAATATATATATATCAACACCCAAAAACTAGTTGAGATGATGGTCAGTGTTGGTTAGTAGCTATGGTGCCATCTACACTGCCATATAATGCAGTTTCAAACCACATTAAAGGGTACTGTAGATGGGGCCCAAAATGCCACACAGTCCTATAACCTGGAATATTAAGCAGAAAATCTCGCAATACATGCTTTGAATTGGGTTATATAAGTCCATACTGCCATATATTCCAGTTCAAAGCAGAAAATGTGGGATTGTATTCAGCTGTGTGGAAGGGGCCTGGAGCAGCAATTCCACTCCAGATTTAAGGCTGAACTTAAAGGAGCAAAAGAGGGTTCGAAGTGCAGAATTGCTTTAAAGTTCAGACTAAAACCCAAAGTGGATCTACTGCTGTATTGACACCAAAGCTATCAGTTGGTTCCACATAACAGCCTAATGGTACAAGTGGTTTGTATGATGTAAAATAATATTTATTCCTCCAGTTTCTACTGGCAAATGATGCCAAGAGAAGAAATGTTAGAACAGTGGTTCCCAACCTTTGGGCCTCCAGGTCAGTTGAAGGGAGATGTTGGCAAGCTGGAAAGCGTCCAGAGGAGGGCAACTAAAAGGATCAAGGGTCTGGAGAACAAGCCCTGTGAGGAGCGGCTTAAAGAGCTGGGCATGCTTAGCATGCAGAAGAGAAGGCTGAGAGGAGACATGATAGCCATGTACAAATACGTGAAGGGAAGTCATAGGGAGGAGGGAGCAAGCTTGTTTTCTGCTGCCCTGCTGACTAGGACGCGGAACAATGGCTTCAAACTACAGGAAAGGAGATTCCACCTGAACATCAGGAAGAACTTCCTCACTGTGAGAGCTGTTCAGCAGTGGAACTCTCTGCCCTGGACTGTGGTGGAGGCTCCTTCTTTGGAGGCTTTTAAGCAGAGGCTGGATGGCCATCTGTCAGGGGTGCTTTGAATGAGATTTTCCTGCTACTTGCAGGGGGTTGGACTGGATGGCCCATGAGGTCTCTTCCAACTCTACGATTCTATGATTCTATGATTCTAGGTGTTTTGGATTTCAACTCCTAGAAATCCCATCCAGCTAACCAGCTGTTAGGAATTGTGGGAGCTGAAGTCCAAAACACTTGGAGACCCAAAGGTTGGGAATCACTGTTTTAATCTTTCTTCCCTTGGTATCATTTGCCAGTAGAAACTGTAGGAATAAACATTATTTTAGAATGAAATAAGGAGGTTCCAGAGTCAGTAGATAGCTCACCTGGCACATGGTTTCACCACCGGAGAGAAAATTCGTTCTGGCCGATCTGCCCCATGATTTCGTTGTATTTGGATGTTACGGTGTTGGCCATGCCGGTCAGCCGCGTCAGGATGTGGTGCAGACAGGACACGTGGAAATGAAAGAGTCCTTCAAGGTCTGCCTCCTCCTTGCCGTCCTCTTCGGGGAGGCCGAGGCTCTTCTCTTTCAGGCCTCCTTCTGCCGCCAACTTGATGGATTTGAGGAGGCTGTAATATTCATGCAAGTCTTTGTCGTCCTGGTTCTCCAAGGAGACCCCCAAGAGAAGACTGGGGAACATCACCGTTTGTTCCATCTTGCGGACGGCAGCAAAGTAGTCTTCCATGGCGAAAAGTAAAGAGATTCTCCGAGTCTGAAGTCCCAAGAAAGACTAGCCAAGTTGAAGCTGTCATAGCTCCAAACCTTGCGGCATCCCTTTATAAAGCAAGATGCAATCCTCCTGGCACATGTCGGACCTCATGATTGGGATGGTCCCAATCTGGACACTCTTCTTCCAGCTGAGTTAGCAGTTTCTTGCTCACAGCTGGCAACGTGATTTTATTTACAATCTGGACTCATTCCCAAGCTCTTTTGCCCAGATCGGAGCTCATGTTGCCTCTCTGTTGGCCAATAACAAGAAGGAAAGAAAGGGAGAGCTCAACGTGAATGGAAATCTCCTATTTCTTTTTTGGCAAGACACATTCCTGGTGGCTGGAGAGCCGAGCCAAGGCTGTGAAAGGCACCGAGAGCTATGTTTCGTCACTTGTACTCAGTTTGCGAAATGGGTTCTCCCCATAGTTTTGCTGAGTATCTGGAGGAACTATTTTCAGGACTCTTCTCCAACCACAAGACATTGGGCAACGGCCCAAGTCTGGTAACCTTGGTCTCCTCTAAATATATCCATAAAAGTGTCAAAGGGGATAACTGGGGAAAGACATAGCAAGTGGCCATATATTTAGCCAGACCGTATGTCCTTTCGCCTGGTATTGTGAACTTCCAACTTGGCTTCCAACTTCAAGGGTGTCATGACTATGGCTACATCTCCACTGTAGAATGAATGCAGTTTGATTTCATCTTAATTGCAATGGTTAAATGCTATGGAATTATAAGAATTGTATAGCAGAGTGCCAATTTGCTAAAGGCTAAAGACCTTGTAAAACTATAGCTCCCAGGACTCCATGGCCTTGATTCATGACACTTAAAGTGCATTAATTCTACAGTGGAGATGCGCCTGAAGCTTTGGATTGCATTCCAAACTTCAAAAGAGCTGTTCAAGGTTCACCTTATTTCGCAGCAAATAATGTTCCGTATCTTGGGTCATTCTTTTGCAATCTGAAATAAAAAACAGAGTGGGTTTGCTACACTGCTAAACAGAAGCAACAGGCAATCACAGTGGTAACAGCTTTCCAGGGGACTATTGCGGAGCGGAAAATGTCCTTTCTGTTGTTGTGAGTTTTCTGGGCTGTATGGTCATGTTCCAGAAGCATTCTCTCCTGACATTTTGCCCACATATATGGCAGGCATCCCCAGGGGTTCTGAGGTCTGTTGGAAACTAGTCAAGTGAGATTTATATATCTGTGGAAGGTCCAGGGTGGCAGAAAGAACTCTTGTCTGCTGGTAGAAAGTGTGACTGTCGCAATTAATCACCTTGATTAGCATAGAAAAGTTTTGCATCTTCAAGGCCTGGCTGCTTCCTGCCTGATGCAATCCTTTGTTGGGAAGTGTTTGATGGCCCTGATTGTTTCATGTCTGGAATTCCCTTGTTTTCAGAGTGTTGTTCTTTATTTACTGTCCTGATTTTAGAGGATTTTAAAAATACTGGTAGCCAGATTTTGTTCATTTTCATGGTTTCATCCTTTGTTGAAATTGTCCACATGCTTGTGGATTTCAATGGCTTCTCTGTGTCATCTGACATGGTGGTTGTGCGAATGGTCCAGCATTTCTGTGTTCTCAAATAATATACTGTGTCCAGGTTGGTTCATCATGTGCTCTGCTATGGCTGACTTCTCTGGTTGAGTTAGTCTGCAGTGTCCTTCATGTTCCTTGATTTGTGCCTGGGCAATGCTGTTGCGTTTGGTGGTCCCTCTGTAGACTTGTCTACAGCTGCAGGGTATACGGTAGACTCCTACAGATGTGAGAGGATCCCTCTTGTTCTTTGCTGAATGTAGCATTTGTTGGATTTTCTTGGTGGGTCTGTAGATAGTTTGTAGGTTGTGTTTCTTCCTCACCTTCCCCATGCAGTCAGTGGTTCCCTTGATGTATGGTAAGAACCCTTTTCCTCTGGGTGGATCTTTGTCTTGACTCTCATGGCTTGTTCTTGGCCTTGCAGCTCTTCTGATGTCTGTGGTGGAGTCTCCATTGGCCTGTAGAGCCCAGTTTAGGTGGTTTAGTTCACCTTGGAGGAGGTGAGGTTCGCAGATTCTTTGTGCACGGTCTGCCAAGGCTTTGATTGTGCTTCTTTTTTGACTTGGGTGATGGTTGGAGTTTTTACGTACTGTAGGTATCTCTCCGTGTGTGTGGATTTTCTATAAACTGCTTGGCCCAATTGTTGATTGGGTTTGCGGATGAGTAGGACATCTAGAATTTACAGTTTCCTTCATTTTCTTTTTCCATGGTGAATTGGATGTTTGGGTGGATGCTGTTGAGGTGGTCCAGGAACTTGTTGAGGTCTTTTTCTGCATGGCTTCAAATGGTGAAGGTGTCATCCAGAAATCTGAACCATATAGTGGGCATTTTTCATGCTGATTCCAGGGCTTGTTTTTCAAAGTGTTCCATGTAAAATGTTCTTGGCAGGAGGTTGGACTGGATGGCCCATGAGGTCTCTTCCAACTCTACTATTCTATGATTCTATGTAGAAATTTGCTATGACAGGGCTGAGAAGGCTCCCCATGGCTACTCCATCTTCATTGTCCTCCTGAAAATAGCTTGTGGTGAGGGAATGGTGAAACAGGGCTGTGATGTCTCCTGGGAAATGTCTTTTCACCTGCTGCTTTCAAAATGGAGATGGTAAGAATCTAATTTGGGACCTTTCCCATTTACCTGTCTCTAATTCAGTGGTTCTCAACCTGTGGGTCCCCAGGTGTTTTGGCCTGCAACTCCAGACATCCCAGCCAGTTTACCAGCTGTTAGGATTTATGGAAGTTGAAGGCCAAAACATCTGGGGACCCACAGGTTGAGAACCACTGCTATAATAGATATGGTTCTATGCTATAGAATTCAGGGATTTGTAGTTTAGGGAGAAACAATCAGAGTTCTCAGCCTCCACCAAACTATAGATCCTGGAATCCATCAAATGCAGCCATGACAGTTAAGGTGGCACCACGATGCTGTAATTGTGTCATATCGAAAAGCTCTTGAGATGTCAGGAATTGAACCAGGTACTTTTACTATCATCTGCTATTTGGTTTTCCTGGATGTGGAATATAGAAATTGAACCCAGAACTTTCCCTATCTATTGCTTTTCAGTTCTAGCTGAAGATGTCACAACTTGAATACAGGACTTGTTATTTGATTCAGCCAGTGGTCTAAGTTTATCTAAAATAAAGTATAAGGAACAGATCTTTTGGATGATGCTGTCCCAAGAACTTTCCTTTTCCTTTTCACTAGATAAAGAATATTTATAATTAATACTATATCTGCTACTCATACCTCCTGTCTCCCCGTTTATCCAAGTCTGTGGTGGATGAATATCAATAGGGGTGCAAATTACCTTGAGAAGCTGATTATTCCCAAATGTGGATTAATTTTTTTACCAAAATTAAATTTAATGTTTTCTTCTGCTGTTCTGGATAGCTGCTTCCAGGGAATGCTTTACAAAAGTTAAATTTGCCCTTGTGAAGATGGATTAGTATTATTTATTTATAATTTATTATTTATTTATAATTTATTTATTTATAATTTATTATTATTATTATTATTATTATTATTTATTATTATTAGTAGAGACCCCATCTCACAAGTTCTTTTTTTTGGGTGATATTGCTAACGGATATCACACGTCTCTTATATATATATAGTGAAGGTAAAGGTTTTCCCTTGAGATTAAGTCTAGTCGTGTCTGACTCTGGGGGTTGGTGCTCATCTCCATTTCTAAGCCAAAGAGCGGGCGTTATCTGTAGGCCATGTGGCCAGCATGACTGCATGGAACGCCGTTATCTTCCCACTGGAGCAGTACCTATTGATCTACTCACATTTGCTTCTTTTCAAACGGCTAGGTTGGCAGAAGCTGGGGCTAACAAAAGCTTTCCCTGGGTTGGCAGAAGCTTTCCCTGCTCCCCAGATTCAAACCGCTGACCTTTTGGTCAACAAGTTCAGCAGCTCAACGCTGTGCCACCGGGGGCTCCTATATATATATATATATATATATATATATATATATATATATATATATAGCAAAATCAACTTTGCAATAATTTAAGTTCTCTTTTCCTTAGCTTTGGCTAATAACTACAAATCAGAATATCTTCCATATATATATATATATGGAAGATATTCTGATTTGTTGTTATTAGCCAAAGCTAAGAAAAAGAGAACTGAAATTATTTCAAAGTTGATTTTTTTCTCTACTCTTATAGTTTGTAAAAATATTATTTAAAAATTCAGGGAGTTGTCATTTTACAAACTTTCTGTGCCAAAGAGTGCTTTATACCTCAGCAAACTACAACTCCCAGGCTTCCATAGCATTGAGCCATGGCAGTTTAGGTAATGTCAAACTGCATTAATTCTACAGTGTAAATGCACCTCTAGAGAGAAGGGAGTGAAGAGTAGGGCAGAGGTTATGGGTGGTGGGAGGTTAAGCACACCTTCTCCGCATGCCTTTTCTCTTTTCCAGACAGCAGACTTTCCCTTCTTAAATGTTTTTTTAAAATGTCTGGCAGAGACACGGGGGACCAAAGTTCTGTGGACACAATTGCATTTGACCCTAAAACAGACCACAGAATATTACAAAGACAATATAGTCTACCTCTATATCAGCCATGGGCAAACCTGGCTCCTCCCGATGTTTTGGACTACAACTCCCACAATTCCTAACAGCCGGTAGGCTGTTAGGAATTGTGGGAGTTGTAGTCCAAAACACCTGGAGGGCCAAAGTTTGCCCATTTGTGGTCTATAGAATCATAGAATTATAGACTCTTAAGGGTTTGGCGGAACCGTAAGGGCCATCTAGTCCAACCCCTTGCCATGCAGGAATGTCGTTGGACACTTTAACTGCCATCGTTCATTGCAATGAAACCATGGGAGTAGTAGCTTTACAAGTTCTTTATTTAAGGTTCTCTGCCAAAGAGTGCTGGTATCTCACCCATCTGCAACTCCCAGAATGCTATGGCACTGACCCATGGCAGTTAAAGGGGTGTCAAATGGCCCGTGTAGACGCACTGCAAGATTTAAAGATAAAAGTAAAGGTTTCCCTTGATGTTAAGTCCAGTTGTGTCCGACTCTGGGGGTTGGTGCTCATCTCCATTTCTAAGCCGAAGAGCCGGCGTTGTCCGTAGACACCTCCAAGGTCATGTGGCCACTGGCATGACTGCATGGAGCGCCATTACCTTCCCGCCAGAGCAGTACCTATTGATCTACTAACATTGGCATGTTTTCGAACTGCTAGGTTGGCAGAAGCTGGAGCTAACAGCAGCCACTCGCGCCACTCCCGGAGTTTGAACCTGGCACCTTTCGGTCTGCAAGTTCAGCAGCTCAGTGCTTTAACACACTTCGCCACCTGATTTTTCTTCTATTGATTAAACAGAAGGCGTCTTTTGCTTCAAACAGCAACATTCTTGGTATTGCTCTCTGCAACTCTCCTCCACTATTTTTAAGGCATAGAAACCTATGGCACCTGGGTCAGTGTGAGATTGGCAGAGAAAGAAGCAAATTCACTGTGTGGATGGTTAGATGTAATGTCCTGGAAACGGTTCGAGGTTTGGATGGTGCTTCTACACATCACTAATACTGGCCTCAAACCAGTTCCAGGATCTGCATGATTCACAGCTTCACGGCCATCAAGGAATCGTATTTTCTTTTTCGCCTCTGCATGTGCAGATCACCAGGGCATCTGTCCCTTCATCTATTTTACCATGCAATGTCGCTTATATTTTAGATATGCATGTGCGAATTATGGGCTGTATTTTGGCGTGTTCCCCAACTTTGCTTATCCTGGTTTAAAACCCTTAAATGGCGTGTCTGCTGTGTGCATCATTTAAAGTTCGAATCCCACCCGGGGAGAATACAGATGAGCTCCCTCTGTCAGCTCCAGCTCCATGCAGGGACATGAGAGAAGCCTCCCACAAGGATGGTAAAACATCAAAACATCCGGGCGTCCCCTGGGCAACGTCCTTTTAGACGGCCAATTCTCTCACTCCAGAAGTAACTCCGGTTGCTCCTGACACACACAAAAAAATAATCATTTAAATACTGCACCCTCAAGCTGCCTTCGAAGTGCATTTAGTGATCAGTATAGATGTGCCCCAGCAGCTAAAAAAACCCATGCGATTATATATTATAGACATAATCTCACTCTATTCTGTTTTGGTCAGACCTCACCTGGAAGGTTTTATCCAATTCTGGGCATCACAATTCAAGAAAGGTATTGATAAATTGGAAAGTGTCCAGGACATTAAGCCCAATGAGGAACTGGTTAGGGAGCTGGGGACATTTAGCTTGGAGAAAAGAAGGAGACATGAGAGCCATGTTTAAAGATCTGAAAGGATGTCACATTGAGGAGGAAGAAGCCTGTTTTCTGCGGCTCTGGAGACTAGTACACCACGAAGCGATGGATTCAAGCTGCAGGAAAAAAGAGATTTCACCTTAGCATTAGGAAGAACATCTGGATAGTTAGCCTTGTTTGACTGTAGAACATGCCACCTGGAAATCTGGTGGAGTGTCTTTCTCTGGAGGTTTTTAAGCAGAGGCTGGATGACCATCTGTCAGGAGGGCTTGCATTGTGTCTTCCTTCATGGCAGGACTTCTTAAACTTTTCCCACTTGCAGTCCCTTTCTGGCCGAGACATTTTTGTGTGAGCTCAGGTATACAGGTATATAAAATAGATATAAAACACCAAACATGTACTGGTAATACATCAGCAATAGCAAGACTTGCTAAACAGGTTGATTCTTCTTTTTATGTAGTGTGGTTGAAGCATTTTCTGCAGAATCCACTGTAAACACTGCACGTGGTTGCTAACAGATTTGGATAAATTGGTGGCTTTCACAAGCCTTTTACTATTGGTAATTTGTTTGTAGCTCCAACCTCTCAACCTTCCTAATGCCACAACTCCTTAATGCAGTTCTTCATGTTGTGGTGACCCTCAATAATAATAATAATAATAATAATAATAATAATAATAATAATAATGATGATGATGATGATGATGATGATGATGATGTTCTGGAACACAACACACCAGACATCACAGTCGTGGAAAAGAAAAAGGTTTGGATCATTGATGTCGCCATCCCAGGTGACAGTCACATTGATGAAAAACAACAGGAAAAACTCAGCCGCTATCAGGACCTCAAGATTGAACTTCAAAGACTCTGGCAGAAACCAGTGCAGGTGGTCCCGGTGGTGATGGGCACACTGGGTGCCGTGCCAAAAGATCTCAGTCGGCATTTGGAAACAATAGACATTGACAAAATTACGATCTGCCAACTGCAAAAGGCCACCCGACTGGGATCTGCACGCATCATCCGAAAATACATCACACAGTCCTAGACACTTGTGAAGTGTTCGACTTGTGATTTTGTGATACGAAATCCAGCATATCTATCTTGTTTGCTGTCATAAAATAATAATAATAATAATAATAATAATAATAATAATAATATCTATCTACTTTGCTGTCAGACTATGTTGTTGTGTCAATAATAAGAATAAGAATAAGAATAAGAATAAGAAGAAGAAGAAGAAGAAGAAGAAGAAGAAGAAGAAGAAGAAGAAAAGCAACCACCACCACCACCACCACCACCACAACAACTTTATTTTTGTACCCTGCCTCTATCTCCCCAAAGGGACTCGGCAGCTAACATGGGGCCAAGGGCAGATAGTTACAATATAACCATAAAACTACTTTTGTTGCTTTATTAGTTACTTCATAACTGTCATTTTGCTACTGTTATGAATCGTAATGTCAATATCTTATATGCAGGATGTATTTTCATTCACTGGACCAAATTTAGCACGAATGCCTGATACACCCACATTTGAATACTGGTGGGGTTGGGGGGCCGAGGGAGAATGAGTTTGTCATTTAGGGGTTGTAGTTGCTGGGATTTATAGTTCACCTACAATCAACGAGCATTCTGAACTCCATCAATGATGGAGTTGAACCAAACTTGTCACACAAGCAACAAAACACCAGAAGGTTTTGGTAGGCAATGACCTTGAGTTTTTGCACTTTGAGTTGAGTTATTGCACTTTAGTTTTAATTGCCTTCCCATGTCACCCCTTTCTCCAATTTGGTGGTCCTTTTTATCTCAAAATTTTATGTTCCAAATTGGTTTTTACAGTTATTGTATTGCACTTGTATTCATGTCTGATTTTATTGTATTTTACTTATTTGAATATGCTGTTTTATCTGTTTCACTCTGTTTTATTGTTTTCAGGCTTCTCTCTGTATTAGCTGCCCTGAGTCCTTGCAGGGAGATGGAAGTGGGATAGAAAAATTAAGTTGTTATTATTATTATTTTATTATGACACAGCAAACAAGATAGATATGCTGGATTTCGTATCACAAAATCACAAGTTGAACACTTCCCAAGTGTCTAGGACTGTGTGATGTATTTTCGGATGATGTGCGCAGATCCCAGCAGGGTGGCCTTTTGCAGTTGGCAGATCGTAATTTTGTCAATGTTTATTGTTTCCAAATGCCAGCTGAGATCTTTTGGCACGGCACCCAATGTGCCCATCACCACCGGGACCACCTGCACTGGTTTCTGCCAGAGTCTTTGAAGTTCAATCTTGAGGTCCTGATAGCGGCTGAGTTTTTCCTGTTGTTTCTCGTCAATGCGACTGTCACCTGAGATGGCAACATTAATGATCCAAACCTTTTTCTTTTCCACAACTGTGATGTCTGGCGTGTTGTGTTCCAGAACTTTGTCAGTCTGGATTCGGAAGTCCCACAGTATCTTTGTGTGCTCATTTTCCAATACTTTTGCAGGTTTGTGATCCCACCAGTTCTTTGCTGCTGGGAGGTGGTACTTGAGGCATAAGTTCCAATGAATCATTTGGACCACATAGTTGTGCCTCTGTAGTCTGTCTGTGCGATTTTCTTACAGCAGCTGAGGAGATGATCAATGGTTTCGTCAGTTTCCTTGCACAGTCTGCATTTTGGGTCATCAGCTGATTTTTCGATCTTGGCCTTAATTGCATTTGTTCTGATGGCTTGCTCCTGGGCTGCAATGATCAGATCTTCTGTCTCCTTCTTCTCCTGTCTTATTATTATTATTATTATTATTATTATTATTATTATTATTATTGACACTGAGAACTGGAAAGCCCTGGCCCTTGAGCGCTCTAATTGGAGGTCAGCTGTGACCAACAGTGCTGCAGAATTCGAAGAAGCATGAATGGGGCTTAAGGGAGAAACGTGCCAAGAGGAACGTGCATCAAGTCAACCCTGATCGGGACCACCTTCCATCTGGAAACCAATGTCCTCACTGTGGAAGAACATGCAGGTCAAGAATAGGTCTCCCCAACCACCTACACGTCCACCACCAAAACACTACACTTGGAGGACCATCATCTTCGAGCTATGAGGCATTGCCTAAGTAAGTCTATCTGGGTAAAGGTTTTTGAAGTCATCACGCCACCGTATTAGCATGTCTACACAGCCAAAACAAGTGGACACCAAGTAAATCAACGTTGCACCATGCCACCCTTCTGTGCTTGAGACGTGTTTTAGGATCTGGCATTTCAGCCACCTTTGGGAACATTTCTTGTTCCATTTTCAGACAGCCTGCCTAGTGCATGGCCCCGTCTATTATTAACTGGTGTGGCAAGACAGTCTGATTTTGTAAAGAAGGGGTCAAGGTTCTGTGTACAGTGCAGTTCTATTTTGGGGAGAGATTTCAGTCCGCAAACAAGACCCACACGGCTGCCCACAATGCATGGATGGGCAAGGATAAAGGTTGTGCGGTTACATAAGAGGAGGCCAGCCAGGGTGTCTTTGCTTGGCACGGATTCGGATCACGTTCTCTGTGCCTGGGCTTTGCAGCTGCTTTGCTACATAAGCTGCCACCAAACTAGACCATCAAGTAGAGCTCACTTCTCGTCTTGGAGAAATCCACTCGAAGAGAGCTCTCTTCTTCTCTTGGGACCACAAATCCTTTTCCTCGCAGCCATGGAAAGTTACTTCTCGGCCGTCCAGAAGATGGAGCAGACGGTGATGTTCCCCAGCCTCCTTCAAGGAGTCTCCTTCGAAGAGAAGGAGGACGCCTGCGATCCGGACGGCGCCAAAGACTTGTACGAATATTTCACCCAGCTGAAATCCATCAAGCCGATGGTGGAAGGGGGCTTAGTGCCTTCTGACAACCGCCGGCTGCTTGGTGTTGCTAACCGAGCAAAGGAACCAGAAGACAACGAAGAGCAAGATCTTGAAAGAGTCTTCTATTACCACGTCTCAGCCTTGCACCGCATCCTCCAGCAGCTGACCCGGAGAGCCGATGCCGTGACGTCCAAATACAACGAAATTATGAGCGAAATCTCTCTTCGCTGGTGAACCTCAAACCATGGACTGTACCTTGGTGAGTAATATTTAACTGTCAAGGATCAATGCTTCAACTGCTAAGGCTCAATGTTATGGGATCCTGTGATTTATAGTTTTGCAAGGTCTTTAGCCTTCTCTGCCTCACCAAACTACAAATCCTAGGATTCCATATCATTGAGTGGTGGTGGTTAAAGTGGTGCTAAACTGCTATAATTCTGCAGTGTGGGTGGGATGTTAGATACAAAAGAGATGTGTTGTTGAAGGCTTTCATGGCTGGGATCACAAGGTGGTTGTGTGTTTTCCGGTCTGTATGGCCATGTTCCAGAAGTATTCTCTCCTGACGTTTCACCCACACCTATGGCAGGAATCCTCAGAGGTTACCACATATATGAAATGACTTACTGGAAATTAATTTCCTCCCATTATTTTCCGTTTGCATACCTCACAACCACTGAGCATGCCTGCCATAGATGTGGGTGAAACGTCTGGAGAGAATACTTCTGGAACATGGCTATACAGCCCAGAAAACACACAACAATCCCACAAAAGAGACATAAACCAAATAGTTTTAGAACAAGGCTGGTCCAGGAAATAAGTCTGTAGCCTTGATCAAACCATCCATTTGGACTACAACTCCCCAAAACTCCTAGCAGCCAGGCATAATAAGGCAAAAAGAACAGTTTTAGGGGAAGCAGATACTGTATAACGTGCTAGACTTTGATTTGTTGCTGCTATTGTTTTTAATGGTTTGTGTATTAACTGAGTCTACAATGCCATATAGCTCAATTCAATGCAGTTGGTCTGCATTGTGAAACTGCATTATATGGCAGTGTAGATCCAAGCAAATTTTATTAGATAGTTTACTTGATTTTTACCTCCTGTTTACTGTGAATTTTTAACTACAATATTTTAATGGCTGTAAGTAGCCTTGAGTCCCCAACCCAAGGGAAAATAATAATAATAATAATAATAATAATAATAATAATAATAATAATAATAATAATCTCATTTCCAAATCAAGCTTGAGCCAGGAAACATGCAAAAGGGTTGCTTTCTTTCCAGAATCTCCTCTCAGCATAACTGGGGAAAATTATGTTTGGGAATTCTGGTTACTTCAATCCTTTTTCTGAACTTTACCTGCTCAAAATGTAATTATTGTATATAAACATTATTGCTTTGTTACCATATCATAGGAAACGATTTACTGGAAATTAATTTCCCTCCGTTATTTTCTGTTTGCAGACGAGCCTGATATCCTTCCTTGGGGATCTATTTGAACAGATCTGCAAAGAAATCGCTTGACCGGACGACATTGAGACATTATGAACTGCTGTCGTTTAACAGCAACATCTCTGAACATTTCAAGCACATGTATTGTGTTATTGTATTCTATTTTATGTGTTATTTTATTTTATTTATACCTGTATCTGGGCATATTTGTGCCTCAGTTGGTATTACAACATTGAAATTCCTAATTATTTAAGAGATATTACATTAATATTACTAAAGAAACATGACAATTTTTTGTATTTCTCAATACGTTTTTCACTCGCTCGATAATTTCAGATAAATACCAATAAATTGCTTATATTTTTTAAACAGTTGCCACTGTTGTTATTATATGAAGAAGTTGCAAAGTACATTAAAGCACAAACACATAAAAATACTTTGATTTGAGCTAGTAACTGAACTGGCCCAACCAACCTTAAGCAGCAAAATCTCAGCTATACTCAATTCATGAGCTTCTTAGCTATTTACCCCATTTGTAAAGGAGAGCTGCAGGTACACCATAGTTCAGGCATGGGCAAACTTTGGCCCTCCAGGTGTTTTGGACTACAACTCCCACAATTCCTAACAGCCGGTAGGCTGTTAGGAATTGTGGGAGTTGTCGTCCAAAACACCTGGAGGGCCAAAGTTTGCCCATGCCTGCCATAGTTTATACCATTCCTGACATAATCATCATCACCATCATCATTCAGCTTTTTCTCAGGATTTAATCCCAAAGTAGCTTGCAACTTTATAAACTGTACAATTAAAAGCATGCCAAAGATCAATATTAGAACTAAATGTTTATGGTAAATTGAAGATGACATGAAAGGCTTCACGAAACTAGGAGCTGTGTCCACACTCGTTTCTGGAAATCCAATGGATGTCATAGGGCAGGTTACACACTCTCAACCTTACAGGAAAGAAATAGCAAATCCTTTCTGAATGAATGCCAAGAATACCCCATGATAGAATCTACCTTAAATCAGAAAGGATTTGAAGGCACACAACATGAACATGTTATGCCATCATGCCATCAATGGCTTTCTTCTGGTTGCCAGCAAAATGCATCCATTGATAAGACTATACCTATATATGGAGGCTTGATATAGCTAACATAATAAGGTAAAGGTTTCCCCTGACGTTAAGTCCAGTCATGTCTGAATCTGGGGGTTGGTGCTCATCTCTATTTCGAAGCCAAAGAGCCGGCGTTGTCCATAGACACCTCCAAGGTCATGTGGCCGGCATGACTGCATGGAGCGCCGTTACCTTCCCGCCGGAGCAGTACCTATTGATCTACTCACATAGGCATGTTTTCGGACTGCTAGGTTGGCAAAAGCTGGAGCTAACAGCAGGCACTCACTCCACTCCCGGGATTTGAACCTGGGACCTTTCGGTCTGCAAGTTCAGCAGCTCAGCGCTTTAACGCACTTTGCCACCAGGGCTTCTATAGCTAACATAATAGCTACTGACATATTGCTTTTGCCCTGGGAATAATCTTTGAAGCCACTCAAATTACTTGCCATCTCTACCGTGTTTCCCCGAAAATAAGACAGTGTCTTATATTAATTTTTGCTCCCAAAGATGTGCTAGATCTTATTTTTAGGGGATGTCTTATTTTTCCATGAAGAAGAATTCACATTTATTATATACTGTACAGTAGTTGTCATCATAAACCAGCATAACCAGACAAACTGTGAATCCTATCAAGACTTTCATGTTACTACCATTATTTCCATGTACAACAATCTATGGTATTTACATTTACTGATCCTGCATGCTCTGATGTTCTGTTTGGTGGGCATGCTTCCAAACAAAAACTTTGCTAGATCTTACTTTTGGGGGAGACCTTATATTTAGCAATTCAGCAAAATCTCTACTAGGTCTTATTTTCTGGGGATGTCTTATTTTCGGGGAAACAGGGTAGACCTTGTAGCAGTGAATACACGAAATATCACATCGTACTATTGCTTTCTTGATATTGCTTTCAACTCCAAATTCAGCAGTGATGGTATAGAAATGCAACCTGGGTATTCCACCTCCCATCATCCCCATCAGCCATGCGAGTGGCCTTGTAAAGTTCACTGAAACGGGGAGTGAATCAAGGTGGGGCTACAGGGAAACAACCCATTGGTTCCAGATTAAAATAGATGCATGAACTTTAAAAGCCTCTTTGGTCTCTACAGAAAGCAGGTGCAAGACAAAAGAGAGATAAAAGTTTTGAAGGATTTTAAAAAGACATTCAGGTCACACTGCACTGGGTCTTCAATAGGTTTGTGCCAATCTAAACAAAGATACCCATGAACAACAAGTTTCATGAATAAGGGCGGTCTGTTTGAACAGGCAGCTTCTCCGAAACTGCAGCCAGCCAAGTCAGCATTCCCACAGCTGCTCCTGCTTTGGACATTTTAATATTCTTGTTGTTCGGTGTTAGTTTCTGGATGCTGAAAGTCTTGATGGATCATAGAGGCTTTTAAGCAGAGGCTGGCTCATGGTGGCATTGATGTGGGTGTACATCCACACTGCATTAGAATCATAGAATCATAGAGTTGGAAGAGACCTATTGGGCCATCCAGTCCAACCACCTGCCAAGAAGCAAGAAAATCACATTCAAAGCATCCCCAACAGACGGCCAGCTAGCCTCTGCTTAAAAGCCTCCAAAGAGTGTCCACTACACTTTGGGGCAGAGAGTTCTACTGCTGAACAGCTCTGAGTTAGAAAGTTCTTCCTAATGTTCAGTGGAATCTCCTTTCCTGTAGTTTGAAGCCATTGTTCCACGTCCTAGTCTGCAGGGCAGTGGAAAACAAGCTTGATTTGATTTGAAAATTTGATTCTAATGAAGATAAATTGTTTATGTATATTAGTACGGCGGCAAGAATAATATATGCGAAGCATTGGAAATCTCAAACTATCCCCACAAAAGAAGAATGGCAGGCAAAAATGGAAGATATAAGAGATATGGACGAATTAACTTTTTTGCTAAAATCACATAGAGGTCAACCAATAAAAAAGACAAATTGGTCTTTATTCAGAGACTATAAGAATAACGAACAATAAATAAACCTTGATATTGAAGCAATAATAAGACTATACTAGACTATAACCAAGACTATAAATGATATAAATTTACAATATATTTGGTTCCTGTGAGGGAAGAATGGAAGTACAAATCTGTTCACTTTTATCTTTGGTATTTGTATTCTGTGTTTTTCATTTTTTTTCCTTTCCTTTTTCGATTTTAGGAGATAGATGTTTGTGATATGTGTTGTGAAAAAACTTCAATAAAAATTATTTTAAAAAAGAAAAGAAAACAAGCTTGCTCCCTCCTCCCTATGATTTCCCCTCACATATTTATACATAGTTCTCATCATGTCTCCTCTCAGCCTTCTCTTCTACAGGCTAAACATGCCCAGCTCTTTAAGCCGCTCTTCATAGGGCTTGTTCTCTAGACCCTTGATCCTTTGAGTCGCCCTCCTCTGGACACATTTCAGACCCTTCCATTGCAGTGCCCAGAATTGGACACAGTGTGATTCCAGGTGTGGTCTGACCAAGGCAGAATAGAGAGGTAGTATGACTTCCCTGGATTGAGACACTATACAATGGTTTTCTGTAGTACAGGGCATGATGGGGCCCCTGATCTCCTTTAAAAATCCCAGAATGTATGTAGCAACTCCATTTATAGTGGTGCAGTACAGGGGAACTTTGCAAACAGTGGTCCAAAAAGATCTCTTTTCTCAAGCTTTCCCATCTCCTCAGCTATAAAGAATCAGGAAATCATGAAGAGATGTTTTTGGGTGGCTTTGTTTCCAAATTATGATTATCCTAAGGATAATTTATAATGTTGTTGAAGGCTTTTATGGCCGGGATCACAGGGTTGTTGTATGTTTTCCAGGCTGTATGGCCATGTTCCAGAAGTATTATCTTCTGATGTTTCGCCCACATCTATGGCAGGCATCCTCAGAGGTTGTGAGGTATGGAGAAACTAAGCAATGAAGGTTTATATATATCTGTGGAAAGTCCAGGGTGAGAGAACTCTTGTCAGTTGGAGGCCAGTGCGAATGTTGTAGTTAATCACCTAAATTAGCATTAAATAGCTTCATCTCCTGGCTTCTTCCTGCCTGGGGGCATCCTTTGTTCAGAGTTGTTAGCTGCCCCTGGTTGATTCATGTCTGGAACTCCTCTGTTTTCAGAGTGTTGCTTCTTATTTACTGTATATTATTTGAGAACACAGAAATGCTCGACCACTCCAACAACTATTATGTCAGACTACACAGAGAAGCCACTGAAATCCACAAGCATGAATCCAACTTCAACGGAAAGGAGGAAACCATGAAAATGAACAAAATCTGGCTACCAGTATTAAAAAACTCAAAAATCAGAACTGTAAATAAGAAGCAACACTCTGAAAACATGAGTTCCAGACATGAATCAACCAAGGGCAGTTAACGACTCTAAACAAAGGATGCCCCAGAGGCAGGAAGAAGACAGCAGATAAGCTTTTCAATGCTAATTAAGGTGATTAACTACAACATCCACACTGGCCTCCAACTGACAAGAGTTCTTCTCTCACCCTGGACATTCCACAGATATATGTAAACCTTCCTTGCTTAGTTTCTCCATACCTCACAACCTCTGAGGATGCCTGCCATAGATGTGGGTGAAACGTCAGGAGAGAATACTTCTGGAACATGGCCATACAACCTGTAAAACATACAACAACCCTAGAATTTATAATGGCTTTTCCGGGGCTGCGAGTTGTGGCTCACAGAGGATCGCTCAAAGGGTTTCCATGGCTGATTGGGAAATTGAACCCTGGTGTCCAGAATCATAACCCAGTTCTCAAACCACTACACTGGTCTGAGCACTGGGCTGGTTCTCATTTAGAGACCTAGCCCAGTACAAATATCCATTTATCCGAAATTGTGAGGAATTGAATCCAAGGCACGTTACATATGAAGCACATTCTGTTAGGGTCCAGAGAATTGGAAAAGGAATGAAAAATGAAAGGGTGAAACTTGTCTGGTGGGGCACTATGCACTTCAACAAGCCAAAATAAATGTTAGTATTCAAGATTGCATTTCCTTTACAGACCTTCTCAAAATGGCACTGTTTTGAGAAAGAATGAGAAGCAAGTGGAGATATATGGAATATGTGTGTGGGGCGTATTTTTGCAATAATAAAAAATGGGGCAACAAAAGCAGGATCTAGGGTCCATATATGGTCCAAAAGCCACACTGTGCTCATCCTTGGATAATCCAACCAACATTTGAGAGATTAAGGTTCAAATCTCTACAGAGCCATGAGTTTTATTGGGAGACGCTGAACTATCTTCTCTCAATCCTTCTCTAAAATCATAGAATCCTAGAGTTGGAAGAGACCTCATGGGCCACGAAGTCCAACCCCCTGCCAAAAAGCATGAAAATCACCCTCAAAGCACCCCCGACAGATGGCCATCTAGCTTCTGTTTAAAAGCCTCCAAAGAAGGAGTCCCCACCACACTCTGGGGCAGAGAGTTCCACTGCTGAACAGCTCTCAAGTGAGGAAGTTCTTCCTAATGTTCAGGTGGAATCTCCTTTCCTCTCTCTCCTTCCTTTCTCCCTTCTTTTCTTCATGCTGATCAAACCCAGAGGCTGTTGTGAAAATTAAGTGGGTAATAGAACTACATACATCACTTTTGATCAATTTGAGAGAAAGATGGAAAATAAATGTATCTGACAACTAATATGGCAGACAATTAAATGCTTTTAAGAAAGACACAAAGCAGGAAGGTAATAGCCCAATCCCATCATAGCTCCCCAGAAACTAATTAACTTGCAGTGTACAAGGTGGCTACATACACACCTTTTATGTATGTATGTACCACTATTTTTTTTTCTTATTTGTCATCACATCAGTCTCCATTTACAATGAACCCTGAGAATGAGAGATCTCCAAGAGCCCAGGTAATCAGCAACTTTCCCAGGTCTTGCAAACTCAAGGCTGTAGTTTCCTTGAGTGAATTAATTTATCTACCCACAATGCATTCTTCCACTACTCTTTTTATCTTACTCAACATTACAATCATCCTGGTATTTCCAAACTACAGCAGCACATTATTGATTTTGGCTCCTTAGAAAATGTCAGGTTGATTGCTTTCTGACTCATTTGTTGGTTTTTCTGACAGTGCAAAAACGTATTGTTATAAGAAGCATTTAACATAGCGTCCACTTCAAACCTATTGCCACATCTAGTGGCATTGAAGTCCATTAATTAACAAAGTCTAACTTGAGAAATCTGCATCTCCCCCTCAAACCCAAGATATTAAAAACAGATTTTATTTATTCATAGTTTATTTGTTAAGATTAGTCCTTTAGATCAGATTTTCTGTCCGAAATGCTGACATACATTCAACGCAAGTCTGCACACATAAGAGACACACTGTAGCTGTTTGCAAAGTCTTCAACGAATTGGACGAAAATTCTCCAGGACTTCTGCCATGGTTTTCTTATCTATCAAAAGAAAAAGAAATGCTCTTTAAAAAGCCAGATTGTACACAATTCACAAGACGTTGTAACACGGTGTAAAACCTAACTCTGATCAAACTATGCAACACGCATTGAGGCATCTTTTTTCCAGTTTGGGCCCTTTTTACATTTGTTGGGCTATATTTCCCCTGATTCCCAGCCAGTATGGGCCATTCTCCCTGCCAAACAAAACTGGTATGTTCCATAGTTATGTCCATGCAGAAGGGCAAAAAACTCACTAAATTCACAAGGGGCAATATTCTGATTCTGATATCTGTTTTAGATATACTGGCTCTTATATTAATCTTTGCTCCTTACTTTCAGGGGATGTCTTATTTGTTTATGTACAACAAGAATTTATTCATGTAGAAAAAAATCAACACTTATTCAAATACAGTCATGTCATCTTCTTCTAGAACACTGCCATAATATTATGTCAAAAATGTTATTTATAGTTAATTATATATTAATATTATTTTTTATAATTCAACGCGCTCATCATGTGTTGCAATGGATGTATTACCAGTAAATGCATCTGTCTGGCTGATAATATTAATTGGGGAAGTTGACCACAGAGGGTGCACCTACACTATTGAATTAATGCAGTTTGACACCACTTTCACTACCATGGCTCCAGGTTATGGAATTCTGGGAGTCATAGTCCCCTTGGGGAGAAAGGCAGGGTATAAAAGTAAGTAAACAGGTAAAAAAGTAAATAAATAATAATAGTCTTACAAGGTTCTATCCTCCTCTGCCAAAGAGTGCTGCTGCTTCACCAAATGACACCTTCCAGGATTCCACAGCCTTGAACCATGGCAGTGAAAGTGGTATCAAAACTGCATTCATTCTACAGTATAGAAGCAGACTGAGTCATGTTGGAAGAACTAGAAAATCTTAAAGAGAGGCATTCTCTTAGGTAAGAAAAACCAGCCATTTCCTTATTTGCAGTTTTTCCACTTTCATGGGGATCCTGTGCTCCTAACCCCAACAAATGTGGAGGAATGACTGTACAACTAAAGTACTCCCTTTGGTTATACACAATGGGGAAAATCCCATATCAGAAGATATGACCAAAGACCCATGTACTCCAGGGAATGTTCTTAGGAGTGTTCAACCAGATACATGTGGGTGAATCTGCCCATGGAGGTCACTCTACATAAAGCCACTTGGCATAAAGTACCTGCTTCCTTAAAGTCTTCAGGGTGGTGCTTTATGTACTCAAACATTTCTCTGTCTCTGTTTGCGTATGTGTAACTGGCTCGTCTTACAAGATAGTGGCCGAGGTAGAAGCCCACAGAAGCCCACAGGAGTTGCCGATGGACCCCTGAAACACAACGAATATACAAATATAAACAGGAAGACTGAGGAATGGCTAGTAAGTTGCCAAACAGACATCAGAGAACAGCATTTCAAATGTTCAGTTCGGTTTTTTAAAAAAAAAAAGCAACAATGATGAGATTAACTGAACATCAATAAGCACAGCATCAAAACTGGAATGGCAAGCATCACACTAAATCTGTGAATGCTTTCTTGCTTAGAGAATAGATTCCTAAGAACTTGAATATTCATTCATGGAATCAACTGGCCCCATTCATGTCACTCTCCCCTGAAACCAAAGTCCTCATTAGAGCCTTTGTGGATTTAACTTTTAACTATGACCACTTCCCTCTACCTTAGGCATGTGCAAACTTTGGCCCTACAGGTGTTTTGGACTTCAACTCCCACAATTACTAACAGATTGTGAGAGTTAAAATTCAAAACACTTGGAGGGAGGACTGAAGTTTGGCCATGCCTGCTCTACCTCCTTTGTATTCCCCCTCTCATTTTTCCCCTCCTTCTCTCAGTTTAATTTCTCATCTCCAAAGGCTTGCCACAATCTTCTATAATAAATTAGGCTGTCTGAGAATCCATATCTTCCTAAAGTAACCTACCACAGATCTTTACAGAAGGGTTTTCTTTTGGCTAACTACCCTTCCTGGTACACCTGATGCAGATTTAGGAGAGAAGGAGACTCCAGCACAATCCCAGGCAACATATTCCACTATCAAACAACTCTTTGAAACCTACAACTCTCATCTGACAAGAAGAACAATTTTCAGTCTAATAATAAAGTGACTATCAGTGTAGTGTAGTGGCTTGAGTGTTGAACTAGGATATTGAAAAACCATGGTTCAAATCTCTGCTCGGCCATGGAAACCCACTGAGTGAAATCGGACAAGTCACACTTTCTCAGCCTCGGAGAACAGAAAAGGCTAAACTTCTCTGTACAAATCTTGCCAGGAAAACATTGTAAGTCAAAAATGACTTGAAGACAGACAACAATTATATCTGAAGCTCCCAACTATGTAAGATGATTTTTGGCCCTGCATTATAATGTCATTTCCTAATTGGTTTGATCATGAAAACATGGGAAAAGTTTAATAAACTGCAAAAACTTTGTTTTCTTGTGGGACATTCTGCAGCACATTTTTATAGCTTTTCAATCTCATAGAGTCTCAACCAATTCAATATAGTTTGTGGCAACCACAAAAGCAGAGTTTCTGGAGTAGAAGAACTATTTTCAAAGTAAGTAGTGGTTTTCAAACCAGGAACGTATTTTTTTTAGTATTATCAGAGAAGCTAACTCTCATAGAGTCACTTTGGGTGAGAAAGGTGGGGTAAAAATGTTGTAAATAAATAAATAAAATAGAGTTGGAATAGACCGCGTGGGCCATCTAGTCCAACCCCCTGCCATCCAGGAACGCACAAAGTATCCTGACAGATGGCCATCCAGCCTGTTTAAACATTTCCAAGGAAGGAGCTTCCATTGGACTCAGAGGCAGAGAGTTCCACTGCTGAACAGCACTTCTTATAGTCAGGAAGTTCTTCCTTACATTCTTCTTTCCTCATATTTGAACCCATTGCTCCATTAAGCCCTGATTTCCAAAGCAGCAGAAAGCAAGCCTGTTCCCTCTTCCTTATGACACTCTTTCACATATTTATACATGGCTCTCACATCTCTTCTCAACCTTCTCCTCTGCAGGCTAAATATACCCAGTTCTTTAAGATGCTCCTCATAGGATTCATGGGAATTCATGTTCCTTTTAGTTACCCTCCTCTAGACACCTTCCAGCTTGCAACACAGAAAAAATGAAATGCAAAGATACAGAATGGGTGACAACTGGCTCGACAACAGAGTGAGAAAGATCTTGGAGTCTTTCTGGACAACAAAAGTGTGATTCAGCAGCAGGCTGAATAAAGGCCTAAACCGTTCTGGCCCAGCTTACTTGACTGAATGTATCACCTTTTATAAACCACCTAGGAGATTAAGATCATCAGGGGAGGCCCTGCTCTTGGTCCCGCCTCTTTCGCAGGCACGTCTGATGGGAACGAGAGACAGGGCCATCTCAGTGGTGGCCCCTCAGCTGTGGAACTCCCTCCTCAAAGATATTAGAGCAGCTCCCTCCCTCTTTGCCTTCAGAAGAAAAGTGAAAACCTGGCTCTGGGGTCAAGTCTTTGGAAATTAACTACAGTGCAATAATAATTACGAAATATGTGCAATGATTCTTGACGTTTCGCCCCAGATTACGATTCTGGATGACGCAATTTTAATAATGATTGTAATGTTTATATGTTTTAATGTGAATTTGTAACTTTAATTTTTAAATTTAACTTAAATGTATTTGTCTGTTATGCAAAGGCATCAAATAGTTGCCGATGTAAAGCCTTGAGTCCCCTTTGGGGTAAAGAAAGATGCAATATAAAGAGTAGATAAATATGTGCTGTTGAAGGCTTTCATTGCCAGTCTCACTGAGCTGTTGTGCGTTTTCGGGGCTGTATGGCGATGTTCCAGAAGCATACTCTTTTGACGTTTCGCCCACATCAATGGCAGGCATCCTCAGAGGTTGAGGGGTCTGTTGGAAACTAAGCGAGTGAGGACATATCTGTGGAATGTCCAGGGTGGGGGAAAAAACTCTAGTCTGCTTGAGGTATGTATGAATGTTGCTATTTGCTACCTTGATAAGCATTTAATGGCCTGCAATTTCAAGGGCTGGCTGGTTTGCAGATGTTTTTTGCCTACAACACCCAGAAATCCCAGCCAGTTTACCAGCTGTTAGGAAGTCTGGGAGTTCAAGGCCAAAACATCTGGGGACCCCAGGTTAAGAACCACTGCACAAGCACATGGACAATTTCAACAGAAAGGGGGAAACCATGAAAATGAACAAAATCTGGCCAGCAGTATTAAAAAAAACTCTAGTATCAGGAAAATAAATAAAGAGCAAGACTCAAAAAGTAGGGGAATTCCAGACAAGAATAAATCAGGGCCAGCTTTTCTTTCATGTCAGGAGTGACTTGAGAAACTCCAAGTTGCTTCTGGTGTGAGAGAATTGGCTGTCTCCAATGATGTTACCTGGGGACACCTGGATGTTTTTTTTTTTAATCATCCTTCTGGGAGGCTTCTCTCATGTCTGCACATGGAGCTGGAGATGATAATGGGAGCTTATGCGTGCTCTCCCCGGGTTGGATTCAAACCGGCAATCTTCAAGTCAGCAACCAACCTTCAAGTCATCAGTCCTGCCGGCACAAGGATTTAATCCACTGCGCCAGCTAACACCTCCCAACAAAGCATTCCCCCAGGCAGCAACCAGTCAGGCCTTGAAACTGCAGGCCATTAAATGCTAATCAAGGTGGCAAATAGCAACATTCACTCGTAACTCAAACGGACAAGAGTTCTTTTCCCCAACCTGGACATTCCACAGATATATAAACATTTATGTGTTTTAAATGCAATTTTTATACTTGCATTGTTGTTTTAATTAATATATTGTATTACTGTTTTATCTTTTTTATATTGTGATTTGTTTTATGCTGCTTATATTTTGTCTTTATGTTGTTTGGGCCTCTGCCCCATGTAAGCTGCCCCGAGTCCCCGCGGGGAGATGGTGGCGGGGTATAAATAACATTTTATTTATTATTTATTAAACATCACTCACCTACTTTTCAACAGACCCTCAACCTCTGAGGATGCCTGCCATAGATGTGGGTGAAACATCAGGAGAGAATGCTTCTGGAACATGGCCATACAGCCCCCAAAATTCACAACAACCCAGTGATTCCGGCCATGAAAGCCTTCGAAAACACATATTTCTGTATTTATCTACTCTTTATATTCCGCCTTCTGGAACATGGCCATACAGCCCCGGAAAACTCACAGCAACCCAATTACAGTAGAGTCTGACTTATCCAAGACTTGCTTATCCAAGCTTCTGGATTATGCAAGCCATTTTTGTAGTCAATGTTTTCAATATATCGTGATATTTCGGTGCTAAATTCGTAAATACAGTAATTACAACATAAGATTACTGCGTATTGAACTACTTTGTCTGTCAAATTTGTTGTATAACATGATGTTTTGGTGCTTAATTTGTAAAATCATAACCTAATTTGATGTTTTATAGGCTTTTCCTTAATCCCTCCTTATCCACGATATTCGCTTATCCAAGCTTCTGCCGGCCCGTTTAGCTTGGATAAGTAAGATTCTACTGTAATAAATAAATTCTGTTTCGGTTAGACCTCTTTACCTGGAAGAAGACTGCGTCCAATTCTGGGCAAAGCAATTCAAGAGAGATATTGACTCTAAACTGGAAAGAGTTCAGAGGAGGGCAACTAAAAGGATCAAAGGCCTGGAGGACATGAATAATCCCTATGAGGAGCGTCTTAAAGAGCTGGGCCTGTTTAGCCTGCCGGGGAGATGGCTGAGAGGAGAGACATGAGAGGAGCCATGTATCAAAAGGTGAAAGGCCTGCTCCACACAGAAGCCTGGCTCGGTCTGCCCGCCCGCCCGCCTACGCGAGGCCCGACTGACCGCATCCCAGGACGGGCCTCCGGTTGAGGGCGTTGTCACCCAGGGAGGCGATCCAGCCCATGAGGCCTCCCCAGATGGAGCCATGGTTGAGCAGCGGCGGAGGCGGCAGCGAGTGGACCTCGTCCGGCAGCCGAAGGAACAAGACCATGGCGGGTCCTTCCCAGGCCAAGGACGAGGGATGGGGTCCGTCCCCTAACACTGCTCCCCTCGCAACGCGCGCCGCCAGCACAAACGTTCCGCCGCTTTTAGTTCCGCCCTGGCTGGATCTGTCAGGACAAAGCGGCTTCCCCAACACAAAAGGCCCGTCTTGTAATACCGTCTCCCTCGCAGCACGCGTCCCTAGCACGAAGGTTCCGGAGATATTTGGTTCCCACTGCTTGCAGAAGATTGTAAAGATATCCAACTTGCAAGTTTGGAAATCTTAGTCAGTTTGAGACTCAGGCCTGGGCAACCTTGGGCCCTCCAAGTGGTTTGGACTACAACTCCCACAATTCCTAACAGTCGATAGGCTGTTAGGAATGGTGGGAATTGTAGTCCAAAACACCAGGAAAACCTAAGTCGGCCTGAAGGAGACGTAGTTTCAAACGGGATTTTCATGGATGCTTCCAATTATTGTAAGTCCCATATGTCTTGATTTGCAGAGGCCTTTGTCTGCATTAACTCTGATACAGTAGTCTCACTTATCCAACATTTTGGATTATCCAACGCATTTTTGTAGTCAATATTTTCAATACATCATGATAATTTGGTGCTAAATTCGTAAATACAGTAGAGTCTCACTTATCCAAGCCTCGCTTATCCAAGTTTCTGGATTATCCAACACATTTTTGTAGTCAATGTTTTCAATAAATCATATTTTAATGCTAAATTCGTAAATACAGTAATTAAAACATAACATTACTGCGTATTGAACTACTTTTTCTGTCAAATTTGTTGTATAACATGATGTTTTGGTGCTTAATTTGTAAAATCATAACCTAATTTGATGTTTCATAAGCTTTTCCTTAATCCGTCCTTATTATCCAAGATAATTGCTTATCCAAGCTTCTGCTGGCCCGTTTAGCTTGGATTAAGTGAGACTCTACTGTAATTACTACATAGCATTATTGTGTATTGAACTACTTTTTCTGTCAAATTTGTTGTATAACATGTTTTGGTGCTTAATTTGTAAAATCATAACCTAATTTGATGTTTAATATGCTTTTTCTTAATCTCTCATTATCCAACATATTCACTTATCCAAGGTTCTGCCGACCCATTTACGTTGGATAAGCGAGACTCTACTGTATTTGGAGAAAGAGCTGCCACAGGGATGAGTTCATCAGAGTATAACTGGCTGGATAGTACACTCTAATTTCACAGCCGCTTGAAATTTGTGCTAGAGTCAGGAAAGAGATAAAACTGAGCCATAAACACTTTCCAATTAAGTGCTCAGGGTCAGAGACATGAAAGACCAATGATTGTGCCATTGTTAGCCATCACCTGTTTGCCTTCCTGCTTGTTAGAATCATAGAGAGCCAATGAAAGTTTGTATTAGCCAGCTTAGACCAATGAGATAATTGGTTTTTGTACACCAATAAGAATATGTGTTGTCGAAGGCTTTCATGGCCAGGATCACAGGGTTGTTGTACGTTTTCCGGGCTGTATGGCCGTGTTCCAGAAGTATTATCTCCTGACATTTTGCCCACATCTATGGCAGGCATCCTCAAAGGTTGTGAGGTTTGTTGGAAACTAGGTAAGTGAGGTTTATATACAGCCCAGAAAACATACAACCAATTGAGAATATGCTTGCGATTTTCTGTAAAAGTGATTAAAAACTCTTGCAACTGCATTTTGAGGTTGCAACAGACCTTTTATGCTCTGGGCATTCTGCCGACTATTGCTTGGCCCAAAATAAACAGCGCCTGCAGTTGAAATTCAACTTGTGGCGTACTTTCCTTTACATTGCCCTCTCGAGCACAGGGGACTCCTGACATTTTGCAGAGTGCTGGAGTGCCAGTGGGTCATGGCCCATGTCTGGCTTAGGCTACGCCAGCTGATAATTTAAATTTAATTAAAATCCACCAACATGTGGACAATTTCAAGAGAGAGGAGGAAACCATGAAAACGAACAAAATCCAGCCAGCAGTATTAAAAATCACCAGAAGCAAGACAGTAAATAAGGAACACTACTTAGAAACAGAACTCCAGACAGGAAACAATCAGGGCCAGCTAACACCTCCTAACAAAGGAGTTCCCCAGGCAGGAAGCAGTCAGGCTCTGAAGCTGCAAGACTTGTGAATGCTAATAAAGGAGGCCAATTGGAACATTGACACTTGCCTCAAGCAGACAAGAGTTCTTTCTCCTACCCTGGACATCATTCCACAGATACATACACTCCACTTACCTCATTTCCAACATAACTCACCATCTCTGAGGATGCTGGCATAGATGTGGGCGAAACGTCAAGAAGGAATGCTTCTGGAACATGGCCATACATCCTGGAAAACTCATGGCAACCTAATTTACATTTATTTAATATTAATTAAAATAAATTATTGGCAGTTTTGGCAGCACAGGAGCAGAATGAACTAAGAGGGTGACAAGGTCAGTTTTTTCCTACCTGAATTAAGGTTTATCTCTAACTCTTTAATCATTCCCCAAGTTTCTAATGTTGTTATTCCTGATTTAAGGGTTTGTCATTCCAATGGTAAGCTCCATTCTCACATCATGTCTATAGCATATAACATATGGGCTTGTCTTTGTTATCAAAGTTGGTGCTTTCTTTTCTGCTGCTCAACTGCCCAAGACTATCCCAGAACTTACCATTCAGCCACAATAGACCATGTTCATTCCGTTACTGGTGGAGAACAGGAAGATAGATGAACAAGTCAAGTCCTTACAGCTAAGGCATAAGCAAACCCCAGCCTTCCAGGCATTTTGGACTTCAACTCCCATAATTCCTAACAATCAGTGGGCTGCTAGGAATTATGGGAGTTGAAGTCCAAAACACCTGGAGAGCCCATGTTGGCCCATGCCTGGCTTACACTAAGCATATGAGAAAACTAACATAATTGTAGGTTGTATGGAAGTATTAGTCATATACCACACTAGGTGTTCCTAGGCAAGACTTTTTTTTGAAAAACTAATAGCTAAGGAATAGTAAATCTTTTATTTGTATCCCGCTTTTCTCCCACAAAGCGGCTTACAACATATTAAAAAAAACACAAGTCCAAAATAATCAGCATATATTGTATGAAAATACAATATATACAATATAGGAATAACACAAAAAAGATTGTGTTCTTATAGTACAACAAAGAGTTCGGCATGTTTCAGCAACTTCTTATTCAAAACTAAGAATACGTGTGTGTAAAGTGAAACAACAGTCAGGTAAATAAATGAATAAATAAAATCATTTTGAAGTTTTTAGACCTTGAAAATTCAGTCATTAATTACTTTCCCAAGGTTTCACTTTTTTCATGATTTTTATTTTGGTATCCAAACTGAAGGTGTATAGGAATTACAATCTGGTGAGGCTCCAGCACTTTTTGGCAGAGGCGGCCAAGGACTTTGTAAAACTATAACTTCCAGGAATCCATGTAAGCCATGATAGTTACAGTGGTTTCAAACTGCATTAATTCTACAGATGGTTCCTTAGATTATGTGTCAACATTCTATTTGGCCCTCCAGAAGGTAGACTACAACTCCTGTATTCCTCTTCATTAGACATCATGACTAGAACTGATGAGAGTTGGGATACAGAACATCTGGAATGCTGCAGTTTGCAGTTTAGTCAGGAGTGTGAATTTAGTAAGGCTTGCAGAAATGTCTAGTTTTAAAATGTCCTTTAACTGAGCCACAAATGCTGTTGGGTTGCATTTCCCATTATCCCCAGTCCACATGGTGGATAATCCAGTGATTGAAGTTGTCATTCAATATCATCTGGGGGCCTTGTTTCCATGGATCTCTGTCCACGGCCCTTTAAAGGTAACCAGAAGGCTGATGTGGCCCTCCATGAAAACGAGTTTGACACCTCTGTTATAGATCAGTGTTGTTTTTTTTAACGTGATAGAGATAGCTGGCAAGACAGGATTACTCACTTTCTCCTTTTCTCTTTGTTCTGCTTTCCCCACATGTTCAGTAAGGGATCCTTGAGATAGCTGATGTTTACCATACCATTGCAGGGTACAACATCAGTTAGAGAATCCCATTTTCGTCCAGCTCAAGCAATTCAGGCACCAGTAGAAAACCTCTTTCAGAAGCATTTAGAATCAGTACTTAACCCTTGATTTTCTTTCCTAGATTGCTGCTTCAGGGGCATGTGTTTTGAATTATGGCGTTACAATAGAAAGTAATTTAAACCATTTTTTTTCAGCAATTGCTATTTTGTAGCATGAATATTCTGTAGGCTATCATGGCTGCAAAAATTGAAATAAATCTATGTTCAATTAGACAATTTGTCTTCTGAGAATGTAAGTGGAAATACATCGCAAGAGGTATCTTCAATTAAGATTTTTCTAACATGCAAATATATAGAAAAATTATTTAATTTACACTTTTCCCTGTGCATGATTGTGATTCAATTTCTTTTCTTTACAAATCATGAGCAAAGATTTGGCAACCAGTATTTGGCACACATGAATTTAAGGTTAAGAATTCAATTTTAAAAAGTTAAAGTTCTTTTGTAAACAAGGTTTCTTCCATCAGATGCTCATTTCATAAAGGAACTGTCCAGGCTTCTTTGAGTATTTTGCAGTCCACTTTCTTGCTTGAAAGCCCTTAAAGAAACATAAGCCATCTGTAGAACAAGGTGTGATATTGATAAAAGAACAGCCCAATGATCCTGAGCGTCAGACACAGCTTCAGTTAGACCTGGATCATTTTCTGGAAGGATCCCTGTGGACTCTGTCCATTTGTAAACATTATTACTCTTTCTTTTGCCTGAAAGTCAATGGTCCCCTGAAGACAGAGATGTAGAGTTTGAGCCAGGCATACATGATGCCCAGAGCACAATATACAGAGATGAGCATTAAAGGCAGGAAGGGAAACTTTGATATCCAGGCCGTGAAAGGAAACACAATTTCACATAAAATTTCAAGAGGGAGCAAACCAAGGAGGTAGAGAGTTTCCAGCCAGTTAAGCAGAGGCCCTTCTTTCCTATAGTGAGAGAGAAAGGAGTGGGGATGGGGCAGAGAAAGTATTTTTAATATATTTTCAATACACTGCTGTTTTCTACAGGCAACAGTAAATATAGTACAACCTATCTGCCTCCAACAAAATGGGTTCTCCTAAGGAATTGTCTAGATCCTCCAGACAATTTTATGCTATTTTCTGCTGGAAGTTACCATAACTGCTTTAGAGGACCTAGCATATTCCTAAAGAAGTTTAGGAACACATTGCGTATGGAAATGGGGAATCATACGGTATACACAAACATGTTTACAAGTTTTTTTTAAAATCACCTTGATGTTTTAATAGCTTATCAAGCGTCACTACAACTGCAATTGTATAACAATCTACTACTGGCCCTTGAACAATAGTGGGATGTACTTTTCAGTAAACATCAGTAAAGATTAATCTGCACACCTACTGTTTTATGTGAAGGAAAATCCTATGACCCTCACCAGAGCTTACGGAAACAACCAAGGGATTAGAGAGTAGGATATGCACAACCTGATTATTCCAGAAATCTGGAAAACCATCTCCTCTTAGTCTGTACAATTTATTTATTCATTACCTGAATAAGGTCTTCAGTGAAGAGAAGCTGTACACTGTGAAAAGCAGCATGAGCAGTATTTTAATGGGCAATTCTGAAATACAAAGAAAGGATGGCAAACTTTTATGAGCCAGCTTAATTTACATTTGGGATAAATTAAAAGCTTTGAAAGAGGGGGTTCTTTTGTTTTCTGATTATCTGTAGCATAGTATGCATATACCAAGAAAAAGCACCTGCTGCTGTTTTTATAAACACCTATATAGGTACAAGCTCAAAAGTTCTGACAGTCTAGCCCATTTTTTATTCTGCCCAGCCCTGCCCTATTTTTTTTCTTCTTTTATTTTTTGCTTAGCTAGAATTCTTAAAAGCACTGGCATTGGGAGGATGGGGAAAGAGGGTTACAGAAACACAGGCTTTCAAAATCAAGTTGCAGCATCATGTCTGTATTAAACAGCGCAATAAAACAAAGCTTGAGCTGGGAAAGAATGGGATTCAACTTCAGCCAGTCCCACTATATGTGAGGTAAACAGAACCTTTACAAAGCACGTGCGAACAGCAAAAATAGAAAGGAGAGCAGACAAGCCCTCCTTTTCCAGCTAACTCCGCCATTTAAAAATCTGCAAATCTGACTATCAAAATGTAAGTCACAAGAAAAGTAGAAGATGATGAAAGTGATCTCCAGTTTTTCCCTATGGCACATTTTCCATTAAAGGAATAATGCCCAGGAACACATCCACTTAATAAACTGAGAGATAACCTGTATTAAATATTTCAAAAAATAATGGGTTCCTGAATTGTTGCCTTTTAATGTAAAAGGTTGCAGCTACATCAAGGAAATAGCCCTATGTTACTTATTTTTCAGTACAAAGTTAAGTGGGTCATGCTGTTACACTTATTTCCTGCTCTTTTCTTTAATGAACTCAATCCACTCTTCCACTTGATTCATCCAACAATCCTATAAGATAGGTCAGCAAGTATTAACTGGCCCAAGTCTCCTGGAGTTTCACGGCTCAGTGCAGATTAAATTCTGCCTTTCCCAAATTCCCTCAAACCTCTACACTTTACTGCCCTTTGTTGTCTTTATGCTGCATAGAGAGGCAGCAAACTCTACCTTTTAAGCTCTTCAAAAGTGAGATATGGACTCATGGGTCCCACTTTGTAGTTTTATCTTTTAAGTCATGCTACCAGTTTACTAGGTGAAGTATTTTGGAAGTAAGCATTTCTACAATGAAAAGAAGCCGTATTACGGAATACATTTGTGGAAACCTTAACACTATTTTTAGGATTACAGAAGTAGAAATACTTGCCTAATAAGGGAAAGAAGAAAAGCCATTTGTTTCCTAAAGATCAAGTAGACAGAATATATTGTAAAGAACAAAAATAACTTTCTAGCCTTGCCTCGCATTTTAGTGCAAATAATGTTCAATCCAGGAAGTGGCAGAATATCAGAACAAAGGTTAGGCCTAAGCTAGTAGCCAAGGTCATGACCTCTTTCCTTCCTTTCTATATGTTATGCATAACCAGTAAAGACGAGTAATCTTTTTCTGACCTCATCTTTCAATGTGGCTTGGAAAACCTGCTTTCTGGCCCACCACCAAACCACTGCCTTAACAAAGTCAAGATGTATTTGAGGCAAACAGTGTGAAAAGGGGTGAAAAGACTTACCTGGAGCTGTGAACAGCAGGGGGAAGAGGGAAAGATGTCCTGTAGTAGCCAGGATTAGATAGACACCAGCATCTCTTGACTTCTCCACAGACAGTAAACTTTAAAAGAGAGACAGAGGAGTGTTTGGAAATAATAATAATAAAACTTTATTTATACCCCGCCACCATCTCCCCGCAGGGACTCGGAGGAGCTTACATGGGGCAGAGGCCCAAACAACATAGGACAAAACATAGGCAACATAATACAAATCACACTATAAAAAGATAAAACAGTAATACAATATATCAATTAAAACAAAAATACAGGATAAAAAACTGCATTTAAAACACATAAATGGTAAAATCGTAATAAATACGGGATAGATTATTAAAAACCCTCTGGGGCTGATTAATTAATGACTGTATCTCCAAAGGCCTGCCGAACCATCCAAGTCTTCAGTTGTTTCCTGAAGGAAGGTAGAGAGGGAGCCAACCTAATCTCCCTGGGAGGGAGTTCCAGAGTTGGGGAGCCACGGCCGAGAAGGCAGCTACCACTGAAGAGGGGGCAAGTTCATTTTCTGCTGTACAAGCAACTAGGATATGGAGTAATCGCTTCAAGCCACAGGAAAAATCTACCTGAGTCCCCTTTGAGGTGGAGATAGAGCGGGGCAAAAACATAGTAAATAAACAAACACAGAAAGAACTTCCTGATAGAAAGAGCTACTGGACAATGGGACTGTGGAAGACAGCTGGCCCTCAAATGCAACCTGAGCCCCTCTCCCGCACTCTTACCTCAAAGGGAGTATGACAAGGAGAATTGCTTTCTCATGAACGTGCCAGCCGAACATGAAGGAGGTCAATGCACAGAGAACCAAGCACCGCAGGAAGCCTCGGGGCCCTTGGGGTTTAAACCAAAGACAGAAAACAGAGGGCTAGAAATGACAGGCAGAAACAAAGCTTCAGTGGGCATTCTGACATCTACACATAGATTAACATTCTATGGTTCCTGCTTCTGAGATGCAAGGGGCTGCTGGATTTTGACCTTTATAAATCTGTTTTGAAATGTCAGAGAAAGTTAAGTTACTTTGCAGAGTCTAGACACATCTATAACACACACCAGTTTAATTGGTATGTCTCTAAAAGGTATTCTGTAGTTTTGAGGAAATGCCAAAAACTCAAGTGTTACTTTTGTATCAGTCTTCAAATGGAAGGGAAAGGGGCTACAAATAGCCCATGCCTGTCCTTATAGTACCCCTTCCTTATAGTCTGGTGGTTATAGTCAATCTCACTACTCTGTTCTACTGCGTGTGAAGACAGGCCCCAAGCAAGAACACAACACTGAAGAGTGAGGAGTGCACCAATACTGCAGCCTTAATGCAGACTGACACCACTTGAACTGCCATGACCCAATGCTATGAAATCCTGGGCATTAATAGTTTGGTGAGGCTTTAGCACTATTTGGTAAAGAAGGCTAAAAATGTAAAACTGCGCCACCCAGGATTCCATACCATTGAGGCATAGCAGTTAAAGTGGTGTGAAGCTGCATTAATTCAATAGCAGAGGTACCTCAAATTATCTTATATGAGCAAGAGGTATGTATACCTACAAAAAGATATATTTCTAATATTAAGCAGTCAATCTACATATAAAGAAATCCAAGCATAGAGAGTACAGGAAAGGATTACTGTAAAACTGCCAATATAAATTTTCCAAAGGAAGTTTATAAAGGCAATGTATAGCAGAATTTGGAGTAGATGGGCCTTTCAACTTTAACCAAATCAGTCTGTGCTAGTCAAACACCGATATACCTACTATTGGAAGAGCTATCAGTTATTTACATTATTCTTGGATCTATAAAAAGATCCTGATATGCACAAATTAGAATACAGAGCTCTTCTCTGGTAGTTTAGAAAATGCTTCATTTATTAAACTACCGCATTGTTAGACCAGTGCGGATGAATCTTTTCCGCAATCCCCCAGATGTTGGATAGCAACTTCCATCAGCCCTCACAATTGGTGATGACGGTTAAAAGCATTTAAAAAGTCCCCTGGGGGAGGTAGGGCAGAATACAAATAAAGTTATTACTATTATTAAAAGTGAGAAGTTTACTATAAGAGAGCCCCACTGCAACAGTGTGAAGATCCCAGTTGATGCTACCCACATAAAATAAGAATTTATCAAATCTCAGAGGCTAGGATTTACCAGCATAAAGATGGCTGTACAGACTAAAGTTGCCAGTGGAGTCACAGATGGAAGGACAGTATGTTGAAATTCTTGGACCAGCCCTCCAGTCATGGCAGCCTTGGGCATCTCTGCAGGGTTGAGGAATTTGTATTTCAGACCTGGAGTTTAAAATGGACATAGATTAGAAAAACACTTTATTTGTCAATCCTGCTAACAAAGTAAATACTAAAGAAAATCTCAGCATTATTTATGCACAAGTGATTAAGCTTAGAATCACAGTCAGTTTTCAGTCATTTCATTAAACACACTTAAGCACACCTGGATGAAATGTCACACTTCTTTAGCTTGTTCATTTATTTTTTATTTGATTTATATCCAGTTTTTCTCTTGATGTGTGACCCAAGGTGGCCATACAGCAGATTAAAACAAAGTATACTTAAAATTGATAATAAAAAGTTTAAAAGTTACATAAACAATCCTATTAAAACATCCCTAATTTTAAACAGTGTAACATTTAAAAAAATAGAAGTATAGTATTAAAAGACCTCTCTGTACAATCAGTTAATTGTTGAAGGCCTCTGACAGTTTCGATACAAATAGCTTCAAAGCTGGAAAGTTTGAGAAAGCCTTTTAAAAAACTTATCTGATGTAAGTAAGGGATAATTGATGTTAATGGAGGTTGATGTCACTTGTAGTTTTACACGATCTCTGCCGAGGAATGCTGGTGTTTCACAGAACTACAAATACCCAAATTCCATAACATTGAGCCATGGCATTTAAAATGGGGCCAAACAGCATTAATTCTACAGTGTAAGCACAAAGTAAGTTCAGTATGGCAGTAAGAAACCAAAAGGACTAAGCATGTGGAAATCAGAAGGGACCTTGCAAAGAACTTGATTGCATGAATGGCCATGACATCCACTCATGTTTCAGTGCACATTTCCAGCTTTTCTGTCTGACCTTCCAAGCTAGTCAGGGGAACGTACAGGCAGTGACCTTTCCAGTGCTGTGTCTGCATGCCAAGTCTGTCTGAGGCACAATGCCGGATCTGATGAGTCAATTGCCCAACCCTGTACCCTTATTTCAAATATTCCTGTGCACATTTTGAAATTGTAAGAATAACATACAATTAGGGCAAGGGACATTTTCTTGAGCTTTCAGAGGTTAGGAAGTCTGGTGCCTTCCAGATATGTCCAGACAGTTTCCAAAACCCTCCTCACTAAAACCAATGGCTGGGACTAATGACAACTGTATAACAGAAAACCCAAAGAAAACCTGATATCCTACAGTGATTGATGTACTGCCTGGTTATTTCTTAAAGTAACAATCTCTGAAAGAAATGAACTTGCAACTTATATTTGCAGTTGAAAAATACAGAATTAGGGTACTGTACCGATAACAGAGAGAGCTTTGTCTACAGCACTGTATATTGCCCAGAAGTTGGGAGCCCAGTATGCATGACAAAGGCCTCTTTTGAAAGGGAAGAGGCGAGAGAGGACTTGTGGAAGCTGACCCTAAATGAACGAGAAAAAAAGAGTATTAGTCATATTGAGTTTTTACTTTAACTACAAAACAAAAAATAATGTACTATTGTTGGATGTACGATTTTAACTCTGCTGTTGCCCCCCCCCCCCCCCCTCCAGTTGTTGTTAGTGTTTGGTCAAAATAGTTTTGATTAATTCTAAGAAGATTTGGGAGATTTGGAACTGGGCTGTGGCGCAGCTGGCTAGTAACCAGCTGCAATAAATCACTACTGACCGAGAGGTCATGAGTTCGAAGCCCGGGTCGGGTTAAGCCCCCGACCATTAAATAGCCCGGCTTGCTGTTGACCTATGCAGCCCTGAAAGACAGTTGCATCTGTCAAGTAGGGAAATTTAGGTATGCTTTATGCGGGAGGCCAATTTAACTAATTTACAACATCATAAAAACTGCCAGCAAAACACGAGGAAAGGAAATGAGGAAGTACATGTTGGGTTATCTAAGCAATCATGCATGCATTTTCAATGTGGGATGGTTTATGTAGTTAGTTATGTCTGTTGCTTAGTAACCTGACAAGCTGCATTCCAGAGTTGATGACACCATTTAGGGGGTTTTGCATATGAAATGGGAAATGGGTGTATCCTTTCTGGGGACACACAGGAAGTGATGTACAGATGCCTCTTCCTGTCTCTTCCTCTTCACTCCTGACCATGCCATGCTGATGTTCCTGTTTGTTAAGAGAAATGTAGTTTCCTGAACTGTTTTTCTTTGGAACTAAGATGTTTTTTGCCTGTATGACCATCATCATACAAGATTGTGAGTAAACATATTTTTGCTATTTTATTTGATGTCTCTGATGCTTATTTTATGCGCATGACTTTTTAAAGGGAAAGGGAGGCTGGATATTTTGTCTTACTGTTTAATTTCTTTTTACCTCTGCTCACATAAACCCCTAGTCTTCTGCGTTTTTACTGCTCTGCACGAATGTTTAACCATATTGGAATCATAATCTTAACAGGTTATGAAAATATATTCCTATTAGTACAGCCATTAGTGGACAGTGAAGCAACAGCTCCCCCTGTGGCCAGAATCGTGAAGCTGGAAAAAAATGTTAAATGCCTCTGTGTCCGTCTATATATGTTGTTTGTCTGTTGGCATTGAATGTTTGCCAAATATGTGTTCATTGTAATCCGCCCTGAGCCCCCTTCGGGGTGAGAAGGGCGGAATATAAATACTGCAAATAAAATAAATAAATAAATAAATAACTCCACAATAATGCCTTCTTACATATAAGAGGTTTCCCTGGCAACTAAGCTTTCCATCCTTGGAGAGATTTTGATGGGCAGACATTTTCAGAAAAATAGTCTTCTATCATCCTTTTTCTAAATCAATTCCAAGATTGTAAAATGGCAAAAAACCTACCCACTGAAGAAAAGTCATGTCAGACAAAATCCAAATAAACTACTTTCTCCCAGCTTCTAATTCTCAACTTATGTCTTACTTACACACAGGTATATACGTATGTACTTATGTCTCTATGTATGGATTTCCATGCAAAGTACAAAGTGTTGGTTTATAATGTTTAAAACTCTACATAGTTTGCATCCAGATTATCTACAATAGTACTTTCTCTCATATAATCTTCCCTGTACACCCAGACCCTCTAGATGACATCTACTTCTGTCAGCCAATCTAGACTGATGTTAATCAAAGGACATTTTCTTCAGCAAAGACTGTGGAATGATCTGCCAAAAGAGATCTGTCATCTTGAGACACTGTCTGAATTTAAATCAGCAGTAAAGACCAGTTACAGTCCTATCCAATTATAACATTATGATTATTTAAAGTATGGATTGATGATTTTTCATGTGTACTGGGCTTGATTTTCTCTTTTAACTAATGTTATGCTGTCTCCGACTGTGGTAGTCTTTTTCTCTGGAGGTTTTCAAATAGAGGCTGGATGCCCATCTGGTGGGAGTGCTTTGATTGCATGTTCCTGTTTGGTAAGGGGTTGGATGTTGCCTTTGTGGTGCCCTTGTGGTGTCTGTCAACTCTATGATACTATTTGTTATGGTTTCCACCCCAAGCCACAGGCAGAAGCAGGTAAATAATAGTAATAATAATAATTTTCTTGGATATAGAAAAAAGAATGCCATGGACAGTAATGATTTGGAAAACACAAGTGGGCTGTTGAGTAGCGCCTTTCAAGTTATCTGGGGACCAGCAACTCCTTTTTCTGCCCATTGTGCCAGTAGCTCAATATGGACCAGCAGCTGACAGCTTGTGGATTGCCGTTGGATCACTTAGCGAACAAGAATGGTTTAAGGAGGATGAGGGTCCTTACCCAAACAATAAATGGTCCCAGTGAACATGCAGTAACAAGGCAGACTATTAATCCCAGAGCAGTTAAGCGAAGAAAGTTAAACTTGCGCCATCTGATGGATCCATCTATAAGAAAAGAAGATATCAAAATTAACAAAGAATAATACACATGGAAGAAAACAGCAATCTTCTGATACACAAATTTATCATGCCATCTGTTTAATTTATATACAGAACATGTCTTACAGAAAGTGGCATTAGACATACGTAAAGGAAAGAAGTGTGAAAACTAGGGGAAGCAATATCAAGAATTTACAATATGGGTTGATACTGTATTTCTAGCAGAAAATAACAAACAATAGCAGCAAAAACGAAGATTAAAGATGAATAGGGCCTGAAGGAAAAATGGTATAGCCTATGGAACTCCCTTCCCCAGTGAAATTACATCTGCTGCCTACCTCCTGACCTTCAGGAAAAAACTAAAAACATGGCTCTGGGATCAGGCGTTTGGTCAATAAAGGGAGAAGCAATAAGAGACTATAATTTCATAATGACGATTCAGACTGGCCCTGGAATATGATCTGGATTATGTGATTTTAATTGATGTTTTTAATGTTGTTTTGAATTGTTGGTTTTAATGCTACTATTTATTTACTGATGTATTTTATATGCAGCATTAAATTGTTGCCCTTGTAAGGCTGCTTGAGTCCCCTTCAGGGTTGAGAAGGGCGGGATATAAGTCTGATAAATAAATAAACAGCCAACCACAGCCCTCCTGGGTAGAATTAGGCCTGAGGGCTAGAAATTCATTATACCTGAAGTAGCTAAAGTGTGTTTATCACCTCAATTTCACCTGTCCTTCTGTCAAAAAAGACAGATCCTACTTGAGCTAATCCCAAGGAAAACAAAATACTTGCACAAAAAACACAAAGGGGAGTTCTGAGTCCAGGAAAAAAAATTGTTTACAGGAAGCAGGAATTGCACTGATGGAGAATTTGGCCTGACATTCTTCAACTCAAATAAGATATACTGAGAGGACTTTGTATTCTCAGAACTATTTTGAAAACACGCATATGCTGTTCTTCCACTACAAGCACCCAACTCCTGGCTGCTCTCCAAATTAAGAAATCATCCACAACGTGCCTGGATTATCTGCAGTGAAGCAGTAAGATCGGAGTAGGTACATGCCATATGCCGGGGCTACGTAGAGATTGATGTGCTTGAGATGTAAGAGGATGGCAAAGAGAAAAGCTCCTTCTAAGTGCCTTTTCTGAAACGAAGCAGGGATAGGGAAGAGAAAGGGGTAGGTGGTTACTGGAAGGAACCAAGGGTCAAAAACTTATTTTTAAATAATGTGGACCAACAACTGATTGAGATTTCTAGAACAGAAAGTCTAATGGCAACTCCCAGTATGCCTTGCTTGGTACAGAACAGAACCAGAGGGTGCTTTTAAAAATGAAGATGACTTTTTTATTGCATTAGAATTTATTCAACCTCTGCCGAATGACATGGCATCCCTGAGCAGATAGCTTGCTGACACATGCAGGAGATGGACAGGACATGCTGAGGCATCTAATGAAATTAACCGTAGAGTCTGCTCATATTTCTTTCATATCATAGTTGCTGACACTTGTTAAGAATTACATCTGTACAACAGAGACTGAATACCACATATTCCTTCTGGAATATTTATTTCATACCTGAAATAGCCGTGCAATGGATAGAAGCATGAATCCGAACAGAAAGCCATTATATTGAAAGTGAATATCTGAAACTGAGTTAAGGGAGGATTTATGTTTTGTAAATCAAACCATAAGCAAGCCCAATAGATCTCATTAGCAATGGAACTGGGTAAGTTTCCCCCTATAGCTAATAGCTCGCTAAGATAACCTGACCTGATTTTAATTTAGTTATTAATATGGAAGGATACGGTCCACAATTAAAAGGCCGAAGTTCCACAAGAGGAGAACAGAAAGAACAAATGAAGGGTTTTCAAAAGGCTCTTTTCCACCTTGCTTCCCATTTACACATTTACAGCACCTGAATAAAAAAGAATGTGAAATACATAATCTGAGAAACTTCACCTTATTCTCTTATGCATCTCTTTAAGAATCACAATTATTGTCGACAAGTTCTCCAAACTTATACCCACTTCCACTCTTTTAAAAAACAAGTTCTATCTGCAAAAGGAAGTCATGAATCAATGAATTTTAGCTAGGACTTTTAGTCAAGTAATCATTTCTGGAAGTCAGCAAAATCAGATTTCACACTTGTTGCCCCATTGGGGCAAATGCTCATATCCTGTACTTACCTGCTGAGTGAAAAGCAGGCAAAAGAAGAAGCAAGGAAGTAGAAGTCTCCTTTTCTCAAAGCTGTGACAACCAGATTGTGTTGCAGTATAATATGCAACCTCACGCCGTTTTTAAAAAGGCTATCTACTGTATATCGATATTGCTAGTGGTTTTTCAAAGTTTCTTGTAGAACACAAGCATGGCTCACTTAACAAAGCGGTTGTTTTTTACAATTATATTTTAGAGGAGCCCAGCTGTGAAATGAGATTAAATTACCCGCTTTTCGAATCTGCAGTGTAGGAAACTACCCTTTTTCTTTCCATGTTATTTCAACTTCTGTAACCAAAGTTTATGTTACAGAGGTTTCTGTCCGAGAACCCATATACTTTGTTCACTGAGGTACAGCCATGCAATGGAGGCTTTTCATATTGGTAGCATTCACTCAATCACCCCCCTCTTCCGAGAAGATGTAGTAATCCAAACAATAATACATGAACGTACTCATGAACTGCATAGATGAAGAGCACATCTGTAAAGATGACTGAAAGCCTTTGGAAGAATATGGTCTCATGGCTGGAATAGTTGAGGTTTTGGACCACCAGCATCTCTCTGTCAAAATACTTGGCAACATGTGAAAGCACATACTCAAACCACGCAAAGAAGGGAGGGTAGTCCAAAGTCCACTCAGAAGTGGCCTGAAATGAAGTAGACAGAACAAAAAATTATGTGATATGGCAGGAGTCAATTACTGGTAAAATGTAAAACAATACACTGCTGCATACCTGGACATCATACAGGGAGAAAATCCAGGTATAAATATAAATAAATAAACAAACAAACAAATATAACAAAACTGGTGACTGCAATGTCAAGGGATAACTAGATCGAGAGAACAGACTACCATAAACAAACCACAGAAAATGTTTTCATGTCCTTCCCACCTTCCCTCTCAAATTTTTCATCTAGGATTGCATGTGCATACACAGTGCTTATACATATCACCATACTCCATCGCTAGCTCAAACAGAATTGGGCTGTTGTATGTCTTTTGGGCTGTGTGGCCATGTTCCAGAAGTATTCTCTCCTGACGTTTCGTCCACATCTATGGCAGGCATCCTCAGAGGATGCCTGCCATAGATGTGGGCGAAATGTCAGGAGAGAATACTTCTGGAACATGGCCACACAGCCCGAAAGACATACAACAACCCTGTGATCCCGGCCATGAAAGCCTTCGACAACACATCAAACAGAATTCTCCCACATCTTGATAAACAGGATTAGAATATGCTATATAAAATACCCAAGCATGTTGAGATCTGTTCTCAGTATGCAGACTTTTAAAACAGAGAAGACATAAAAACATACAAGATTTATAGATCAGTTGTCACATTCTAGCTCTGAGTAGTTTTGTATTTCAAAAATGTGCAAAGGGGAACGATCTGGCTTAGTTGGCTGTTCTAAACCAGACAGAGACCTTCACTTTATTCTAGGAAGTCTGAAAAGCACAGACAAAAGATATTTCATTTGCCTGCAATTGATTCAACTTCCACTAACAATTACACAAAGATATAATGATTGCTTTTCTTTCTTTATTAAAATATTTCAGTCATAAGATCTGAATGCAGGACACAAGTACAAGAAGTATTATAGAATCATAGAATAGTAGAGTTGGAAGAGACCTCATGGGCCATCCAGTCCAACCCCCCCACTAAGAAGCAGGAAATCGCATTCAAAGCACCCCCGACATATGGCCATCCAGCCTCTGCTTAAAAGCCTCCAAAGAAGGAACCTCTAACTAAGAGTGCTATGATTGTATTTGCCTGCATGACAGGAGGCTGGCTGGCTGGCTGTTGTGGTTTCTTCCAATACTATGATGTTATAAGAAATGTAAAAATCAAGAACTCTGGTGAATGAGTCACTCATTTAATAGTACCTGAATTCCAGTTTCTCTCCTCTACCTGATAAAGTTTAATTTTACTAAACATAAACCGAAGCAGGCAGCTGTTATAGTGCTACATAATGTTTAATCAAGACAACCTACAATGGCCATACATACAGATTCATCCCTGCTGAAAGGATCCCACAAAAATTTCACTGTAGCAATGAAAGAAGGTATTTTTTTTAGTGACAGCACTGAAGGACATGAGGGGAAAATCCCAGGAAACTGGATGGCCAATCATAAACCATGTGTTTCCAAATCCAGGAGTATAATTTTGAACAGAAACTGGTGAATCACTGGGCCCTTTGTAGTTTATTCCTACGTAGTTCTTATACAGGATGCAAAAGTAGAAAATCATGGACTGCTATAGGGGACATCTTTTGTCTAAGTCAATGTTTCTCAAACTGTGGGTCCTAAACCCTTAGTTAAATGTTGAGGACACAAATGAAGTGTAGAAGTTCCACTGTAGAAGTTCTGCCACCTAGTGGCTCTTTTAGATATTTAATGACTGTAGCAACTATGTGCATTACTTACAGTGGCCTCTGTAGAAAATATTGCAGCTGTACTTCATTAAAAAGGAAAATCAGCCTACTTAGCCAGATTTTCAAATGCTAACTTATTATCAGTAAATATTTGATTTTATATCTATTTTATATATCTATACACTTGGAGTCTTGAGTGGAAAAAGCGTAAGAAGCCCTGGTGGAAAGAAAATTAGCATATTTAAAAGGAACAACAGCCTTCAAAACTCCTAATGACCCTGGCATCTCACTGGTTTTCAAAACAAGATGAAGTAACATTTTTAATCAAGGAAGATTTTGTACAACACAGTGAAACAGACACTTACCTCATAATACCACTGAGAGACAGGTAAGCTATGAGTTATGGCAAGCCAGTTCCTATGCACCTCAAAATCTGTGGAATGACTAAAAGAAGTTAACGATTAGTAGATGTATACGAGGATGACTCACCATAGAGCTTTTTGGCCTGTACTTTTCTGGTAAATAAGCACTAGGAAGAAATTCCTTGCCCACACATTAATTCAGTTAGAACTGTAGATTGTATACAACAACAACAACAACAATAATAACTTTATTCTTATATCCTGCCCCATCTCTGCGAACTAGGTCTAGGTGGAGGAACAGTCATAGCGTAACATACTGCAGGTTTGCTCCGTGACCTGAGATCCAGAGAGATAAGATTTCTGTACCTCTCAAAGTTAAGCACAATAGGAAATTTTGTGTTTTCATTTCAGTATAAGCTACACTTGCCAAAAACCCCTAATCTAAATTACTATTAGGGACATAGGGCCCCATCTCTTTCTTAATACAGAGATTCTATGGCCTCTTTCTCTTATATTCAGGAGTTATGCCACAAAGGCAAGCTGCTAGCCTAAATGGTGAAGTGATACAGCGGTATCAACTCTACACTGAATTACATTGGGGGGGGATTCCTTTTTAGAACATAAAAGATGAGACAATCACTGCTTGTTATGCTGCCTTTGCAAAAAGGTTTCTGCCCAGTCTTTATTTTGCATGTTAGCCTAAATAGAGATTTAAATCCAATTGCACTTGCAATCAAAAATCTTTCCCCACTGAAGCATTCTTAGCCTCTGACCACATCTTGCAACAGAAATAGTGATAATGACAGCTAAATTATGACTTGAAAAGGTTCCAATTTCCTCAGAAATAGCAGCATTTTAAAGAACCTTTTATCTCTTGCATTATTAAACCTAATGGGTGTTTGCTGGAATAGCTGCACTGCAATTTTTTCCATTCTGTCCTAATTGTTTCCATTCTATCCACCTTTCAATATGATCTGCAACTAGCCTCAAATAGCAGCATCTGGACAACAAATGGCGACAAAAGTGCAAAGGAAAGCCCTTAATATGCGTTAGTTCTCTGTTGTTTGTGTAATCATCATATGGGCCTCAAACTGATTCCAAGATTGTCTATGCAATCATCTGTACAGTGAAGCCACTTACTTCAATACTGGCTTGGAAGTGTATTCAATTGTCAGTTTAGATGGGGCCTAAAACAAGTCTGTAACAAAATGTAATAGTGTAGTCTGTGCCTGCTTGCCAATTAGGTCTTCTTTCAAGGTACAGTAGAGTCTCACTTATCCAACACTCGCTTAGCCAACGTTCTGGATTATCCAACACATTTTTGTAGTCAATGTTTTCAATACATCATGATATTTTGGTGCTAAATTCGTAAATACAGTAATTACTACATAGCATTACTGTATATTGAACTACTTTTTCTGCCAAATTTGTCGTATAACATGATGTTTTGGTGCTTCATTTGTAAAATCATAACCTAATTTGATGTTTAATAGGCTTTTCCTTAATCCCTCCTTATTATCCAACGTATTCGCTTATTCAACATTCTGCCGGCCCGTTTATGTTGGATAAGTGAGACTCTACTGTATTCCATTTTATCAATTTCTCAGCCTGCAGTCAATATATTCATTCTAGACTGGTTTAAGTTTTTGGGGCTCCCACACACTTAGCTTCTTTTTCTAAACATTTTTTGGGTTCCCCCAAAATGTGTCAATAATTCCCTTGTGGTACATGGAGGGAACGGTTTTGCTTACATGCAGATTGGCACTTGAAGAACTGGATTTGCTAGTAACGAAGGATTAAAAAGATAGTCGCAAACATGTACTTAGAAAATGACACCCTAGTCTACAAAAAAGTCAAGCTAGTTTTGCAAGTGATTGTGCAATTTTTTTAGTGTCAGGAGTAACTTGAGAAACTGCAAGTCGCTTCAGATGTGAGAGAATTGGCTGTCTGTAAGGATGTTGCCCAGGGGATGCCTGGATGTTTTTGATGTCTTACCATCCTGTGGGAGGCTTCCCACATGTCCCCACATGGGAAGCTGGAGCTGACAGATGGGAGCTCATCCCAGTTTAACCCATTGTGCCACCAGGGGCTCCTGGTTGTGCAATTCAAGCTGTTTGGAAAAGCCTCTCTGTGCTAACAGAGATTTCCCTTTTTAATCACTTGACTGTAGTATTCATATATATATTACACATTTCCTTAGTGTATACCTATGGGATTAGAGGTGCAGGACCCTCACACAAGTGGAAAAGCCATTAAAAATGTGGCAGTATTCCAAAAATGTTTTTTTATCTTAAGACAACACCTCTTTAGGATTATCTAGAATCTTCCAGTAACACTGGACAATACACATTTTGATGTTTCAAATGTTAAACCTGTTTGTGGGTATATTGACCTGCTGATTCTAAAAATGACACTAGTTTCCCCCAATCAGCTCAAGTTTTGGAGATACATAGCATCTGTCATATATCACTCTTTACCCTGGTCGCTCATAAAAATAGGGTATTTTAGTACAGTGTTTAGATTAATATCATTTAAGCATGAAGGAAACATCTTAAACATTGAAAGTAAAGTGAACTACATTAAAATTTACTTATTTCATACCAAAAGCACAGATTATACAAACTTTTATACATTTTATAAATTCAACCATTTCTAAGAAACAGGAACCCATGCCTGTATTAGATGAGATTATTATTCATACAAAAAATTATACATTTTCCTACAAAAAAAAACACCTTTGTTTTTTTCTCGCCACCTCTATTGCTAATAATACAGGTAATATCTAAATCACATTTTATTTACATTATATAATATATATAACCACAATAATAATATAATTACTAATTATTATCAATAATATCTATTACATTTCAAACGTTCTTTTCAAGAAATTATGTAATTCCCTGCAAAATAGTTACAAATGTGTTGTCAAAGGCTTTCATGGCCGGAATCACTGGGTTGCTGTGAGTTTTCCGGGCTATATGGCCATGTTCCAGAAATATTCCCTTCCTGGCGTTTCACTCACATCTATGGCAGGCATCCTCAGAGGTTGTGAAGTCTGTTGGAAACTAGGCAAGTGGGGTTTATATATCCGTGGAATGTTCAGGGTGGGAGAAAGAACAGGAAACAATTAGGGTCAGCTAACACGTCCCAACAAAGGATTCCCCCAGAAAGAATACAGACAGGCTTTGAAGCTGCCAGGCTATTCAATGCGAATCAAGCTGGCCAATTCACACTTGACTCAAACGGACAAGAATTCTTTCTCTCACCCTGAACATTCCACAAATATATAAACCCCACTTGCCTAGTTTCCAACAGACCTCACAGCCTCTGAGGATGCCTGTCATAGATGTGAGCGAAACGTCAGGAGAGAATGCTTCTGGAACATGGCCATACAACCCGGAAAACTCATAGCACCGTTTATATACAATTATACATTTTTCTGAAAACAATACATGACATTTTCCCGCCATCACATTATTATTATTAGTAAATTTCTACAAAAGGTACAGAATGCCATGCAAACATTTTCAAAGCTTCGGAGGGAGGGGTTCCCATCAAAAGGAACAGCCACACAAGAACAGAAGCGGGAAGGAGATTCCCACCAGGAACAGCCGTATCCATGGTAACAAGAGGACTTTAACCCACTTTAAACACAAACAAACCCCGCCAGTTCTATCGGATGGCGCATAACGAATCTAAGTCACTTACTAAGTCGGGATGAGGAGGAATTTAAGAAGCGTAACTCCAAAAGCCACAGGTAAGAACAGCTTGTCGCTTCTCTGTGCCGCCATGATAGTCTGCTTCTTTGCCAAGCAGGCAGCGCCGCGCATGCGCAATTGGAAGCAAGAGGCGCACGCGGAGCCTTCAACGGCCGTCGGTATCGTATGCGCATGCGCCACAGAAGGCCAGCGAAGCGCGCGAGGTTGTGTTGAGAACGGCTTTCTGCCTCAGTGCGCATGTGCAAAAAAGGGGGAGGGTACTGTGTAAGCACTGCGCCTGCGCGCTGTATTTGAAACCGTTAATTGTTTTTCCAACGATCGTAGGTTGAGTGCTTGGTGGATGAAGATTCTATTGATTTAAATGGGGGTGAATCCTTCAGGGAGCAAGATATGTTTATCTTGGAGAAGTAGGTGTTTCTGTATGTGTTTTCAATCAGCCTGTTGATTTATACTGGCTCCTTTGATTTCATAGGATTTTCTCAGGCAATAAAACATAATTCCATACCTCAACCTCTGAGGATGCCTGCCATAGATGTAAGCGAAACGTCAGGAGAGAATACTTCTGGAACATGGCCACACAGCCCGAAATACATACAACAACCCAATAAAACATAACCTGGTTTCCCCTTATAAATTCTATTTTAGGCCCCTTCTATACTGCCATATAATTCAGATTATCAAAGCACATAATCCAGATTATCTGCTTTGAAGTGGATTATATGAGTCTACTGCCATAATAATACTAATATATTAAATTTAATATTAATACTGCAATATAATATATGCACTACAATTTATGATATTTTATTTATTTATTTCAAATATTTCTATCCCGCCCTTCTCACCCAGAGGGACTCAGGGCGGCGTACAATTGGCAACAATTCAATGCCGATACATCATTAAAAACAACAACATATAAAAAATACAACCAATTAAATACAGTATAAAATATAAAACATAAAACGTGTTTAAATTGTCTTCTCCAAGCTTTCCTGTCTCCTCATGATGTGGCCAAAATACTTCATCTTTGCCTCTGATATCCTTCCCTCCAATGAGCAGCCGGGCATTATTTTCTGGAGGATGGACTAGTTGGATAATAATAATAATTACTATGTATGCTGAAACTCAATTGACAGACCCAGTCTTTTAGACTTGGAACATGCCCATCTGTATTTTATAAGTGTTTTTATGAATGTCTGATGTAATTTAATAACTTTTTAATCAATGCACAATGTATTGTACAATTTTATATATGTGTTATATTATAAGCCGCCCTGAGTTCCCTATTGGGTGAGAAGGGCGGGATATAAATATTGTAATAAACAAATAAATCTTCTTGCGGTCCAAGGCACTCTCAGGATTTTCCTCCAGCACCAGAGTTCAAAAGCATCTCTCTTTCTTCGCTCAGCCTTCCTTACGGTCCAGCTCTCGCACCCATGGGTTACTATGGGAAATACCATTGCTTTGAGTATGCGGACCTTTGTTGCCAGTGTGATGTCTCTGCTCTTCACTATTTTATCGAGGTTGGCCATTGCTCTCCTCCCAAGAAGGAGACGTATTCTGATGTTTCCTGACTGCAGTCTGCGTTAATCTTCACGCCTAGAAATACAAAGCCTATCACTGCCTCCACGTTTTCTCCCTTTATTTGCCAGTTATCAATCAGTCTAGGTGCCATCATCTTGGTTTTCTTGATGTTCAACTGCAGCCCGGCGTTTGCACTTTCTCCTTTCACCTTGGTGATAAGGCTCCTCAGCTCCTCCTCACTTTCGGCCATCAGAGTGGTATCATCTTCATACCTAAGGTTGTTAATGTTTCTTCCAGCAATTTTAACTCCAGCCTTGGATTCCTCAAGCCCCACATGTTGCATGATGTGTTCTGCATACAAGTTGAATAGGGAGGGTGAGAGTATGCAGCCCTGCTGTACTCCTTTCCCAATCTTGAACCAGTCTTTGTTCCATGGTCAGTTCTGACTGCTGCTACTTGGCTGTTATACAGATTCCTCTGGAGACAGACAAGGTGACTTGGTATCCCCATGCCACCAATTTATTATGATCCACACAGTCAAGGGGTTTAGAATAGTCAATAAAACAAAAATAGATGTATTTCTGAAACTGCCTCTTTATCCAGTGGATGTTGGCAATTTGGTCTCTCGTTCCTCTGCTTTTTCTGTGTGTGTGTGTGTGTGTGTGTGTGTGTGTGTGTGTGTGTGTGTATGTTTTGAATGAGACAATAACAAAATGTACTCCTAAAGGTTAGTAGTGACAAGTTCTATGACACTGGGTTGCTATGTGTTTTCCAGGCTGCACAGTCATGTTCCAGAAGCATTCTCTCCTAATGCTTCACCCACAACTATGGCAGGCTTCAGAGGTTATGAAGTCTGTTGGAAACTAGGCAAGGGAGGTTTATACTATATCTGTGGAATGTTTAGGGTGGGAGAAAGAACTCTTGTCTGTTTGAGGCAAGTGTTAATGTTGCCATTGACCACCTTGATTAGCATTGAAAAGCCTTGCAGCTTCAAAGCGTGCCTACTTCCGGCCTGGGGGAATCCTTTGTTGGGAGCTGTTAGCTGGCCCTGATTGTTTCTCTTGGTTTTTTTAGTGTTGTTCTTGATTTCCTCTCCTGATTTTACTACCAGTATTTTAAAAACTCTAAAATCAGGAACATGGCCATGCAGCCCAGAAAACCCACAGCAACCCAGTGATTCCAGCCATGAAAGCCTTTGAGAACACATTGAACATTTCTATGACATTTTTTGTAAATCCCACTGTCTGGCTCAACAAAAGGTTTAACTAATAATTTGAATAATAAGCAAACTATTTGAATTCTTAGTCTCTAAGGTAGTGGTTTGATTTTCCAATTTCTAACCATTAACATTACTGAGTTAATTTTGAAATCTAGCATTCCAAGCTTTGTCCAAAACTACCCTGCAGTGACAAGTGGCCTACACTGAAGAAAGACAAAGAACTTTCATGTCTGGTCTATATGAATGCTACTCAAAGTGTTGGTACAAGGACTGGTGCTGCTCCACAAGACATTGGCTGCTGGCCTGAAAAAAGCAGGAAAGTAGTTGCTGCTATTGGACATAAACATATGAGTTGAAAAATATCAGCTATAGATAGCATGCAAAGTACTGGTTTACAAAGTGAAAATAATACAACCCATTTGCATTTGCAGTCCATACCGCAAGAGAAATCCAAAAGCAAGACTGGCAAAAATTTTAATTGCTGGAAATTTATGACAGAAGACGTGAAAATCCCACAATTGAAAGGCAATAATGTACCACAAAAAGATGAAAAAATTGTGTTCCGGAGATAACTCAAGCCAAAAGAAATGTGTGCAATGACAACATGAAACATTTTGAGACTTCTGAAGGATGTGCTCCAAATTTACATGACATTCAAGGAAATAGAAGATGTAAAAGAATCAAACTGGTCTAAGCACCCAAAGAAAAATAAAATGACTCTTTTCTTCTGTATGAAAGATTCTGTGGTGTATGCATTATTTTACTGACAGCAACACAACAGAACTTGCATTTTATGGAACTTATAGACCATATTAGACCTTACCAATAGAAGAACTCCACTAAGTGTTACTCTGGTGGAAACAATTATGATCCATCAAAAAAGAAAACACAGGAATAGCCATTTTAGGCCTAAATTATTCATGTTTTTACTGGCAGATTTAGACTCAGAATGGCAGGAGAAAATTGTCGAGATTCTGTTAGGAACCAGATGTAATAAAATCAGACCAAGGTGGGCTTTAGACATCTTGAACAGACGCTGGATGAAACTTCACAACCTGAATTTCAGTCCAGTTAAAACAGAGATGCTATTGGTTGATAGCACAACAAGTCAAGAATGTGGCATATAACTTTTTCCCCTGAGGGTCACTCACCCCTTAAATGCTGCTATGTAAGTATCCTTAAGCAAACATAACTAGCATGGTAGTTTCCTAGAGACGGATTCAGTAGGTTCCTTGCTCGTTTTATGTATTGTTAATCCTCAATTTAATATTCCATTGCTCAAACAAGAAACCTTTTTTCTACTGCTTTTAATTTTATATTACAGTAGAGTCTCACTTATCCAAGCTAAACGGGCCGGCAGAAGCTTGGATAAGCGAATATCTTGGATAATAAGGAGGGATTAAGGAAAAGCCTATTAAACATCAAATTAGGTTATGATTTTACAAATTCAGCACCAAAAGATCATGTTATACAATGAATTTGACAGAAAAAGTAGTTCAATATGCAGTAATGTTATGTTGTAATTACTATATTTACGAATTTAGCACCAAAATATCATGATATATTGAAAACATTGACTACAAAAATGGCTTGGATAATCCAGAAGCTTGGATAAGTGAAGCTTGGATAAGTGAGATTCTACTGTATGTCATCCCCTCGCTTTACACCACTTTGTTTAATCTGTTAACCCATTTGGGAAATTCATGTTTATGCCCCCCTCCCCCAATCTGGTGAATAACTTTTAATTTTGGGAAAATTATCAAAGAAGACATGATAATTTTCCACCTAAACATTAGGAAGACCTTCCTAATGGTAACAGCTGTTTGGCAGTGGAATATGCTGCCTGGGAGTGTGGTGGAGTCACCTTCTCTGGAGGTTTTTATATACAGGCTGGATGGCCATCTGTTGGGAATGCTTTGATGGTGTCTTCCTGCATGGCAGAATAGGATTAGACTGGATGGCCCTCATGGTCTCTTCCAACTCGCTGAATCTGTGTGGTTTATGCTTATTTAGGGCCTTTCCACACAGCCATATAGCCCAGCATATCAAGGCAGAAAATCCCACAATATCTCCTTTGAACTGGGTTATCTGAGTGAATACTGTTATATCTCAGTTCAAGGCAGAAAATGTGGAATTTTATTCAGCTGTGTGTAAGGGGCCTTAGACATAAATGCCACTGTATCCCTTGCATCTCACACAGAATTGCAGCCCAAGTTAAACAAATGCATACATATATGAAGTTGGTGAGCTAGATTCTGTCTGCAATGTAATGACTTCTGCTGGCCTTGTTAAAACTACTTTTATTTAATTTATATCCTATCCTTTCTCATAAATACTGTCAGATGGCCACCTACGCTGACTGCTGCCAAAATACTTTGTTCCTAAACTGATCTTCCAGGTGTTTGTGACTTCAACTTCCAGAAGCCCAAACCAGCTTGGGCTTGTCAAGAATTCTGGAGAATCAATGGCTGAGAAAAACTGCTCTAGATGGATTCTCCATCTAGGTGCCTAGGAACCATCATCTTTTACCTTGTGAATTCTGAAAGGGCTCAGAGAATGTACTTTGCAGTTGTCTAGCTTTTGTGGGCTGTTTCCTGCATGGCTGGTAGGCAACGTCAAGTTGCTTTTCTCTTTCTGACAACCAGACAGCAGAACATTTGTGCAAATGTCTAACACTACTAGCTTCCTATGGAGCCTCCGATGGTGCAGCAGATTAAACAGCTGAGCTGCTACTTGCTGACAAAAGATCGGCAGTTCGAATCCGGGGAATGAGTGAGCTCCCACTGTTAGCCCCAATTTCTGACAACCTAGCAGTTCAAAAATATGAACATGTGAGTAGATCAATGGGTACCGCTATGGTGGGAAGGTAATGGCGCTCCATGCAGTCATGCTGGCCACATGACCTTGGAGGTGTCTACGGACAACACCAGCTCTTCGGCTTAGAAATGGAGATGACCACCAACCTCCAGAGTCGGACACAACTAGAATTAATGTCACCTTTACCTTTACCTACTAGCTTCCTACAATGGGGCCTTGGTTTATTTTGTCTTGCCCTTGTAGCGCCAAACATCTAGAGCTTGTATCTGTATTTCTTTTAAATATGATAAACTGGGCATTCACATTTAAAAAGAGGCAAAACTGTTACTCTGAGGGACTTGAGCATATTTAAATTTATGTGCCAGAGCTCATGCGATGTAGGTGAGGGAATGTGTTTCAACAATTATCATGCTATGCTCAGCTCAGAGGTTTATTTCATCCAGAAACCTTTTCACCGCTGAAGCTCAGCTTGGGCACAAGTGCATAGATACCCAAGAATTTTAGAAGCAATTTCAGATAGATTAGATTGCACTAGTATCCAATGGGAAAAGAAGAGAGTAGCAGATGTCTTCTGCTATTAAACAAAAGAAGAAAATCTTAAATCCCTCATCAAATATTGCAAATTATTTTTTTCCAGGCTAGAGATAGGCAGTTTCATTTCAGCTGTGGGCTATTGTATAAACTTAACACAACTCAATCCCTCAATATTGTCCCTTTTTCACCTTTGCTGCCTTGATTTTTGCTTCTTCTCTACCAGGCACAATAGCATTCCACAAGCAATAAGAGAGAAGAAAAAGTATGATGTGGACACTCCCTTCTCCCAGTGCTAATGTCATTGCTGGTGTCGTCATAACAATGATAGAATAGACTCATCCCTTTCTAACAACGCTTCTTGGAGAAGCACAGTCAGTTGACAAAGAGCCAGTGTTTTCCATAAGTCCCGCTGAAAGTGCATTGTGCAGTTACTCCATTCAACCCACATACCGATTCATTACCCATCCCTATGTGAGTCTCAACACAGACCAGTTAGTCAATCAAGTGAGGATTAACTTCCAAATTAGTGCTTCGTAATTCAGATTAGTGCATCTGGGCTCCATGTGTAACTCATGTCGAGAGGACAGGAGTCCAACATGTCGTCGCTATCACTGAAAAATACAAAAAGGCTTTGTCTACTTGTACCGAATTAGCCGGATAATCTTATTATTCATGAAATCCGAGGAGTGCGGGTGAGAAGAATCGACGCAAAAGCCATCGCTCATGGCAATTTTCAGTACCTCCTCCACAAACATCTGGAAACTGTTAATTTGCTTCTTAGACGGCAGCACCCACAACCGCTTTAAGTTCTGCCTGGTGTACTCTTCTTCGGGAAGGCCTTCTACACTCGCAACCCAGTCTAAGGTGACATGGTAGGGATCCTCCAGGTAGCTGGATATCGAGGAGAGGTTGCCGTTGAAACAGTAGAAGACTTTGGATCCTAGAAGCTTCAGAAACAAGCTGGAGGTGCTGAATATGTGGGCGCTGAACACTTCCATGTTGGAAGACGACAGGCTGTAGATCTGGGGAGCTTCCCGCACTGTGAAATGAACCATCTGAATCCTCTGGTCCAAGGTGATATTAAGCATGGCATTCTTTTCTGCTTTGGAGAGCTCCACCTCCTTCTCCTGCAAGGCCTCGATCAATGGCTGGACCTGGTAGAAATCCGCTTCTCGTCGGAGCAGCCCCATTTCTTGGAAGTCCTCAGGGAGGTCCAGGTGAGAGGTTCTCAGGAAGTTGAGGATGTAGCGGAAAACCTTCCCATCTCTGTCGATAAAGCAGTTGCCTTGGCCGTCCCTCTTGGTGGGCATCTTCCCACTGAACATGGCACCCAGCATGGAATCTGGGAAGCTGGTCAGGGTGGAGAGCGAAGTGGTATACAACTTCCCACCAACGTTCAGTGTTATCGGCTCCGACATGATAGGAGAAGACCGCAATGCCAGGAACAGATCTAGGGGTAGAAAACAACACATACCAGATAGTCGATGATGAGTTACTGTATATACTCGAGTATAAGCCAAGTTTTTCAGCCCTTTTTTAAAGACTGAAAAAGCCCCCCTCGTCTTATACTCGGGTGAGGGTCCTGGTTGGCTTATATTTGGGTCAGCTTATACTCAAGAATATATGGAACATTTATTTTTTCCTCTATTATTATTGGTATTATTACATTTATTATTTTTCTCTATTATTGTTGCTACTATGCATTTATTTTACTCTATTTATTATTACATGTATTATTTTCCTGTATTTATTATTATTATTACATGTATTATCTTACTCTATTATTATTAAAAGGATACATAAGCACATTTACATTGAAGAAGATGAGAATAATGATTTGATCAGAGTTGGACAGCCTTATCTTAAATTTGAGCTTTATGTAAATATTCAAAAACATTTAACCTACTGATGCCTCAATTAATGTAATTTTATTGGTATCTATTTTTATTTCTGAAATTTACCACCCTCGGCTTATACTGGAGTTAATGTTTTCCCAGTTTTTTTGTGGTAAAATTAGGTGCCTCAGCTTATATTCGGGTCGGCTTATACTCGAGTATATATGGTATTTAGTTTCTGAAGCTGGCTGGGGGATTCTAGGAGTTGTAGTCGAAAAATCTGTTTCAAGCTCTGTAACAGTAGTACTAACTGATAGCAAGAGGCAGAAAGTACTACATACTCTGTTTACAAGGTAAATCAGGGCAGAAGGTCAATATTTATCACATTCCCTAAACAATTCAGTAGCTTCAAAATACCTGCAAGTTAGAAGGGTCAATGGCATTAGTCTAGGGAACGAAATATAAGTTGGTCTGAATAGCTTGTAGTTTCTATGTAAAATAATATTATGTACTCGGCAGCCGAATAGCATGACATCCAGGACTCCACAGAGCTTGGCGGTTTTAGGATGTTGATATAAGCAGGAATCTAGCTAAGTAGCCTTGGAGAGTAACTCTTTCCACAGGAAATACAGGTATACTTCTATGAACAATGTACATATGTTCATCAGCATAACTTTGTCAATGAAATATTTACTGTCTTCATTTTGTCTCCTAAAGTTAGCCAGACATATATTTACTGCAGATTGAGCCCTTAGTATCTGCTGAATTTTAGTTCCAGTACCTTCCATGGATGCTTAAGTCCCATTATACACAATGGCATAATAAAAAGAGTGTTCCTTTTATAAAATGGCAAAATCAAGATGTGCTTTTTGGAAGTTTAAAAAATATTTGCAAGCCGCAGACCGTTGAATCTGTGGATGCAGAATCTGTGGACACACAGGACCAAGTGTACTTCACATGCATGACATAGTCATAGTTAAAGAAACTGTAAGTCATGGATGGTAATCATGTGCCCTCGAGATGGGGTTTGGACTATAAACCCCAGCAGACATTGCCAATACTGCAAGGGAAGAGGAATGCCGGGGGTGGTATTTCAATGATATCTGAGGACATTAAGGTTTAATGATTAAACTATCTGTACTCTTTTTAATTTGTAACATATTTATTATTTATTTACGTATTCTGAGTCCTGGTGTGTGTATGTTTGTGAGTGAATGAGAAATATATAGTTATATTAGCCCACTATAAGTCTTGGTTGAGGAAGGTTTGAAAGCTAGATTGGATTTTTGGAGTTCCAAAGTACCTTTTCTAAGGTACATGTAATCTCCAAATCCCTACTTAAAATCTCCATATCACAAATATATCTACCATATATTTTCAGGACTCTACGTCACAATGTAAACAAAGACACAGCTAAGCACAGTAAATTTCCACATGGGCTGAATGAGTATATTGGCCCTATTCCCTGCCTGTGATCTCTTGAACTCAGCCTTAAAATCATAGACAAGCTAGGTTGATGCTGCTCAGTAACAGGAAAAAAAACCCAATAACCTGTGTGATGATTTACCAACTTTGACTCAAAGCAGCATCCAGGAACAAGAAAGCTGGTTGAAAAATAAATTGTCTTTGGCAGTCTCCAAATACTAATCCTCATTCCCAGTCTCGCTCAAGTTTATCTCAGCAGAAAGCTTTGCTGATTCAGTGAATCTTACTCCCATCACTACAAACTTTTAACTTTTTATTATTATTGATTAAACTTATTATATTTATATCCTGCTTTCCTTTCTTGAAAGAGACTCAAAAGTGGGTAACAATGCTAAACATAATACAACATGTAATTTAAAACCTACAGAATATAAACACTAAAATAGAACTAAACTTAGAACTATCAGAAATAAACAGTTAAAATTGCATACATACAATCAATAAAAACAATTAAATGCTTCAAAACTATGCAGCAGCCCCCTTTAATATTATTTTGCCTCTTGTAAGCCGGGCCTGGTATAAATTGCTTTCAGAGCAAGAGGAGAATAGATGATTTCTCTATGAGACAGCTCAGGCTTTGCAATCACCACAATTTCTATTATTATTATTTACAAGTACATAACACAACACACATGCACATTAGATCCAAGTGTCTGGGATTAGTCTCCTTTTTCTCTCCAAGGCTTATGATATTAGAGGTGTTTTTGCAGAATGTGAATAGTTCTGTTTTTGCTTCTTCGTTTTCTGGAATTTTAGAATCCAAACAGATAAACACTTGCCACATAACATAACAGATACAATGGTGGTGGTGGTTGTGGTTGTTGCTGTTATTATTATTATTACTATTAACTACAATACAGTTAAAATACATAGATTAAAAGACACAATATTAAAACACATTAAAATCGTGCATACCAATAACATGTACATTTAATGTTTATAGTTCAAAATGGATTGGGCATAGCATTAGAACAGAGTCTGACACTAAGTGAGATTATTTTCCCATTTATCACAGATCTTGGAACAGTTCCTTTTTTGTGCTATACCTCTCAGAGTCCTCTAGCCTACATAGGGTCAGTCCAGCTGAGAGATTCTCGAGGCTGCATATAAAAAAAATTGTAATTTTTTTTATTTATCTTTATATTTTCTACTCTGGAGCCCCCAGTGGCGCAATGGGTTAAACATGGGAGAGCAGGTGAGCTCCCTCTGTCAGCTCTAGCTCCCCATGCAGGGACATGAGAGAAGCCTCCCACAAGGATGGTAAAAACATCAAACATCCGGGCGACCCCTGGGCAACGTCCTTACAGACGGCCAATTTTCTCACACCAGAAGCGATTTGCAGTTTCTCAAGTCACTCCTCACACACACACACACAAATATCTTCTACTCTGCCAGTGTCTCATCAAGAATGCATCTACACTTTGACAGTATTTCAATTGCCACTTGTCAGTGGTGTAGTTTTTCAAGGTCTTCAGCCTTCCCTACCAAAAGTGCTTGTGCCTCATAAAATGAAACTCCAAGGATCCCGTAGCATTGAGCCATGGCAGTTAAAGTGGTGTCAAACTGCATTCATTCTACAGTGTAGCTGCACCCTTAGGCCCCATCTACACTGCCAGATAAAATCCAAATTATCAGCTTTGAAATGTATTGTATTAGTTTCCACTGCCATATAATCCAGTTCAAAGCAGATAATCTGAATTTTATTTGGCAGTGTGGATGGGGCCTTAGTCTACAAAAGCAAAGGCATGTGACACCCCCTGTTCCTTGTACTTTTCTACTTGAAAAATGAATGGCTAGACATTCACCCCGGAGCTTTGAGCCATGAGCCCTATCTGAAATGGTCAAACTAGCTGAATTAGGAAATATCAATTGCCCAGCAGAGTCACTAAATGGCTTTGGGCATCTTTCTCAATCCCACATTATTGTCTCTAAAACTGATATATTATATTATATACTACAACTGATGATATAATACAATATCTAATAATATAGTATATAATACTGGCACTATATATATTGTGGTATAGTAATATAGTACAATATAATATGTAATAATTATATATTATATATAATATTACTAATAATATTGTAGTATAGTATTATTGTACAATATAATAATATATAATACTAATATTGTGCCATGCTAATAATATAATATATTGTATATACATATATTAATAATAATATTGTAATGTAATACAATATATAATAATGTAATATAATAATACTAATAATGATAATATTACTGCTAATATATAATGATAATACTGTTTTATTATTGTATATTTTAAGTTGTATTGTAATGTTTTTTTTTAATTTTGAGCCGCTTTGAGTTTCCATATGAAAAGATAAATCCATCTATCAGTGCAATATGTGAATGTGTAATGGTGCAAGGATAACTGGAATGGCCTAGACTATGGTTTTGGATTACGTGATTTAATTATTTTAATTGTTGAAATGTTTTTAGCGGTTGTTTTAATGTATATGTTTTATTTGCTAGATATGTGTGTATGGCATCGAATTGTGCCTTGATTTGCACCGCACCTAGTTCCTGTGGGGGTGAGAAGGGCAGGATATAAATATGGCAAATAAATAAGAAAATAATGCGGCATATAAATACAGTAGAGTCTCACTTATCCAACATAAACGGGCCGGCAGAATGTTGGATAAGCAAAAATGTTGGATAATAAGGAGGGATTAAGGAAAAGCCTATTAAATGTCAAATTAGGTTATGATTTTGCAAATTAAGCACCAAACATCATGTTTTACAACAAATCGACAGAAAAAGCAGTTCGATATGTGGTAACATTATATAGAAATTACTGTATTTACGAATTTAGCACCAAAACATCGTATTATATTGAAAACATTGACTGAAAAAACTGGCTACTAACAAATTGACTGCAAATAAAGATAGAATTGCATGAAATGAACTTACAGTAGCAACATTGTTGGAAATTAAATCCATAAAAAGTTCAAACCTTGCTGCCTAGAGAAACAGTTGTGGATCGGGGTGGGAGGCAGACTGCGTTGGATAATCCAGAATGTTGGATAAGCGAATGTTGGATAAGTGAGACTCTACTGTAAATAAAAAATATAATAAACTGCACAGGGTTACTTTAAGATCCATTCATAGCCCCATTCCAAAGTAAGTGCCATTTTTCCATTCGTTTCAGAACTACAGCCAAGACTGAGTTGCCAGAAAGTTGTAGTGGCTTAAGTGTTCGACTAGGGGTGCATCTACACTGTTGAAATAATGCAGTTTGATGCCATCTTAACTGCCATGGGCGTTAAAGTGTTGTCAAATTACATTGATTCTACAGATAAGATGCACTGCAAAAAATAGCTTTGGAAAACACTGCTCCGGGCATTCTGATGTAGCCTAGAATCGCATTGGCTTTTTAAGCTGCTGCATCACACAGTTGGCTTATAGTTCATCTTGTGGCCTATTGAAACTTATATGGATATATACAAGGGAGCAGGGACTTTTTTCCCCAACAGTTTCCCCTAAAATCTGACTTTTCTCTAAGCCAACAATTGGGTGTGTGTGATCCACAAACTCATTATTAATTTACTCTGTTGGGAATGGAATGGGATTGATCTTGCTCCTGCCTGGCTGATCAATCAGCATCCCAAAGGTTTGGAGGGCTTCCCATTCCTTCCCTCCCTTGCCCTGTTGTTTGCTCACCTGTCTCTTGGCCATTGGTCTCACCTACCTTTTCCTACCTGTCTCTCCTCTTGAGCCCGCCTTAGTCCAGGCGATGAAAAGAAGAGGAAACACACTGGGGAAAAGGGCAGGAGGCTGAGCGAGCGGGCCCTTTAATGCCCAGCCGTAGGAGCCGGGCGAGAAAGTAACAAGGAAACGCCAACCTCTTCCCGCAAGGCACGCCGGGAATTGTATTTCACCGGGCCGCTCCTGCAACCTCCTCCAGGGGGCAACAGAACTACAATTCCCTTGACGCTCAGCGGCGAGAAGGCCGGCAAGCGATCAGCTGGTGTTAAAGGGGACGTAACGCTAAAAGTGTGGATAGGGTGAATGTAGATAGATGGATAGGGTTGTGTGTGCTTTCCAGGCTGTCTGGCCATGTTCCAGAAGCATTCTCTCCTGACGTTTCGCCCACATCTATGGCAGACATCCTCCGAGGTTGTGAGGATGGATAGATATGATACATAAATAGACATATCATCCTTAATAATAAGATACATAGATAGATAGATAGATAGATAATACTAATAATTTTATTTTTATACCCCGCCACCATCTCCCCAGAGGGACTCGGGCGGCTCACAGATGTAAAACAAGCATACAGTGGTATCAAATACAAAAAACACACAAATAAAATTAAAAGGCTTAAAATAAAATCACAGTCATTATCATACATGCCTAAATAATAGAGGAAGATAGACAATAGATCAATAAATCAATAGATAGTTGATCTTCCTTAACAATATGATAGATAGATAAATAGATAGATATCACACATAGCTAAATAATAGATAGACAATAGATCAATAGATAGTTGATTGATTATAGATCAGATTGATATGATACATAGCTAAATGATAGCCATATACAATAAATAAATTAATAGATGATAGATCTTCCTTAATAATATTATAGATAGATAGATGTCATACACAGCTAAATAATAGATAGACAATAGATCAATAGATAGTTGATAGATGATAGATTGGTATGATACATAGCTAAATGATAGCGATATATAATAAATAGATCAATAGATGATAGATATCATACATAGCTAAATAATAGACAATAGATAGTTGATAGATGATAAATAACAGATTGATATGGTACATAGCTAAAGGATAGCGATATACAATAAATAGATTGATAGATGTTTGGTCTTCCTGAATAATATGATTGATAGATAGGATACATAATTAAATCATAGATGGGGATAGACGGTAGATCAATAGATAGTTGATAGATAACAGATTGATATGATACAGAGCTAAATGATAGAGATATACAATAAATAGATCAATAAATGGTAATATGATAGATAGATAGGATACATAACTAAATCATAGATGGGGATAGATGATAGATCAATAGATAGTTGACAGATGAAAGGTGTATACATATTGGGGGAAATATTACAAAACCAATATGATAATTCCACTCGTAAACTGTTAAAAGTGTTTATATTGTGTATGTTTGTATGTATTTATGTGTGTCTGTGATACACATAAGATCTGTATTCAGAATTATAAACTGTTAATTTCAGAATCATAAACTCTTAAGGTTTATAAACTCTTTGTGGGCAGGATAACTGCAATAGCAACATAATAATATATTTGGGGGGATGTGCGTGTGTGTATAACACACACACACACATTTTAAAGGTTTATGAGTCTGGAATTATTATATTGCTTTTGTAATTTCCTCCTCTCCCGTTTAGCTTGGATAAATGAGACTCTACTGTAATGTAATTCCAGACTCGTAAATTGTTAAAATGTATACATCTTAAGAGGTGGGAAAAATAGTACAGTAGAGTCTCACTTATCCAAGCTGAATGGGCCGGCAGAACCTTGGATAAGCGAATATCTTGGATAATAAGGAGGGATTAAGAAAAAAGCCTATTAAGCATCAAATTAGGTTATGATTTTACAAATTAAGCACCAAAACATCATGTTATGCAACAAATTTGACAGGAAATGTAGTTCAATATGCAGTAGTAATTACTGTATTTACAAATTTAGCACCAAAATATCACGATATATTGAAAACATTGACTACAAAAATGCCTTGGATAATCCAGAACCTTGGATAAGCGAGGCTTGGATAAGCGAGACTCTACTGTACATCTATCTATCTATTGCATTTCCCTCAAAATGTATTATTATGTTGGTATTGTTGGTTTATACACATAGATATACACATCTCTATCTATCTATCTATCTATCTATCTATATCTATATATTGTATTTCCCTCCAAATGTATTATTGTGTTGGTATTGTTGGTTTATACACATAGATATACATATCTCTATCTATATATTGCATTTCCCTCCAAATGTATTATTGTGTTTGTATTGTTGATTTATACACATAGATATACATAGCTCTATCTATCTATCTATCTATCTATCTATCTATCTATCTATCATCTATCTATCTATATATATATATTGTATTTCCCTCCAAATGTATTATTGTGTTGGTATTGTTGGTTTATACACATAGATATACATATCTCTGTCTATCTATCTATCTATCTATCTATCTATCTATCTATCTATCTATCTATCTATTTCCTCCAAATGTATTATTATGTTGGCATACACACACATCCAGGCCAGAATATAAAACTGGTAATCCCAGAATCATAAACTTTTAAAGTTGTATCATTTTTTGGTGGGGAGGAAAATTGCAAAACCAATACCATGTAACTCCAGGCTCATACATTGTTAAAATGTGTACCTCTTAAGAGGTGGGAAAAATAGTAATGCTTTTGACTGCATTCCTAATTCCAGGATCATAAACTCTTAAAGTTGTATCCTTTTTTTGGTGGGGAGGAAAATTGCAAAACCAATATAATGTAATTCCAGATCCATAAATTGTTAAGAGGTGGGGAAAATTGTAATGCTTTTGACTGCATTCCTAATTCCAGGATCATAAACTCTTAAAGTTGTATCCTTTTTTTGGTGGGGAGGAAAATTGCAAAACCAATATAATGTAATTCCAGATCCATAAATTGTTAAGAGGTGGGGAAAATTGTAATGCTTTTGACTGCATTCCTAATTCCAGGATCATAAACTCTTAAAGTTGTATCCTTTTTTTGGTGGGGAAGAAAATTGCAAAACCAATATAATGTAACTCCAGACTCATACATTGTTAAAATGTATACATCTTAAAGAGGTGGGAGAAATAGTAATGCTTTTGACTGCATTCCTAGGATAAATTGCTAGGGGATTTTTTTGGGAACGCCCTGCACACATTTAAATAAATAAATGGATGGCAAAAGGAAGAACTCTCCCCCAAAAGAAGAAGAAGAGGAGCCTGGCAGCCTAGACTGTGCTGCATGCAGTTCAAGACTGGCTGCCGCAGCCTTTGGCAGGCTCTCTTTTCCTTTTTCTCTCTCTGTCTCTGTCTCTTTGCTGCTCCATCCCCCAAAAGGCAGGAGATCCATGTCTATTTCATTCCATGTTATTGCAAAAAGGATCTTTCCGAGGCGGAGAGAGCAGCAGGAGGGAGGAAAGAAGCAAGCAGGGGAAGAAGGGGATTTTTTCTGCTTCTCTTGCAGTATATTGTGCTCCCAGGAGGAAGGAGTAAGTGCATTTCGTCCTTCTCTTTTTTCCTCCCATTTCCCTTCCCTTTCTTCTTCTCTGTGTCAATGACACGCGTGGGGATCCGTGGATTGGTTTTGGGGGTCCTTAGTTATGAGATGGATGTTACCACCGTCCACAGTGGGTTTGGGTCGGTCACGCGTGGGGTGGGTTTCTGATGATGATTGATGGGTCTCTTTGGAAGGCAGGCAACTTGAGCGTCTCAGGATTAAATCCCACTCCTTTGACATTATTGAAAAGAGTCTAGTGCTGCATTCATTCTACAGCAGGCATGGGCAAACATGGGCCCTCCAGGTGTTTTGGACTCAGAATTATAAACTCTTAATTTCAGAATCATAAACTCTTAAGGTTGTATACATTTTTTTGTGGGCAGGAAACTGCAATACCAACATAATAATATATTTAGGTTCGGGATGTATGTGTATGTGTATTATACACACACACACACACACACACACATATTTTAATAGTTTATGAGTCCGGAAATATTATATTGTTTTTGTAATTTTCTTCCTCTCCAAAATTATACAACCTTAAGAGTTTATGATTCTGGAATTAACTCTTGATAATTTTGGATATATATGTATATATGTATATGTAAGTGTGTATATACACACACCAACAATACCAACATAGGGCCAGCTCACACCTCCCCAGCAAAGGATTCACCCAAGCAGGAAGCAGCCAGGCTTTGAAGCTGCAAGACTATTCAATGCTAATCAAGGTGGCCAGTTGCAACATTCACACTTGCCTCAGGCAGACAAGAGGTCTTTCTCCCACTCTGAACATTATCCACAGATATATAAATCCCACTTGCCTAGTTTCTAATACATTTCACAACCTCTGAGCATGCCTGCCATAGATGTGGGCGAAATGTCAGGAGAGAATGCTTCTGGAATATGGCTATACAACTCGGAAATTTCACAGGAACCCAATACCAACATAATAATAAATTTGGGGGCTATATATATAACTTCAGTGTCTCAGGATTAAATCCCACTCCTTTGACATGGATTTTATTATTGAAGAGTCTAGTGCATTCATTCTACAGCAGGCATGGGCCAACTTGGGCCCTCCAGGTGTTTTGGACTCCAGCTCCCACAATTCCTAACAGCCGGCAGGAGTCCAAAACACCTGGAGGGCCCAAGAGCTGGAGTCCAAAACACCTGGAGGGCCCAAGTTGGCCCATGCCTGCTGTAGAATGAATGCAGCACTAGACTCCTTCCAATGTCAAAGGAGTGGGATTTAATCCTGAGACACTCAAGTTGCCTGCCTTCCAAAGAGACCCATCAATCATCCGGTTTATCTTTTGCACTCCCTTGTAATACCAGAACCTGAGAAACTAGTTGGCTTGTGTACTAAACAAAGTGGCCCGCATGTTTTCCTTTGTGTTTCTATCTAAAAGTGCTATTTTTTTTTTACCCCAAGGGGAAGAAACTACTGCTGTTTGGCTTGTACTTTTTCCAGTTGATGGCTCAAAACATTGGCTTACTCTGTTGTTGTATGTCTTTTGGGCTGTGTGGCCATGTTCCAGAAGCATTCTTTCCTGACATTTCGCCCACATCTATGGCAGGCATCCTCAGAGGTTGTGAGGTATGGATAAACGTCAGGAGAGAATGCTTCTGGAACATAGCCACACAGCCCGAAAGACATACAACAACCCTGTGATCCTGGCCATGAAAGCCTTCGACATTGGCTTACTCTGTTTCTCAGGATGCGAATTAATGCAGTTCAACACCACTTTAACTGATGTGGTTCAGTGCTGTGGGATACTGGGATTTGTAGTTTGGTGAGGCACCAGCACTCTTTGGTTGAGAAGGCTTTGTAAAACTATAACTCCCCAAACTCCATAGTTTTGAGCCATAGCAGTGAAAGTACAGAAGAGACTCACTTATCCAAGGTTCTGGATTATCCAATGCATTTTTATAGTCAATGTTTTCAATATATCGTGATATTTTGGTGCTAAATTTGTAAATACAGTAATTACAACATAACATTACTGCATATTGAACTACTTTGTCTGTCAAATTTGTTGTATAACATGATGTTTTGGTGCTTAATTTGTACAATCATAACCTAATTTGAAGTTTAATAGGCTTTTCCATAATCCCTCCTTATTATCCAACATATTCGCTTATCCAACATTCTGCCAGCCCGTTTATGTTGGATAAGTGAGACTCTACTGTAGTAGCAAACTGTGTTAATTCTACACTGTATATGGACTTGGTATTCGTTCTAACTGTGGCCCAACCTTTAATTTCTTTCCCTTTTTAACAGTTTATGACTCTGGAATTATTATATTGGTTTTGCAGTTTCCTTCCCCTTCAAAATGATACAACCTTAAGAGTTTATGGTTCTGGAAACCTCAAAGGTGACATGCAGAAAAAACATCCATAAAAGCAAACAACTGGGTTACTGAGTTGCTGTGAATTTTCCGGGCTGTTTGCATGGAATTCTGTACCTTTTGTAGAAACCTTCTCATAATAACCTTCTCTTTACATGACCTGTACGAAGATTTATTGAGGATTCTGGAGGAATGGATTTTAATCTTGGACATGTTTAACATTTTATATAATGTGATTTTATTTTGCAATGGTACCTGTTTTATATGAATTGTTGTTTTGTAGATTGTTTTATATGAATTGTCGTTTTTACATTGTTTTTAGGCATTGAATTTTTGCCTATTTATTGTAAGCCGCTTTGAGTTCCCTCTGGGAGAAAGGTGGGGTAAAAGTGATGTAAATAAATAAATAAATAATAGAGTGTATAGCATACAAAAATTCCCAGGAAATTTTATTATTTAATATAAACTGTGGGTAGCTGTGAATTTTCCGGGCAGTATGGCCATGTTCCAGAAGCATTCTCTCCTGATGTTTCACCCACATCTATGGCAGGCTCCCTCAAAGGTTGTTGTGGTCTGTTGGAAACTAGGCAAGTGGATATATCTGTGGAATGATGCCCAGGATGGGAAAGAGAACTCTTGTCTGTTGGAGGCAAGTGTGAATGTTGCAATTGGCCACCTTGATTAGCATTGAATGGCCTTGTAGCTTCAAAACCTGGCTTCTTCCTGCCTGGGGGAATCCTTTGTTGGTAGGTGTTAGCTGGCTCTGATTGCTTCCTGTCTGGAATTCTTTTGTTTTCAGAGTGTTGTTCTTTATTTACTATCCCGATTTTAGAGTTTTTAAATACGGATGGCCAGATTTTGTTCATTTTCATGGTTTCCTCCTTTCTGTTGAAATGGTCCACATGCTTGTGGATTTCAATGGCTTCTCTGTGTAGTCTGACATGTAATACTAGAACCTGAGTAACTAGTTTACTTGTGTACTAAACAAGAGGCCCGCATGTTTTCCTTTGTGTTGCTATCTAAAACTGCCAGAGATTTTACCCCAAGGGAAACTACTACTGTTTGACTTGTCCTTTCTACAGTAGATGGCTCAAAACTTTGGTTTATTCAGTTTCTTAAGAAGCGAATTAATGCAGCTCAACACCACTTTAACTGATGTGGCTCAATGCTGTGGGATACTGGGATTTATAGTTTGGTGAGGCACCAGGACTCTTTGGCTCAGAAGGCTTTGTAAAACTATAACTCCCACAACTCCATAGCTTTGAGCCATAGCAGTAAAGGTAGTATCAAACTAGGTTAATTCTACAGTGTAGATGCACTTGGTAATGGTTGCGGCTGTGGTCCAAGCTTTAGTTTCCTCTTCTAATTGAAGCTTCAAAAGTGACATACAGGAAAAAACATCCATAAAAGCAAACAATTGGGATGCTAAAAATAAGCAGTAGAACAGGACATTGAGGCTTGTTTGCAACCTCTTCACTTCTTCCAGTCTTAGATTTTATATTTTTTTGAATCAGATACAGTAGAGTCTCACTTATCCAAGCCTCACTTATCCAAGCTTCTGGATTATCCAAGGCATTTTTGTAGTCAATGTTTTCAATACGTCGTGATATTTTGGTGCTAAATTCGTAAATACAGTAATTACTACATATCATTACTGTGTATTGAACTACTTTTTCTGTCAAATTTGTTGTATAACATGATATTTTGGTGCTTAATTTGTAAAATCATGATCTATTTTGATGTTTAATAGGCTTTCCTTAATCCCTCCTTATTATCCAAGATATTCACTTATCCAAGGTTCTGCCGGCCCGTTTATAAGTGAGACTCTACTGTATCATTTTGTGATCTTTCTCTACTTGCACATTCTCATGATATATTCCCTGGGAAACAATTTTGCCTAGGTTTTTTTTTTCTCCTTTGAGGGCATGATCAAAAAGTTCTACTTCATAGATGGTTCCTTGCATGCCTAGGACTTCAAAGACAAATTCCTTGTTTAGAACAGCTTTCCTAAAATAATCAACAGCATTTCAACTCCACACTTGACCTGGGGAAGCATAGGAAGACGAGCCTGGATGACTGGAAGAGTTTTTGATTTATCTTTTCCTAAATAGGGGTAAATCACGTACCTGCAGACTCTGCCAACAATCCTTTAAATATTTACAGCAGCTGCAGTATAAGGGTCAGGATTTGGATGACTTGCCAGTTTACCTATAGAGAGCAAGGAGAGGACCAACTTAAAGAGTTGCTTTCTTATTAATAAATTGCGACATATACTTTGCTGGGATTTGTCTTTCATCCATGCTTTTAGGGTGGATTCGGGAACCTTAAAAAGTAACTTTTTCAAGATGTTGATGGAACAGTGACTGTCTGTAGCACAATGATATCTGAAGTCATCATGTAGGAGAAGGAAACATATGGCAATGTTAGAGTCAAAGCCTACATTTTGTCACAATGTTATTTTGTTGTCGTCTAAGAAGATGATCCATACATCTATATATCCAGTCCTCTCTTTAGCCATTTGGGTACTGGGAAATAAAAAGGTGTAAAATCCATACAATAAAATCTAAATTCCTATTAGCAACTAAAAGAACAACTTCCTTTTATATCCAGGCTGTTCGTGTTCTGGATGATGCTATCTGCCCTTTACTTAGGGAGAAAAATCTGAATTATAGTTGACACTTAATTGGTCCCACCTACACTGCCATATAATGCAGCTTGAAACTGCATTATACAGTCAATGTAGACTCATATAACACAATTCAGTGCAATTAAAGTGCATTATAGGAGCCCATTGATTATATAAGGAAGCATAGATGGGGCCATTGTTGTTATGTGCTCTTTGGTCGACTCTGACTTATTGTGACCTAATCTTTTCAAGATATATGCAGAGAAGGTTTGCCATTGCCTTCATGTGAGGGTAATTTGTAAAAGTAAGTTTTCCATGGCCAAACAGGAATTTCAACTCCAATCTTCAGGGTCATAGTCCAGCATTCAGGCCAATACATCATACTAGCCCTGTATTTTTATTCAGCCTATATCCAAAGAACTATAGGTTGACCTATAATAAATCTTAGGCAGAAAGTACATGATTTACCCAAGGTCACACAATGAGTTTCCAAGGGTTGGAGTAGATTCGAAGTAACTGATAATGTCACAAAGTTATGTGAAAGGGTGTTTTCCTTGCTAGGATACAAGACATCAATTCCCAGATCCTGTACCTCTGGGAATCTCTAAAATGTCTAGAATTAGTCTCCATGCAGGAAATGTGGAGAGAAATCCCCATTAGTAAACAAGATGATTAGATTATATATATCCACAGATGTCTCATTGTTACCTTAGCCTCCCAGCAACTTCTATTTGTAGGACCCTCCTGGTCTTTGCAATATTTCCATACTGGAGCAAAGAGATTAATTGTTGTTCTGTGCCTTCAAGTTGACCCAAGCGTATGGTACTCTCGACTAGGATTTTCTTGGGTGCCATTGAATTCCTATGAGGATGAGAGAGAGTGACTTACCCAAAGTCATCCAATGGTTTTCCATGGCTTAACAGAAACCCTGATTACAACTCCCAAAATCCCCTATGCTAACTGGGTGTTGTTATCCTCCCCAAATTATTTCTTCCAGAGTCTACAGGTTGGATTGGATGGCCCTTGTAGTCTCTTCCGATTCTATGATTCTATCAAAAACCTTTCCATACATGCTAATAGGTTTGTGTATCACACGCTTATAATGCTGCAACATCCAGTTGTGCCTGGGAACTGTGGATGTTGTTTAGCAATGGATAGCCTCAATCCCGAATTGTCCAATGATTGATTCCAATGAAGCAGAGATCCAGTGATGTATTATTTTGGCTGGCATAGAAGGAGGCGGCTTGGAATAGGATATGAAGGACAGCAAGGTCAGGTATATTTTTCTTTTTGGCTTCTGTTTATGCTGCTGCAGGCCTTTGGGGAGATGGATGAAGCTGATGAGAAAGCGTCTCCTTCTCCGCCTCCTCTCTGTGTACTTTATGCAGAAAAATTGTAGATGTAAGCAAGAAGCCACCCTTGATTGTACTTGGATGCTTCTTCACAGAACAGCCTGCTTATGGGTTTAGTTCTGTAAAACGAACCACAGCTGAATCTTGGACTTTCGCGAATTTCACTTTCATGGGTTTGCTTATTCACACCTTTGTCATTAATTGTGTTGTACCCTAACTTGAGTATTGAAGAGAGATAGGTATTTACTTATAACTATGTTGTAGTTGCCATTGTTGTTGCCTTTCCGTGCTGTCAATTAAGCCCTGACGTATGATGACTTTCTGAGTGAGAGATGTCCATGTGCTTCAGACTTCATCAGACTTCATCAGCCCAGCCTAATTGCAAAATTAGGCCCATCATTTCCTTGACTGGGGATGCATCTACACTGTAAAATTAGCACAGTTTGACACCACTTTAACTGCCATTGGTCAATACTGGGAGTTGTAGGTTTACAAAGTATTTAGCTTTCTTTGCCAAAGAGGGTTGATGCCTCACCAAACTACAACTTTCAAGATTCCATAGTCTTGAGCCATGGCAATTAAAGTGGTATCAAACTGCATTTGTTCTACAGTGTAGATGCATCCTGAGTACCTGTGAGCACACTTATTCTTTTACTATGGCCTTCTACTTTACCAAGCATTATTTCTCCCCTAATACGCCATGCGGGCTCATGATATATCCAAAGCATGATAATTTCAGCTTTGTTATTTTCACTTCAAGGAGATGGGAGGAATATTATCAGATTCATTTTTGAATGTCTATGCCATTTGCATAATTCTTCTCCAGAACTTTATTCCAAATGAGTTGATTCTCTTTGTCTCAGACTTCTTTGCTATCCACCTTCAACCATATATGGAAAGTTGTAGTTGGAGAGCCAACATGGTGTAGTGACTTGAGCGTTGGACTAGGACTCTGGGAGACAAGGGTTCAAATCTTCACTCAGCCATGGAAACCTAATGGGTGACCTTGGGCAAGTCACAGTCTCTCAGGCAAAAGCTACACTTCATTGCCAATTTTGCCAAGAAAATCCTGTGATAAGTCCACCTTAGGAACAGCTTAAGTCAGAAACAACTTGAAGACACACAACAGCAACAAGTTGGATGGCTTGTTTATTTCTTTTAGTGGTTTTTGATGCGATTATGGGTGGTACTTCCATGTTGGTAAAATCTTAGGTTTTCAGTTCAGCTTTAGCTATCCAAGCTGCTGAACAATATCCAGAAAAGAGTTGTGTACTTTCCGGGCTGTATGGCCATGTTCCAGAAGTATTCTCTCCTGCCGTTTCGCCCACATCTATGGCAGGCATCCTTAGAGGTTGTGAAGTATATGGAGAAACTAAGCAAGGAAGGTTTATATATTGTGGAAGGTCCAGGGTGGAGGAAAGAACTCTTGTCTGTTGGAGGCCAGTGTGAATGCTGATATTAATCACCTTGATTAGCATTACATGGCATTGCAAGCTTCATGTCCTGGCTTTTGTTCAGAGTTGTTAGCTGCCCCTGATTGATTCATGTTTGGAATTGCTCTGTTTTCAGAATGTTGTTCCTTATTTACTTTCTGATTTTGAGTTTTTTAATATTGGTAGCCAGATTTTGTTCTTTTTCAAGCTTGTATTACCAACTTAGTTCTCAAAGATCCCTTTGTATACTGATATTCCTGATTAGCATGGCTATGTCTTTGAATTTATAATGAAAACCTTCAGTCTACAAAAGTGGAAGGTAAATGGTTAGTGCATTTACTTTGTTCTTTTTTTCCATCCCTTAGAAAAAGGTCAAGATGGACAAGATCCTTGAAGCCATCGTGATGTCGTCTTACCCCGACCACATGAAACAAGGGTTAGTGCGGCGTGTCATTGAAGCTTCGAAACAGTCCATGGACAGCGAACAGTGCTGGTTGATGCTCGAGCTTTCTACCAAACTCTTCCTCGTGGGCGATACCAAGTTCAAGAGGTCGGTTGGCAAAGAGGTCCTGGAAGCCTATGGCCTTTACCACCAGGAGGTCTTTGAAGAGTTCTTCAACGTCCGTTTCCTGCTCAGCCTCCTCCAAGAGGGCTATGGACCCCTTGGCAAAAGAAGCCTGTATGTCTTTGATTACATCCACCTCGGGTTGGCCTTCGTTTTGGATCGCCCGTCGGCTAGTGATATTTTCAGCCTTCTGAGGACCGAAGTTCTCCGAAAGGTTTGCGAGAGGCCGGGACTCAAGCAGTGCATGAAAATCAGCAAACTCTTGATCCAGTATCCTCAGTGTATTCCTACGGGGAAACGGCAGGCTCTGTTCTGCCAGCAGCTCATCCGGTGCATCGGCCAATTCCGAACCACGTCGGGGAGAGAGGAGGCCATCGTGGACTTCCTGGACCACGTCATCAAGGTTGGCCTCTTGCTGCAGAAAATATGGAAGATTCAGGTGTCCTCTATTCTCCCGTCCTTGAAAGAACTCTTTGCAATCATTTCATCAACCGGTAAGGAGGGCTGCAATGCAACGATGTGTATTATTGGTGCTATTCATAATTGGGGCATATATGTCCCATGTATTAGAAATTAGATGACAGTTGAGGCTTGGGTCTATTTGAATACAGAAATCGAGGCTTGAGTCTGTTAGAAGTTAGAAGACAGTTGAGTCTTGAGTCTGTTTGAGTACAGAAGCCAGTGTTAGAAGTTAGAAGACAGTTGAGGCTTGAGTCTGTTTGAGTACAGAAGCCAGTGTTAGAAGTTAGAAGACAGTTGAGGCTTGAGTCTATTTGAGTACAGAAACCAGTGTTAGAAGTTAGAAGACAGTTGAGGCTTGAGTCTGTCTGAGTACAGAAGCCAATGTTAGAAGTTAGAAGACAGTTGAGGCTTGAGTCTGTTTGAGTACAGAAGCCAGTGTTAGAAGTTAGAAGACAGTTGAGGCTTGAGTCTGTTTGAGTACAGAAACCAGTGTTAGAAGTTAGAAGACAGTTGAGGCTTGAGTCTGTCTGAGTACAGAAACCAGTGTTAGAAGTTAGAAGACTGTTGAGGCTTCAGTCAGTTGGAAGTAGACTGTTATGAAAGAGAACTGTATGGAGCAATATAGTTTTTGAAGAGACTGTTAAGCACTATAAGTTAAAGACACAAACTGAATGTTTTAAAGTTTAACCTGACAAGAAATATATCTGTATATTTAAATGCATGAAGTTATGAGTGAAACTTGACCTCATGGATATGTTGAGGGTAGGTTTGGGTTTTGATATGAGGATCATTCCGCACAGAAAGTACCAATGCCACATTAAGGGCCAGCTGCTCCTGGCCACCAACACCATTTTCCCATCCAAGTTTTCAGAATGGTCAGGATTCTTTATATTTCATAGATTCGTAGACTCATAGAATTGGAAGAGACCCCAAGGGCCAACCCCCTGCCATGCAGGCAAATACAATCAAAACCCTCCCAACATATGGCCATCCAGTCTCTGCTTCAAAACCTCCAGAGAAGGAGACTCCGCCGGACTTGGGGGCAGCATATTCCACTGTCTAATAACTCTGACCGCTAAGAAGTTCTTCCTAATAGTTAGATGGAAATGCAGATGGAAATGTGGAGGAAGATATTTCCCTAACTAAATAAAAAAGTAAAGTCACAAAATATGAAATCTTACCTGCGGGTTCTGATACTGTTTTGCTTTTGTTTGTGTCTAAATGGTCTTGCAGAAGATCAGGACCCACCGTCTATTGCCTTGGCCAGCGTGGTCCAGTATGTCCCAATGGAACTAATGGATGGGATCCTAAGAAACCTCACCAACGATGACAGCATAACAGATGTTCAGATGATGATGGCAATTGGCAGGTAAGGGAAACCCCCAGATAAACACACCTGAATCGTACTGGATGTACTACTGTGAGTAGTGCTACAAATATGGATTTATGAGAAGTTTGTTTATTTTTAAAATAATAGTTGGTTCTCCATATTAATGGATTGTGCACTCATGGATTCCACCATCTGCGGCTTGCAAATATTACAAAAATCCTACAAGCAAATCTTTATTTGCGATTTTATAAAGTGGTCATTATTTTACTATGCCATTGTATATAATGAGACTTATACATGTATGGATTTTGATATCCACATATCCTGGAAGCAAATCTCAGTGGATACTGAGGGCCTGCTATAAGAACTTTCTAAAATTCACAGGTTTTTAAAAATAAATTAAACAAGAGAATTTAAGATTTTTACAGGTTTGATGGTAGGGGAAGCAAATTGATATATTCATCAAGACTTTGTGTGAATCTACACTGTAGAAATAACGTACCAGTTTGCCATGGCTTAATGCTGTGGAATGTTGGGAGTTGTAGTTTTGCAAGGTCTTTAGCTTTCTCTGCCGAAGATCAGTGCCTCCCCAAATTACAACTCCCAGAAATACGTAACATTGAGCCATGGCAGTTAAGTGATGTCAAACTGTAAAATTTTTACTGTGTAAATGCACACATAGAATGCTTGTGGACTATTAAGGTGTTTAATATGTATTAATATATTATTAATATATTATATATTAATATTAATTAATATATAATAATATATTAATATATATTAATCCCTGTAAATTAATGTGTTTAAGTTTAACGTGTTGTGTATTGTATGCTTTTATATTTCAACTGGCATTGAATATTTGCCAAAATTGGAAGCTACTCCGAGTCCCCTCTGGGCTGAGATAGAATGGGGTAGAAATACAATAAATACTTTACTGTTTTAGAGATAGATAGATAGATATCTGAATTGAGGTTGCTACCTCTTCTGTCTCTGAAATTCCTAATTCAGCGAAGACTGAGGCCCCATATAATCCAGTTTCTGAATCCAGATTATATGTGCTTTGAACTGGATGATATGGCAGTGTAAACTCATATAATCAAGTTCAAAGCAGATAATCTGGAATCAGAAACTAGATTATATTGCACCGTACATCCTGCCTGAGTACCTCACAAGACCGCAAAGTCCAGAATTCCACAAGATGAATCCATGACAGTTAAAGTGCAATCAAACTGTTATAATTGTAGAGTGCGGAACCTTCCTGGATAACTTTCATTTTCTGGGAGTTGTAGCCATAAAGGAATTACAGTAGGGTCTCGCTTATCCAACATAAACGGGCTGGCAGAATGTTGGATAAGCAAAAATGTTGGATAATAAAGAGGGATTAAGGAAAAGCCTATTAAACATCAAATTATGTTATGATTTTACAAAAATAATGTTTTACAACAAAAAAACTGTTCAATACATGATAACGTTATATAATAATTACTGTATTTACGAATGTAGCACCTAAACTTAATGATGTATTGAAAATCTGACTACAAAAACATTGACTACTAAATGGCAAACTGCGTTGGATAATACAGAATGTTGGTTAAGCAAAGGTTGGATAAGCGAGACTCTACTGTCTCTTCTTTTCCCAAGCCTGTTTATGACAACACTCAGGTCTTCCTTTTCTTCCTTTTCCTTAATTTTTATTATGTTTTCAAAAAAGGATGCTTCTAAGCAATTGAAAATAAAATAAAGTTTAAAAACCCAAATGCAGATGCTAAATAAAACCAACAAAACGAGGAAATCAAATACAAAAATTACCTTCTGATTTAAATATGTATCTTAATGCCTCGCTTTGTTTTACTTACTTTATATTGTTTCCCTTCCTGCTTGTCGTTGATCAAAATAAATGAATAAATATATAAAATAAATCCTGTAATTCTCCCTCCCTATAACTTCCCACTGACCCCTGTATCCCCTTCCTCTTTTTTATTAAAAATATAGTTTTCAAAACTTGCTTTGGGTCTCTTTTCTCCGTTTTCCAGCGCAGCTAATGGCAGGTGCTATTAACTGGCAGTGCTTCCACGCAGAAGCCATACATTTCTAAAATTAGCCCTTGAAAGATCGATCTCTTTTCCCCTCCTTTTTAAAATGTCCCTCTCTGGCAGGGCAGAGTTGGGAGAGACACGAAGCAGACCTCCTGAAATGCAATTAGGATGCTCTGGAGGAGACACTTAAAGTCAATTGACCTGGCAAAAAGCGTCTTTCTTTGCAAGACTGCATCATCTTCTCCGAAGCCAAGTGTGCTGATACAAGGTGCTCATCCTGGCATTGCACTTACCACAAATAGCTCTTCTGTTCTATATTTTCCTGAATAGTCAACGTGCCATATTTCCGGGTTTACTTTTTTCAGATTAGTTTATGTGTTATATTTGATTGTGGTACTGGTTGTGGTTTCCATCTGGTAACAGCGGATTGGGTTACATCACACCTGATCCCAATGTCCAGACAGCCCCAAAGCTCTGTGATATTTTGGGAATACTGAAGTATTCCCAAACTTTGCCAAAGGTGAGGCAGAGTTTGAATATAGCTAAATAAAACCCCAGAACACTCACCAGAAGCTGCTGTGAGTTATTAGGAGAGTCCATTTGCAGGAAGTATGAGGTTTGGGTCAATACAGATAAGCCCAAAGTCCATTATTTATTTACTTACTCACAGTATTTCTATTCCGCCCTTCTCACCCCGAAGGGGACTCAGGGCGGATTACAATGCGCATATATATGGCAAATATTCAATGCAATCAGACAAACAACATACAGTATAGACACACACACAGGCACTTTTAACATTTCCAGCTTCATGAGGGTATGCTCGATTCCGGCCACAGGAGGAGTTGTTGCTTCACTGTCCACTAGTGACACCGAGTGCTGTACTTCCTCATTCCTTTCCACATGCTGCTGGCAGTTTTATGGTGTTGTAAATTAGTTAAATTAGCCTCCCGCATAAAGTGTACCTAAATTTCCTAGTTGACAGATGCAACTGTCTTTCGGGCTGCTTAGGTAAACAGCAAGTTGGGCTATTCAATGGGTGGCTTAACCCGACCCGGGCTTCAAACTCATGACCTCGCGGTCAGTAGTGATTTATTGCAGCTGGCTACTAACCAGATGTGCCACAGTCCTGCCCATGAAAGCTTATGGGACCACGTTCAGTTTCTGGTTGTATCTTCATTGTGGAATTAATGCAGTTTGACACCACTGTAATTGTCCTGGCTCAATGCTGTGGGATCCTAGGAGTTGTGGTTTGCAGTGTAGGCAAAAAGCCTTTTGAATTTACAACTTGCAGGATTCCACAGCATTAAACTATGGCAGTTAAAGTGGTATCAAGCTGCATTAATTCTGCAGTGTAGATATATCCGTAGTTGCTGGAAATAGGAACCTTCTCAAGCCTCCACTAGTTGCTTGTTTTGTTTATAATTCAGATTGCTTACTGTATTGTATATGTGTGCATTGGTATGCAATTTTACTTTAACTTTATTGTGAGAGGGGCTTCAGACCATGTGATCAGAACAGAGATTGTTTAGGACTCAGACTCCATGTTAGGAACTGTTTGCTTTGAGACATCAACAGAAACTGTAGGCTTTCAACTTCAGGAGGAACAGTATCCTTAGAGACTCCATTGGACTTTCAAACTAGATAGAGGCGCTATTAGACTCTCAGAACAGAGATATGCTTTGGACTATGGACTATTGATTCTAAGAAAGATGCCCTGTGTTACCTACACAGAGAAACTACTTCAAATCCTATTTGTAACTAGATTGATATGCAAAGTACCTGTATGCTGAATACATGAAGTTTGTGAGTAAACTAACTATGTCACTTTTAAAGAAGTCTGTGTATTTTTGTCTCTTGAGAGCATGATTTGAAGGCAAATATATTTTAAGGGAGAGTAGATGTTTTGTGGGCAACTAAAAAGAACACTTCTGAAACTCTTTTATAGATAGATAGGTGTGTGTGTTTTGTGCATTGGCAAATCTTTGTCCCCAACAGCTCAAAGACATACCTAAGTACATCAGTTTAACAGCCGAAAAACCTAGGGCCAATCCAGACAGTATTTTTACCCCAGGAGCTCCTGCAGCAATCAGGAGGGTGGCCATTCCATGTAAACCTGGAAGCGATTGCTGCAAAAGGCAAAAAACGCGAGATTTCCAGGTGCAGGAATATAGCAGTTTTGAGCCAAATATCCGGATCTTTGCATGTCTGTATGTCCCTGCAATCGGAAATCACAGAATTTTTTATCTGGATTTGTTCCCGGGTTTTGTTTGTTCCTGATTGTTTGGTTCCTAAAAAGAAGGCGACACTTGAGTAGAAGGCAAAAACTTTGTCCTGGGAAGAGGAATTTTGTTTTTTACCTATTTAATAAAGTTTGTGGCAGAAAAATGAAGTTCCTGGGATGCAACAAGTATTTTCACATTAAGTAGTACACAATTAAACAGGAACATACACTTTCAAACCAGGAACAGAATGTCATCATTACTGTAATTAGTCAGACCTTGTTGTATGGCCATCTGTGCAGACAGCTTTCGTGGTGTACTTGTGCCAGGTAACAACAGGATGATGTTGCTGGGTTATGTTAGTTCCTCATTGGATATATGCTGACAACATGGATGCAGTTTAGTAAATGGCAAAAACTTACTACTGGCTGTTGGGACATGGGATGTACTGAAGAGAAATGTAAATACTGAGAGCCAAGATCATGCAGGAGGCTAATAGGAACAGCCATGTCTAACCTAGAAACAGCACCCCATTGTTTGATGCCACAAGTACACAACCAGATCTGTCTGGACAGATGGCCAGGCAGCCAGGCTCTAAAAAGTGTCAATAATGACAAAGTTCTGTTCCTGGCTTGAAAGTGTCTGTTCCTGTTTCTTTGTGCAGTGCTGACTTGGGCACAAGTGGTCCTATCCCATGAGGTTTGTTTGTGTGGCAGATACTTCATGAAATGTCTGACGAGCACAGTTTTTCTGGTCAGGACAAAGAACAGAACTTTTGCAGTGATCCACATATCCATATATTAGCACTTCGGGGCTTTTTTAAAAAGAAGCTGCTGAGGTTTCCCATGGAAGTTTCAGATTGGCCATCTTGGGAATCTCTGAATCTTGGAACAAAGCAGCAAGTCTGGACAATGGAGGCAGAAATCCCAGGACTAACAGGTCTGTATGTAGACTCCCTCTGAAGTCCTGGGATTTTTGCCCCTGTTTGAAACCTATGATTTAGTGCTGTCTGGAAGCACCCCTAGTTGCCTTGCATGAATGCCATTTTCCCAAAAGGTGCTGACTCTTTTTACCAAGAGGTTATGGCATCTTTTTGTCAAAAGGTTGCAACTTCTAGCAAGGTCATACCTTTCCAAGGATCATAAATTCTTCAAAAGGTTATGGAGATTTTCATTTTCCAAAAATAGTGGTTTGGGTGCTTGATTTTCAGAGAACAAAAATCGAATCCCTACTTGGCCACCTTGAGTGAGTCACACTCACTCAAGGAGCCCCCAGATGGCGTAGTGGACTAAGTGACTAGAAGGTTGGGTTGCTGACCTGAAAGCTGCCAGGTTCGAATCCCACCTGGGGAGAGTGTGGATGAGCTCCCTCTATCAGCTCCAGCTCCATGCGGGGACATGAGAGAAGCCTCCCACAAGGATGGTAAAAACATCAAAACATCCGGGCGTCCCCTGGGCAATGTCCTTGCAGACGGCCAATTCTCTCACTCCAGAAGCAACTCTGGTTGCTCCTGACATGAAAAAAAAAACTCTCTCAGCTTCAGAGGAAAGCAATGGCACACTTCCTCTGCAAATACATTGCAAAGAAAACCCCATGATAGGTTTGCTTTAGGGTCACCATAAGTTGGAAATGACTTGAAGGCACACAGCAACAACAACAACAATACCACACTCTTAACCAAAACTGGTATTTTTAGGATTTTATATTCATGTAAATTGTCCTGATGGGACTGTGTCTGGACAAAAAGCTGGAATGCATTCTTAATTAATTAGTTAATTAACTTACGAACTGGGAAAAAAATGATTCATTTGTTGCACTTTTAAGCTGCCCCAGTAGCTAGAGTTCTCTAAGGCATTGTAAAGATAAATGGAAACACATAAAATGTCAAACAGTGAACGGTAGGGAGAACAGTACACAATAAAACTGTTGAAGCTATAAAACCAGCCCTGAATTCAAACAACGCGGAGATGTGGGAGTGTGAAATACTCATATAAGGCAGCAAATCAGCTTTACCACATTGAAGGCTGAGAAAGGAAGAGAGATACTGAGGATGCATCTACACTATAGAATTAATACAGTTTGACACCACTTTAACTACAATCTACAATAGATTTACTGTCTCACTCATAGAAGCTACAAGCTGCCCCTGATAACTCTCAATAGGCTTGGGAGCTGCAATTTGAATACAACTTATGGTAACTTTCCAAGTTGCATTGTGTGGACTTTATTTTTAATGAATCTTCTCTCCTTGCAGGATGATTGAGTGGGTCTCCTGGCCTCTGGGGAAGAACATAGACAAATGGATCATTGCTTTGCTCAAGGGCTTGGCTGCAGTGAAGAAGTTCAGCATCTTAATCGAAGTCACGCTTTCCAAAATTGAGAGGGTCGGTATTATAGACCGGATTACTGTGTTTAATACAACTTTCTTTATCGCAAGTGACTTAGAACTAGGATATAAAACCTATCTTGGCCATTAAAGCCCACTGGATCCGTAGATTAATTATGGTAAAGTAAATAAAAAGCAACACCCAGAAAACAGGGAAATTCCAGACAGGAAATAATCAGGGCCAGCTAACACCTCCCAACAAAGGATTCCCCCAGGCAAGAAGCCGCCAAGCTTTGAAGTTGCAAGGCTATTCAATGCTAATCAAGGTGGCCAATTGTGACATTCAAATTTGCCTCCAACAGACAAGAGTTATTTCTCCCACCCTGGACGTTATTCCACAGATATGTAAAACTTACTGAGTCCTCTGTTGGGTGAGAAGGGCAGGATATAAATATTGTAATAAATAAAATCAATAAAATAATTTCCAACAGACCTCACAACCTCTGAGGATGCCTGCCATAAATGTGGGCGAAATGCCAGGAGAGAATGCTTTGGAACAGCTTGGAAATCTCACAGCAACCCAGTGATTCTGGCCATGAAAGCCTTTGACAACAAAGATGCCTAGTTTCCAACAGACCTCACAACCTCTGAGGATGCTTGCCATAGATGTAGGCAAAATGTCAGGAGAGAATGCTTCTGGAACATGGCCATACAGCCCGGAAAACTCACAGCAACCCAATGATTCTGGCCATGAAAGCCTTTGACAACAAAGATGCCTAGTTTCCAACAGACCTCACAACCTCTGAGGATGCTTGCCATAGATGTAGGCAAAATGTCAGGAGAGAATGCTTCTGGAACATGACCATACAGCCCGGAAAACTCACAGCAACCCAATGATTCTGGCCATGAAAGCCTTTGACAACAAAGATGCCTAGTTTCCAACAGACCTCACAACCTCTGAGGCTGTTTGCCATAGATGTAGGCAAAACGTCAGGAGAGAATGCTTCTGGAACATGGCCATACAGCCTGGAAAACTCACAGCAACCCAGTGATTCTGGCCATGAAAGCCTTTGACAACAAAGATAATTGCCGGTAGGCTGTTAGGAATTGTGGGAGTTGGAGTCCAAAACACCTGGAGGGCCGAAGTTTGCCCGTGCTTGGTATTGACCATTGACTTATTGCCAAGTTTGTATTACATTAACACTACAATTAAATCTGTTTTTCCTCCTATTTTTTCATTTTGTAGGTGTTTTCCAAGTTGCTGTATCCCATCCTGAGGGAGGGAGCGCTCTCTATTCTGTGCTATATGCTGCTCAGCTTCCAGCATTCGCACGAAGCATTTCACTTGGTAAGGAAGACAGTATTTGAGGCTTTAATTATCTCTCAATAGAAGTATGGCCGAAACAACCGTCCTTGAGTCTGAGTGTGCATCTACACTGTAGAATGAATGCATTTTGATACTGGTTTAACTGCTACTGATCAGTGCTAGGGAATCATGGCAGTTGTAGCTTTACAAGGTCTTTAGCCTTCCATTGCATTGAGGCATAGTAGCAAAAGTGGTGTCAAACTGCAGCGGCACCCTTAAAGACACAACCTGAAAAAGTGGGGTGGGGGAAAGTAGTTTTAAAGTGGTGTTTTCCTTTAGTGATATAGCAATAATAGCTTTATTTATTTTGTGTCAAAAGCATTGCATAATAAATAAGTTTAAAATTGATAAAATAAAGGGATCATGAGCTGCCGAATAGATTTAGACCAAAAACGGGCAACAGCGACTGCATTGTCTGTACCTTTGAAATTGAAGGATTTCTGGCCCAAGGAGTTGTGCTGATTTTGTCAGGCGAGGATCAATGAAACCTGTGGATATGGGGCCCATACTGTGTTTTTATGGAAGTTACTGTGTCTCTTAGTCCTGACCCCCAATGTATAGCTGATGAAACCTCCAATTAATCAAATTCTAATCTCTGTCAAGTATTTGTTTGAGAGAGTTGTATATTCCTGAAAGAGCTCCCAAGGGTCATCTAGTCTAACCCCATTCTACCCGATAGGACCGGGCTGTGGCGCAGCTGGCTAGTAACCAGCTGAAATAAATCACTACTGACCGAGAGGTCATGAATTCGAAGCCCGGGTCGGGTTAAGCCCCCGACCATTAAATAGCCCGGCTTGCTGTTGACCTATGCAGCCCCGAAAGACAGTTGCATCTGTCAATTAGGGAAATTTAGGTACGCTTTATGCAGGAGGCTAATTTAACTAATTTACAACATCATAAAACTGCCAGCAAAACTCGAGGAAAGGAATGAGGAAGTACAGCCACCAGTGGACAGTGAAGCAACAGCTCCCCCTGTGGCCGGAATCGTGAAGCTGGAAAAAAATGTTAAATGCCTCTGTGTCTGTCTATATTTGTTGTTTGTCTGTTGGAATTGAATGTTTGCCATATATGTGTTCATTGTAATCCGCCCTGAGTCCCCTTCGGGGTGAGAAAGAAGGGCGGAATATAAATACTGTAAATAAATAAATAAATAGGAAGCCACAATCCAAGCCTCCTGACAGATGGTCGTCTAGAAAAACATGGTCACTCCCATCTAAGGAACTCACAACATCTGCTCCATGGCTGTATCGTTGTTGTTGTTGTTGTTGTTGTTGTTGTTGCTGTTGTTGCTGCTGCTGTTGTTGTTATGTTTATTTATACTCCACCTTTTCTCTCCACCAGGAAGGAGGTTCAAAGCAGCTTACATTAAAAGCCTTTACATACAATTTTTAAAAATCTAAAAATATACACACATTAGATATCATTGGTATTAAAAATTTCAGTTAAAATCCATTAAAAACATAGTCAAAACTAAACCTCCATGCAGGTGTAAACATCCTTGACGTACGAATCTACTTTTCCAAAATAGTTTATACTCCATTATTACTACATTCCAACCATGAGACTCATCCCACCAGGTTTCAGTGATGCCCTTGTGCTGGCTGAACTGCTGACTTGAAGGCTGGCGGTTTGAATCCGCGAGACGGGGTGAGCTCCCATCTGTCAGCCCTAGCTCATGCAGGGACATGAGAGAAGCCCATGCAGGATGGTAACACATCCGGGCATTCTCTGGGCATCGTCTTTGTAGACAGCCAATTCTCTCACACCAGAAGTGATTTGCAGGATGTTCTCAAGTCGCTTCTGACTCGATAAAAAAAAATTAATGCTAATGTTATTTACCTTGTTATATTAACAATTCAGGTTCATGCTTTGGTGGAGCTCTGATAAATCAACAGCAGGAGGACAACCAAGCTAAACTTTACTTTATCCATTAAGGAGGTGTGTTACAAGTTGTTCTGAGACTTGGTTCCAGCCACTTGTTTTGAGGCTGATTTTGTTTGTTTTCTAGCTTCTTCCTCATATTCCCAAAGTGGTGGCTGCCCTCAACAAAGAAAATTCCAATTCGGCCGCAAGTTGCTTGGAACAGTTGGCTGAGCTCATCCACTGCATGTTCTTCCGTTTCTCGGGATTCCCAGACCTCTACGAACCTGTCGTGGAGGCCATCAAAGTAACCACTTCCTTTTTTATCTGCATGCAGCAAACAAATGGGGAGAAATAATTGGGGAAGTTATGCTAAAATGAGGATAATGTTTTCTTATTTTTAAATGAGGGTGCACCTACACTGCAGCATTAATGCAATTTGATGTCACTTTAATTGTATGGAATCACGTGGGCTGTAATTTTACAAGGTTTTGAGCTTTTTCCGACCAAGAATGCTGGTGCTTCACCTAACTGCATCTACCATTGATTCCATAACATTGAGTCACGACAGTTAAAGTGATTGTCACACTGCATTAATTTCACAGCGTAGATGCACCCTGAGTTAAAGAAATAGATTTAAAGAAGGATATAATTTAACAATAGACTTATTTGATATGTGAAATACATCAAAATAACAAGATTGTTAATGCCAGAGATGAAAATAGACTACAAGATTTTAAAACCCTCAAGAGGTCAATGGGAAGTCATTCAAATTTTTCTTTCTTTCTTTTTCTATTATCCTTATTTATTATTATTTTTTTACTTATCCATTTTTATGTTTATTATTTATTTTTCTTTTCTCTTCTTGTTTTATTTTCCTTTTCTTCTTGGTTTTTGTTTTCTACTTACACTCCACTTTTTCAACACAATTGTTTTCCTCGCTTTCACTGTAATCTATATATATAAAAGAGTGATGGCATCACGGCAATTCACAAAACAACAAAAGTACAGGCCCCCCAACCTCAAAATTTGACAACACAACCCATCATCCACGCCTCAAGGTTGATACAACAAAAAGAAAAGAAAAATAAAGTCCTAATTAGAGGGAGAGCAATAATTTTTTTATCCAATTGCTGCCAGTTTAGAGGGCTAATCTCTGCCCACTTGGTTGCCTAGCAACCATGGGACAGCCAGGATTCAGTTAGGGGACAGGCAGATTTAGGCCTCACTTAGGCTTCTTCCACAGATTATCTAATTTGCACTGGATTATATGGCAGTGTAGACTCAAGGCCCTTCCACACAGCTATATAACCCATTTAGAATCTTATATTATCTGCTTTGCACTGGATTATCTTGACTCCGCACTACCATATAATCCACTTCAGTGTGCATTTTATACAGCTGTGAAGAAGGAGCCTCATATAATCCAGTTCTGAGCAGATAATATAAGATTAGAAATATACAGTAGAGTTTCACTTATCCAACATAAACAGGCCGGCAGGATAAGTGAATATGTTGGATAATAAGAAGGGATTCAGGAAAAGCCAATTAAACATCAAATTAGGTAATCGTTATACAAATTAAGCACCAAAACATCATATTATACAACAAATTTGACAGAAAAAGTAGTTCCATTCGCAGTAATGCTATGTAGTATTTACAGTAGAGTCTCACTTATCCAACACTCGCTTATCCAACGTTCTGGATTATCCAACACATTTTTGTAGTCAATGCTTTCAATATATCGTGATATTTTGGTGCTAAATTCATAAATACAGTAATTACTATATAGCATTACTGTGTACTGAACTACTTTTTCTGACAAATTTGTTGTCTAACATGATGTTTTGGTGCTTAATTTGTAAAATCATAACTTAATTTGATGTTTAATAGGGTTATCCTTAATTCCTCATTATCCAACATATTCGCTTATCCAACGTTCTGCCAGCCCGTTTATGTTGGATAAGTGAGACTCTACTGTACTGTATTTACAAATTTACCACTAAAATATCACAATGAATTTAAACACTGACTACAAAAACATTGATGGCAGACTGCGTTGGATAATCCAGAACATTGTATAAGCGAATGTTGGATAAGTGAGATTCTTCTTTAATATGAAATAATTACTGGGATAGAATAATGCAGAACAATATAATCTCTAAAACCAGGACAGTAAATAAACAGGGGAATTCCACACAGGAAACAATCGGGGCCAGCTAACACCTCCCAACAAAGTATTCCCATCATCAAAGTCTGGCAAATCCTGTTTTCTCAGGGCCACAGACAGTAGAAGCACATAAAATATCGCAAACAACACCACTCTGAAAACAAGGGAATTCCAGACAGGAAACAATCAGGGCCAGCTAACAGCTCCCAACAAAAAATTCACTCAGGGAGGAAACAGCCAGGCTTTAAAGCTGCAAGGCCATTACATCCTAATCATTTTTCCTAATTGTAGCATTCATACTTGCCTCCAACAAACAAAAAAAACCAATCAGAAATATTGTATATTCACAACCTTTAGGAAATAATATCCCCTGATGGCGCAGCGTGTTAAAGCGCTGAGCTGCTGAACTTCTGGACCGAAAGGCCACAGGTTTGAATTGGGGGAGCGGAGAGAGCCCCCACTGTTAGCCCCAGCTTCTGCCAGAAGTTCGAAAACATGCAAATGTGAGTGGATCAATAGGTACTGCTCCGGTGGGAAGGTAACGCCGCTCCATGTAGTCATCCCACATGACCTTGGAGGAGTCTACGGACAACGCCGGCTCTTCGGCTTAGAAATGGAGATGGGCACCAACCTCCAGAGTCAGACACGACTGGGCTTAATGTCTGGGGAAAACCTTTACCCTTGACCTTAACTACCACCAATTCCTCAATACTTTATTTCCCATACCACCATGTTTCGCCACAGCAACGCGTGGCCGGGCACAGCTAGTCTATATATATAAAAGAGTGATGGCTTCGGGGCAGCGGACAAAACAACAGAACTACAGCCCCCCCCAACCTCGAAATTTGACAACAGAACCCATCATTCACGGCTCTAGGTTGATACAACAAAAATAAAAGAAAAACAAAGTCCTAATTACAGGGAGAGGAATAATAGTTTTTATCCAATTGCTGCCAGTTTGAAGGCTAAACTCCGCCCACTTGGTCTCCTAGCAACCTACTCAGCCCAGGGGACAGGCACAGTTAGGCCTCACTTAGGCCTCTTCCACAGATTATCAGATTTTAACTGGATTATATGGCAGTGTAGACCCAAGGCCCTTCCATACAGCTATATAACCCATTTAGAATCTTATATTATCTGCTTTGAACTGGATTATCTTGAGTCCACACTGCCACTTTATGCATACTAAACATAAAGACAACCATACAACAGACATTCAATACCACCTCTACCTCAACAATTTCTCACCAACACCACCAGACGACGCCACAGCAACGCGTGGCCGGGCACAGCTAGTTATAGATAAAAGTACAATAAAAACTATTAAAAAAAGAAAAGAAATAGACTCAAATCCAGTGGCAAGTCCCAACAGAGTAAATTCAATGGATCAATGGGATTTAGATAAATATTGAGTTGTAATGAACTCAAGCAGCGATCCCAACACACCAAATCACTTGGTAAATTATACTATGTAACAAAATTTGAAAAATGTTCTGTTCCTGGTTTGAAAGTGTAATTTTCTGTTTTAATTGTGTGATACTTACTTTGAAAGTACAGTAGTTGTTATACTCCAGAAACTTTGGAGTATAGTTTGTGGCTGTTAGGATTTGTGGGAGTTAAAGTCCAAAACACCTGGAAGGTTGAAGTTTGCCCATGCCTGCTTTAGAGGATGGCATATGATGAATATTATAAATATTATCAATAAATGGGTACCACATTCTGCGAAAGTCAGAATAAGGTTTTTAGCAGAGTATAAGGGAAAACTTGGGGAAGTTGCTGGAAACTATTAGTTTCCAGAATTTCCTGTTTGGAAGATTTAGAGAACAGCAGTCCAACAAGTAGCTTTCCTGAGTATGTAAGTTATATTTTTGGCAAAAAGGACCCCAAATGTTCTGCATGTGTGCCCTTTGCAAGGTGAATTGAAATCCATGATAACTGATAAAATCAAAACGGTCGCTATGATTCCACAAACTGATTCTACTCTTTCGATTGCTTTGTTCTCCGAAGGATCTTCCCATTCCAAACGAAGACCGAATAAAACACTTGCTTGGCCAAAACGCCTGGACCTCACAGAAGAACGAATTGGCCAGTTTTTACCCCCGCCTGGCCTCCAAATCGGAAACAGGGAAAATAGGGTTAATTAACCTGGGGAATACCTGCTATATGAACAGCATCATCCAAGCTCTCTTCATGGCCTCAGAGTAAGTTTCTTGCCTGTCTTTGCACTTATGTTTTCCTCTACAACTTTTGATCATTAGGTTTAGTTGTTTCTGTATTTATTATATGCATCCCATTTAAAGGATGATGGAACTAAGTATTATATTATTATAGGGTTGCTGTGAGTTTTCCAGGCAGCATGGCCATGTTCCAGAAGCATTCTCTCCTGACATTTCGCCTACATTTATGGCAGGCATCCTCAGAGGTTGTGAGGTTGCAGAGGGTGAGGATGCCTGCCATAGATGTGGGTGAAATGTCAGGAGAGAATGCTTTTGAAACATGGCCATACTGCCTGGAAAACTCACAGGAACTCAGTGATTCTGGCCATGAATTCCTTCGACAACACATATATTATTATACTTTTTTATATAAAGTTCTTTCCTCTCCCAAAACAAACTCAAAGTGGCTAAAAGAGACTTAAATGCATTTTGGAAGAAGCCTTCAAATGATGTATGGAAGAAGAATATTTCCTTTTTCTTATGCAGGTTCAGTTTACATGTGCATATTGTTAGTTTTGAATAAAAAGTTTGCCAAAATGGTCTTGTTTAGGATGTAGCTCCATGTTATTTTTTGTCTCTGGTACCAATTTTTCTGTTTAAAAAAGTACAGTAATACTCAGGGATACATATCAGTTTTGCTACCTAAAGCCCCTTCTACACTGCCATATAAAATCCAGATTATATGCTTTGAACGGGGTTATATGAATGTGGTTCAGAGCCTCCGGTGGCTCAGTGTGTTAAAGCGCTGAGCTGCTGAACTTGCAGACCAAAAGGTCCCAGGTTCAAACCCGGGAGTGGAGTGAGCGCCTGCTGTTAGCTCCAGCTTCTGCCAACCTAGCAGTTTGAAAACATGCAAGTGTGAGTAGATCAATAGGTACCGCTCCAGCGGGAAGGTAACAGCGTTCCATGCAGTCATGCCGGCCACATGACCTTGGAGGTGTCTACGGACAACGCCGGCTCTTCGGCTTAGAAATGGAGATGAGCACCAACTCCCAGAGTCGGACATGACTGGATTTAACGTCAAGGGAAACCTTTACCTTTACCTTATATGGCAGTGTAGACTCATATAATCCAGTTCAAAGCAAATAATGTGGATTATCTGCTTTGATAATCTGGATTATATGGCAGTGTAGAAGGGACTTGAGATATGCCTGAACTCAGAATGCTTTTCGTCTCTCATTGTACATAGTCTTATTTATGTGTTGTCGAAGGCTCTCAAGGCCGGAATCACTGGGTTGCTGTGTGCTTTCCGGGCTATATAGCCATGTTCCAGAAGCATTCTCTCCTGACATTTCACCTAGATCTACGAGGCATCCTCAGAGGTTGTGAGGTCTGTTGGAAAGTAGGCAAGTGGGGTTTATATACCTGTGGAATGAATATCCAGGGTGGGAGAAAGAACTCCTGTCTGTTTGAGACAAGTGTGAATGTTGCAATTGGCCAGCTTGATTAGCATTGAATCACCTTGCAGCTTCAAAGCCTGGCTACTTCCTGCCTGGGGGAATCCTTTATTGGGAGGTGTTAGCTGGCCATGATTTTTCACAGATATATAAACTCCACTTGCCTAATTTCCAACAGACCTCACAGCCTCGGAGGATGCCTGCCCTAAATGTGGGCGAAATGTCAGGAGAGAATGCTTCTGGAACATGGCCATACAGCCTGGAAAACTCACAGCAACTTAGTCTTCTTAATGCTTTTTTGATGGATAGAGACTACTTTAAATTCTGATCATGTATAGATTCAGTAGGCTTACCATTTTAATATGTTTCTTTCAAGTTTCAGGCGCTCTGTGCTGAGTTTAGCAGAGAACAATTCCCAGCCCTTGATGGCAAAGCTTCAGTGGCTGTTTGCCTTTCTAGAACACAGTCAGGTAATTATTGGGGAATATATTAGTAATCCTAGCCCTTTTGTAATCCTTGCTGAATGTCCCCGCTTTGTCTATTTCCTTAAATGTTGAGTGGGTAGCATTTATGTACAGTAAGACCTCTTTATCTGCAGGGAATACATTCTCAGATAGATTGTGGTTACCTGAAACTGTGGATATGACCAAACACCATTAAATCACCTGTCTTCTGGTCCCACTAACATTGTATCCTACAATTGTATTGGAGGACCTAGATATTCTTAAGACAAATTTAGAAATCTTCTATATTCTCCAGTGCAATGTTATGGAAACTTTTGTATGAAGCATACCATAAAATTGCTGGGATGACCTAGCAAATTCCTAGCGAGATCATTTTTATCTAGACGGCAATAAGTGAAACTGCAAATATAGGTTTTGTGGCTCTTACTATATTTCATTCTTAAAGGTAAAGTTCTTAAAGGTAAAGGTTTCCCCTGATATTACGTCTAGTTGTATCCGACTCTGAGGGTTGGTGCTCATCTCCATGTTTAAGCCAAAGAGCCGGCATTGTCCATAGACACCTCCAAGGTCATGTGGCCAGCATGACTGCATGGAGTGCTGTTACCTTCCCGCTGGAGCGGTACCTATTGATCTACTCACATTGGTATGTTTTCAAACTGCTAGGTTGGCAGAAACTGAGGCTAATAGCGGGAGCGCACTCTGCTCCCCGGATTCAAACTGCCAACCTTTCAGTCAGCAAGTTCACCAGCTCAGCGGTTTAATCCACTGCGCCACCAAGGGCTCCCATTCTTAAAGCAACTTAAATATCAATGTAGAGAAGAGAAGATCAACACAAAGGTAAATAATAGTACAGAGATGGAGTAACTTCAAACAGTTGTTAAAGGATCAGAATTGCAACCTTTGTGTCCTCAATGCAGGATCTCCAGCTACAGCACCTGCAGCAGGTAGCGGTCCATTCTCTTTTGGAAGACAGCCAGAGAAAGAGATCCCACTGTCTAGGGAATTGGTCCTATTGCCGAAGCCAAGCTGGCACAATGCTATGGAACCCTGGGAGTTGTAGTTTCCTGAGGCACTCTTTGGCAGAGGGGGTTTAAAGACTTGTAAAACTACAATTCCTATGATTCCCTAGCATTAGGAGCCATGGAAATGCCTGCATTCATTCAACATCATAGGTGCACCCACAGTTTGCCTTCCCTTCAGCTGTCTATATTGCATATATAAATTATTTTCTCCCTTTCTCTTCCAGAGGCCTACCATTTCACCTGAAAGCTTTTTATTGGCTTCATGGCCTCCTTGGTTCACAAGGGGAGCCCAGCAGGATTGTTCTGAATACTTGAAATACCTGCTTGATAGGTAAGTTGATCTCTGTCCTGGAGAACTTTCTGTCCAGTAAAGCAGCCTCTTTACTGTTTCAGCAACACAAACAAAGTTGTGTGTATGTGTGTATTTATATGTATGTATGTGGCTCTTACTATGTATGTATGTATGTATGTATGTATATAGATATAGATATGGAGATGGATGTTAAATCATGCAAAGGTAATATAGCCCTCATATACTCAGGGGATATGTTCCTGAAACCTGAGATAATACTGAGCCCTATTGAAATGAGCAGCTTCTTGCTTAAGCATACCACTGAATGCCTAGAAACAATACCTCTCTAGTATTTCTACATTCTTTTGCTCAAATCTATGGTCAACTTCTGGCAGAATCATACCATAGAATTGTGGTTGAGGACCAAGAAAATGCCTAGAGAGAAGTACAGTAGAGTCTCGCTTATCCAATGTAAACGGGCCAGCAGAACATTGGATAAGTGAATATGTTGGATAATAAGGAGAGATTAAGAAAAAGCCCATTAAACATCAAAATACATTATGATTTTACAAATTAAGCACCAAAACATCATGTTATACAACAAATTTGACAGAAAAAGTAGTTCAATATGAAATAATGCTATGTAGTAATTACTGTATTTACGAATTTAGCACCAAAATATCATGATTTATTGAAAACATCGACTACAAAAATGCGTTGGATAATCCAGGACGTTGGATAAGCGAGTGTTGGATAAGTGAGACTCTACTGTATGTATTATATAATAGATATTTAGAATTAATTCATTTACAGTGAAGTTATTTTGTTTCTTTGTTTCTTATTTATTCCACAATTTTATTATCTCACTAATTTATTATGACATAATAGCAAATAAACATCGCTTTGTTATATCATTAATTTATTCTGGTATGGTGACCTTTTCCTATGTATAGCATAGGTAAGTTCATCTTGATGTTGCAAAGTTATGCATTTTGATGTTGCAGAGTGATGCCCTTCCACGATGGCAGAGATTAGTGGATTTGATTATGTTGGAAATAGCAACCTCCCAAGCCTCTCATGCTATTTATTTGTGAATGTATATATTTGCTAATCTGTATTTTATGTGTATGTTGTTTTGCTAGTTTGACTGTACCTCTTCGTTGTGGGAGGGATTATAGACATGTGATTGTACTGAGCATGTTCAGATTCAGGACTCCCTTTTGTATTCCTCTTTTGCATCAGACCTCAGTGGAGGTGGATGCATGTATGTTGCTGTTTTGACTTCAATATAGACATGTTCTTCTTCTTCTTTTTTATCTCTGAGTGCCTACTCTAAATTAAAAAGTTTTTAAAGGGAGTGTATATGTTTTGGGCAGTTTCAACTTTTAAAAAACAATCCCCTGTTAGCCAATTTTTTTTTGTAGTGGCATGTCTTTGTCCTTGGCAGTTCAAAAACATGGTTCTTCAGTTTAACAGCTGAGTTACCTGTGTGCCATTACATGAATACTTGTAAATATCACTTGTTCAAAGAGTTGACTTCTAAGAAGGTCATGCTTTTCCTGACTACTGGTTTTCAAAAGGTGGTCTCCACATATTCATGGAGATTCACATTTGCCAAAAGGATATATGCCCAGAGTCTGGGTACAGTTATTTTCCAATATATTATTCACAGATTTTATTAAAATATTATCTCTAGGAATCTCTTGGACCTCCAGTACAATTTTATGATCAACATCTACCAAACCTTGGTCATAGATACATGAAGTGGGGTATAGAGAATTCTAGAAAGAACACCTCCCAAGAGTACAATTCTATGGCCAACTTCTAGCGGAAGTTGGCTTATAGTCATGCTGAAGATAAATAGTCCCAGAAAGGTCTTCTCTCAGATAATAATAGCATTTAAATTCAGTTTTTCACTTTTACAAGGGCCCTGTACCCTTAACCCTAGAGAATATGACTGTACATATAAGTGTTTCTTGTGAGAATAGACAGCTTGCACCATAAATATTATCACATCCTGGTGTTGGACGGTGGGTTTCTGTCATACGTTGTCCCACATTCTTTCTTTCTTCCTTCCCATTTTCCCAAAAAGGCTGCATGAAGAAGAGAGAACAGGGAGAAGAATTTATCAGAAACTCAAAGGCTCCTCCTTGAAGTCTCCTCATTCTGTGAACAAGACTCTAGTTGAAAAGATGTTCGGTGGCAAAATTAAGACGAAAATCCGTTGTCTGAAGTGCCTAAAGGTCTCTTCCAGAGAAGAAGCCTTCACGGACCTCTCCTTGGCTTTCCCACCAGCGGATCAGCCTGTGCCTACACCTGCGGACACTACCTCGCTTTTACCCATTGAGGAAATGGGACCAGAGATCTTGCATTCCAGCCTAGAAGCCCAGCCTAGGCTGAATGATTCGCCAAGGAGATCAGGAACGTTTGCTGTGCCCAGGGTTATTCCTTCCAAAGTGTTGTCAGTCGAAACGTTAGGACCGGAAGGTCAAGAAACCCCTTTCCTTTTGAGACCTGAACGAGATGCCAATGGGACAAAGCCCGATGAAGATTCAACATTGGTCTTGAAGGGTCTTGAAGAAGCTTCCCGATCTGTCCCCGATTTGATCAATTATTTCTTATCGCCGGAGATGCTGACGGCGGAGAACCAGTATCACTGTGAAAACTGTGCCTCCCTTCAAGACGCAGAGAAGCTGGCGGAGCTGACGGAAGGTCCGCACTACCTCATCCTCACCTTGTTGAGGTTCTCCTTTGACTTGAGGGCTATGAGGAGGAGGAAGATCCTTGACAACGTCTCGGTCCCCTTGGTGTTGAAGCTGCCGGTCTTGGTTGCCTCTGAAGAACTGAGTGATGCTCATGGCGGCCACACTTCGTCATACACTCGCTTCGCTTCGGTGGTGTACGATCTGTGCAGCGTGGTGGTGCACTCCGGAGTCTCCTCGGAGAGCGGCCATTACTATTGCTACGCCAGGGAGTGCGAGGACGGCAACACCAAAAGTGACCCCAAGGAAGGTTCTTGGAACGAAGCCTCTGAGAAACCTCCAGACCTTGCGATCCAGTGGTTCCTTTTCAATGACACCAGGGTCTCCTTCTCATCTTTTGAGTCGGTCAGCCATGTCACCTCTTTCCTACCCAAGGACACTGCATATCTGCTGTTTTATAGGCAGAGGTCAACCCAGTCCCTAAATGGAAGATCTGAGGCAGCTGTAGAGTCTGGCCATGTGAATGGAGATTTGCATTCTCCAGATAAAAACCTGATGGAAGCCATTGCGAAGGATAACATCCTCTTCTTACAGGTAATATTGACTAACTTCATGTCTGTTACTATGTCTTTTTTTTCTTGGGATTTTAAAAAGCTTTTCCTTGCAATTTATTAAAAAGCATTAAAATTTGGGAAGCACATTAATCTTTAATCATTTTAACACTGACAATAGTTTAATTCCATTTTAATGCTCACTTTTGGTACCCTTTTAGCCGTTTTTCAAATTGTAAGCCACCTTGAGTCCCAGATTTGGGAGAAAGGTGAGATCACCTATCTATCTATCACCTATTTATTTTAACATATACAGTAGAGTCTCACTTATCCAACACTCGCTTATCCAATGTTCTGGATTATCCAACGCATTTTTGTAGTCAATGTTTTTGATATATCATGATATTTTGGTGCTAAATTCATAAATACAGTAATTACTACATAGCATTACTGCGTATTGAACTACTTTTTCTGCCGAATTTGTTGTCTAACATGATGTTTTGGTGCTTCATTTGTAAAATCATAACCTAATTTGATGTTTAATAGGCTTTTCCTTAATGCCTCTTTATTATCCAACATATTTGCTTATCCAACATTCTGCCGGCTTATGTTATGTTGGATAAGTGAGACTCTACTGTATACTGTATATATTCAAGTATAAGCCTATTTTTTCAGCCCTTTTTTGATGTTTTATTGTTGGTATAATTGTTTTATCATTTTATTGCTGTATGTTCTCGGGCTTGGTCCCCATGTAAGCCGCTCCGAGTCCCCATTGGGGAGATGGGTCGGGGTATAAAAATAAAGTTATTAAAGTTATTATTATTTTTTTAAGACTGAAAAAGCCCCCCTCGGCTTATACTCGGGTGAGGGTCCTGGTTGGCTTATATTTGGGTCAGCTTATACTCGAGAATATATGGTACATTTATTATTTTCCTCTATTATTATTGGTATTATTACATTTATTATTTTTCTCTATTATTGTTGCTATTACATTTATTTTACTCTATTTTTTATTATTAATAATACATTTATTATTTCACTCTGATCTTATTATTATTATTAAATTTATTATTTTACTCTATTATTACATTTATTTTTTACTCTATTATTATTAAAATGATACATAAGCACATTTACATTGAAGAAGATGAGAATAATGATTTAATCAGAATTGGACAGTCTTATCTTAAATTTGAGCTTTATGTAAATATTCAAAAACATTTAACCTACTGGTGCCTCAATTAATGTAATTTTATTGGTATCTATTTTTATTTCTGAAATTTACCACTCTTGGCTTACACTAGAGTCAATGTTTTCCCAGTTTTTTGTGGTAAAATTAGGTGCCTCGGCTTATATTCAGGTGGGCTTATACTCGAGTATATACGTATATATTTTAACTATATTTATGCCCCACCCTTCTCATTCCAAAGGGGACTCAGAGAGGCTTATATAATTTGCACAATTCGATGCCACAAATCAATAATATACGATATATTACAATTGCATTGTTACTTTTTCTGGGATGACATACCATCATGGACAAGTGGGGTAAACAGTACATTTCAGGGGAACTCTACTAATTATTTTAGTATTTGAAAATAAGAATTTGGCAAATAAAAATCTTATATTGCTCACGTTATGTGCCGCAAGACTCAAAATGGTTGGAACCTGGAAAAAATAGGAAAATTTATTTATCAATAAATAATTGATTAAACAAGTTATGGGCTATAGCCCTATCAGAAAAATTAACCTATCAATTAAGATTAGCAAAAGGAGAAATAAAAGATCTATTTGATCATCATATTTATTTATTTATTTATTTCCAGTATTTATATTCCGCTCTTTTTACCCCGAAGGAGACTCAGGGTGGATCACAATGTACACGTACATGGCAAACATTCAATGCTATATGAACAAAGAGACAGAGACAAAGACAGACACAGAGGCAATTTAACCTTCTCTAGCTTCCAGCTTCTTGAGGGTATGCTCGATTCCACCCACAAGGGGAGCAGCTGCTTCATCCTCCACTATGACACTGAGTCTTTGGATACTTACTCATTCCAAACGCTGCTGGACGATTTTTATGGTGTCGTAAATTGTCAAATTAGCCTCCCCACATAAGTGGTACCTAAATTTCCTACTTGATAGATGCAACTATCTTTCGGGTTGCTTAGGTCAACAATGAGCAGGGCACTTTTTTATTTTAATGGTTGGGTGCTCGCTCCCACACGAGCTGGCCTCGAACTCATGACCTCTTGGTCATAGTGATTTATTGCAGCTGGCTACTAACCAGCCTGCGCCACAGGAGTGAAGGGAGTGCTCTTGCCCTAAGAATCCTCCTCCTTGAACTGAAGACTGGAGAAGGTCCAGAACGCCTTGAAGCCTAGCAATCATATATAGGACAATTCACCAGTATTAATGCCAAATACATCAATTTAATGTTTTTCAATGCTTGAATCCATTTTTGCACATTTTAGTGCTTTTAAATGCTGTTTTTCAGCTTTAACAATTCATGAATCACACAACAGTCTAATTTTCCTTGTGGTTGTGTGTGCCTTCAAGCCATTTCTGACTTAAGGTGATCCAATAGTTGGGTGTTTTGCGGCTGAGTATGTATGAGTTGCCCAAGGTCACCCATTGGGTTTCCACAACCAAAGCAGGGATTCAAACCTTGGTTTCCAGAGATTTATCTTTCTTTTTCTTGTAGGAGCAGGAAAAGGAAGCCCGAAGCAGAAGTGCCTACATTTCGGCTTTACCCAAATCCCCTCTTTGGTGGAAAGACTTTGATGGGGATGACGATGATAATTCCTCGGGGGGTGGCGGGCACGATCCTGGCGGAGGAAACTCAGGTTCTTTCCATGGACTTGTCTTCTAGAAGAGCCGTGGCCCGGCGGTCAACACTGGAACCATCAAATAAGTCTCAGTTCTCTGGTCTGTGAATCTTAACAGCAGAATGACACCCAACGTGATCAGAGAGAGCCCTGCAAAACTGTGTTCAATTGTTATCCTCCACCGGCTATTGTCTACATCTCCATGGAGTTCTGGGAACTATAGTTTTCCTGGAGCAAGGAAACAAACGGGTAACACTCACTCTCCTTGCAGAATTGCAATTCCTACAAACTGCAAGAGGGAGATATAGCACTGTTCGATGTAGTTTATAGTGTTCTGGAACTCCCTCCAATTTTGTAGATGTCTAGGGGAAATGCATCATGAAATGCTTCAATGCTGCAAATCTGGACTTAACCCACAACTCAAGGAAATTTCCATCAAAGTTGTGTGTGATGCCATGTTTCCAAGCAAAGTGTGCGGGTGGGTGTTGAAACTTTATGGCTGAGCTGGATCATTGTTGTCCATGGAAATGTTGAGTGGCATTGGACAGAGAGAAATGTATTCATTGAGCCCTTGGTGTTTACTAAGGTTTGGTTCTGGATACCAAAATCCATTGGAGGCTAAAGTCGCATTATATACAATAGCGTAGTAAAATGGTGTCTCATATATAAAATGGCAAAATCTAGGATTGCTTTTTGGATTTTAAAAAATATATCTTTGGGTAGAATCCGTGGATGCAGAATCTGTGGATATAGAGGGCCAAATGTATGAAGGCTTGTTTAGCTAAACAGTAGAAGCTGTTTACAATCAGGTCTTGCTTCCGATTAGATGGGACTAAATTCAGATGTTGGAGTCCTATTTTGGAAAATACTGGCCTCTAACTCCTTGCCATTGGCTATGCTGACTAGGACTCATGGCAGCTGCAGTCCAATTGCATCTGATGGGGGAATTCATTGCCTAACCATGCCTTTATATCATGAGGTAAGGTTATTATTAAATATTGGTATTATAGTGATACCACACTTTTGTTCTTTGCTTCTCCTTCCTTTCTGGATTTTGTAGTTCTGGGTAATCTTCCTCAAGTGTCCAGCTTTAGGGACCTCCTAAGAGTCATATTTTCTCCAACTCCTCCCCCTCCCAAAGCCATAGTTTTTTTTTTAAACAACCTCTTGCTATGTTTTTCTTTGCTATGTAATTTCTCTATAATGCTTTAGGTCAGAGCTTTCCAAACATTTCATGTTGGTGACACGTTTTTAAAACATGCATCGCTTTGCAACATAGTCAGTTTTACTAACAACCCCCTTAAAAGATATACAAGCACATACAGAAATTGTAATAACAAGAATGTATGGGGACACAACATATCTCATAAAAATCTTTCATTATATATATATATATATATATATATATATATATATATATATATATATATATATGAGTCTCGCTTATCCAACATTCTGTATTATCCAATGTAGCCTGCCTTTTAGTAGTAAATGTTTTTGTAGTTAATGTTGCCAATACATTGCAATGTTTTGGTGCTAAATTCGTAAATACAGTAATTACTATATAACGTTGCCATGTATTGAATTCCTTTTTTTGTTGATTTGTTGTAAAACATGATGTTTTGGGGCTTAATTTGTCAAATCATAAGGTAATTTGACGTTTAATAGACTTTTCCTTAATCCCTCCTTATTATCCAACATATTTGCTTATCCAACATTCTGCCAGCCTGTTTATGTTGGATAAGTGAGACTCTACTGTATTTAAAATATATGCTTTATTGCTTCATTCAGTGTTTTGCGTTCCGGCTACATAACACACCTACACCCTGCAGTCGACACACAAATATGTGTCACCACTCACAGTTTGGAAATCTCTGCTTTCAAACAACAAATGCCAGGAGAAAATGCCGAAATCTCACAGGTCTGTTATTCTTCCTAACAGGATTCCCCAACTACTTTTCAACCTGCGGATGAATAAATATGATCAGGGTGGGCAACTGTGGAAGACTTGGGACCAATGCTCATGGTTCCCAATATGCATTGGTCACTTGACTGGCTCCTCTTTTTAGCCATGTAATATGTACATAACGGCGCTCCATGCAGTCATGCCGGCCACATGACCTTGGAGATGTCTACGGACAACGCCGGCTCTTCGGCTTAGAAATGGAGATGAGCACCAACCCCCAGAGTCAGACATGACTGGACTTAACGTCAGGGGAAAACCTTTACCTTTAATATGTACATTATGGAAGATCCAGTTCTAATTGCTTTGGACGTTAAATCCCTAACAGGTTTGAAGACAAATTAATCAATCATTGCATACACTTGTGTATGACTCTAGAAATTTTAGTCCAAAATTGACTCCCAAAAACTTGGGTCAGCTTATTTATGGGCCAATGTGAGTATTGTACCTTAACTCTTGTCACAAAAGGAACTTCTCCGAGTAAAGTGGCAAAAAAGTGACAACTTAGTCCATCCTGGGACATCCTGAAAGAAGTATGTTGGAAGGCCTAAAATACAGAATACAATTGCTTCCTTAATATTACACTACGTAACACAATTTTTGTTCCTGGGATATAAATGCCATTTCCTAATTGGTTCTATTATAAAAACATGGAAAAGGTTTATTAAACGGCAAAACATTTGTTATAGTTTTTCAATGAATATCTCATAGTCTCAACTAGTTCAACTAAGTTTGTGGCAGCCACAAAAACAAAGTTTATGGAATATTTATTTATTTACACTATATATATACCTTGCCCTTCTCACCCCGAAGGGGACTCAGAATGGCTTACAGAACACACATACGACAAACATTCAATGCCGTTATACAATTAACAAGGACAGACAACACAAACAGAGGTAATCTTATTTCTGGCATCTTGGAGGCTGTGATCGATTCCAGACAGGTGTATGTGTATGTGTGTATGTGCTGTTGCTCTATCTTCTTTGTTGAGTAGCTTTTCTCCTGATTGATATCCCTAAGGCACCTTTATCACCTCCTTGCTAAAAGCAGTAGCTATTTATCTACTCGCATTTTTGCTTTCGACCTGCTAGGTGGGCAGTTGAGCTGGATCTGGCGGCAGGTGCTCACCCTGACTCGGGCTCAAACTGCTGACTTTTCGATCGGCAGGATTTTCTGCAACGCGGCAGTTTAGCCTGCTTGCTAAGCCCGGAGTATAACAACTACTTTCAAAGTAAGTACCGCACAATTAAGCAGCAAACAACACTTTCAAACTAGGAAAAGAAATGTTTTCAAATTTTGTTACATAATGTTATTTTATCAACCTCATAGTCCAACCTGCTTCTTATTGGGGTGTTCAATAATACAACCGGAGAGGTTTTGCTTTTAGGCACATATCACATTTATTAATAGCGATTTCTTAAAAAGTTATCTAAGTTAAGCATGAGATCAGTTTTACAAGATAAGTGTGTCAAAACTGTCTTTTAAAAAAAAAAGCCCGAAAACTCATGAAGAATAAATTAATAATTTAAGGTATTAGAATCCATAGTGACTAGAAAAAATTAATAACAAGCTCAAGTAGTGACTCCACAAGACAAAAACAGACTGTACACAATTTTCTTTTAAAAAAGAGCATTTGTCCTTCTAAAAAAACATTTAAAAAAGAAAAGAAATAAACATCCTATATCCCCACCTACCTAGACACCCATCCAATTGCGGACATTCACAGCAAAGTAACAAAACTACATTATTTCTCTCATGAAACAGCATTAAGATGTAGATTCAATGTCAAAAGTCTCTGACGATACCTGACACATACCTTTCAGCCATTTTTTTATAAACACTTGAATGTTTGCAGTTGCATCAGGACTTGGTATTTGAACCCTGGTTTCCGAGTAACTACATTTGCTGCCTGATCACAACATTTTTTATCAATATAGCCCTTCCATTCATCTAAACACCTAGTTAGGTGAATGTTAAAGATCCAGAGCCATTTTTCTTTAAGTGATAGTGAATGGACCATGCTGTTTAAATGGCATACACTCATGTGTATGATCCATTGGTTACAATCATAAAACGGAATGACAGTCAGTTCTCTACATTTATGGGTTTGCTGATCTAATTATTTGTGGATTGGATTAAAATGTACTCTAGCAATCTCTAGGTTTTCCAATGCAACTATATTTTCAGTTTTTGCTGCATGTTGACCATATAGTCCTAACGGATGACTGAGAGAGAACAGTACTATAGCAATCTATAGGTCTTGAAGCAAAAGTTGACCATAGGGTTGTGCAGGAAGACCTAGAGGTGTTATCTCGTGTTAAAAAAGTGATTTTAAAAAATCCTGGTGTTTTCATATTTTTCATAAGACTCCTGTGTCTTCATCTCCAGTGAATGTGGAGGGCTGACTGTACATAAATAACTGCCACCAATATCTGTAGGACGTCATCTAACTACTTTTCTCCCAGGGGTAATGTTATGTAAATCATAATCTAAGATGGCATGGTCTTCACATTGTCGGTATGAGATATTTGTGTTCCTCACATTTGCTTTCTGGTAATGGACTCCTATATCATTCAGTTGGGACAAAGCTGGGCAAAGTGCCCATGAGATTGAAAAAGATGGGCAACAGAATGCTGTCCATGCCCAATTGGGACAGCTGGAGGATATGACGCCCAGGGCAGATCAGAGAAGGTTGTGATGCTTAGAACTGGATACAGACAAGGTGGAACATGTCCAGAGAAAGGCAACCAAAGTGGTCAAAGGCCTGGAAACCATGAATCCCTATGTGGAACATCTGAGGGAGCTTCGTTTGCCTGGAGAAGGTTGAGAGAGACATAGAATTTGAAAGGATGTCACATTGAGGAGGGGCAAGTTCATTTTTTGCCACTCCAGAGTCTAGGACACAATGGAACAATAGATTCGACTTACAGAAAAGAAGATTCCAACTACACATTAGGAAGAACTTCCTGATGGTAAGAACTGTTCAGCGTTGGAAAATGCTACTGCCTTGGAGCGTAGTGGAGGACTCTTCTTCTCTGAAGGTTTTTAAGCAGAGACTGGATGTTGAATGGCAGGGGGTTGGACTGGATGGCCCTTGTGGTCTCTTCCAACTCTATGATTCTTGATTTGCTCCTTGGTGAGATTTGTTCTCCCCGTTATTTGCCAGTAGCAAAGTTAGGCCATGCTGGGTGATGTTGGGACAGCTGGATAACCCTGTGGTCCAGGTGGCATTGTCCTAAGTGGCTCCATTCTATGTGTGAGGAAGAATAATCCCTAGAAAGAACTTTTCTTCTGTTCCCTTCCCTTTTTCTCTGACTTTCTGTAGCCTGAGAAGCAAACCCAACTGCCTAGGAGGGGTCCCCTTTTAGAGACATACTCTAATGTTGCCAGCAGCAGTTGGGTAAGGTTATTGTATGTTTTCCGGGATGTATGGCCATGTTCCAGAAGTATTCTCTCTGGATGTTTCGCCCACATCTATGGCAGGCTTCTTAGCGGGGGTTGGACTGGATGGCCCATGAGGTCTCTTCCAACTCTACTATTCTATGATTCTATGATTCTAGGCATCCTCAGAGGAAAATACTTCTGGAACATGGCCATACATCCTGGAAAACATACAACAACCTTGTGATCCCGGCCATGAAAGCCTTCGACAACACAGCAGTTGGGTAGGCAGACAGGGAAAAAGACTGACGTGGCTGTTTGATATAACAAATGCAAAAGAAACAAAAAGTTCCGCACTGATTAGAGCAACGTGGCTCAATGGGAGGTAAGATTTTCCTCTTACTCCTACAGTCAGGCCACCTTGCTTCGCAATTGAGTATTGCAAATACTCAGCTTCCTTGAGTCCTAGCCAGACCAATTAAACATCATCCCATGATTTGGGCACAGACAGACCTCCATATTTTCAGGTTTAACATTTGCAAATTTGATTATTTGTGGGTTTAAATATAAATTTGTGGGTTCTCTATAAGAATCCCTGGCTCCTTCAGCACCACTCAACGTCCGACAGAAACTGATCACAGAACCATGCTGCAAATGCCTAGGGAAATGTTATCTCTAGAAACGCCTAGGTCCAATTCCACCAGAAGTTGACCATAAAGTCATGCTCCTGGTGGCAATGAAGCTTGCTTTGGGAGGAAATACAGGAAAGTCAGTTCAGATGGTTTGGTACAGACCCTGATGAACATGTGGGACGAAGCCTGGTGTCCCCAGGAATTAGTAGAGAAAGGACATTGAGGGGTGGCCTGTTTTGTTTTTCATGGCTGCTGCAAGGCTATGGTTTCAAGCAGGTCAGTCAACACGTACACAAGGCAATGTTTTGGGGCCTCTCTCCCATTGCACTTATGGCAATAATGGGGCTTTGAGAATTCTCTATCAAGAGAGATCCATCAAACTATGGATCCCAGGATTCTGTCGGATGCAGCCAAGTAGTATCGAAGTATTACAACTGTGTAGTGTAGAAGAGTGTTTGTGCTTCAGTTACTGCAATGTTTGAAGCCAACTCCTGGTTCCTAAGAGCAAGTGGCTTGATTTTTTTTTAGGATTATAGATTTTTGGGAAGGAAACACATCAGTTAGATGTGTTGTCGAAGGCTTTCATGGCCGGGATCACAGGGTTGTTGTATGTCTTTTGGGCTGTGTGGCCATGTTCTAGAACAGGGGTCATCAAACTTTTAAAGCAGAGGGCCGGTCCACAATCCTTCAGACTGTGGGGGGCCGAATTATCATTTGAAAAAAAAAAAAAACCAAACAAATTCCTATGCACACTGCACATGTCTTATTTGTAGTGCAAAACAACAACAACAATGAAAGAACAATACAATATTTAAAAATGAAACCAATTGTAACCAACATAAACCTATCTGGATTTCAATGGGAAGTGTCGGCCTGCTTCTGGTTCATTAGGATTGTTGTTGTTGCGTGCCTTCAAGTCATTTCAGACTTTGGGCGAGCCTAAGTCTAAAATTATTTATTTATTAATTTACTACAATTATTTATTACATTTATATCCCTCCCTTCTCACCCCGAAGGGGACTCAGAGCAGTGTATGTACATACAATATATTATGTTATTAGCATAGCACAATATTAGCATTATATATTACTATATTGAACTATACCACTATACTGTAATATTATATGTAATATATAACATATAATTAATATTATTGTATAGTATTATTAGTATTATATTATATAACATCATAATATTATTATCAATATTATATGTACATACAATATATTACAATCTTAAAAATGATATAAAATATTATATTATAAAACTGGGGGCGGGAGCCAGGTAAATGACCTTGGAGGGCCGCATCCCCTGTTCTAGAAGTAACAAAACGTCGAAACGTCAGGAGAGAATACTTCTGGAACATGGCCACACAGCCCGAAAGACATACAGCAACATCAGTTAGACTTTTGCAAATAACTAGAATGGTGAAAAAGAAGCAATCATATGGAAACAAATCCAATGTGGCTCAGGCAGTCGTGGAAAGTGCCCAAAGTCAGGCTCCATCACATTAAGATGGCAAGCCTATATCTAACAGATGTATCATTTTATCCACACAATAGATTCAGCAGATATGATAATTTCTTGAACTTTTGCAAAATCTCACTGAAATTGTCTCCTTACCATCTAGTTTTCTATGTAGAATTAACAAATCTGTTACTGTGCTGTATTCACTCTGTAGCCTTACTGTTAAGCTCCAACTCAGTCCAGCAGACAAATTGGGTCTAAGAGGTTCTTTCAGCTTCTAATAGAGTGAAAAAAGGTAGTTTTCACAATACGCTCCATTCCTCCAGCAAGCTGTGTCTCCTATTCACATTAAGGATGGTGGTACGATTGCCACAACCACAGATGCTTTTGAAACTCACCTTAATATCCAACCAACCACAAAAATGATGGAGTTGTGTGGTACTGGCAAGCAGGGAACTAAAAAATGGCACATCCAGTCCAACCCTGGCAGCAGGCTGTAGAGTTGTAATGGACTTTCTACTGGGAAGATGCTGGATGTGTCATCCTTCAGCACCCAATTCACCAGTACCACAGATCGCCATTCTTTGGTACAACTTGCTGGATTTTAAGGTGGGTTTTAGGGTCAAATAGGGAGATGGCTATGTGTCTGATTCAGGACCCCAGCTTGGACAGCTGAATGTGCTTCAGTATTTCTTGTATCAGGAGTTCAATGAACTCTGGCCCAAGCTAAATCTGATCACCACGGTGTGACCCGTGTATCAGAGAAAGGCAGGAATAAAGTTGGAGAAAACCCAAAGTCTGCAAACATATACAAATATATTTGTGTGTGTGTATGTGGGGGGGGGGGGATCTGATGAGAAGAGCAGTGCTTGCAAATAATATTTGTTTAATGTGTTGTCGAAGGCTTTCATGGCCGGGATCACAGGGTTGTTGTATGTCTTTCGGGCTGTGTGGCCATGTTCCAGAAGTATTCTCTCCTGACGTTTCGCCCACATCTATGGCAGGCATCCTCAGAGGTTGTGAGGTATGTTTGTTTACATTATCATAGATAAGACGTTAGCCTGTCTGTTTTGCTCCATGCTTCTTCCAGAAATATTAGTTTGCTATATACCCACACTTCCTTTCTCCGTGGGAATTAATTCAGTGGCTCACCCATTTTGAAATCTTATAGGGCACTTATTAAATCTTTGCAGGGACACGGCAAATCTGCGTAGAAACAAAGCTACTCATGGAAGATGTGTTGGAGAGATAAAAGAAAAGGCCTCATCATAATGGAAAACCTTTATCTTCTGTACTGGGGTTTCTCAACTCTTTCCTGGGGATTAGAGCCTAGGAAATGGCTGTTGTCCATAAACAGAACTTCAATAGAGACAACATATGCATGGCAGGAGGTTGGATTGGATGGCCCTTGTGGTCTCTTCCATATTTCTATGATTCTTTATCACAAATATGAGGGATTTCTTATGACTCAGAGGGACTGTGAACCAGCTCTTGGCTCATACAGTTTGAGGGCCACAGATCTAAGTAAACATGTACCGTATATACTCGTGTATATGCAGCACCATCAGAAAGCTTCTAATGTCACAAGTGAGGAAGAAGGTGAGCATTGGCTAGCTGGATTCTTAGAGGCTGATAAACTCATCTGGAGGCAGCACCTTGACTTCAGCCACTACTTCACACAGGGAGCCTGGAAGTGTTAAGACAGGCAGAGAAGGAACGGCTCAGCGTGATCCAATGGAACCCAACTGTATGAAAAGAGGATGGGCCAAAATAAATTTTGGTCATGGTTCTTGTGTCGTTCTATGTCGTGAAACCATTTCTGACCTACAGCCACCCAATCACAAAGTTTTTTTGGGCAAGATATTTTTTCAGAATAGGTTGGCATCCCATTCAATAATTATGGTGCTGCTAGTCCATATTACAGCATCATACATAGACAATTTCACTTCACTTTTATTGCAGTGACCAACACTACCCATCAAAACCTCCCTTTAATTAGTTCTCAACCTGTGGGTCCCTAGATGTTTTGGCCTTCAACCCCGAGAAATCCTAATAGCTGGGATTTCTGGGAGTTATAGGTCAAAACACCCACAAGTTGAGAACCATTGCTTTTAGACATGCAGCTTGCCTATGATAGGAATCTCCAAAGAGCGGGAGAGATGTATGACAAGCTACAGCATGACCCTGCTAAAGAGTTAAGAATCATAATCATTCATTGTTCCTCAGAGATTCCTTTGTTGGAGGAGATTATATTGTCTTAAAAGGCAAGGTTTTATTGGGTGGAGATTACCATCCTGAAGGGTGGCTAAATTGACATCCAGGCCTGGCCCAAGACGGCACGCTGGCCACGCCCCCGCGTTGGGCGCCACCTTCCCAGGGGCGCTATTGAGCCCCTGGGAGGCGGAGCCACATCTGGCAGAGGCGGGGCCGTGTGACGCAGAGGCGTGACAAGGTCTGGCCCCGCCTCCCGCGGGGCGCGCCATGGCACAGCCTGGCCGCCCAGCCAGGGTGCACCCCGCGGGAGGCGGGGCCGGCCACGCCTCCCACGGCGCGCGCCCTCTGCAGTGGGAGTCCTTTCAGGCTGCGGCCTGGAAGAACTCCTGCCGCAGCTTGGCTGCGGCAGGGCGCGCCCCGCGGGAGGCGGGGCCACGTCTGGCCCCGCCTCCCGTGCCGCGCACCCTGGCCCTGCCTCCCACGCCGCCCGCGCTGCGGGAGGCGTGGCCGCCCGGCGTGGGAGGCGGGGTTAGGGCGTGGGAGGCGGGGCCAGTCCTGGCCCGCCTCCTGTGGCGCAGGGGAGGGGGCGCAAAAAAATATTTGCGTACCTCTTTAAATTTCCTCGGGACGGTCCTGTTGACATCTTCCTATGAAGGGTATCAGCCATTGTCTGCCCTAGAAGTTTGAAAGCAAGCCACGACAATCCCTTTATTGCAGGCATTTTCTGAGTCTGGCAGCACAATCCACTGCCCAGTTTTGGGGACAAGGTCGTATGTGGCATAGAGGACATTCTCTGCTGTTTACAACTAACTGGCTACTTTTGCTCTTCAACACAAGCTTCCTATCTAAAACCACTGGCAATGTCAACTCTGCTCATTGCTGGTGAATGTTTGCAACTCTTTCCCAGATTTGCCACCTTTCAGTTTTCAAACATGAATTTGCAACTGCTTCAAACTTGGCAAACTCTAGATTTATTAGCAGCCGTCAAAAAACAGTCACAACTGAATGGAACGGAATATCGGACGGGTTGGGCCTCGGATCCAATCCAATTGGGCCATGATGTGATTTCTCTATGAATCTCCTAAGCAGTCAGACATTACACTCTGCCAACTACTAAATACAAAACGGCACACCATCTATCAAATACCACCAAACAACAAACCTTGAATTCAAACATCATCGGTTATCAGCACACCAGATATCAAATATTCCTTGAACATTCAACAACACACAAGTATTTAGAAAATACTCCAAAGAAGATTGACCATTCAAATTTTCCAAGGAGAATCTTGAAGAGATGGAGGAGGTGGGAGAGAAAATTAGTTTCAGCTCAAGCCAATTTACATGGTCAAGAGGCCGATATAGGACAATGAGGAGTGATAGCTTGTCCTCAACCCCGATTCCCCCAAAGCTCTTCAGTGCTTCAGAAACGGGCATAGCTGCAATTAACACAGAAAACAATAACCAACGTTGAAAATCAGATCCAGAGACGACGGTCGGCCACGTTTCCCATTGTAAACGGCCAGAACACAGAGCAGGGGAGTGAGTGTCAGGTGCAGTCATCTGGCAAGAAGGTGGGTATAGCGATGGCTGAAAGCATGCAGAAACAGGGTGTCAAGAATCCCAGTATTGCTACGTTGAATTTCCCAGTTCACTTCTCCAACAGCAAGCAAATCCCTGGCACTGTTAGCACTGGCAAGGTCCTCCCCTGACGTTAAGCCTGCTTTCGAAACCAGTCTGCTCAGCCTCGGAGAACGGTCCTCACAGAATGGTAGCTGGAGGTCTAGTCTCTACGGAGAGAAATGTTTAGTCTCTGGCTTTCCTCCTACTGTTTGGCTGCCTTGGTGGGCTCTGAGGACTGCCGGACGTCGGTCCACTCCAGCATGGTGCTTTGCAAGGCTTGTGTCTTCTCCTTGTCAACTTGCACGTAGTCGACCTTCTCGTCCGAAGCAGCCGATGATGTTGAAGGCTGCCCAAGGAGAAGCAAAGACAAAACAGATTTGTTTAGTTCACAATAGATTTGCATAGTTGTACACTTACCGTATATACTCAAAGATAAGCTGAGTTTTTCAGCGCTTTTTTTGAGCTGAAAAAGCCTCCCTCGGCTTATAATGGGGCCAAGGCTGGGCAAGAGAACCCGGAGGCCATTGCTTGCAATATATGATATATTCCTCTCTTACCCTCCCTTATCAGTGTGTTTTCCAAAGCCTCCCTCACTCTTAACCAAGGGAATGTTTTGAAAAGGGAAAGATGCCCTTGCAAGTAAGGAAGAAGAAAAAATATATATCCATTAATCTTATAAAAGCATTTCCCCCTGAAATATTTGTTAAACTCTCCTACAGATATATAGGCATTAACCCCCTGCATGCATTTTCAATCCCTGTGTACTTATATATCTGTATCTATACATACATAAATTTTATATATTAATTTTCCCCTCATATGTTTGCAGGTCTTTGCAAATCCTATATACATATAGATCCATGTACCTGTATATCTATATCCATATATATACTTTATTTAACCTATTGATGCCTCGAATAATGTAATTTTATTGCTATCTATTTTTATTTTGAAATTTACCAATAGCTGCTTAATTTCCCACCCTCGGGTCAATAAGTTATCCCAGTTTTTTGTGGTAAAATTAGGTGCCTCGGCTTGTATTCGGGTCAGCTTATACTCAAGTATATACGGTATGTCCATATGGTAGAGATCTCTAATCAAGGATCAGGCTGTTCTCAAACAGAATTAAATCTAAAGTGGAATCTTGTTGGTTGGTTCCAACTAGAGTAGACCTTGAGAGTCTCTCCAAAGCCCCAAACTAATGTGTCCCTGAAGACCTTTGATTGAATCACTGTCTGTTTTAAGAGGTATGTTTTGAGGTGAGCATCAGAAGAACTTTCATTGTAGCTCCAGATGATAATGCAGTACCTCAGCTTGCAACTTGAATTGATGCCAATCAGAAAGCTATTGGGCAAGAATTCAATCCATGCACCATCAAACCAGCTCTGGTCAAAAGAGGGAACCTATAAGGTAGGTGTATCAATTCAGTTATCTGGGACTGTCAACAAAACCTTGAAAAAAAGGGGCCGGGCTGTGGCGCAGCCAGCTAGTAACCAGCTGCTATAAATCACTACTGACCGAGAGGTCATGAGTTCGAAGCCCGGGTCGGGTTAAGCCTCCGACCATTAATAGCCCCGGCTTGCTGTTGACCTATGCAGCCCCGAAAGACAGTTGCACCTGCCAATTAGGGAAATTTAGGGACGCTTTATGCGGGAGGCTAATTTACAACACCATAAAACTGCCAGCAAAACACGAGGAAAGGAATGAGGAAGTACAGCCACTACTGGACGGTGAAGCAACAGCTCCCCCTGTGGCCGGAATCGTGAAGCTGGAAAAATGTTTAAAAAAATGCCTCTGAGTCTATCTAATGTATGTTGTTTGTCTGTTGGCATTGAATGTTTGCCATATATGTGTTCATTGTAATCCGCCCTGAGTCCCCTTCGGGGTGAGAAGGGCGGAATATAAATATCCAACACTCGCTTATCCAACGTTCTGGATTACCCAACGCATTTCTGTAGTCAATGTTTTCAATACATCATGATATTTTGGTGCTAAATTTTTAAATACAGTAATTACTACATAGCATTATTGCGTATTGAACTATTTTTCTGTCAAATTTGTTGTCTACATGATGTTTTGGTGCTTCATTTGTAAAATCATGATCTAACTTGATGTTTAATAGGCTTTTCCTTAATGCCGCCTTATTATCCAACATATTCGCTTATCCAACATTCTGCTGGCCCGTTTATGTTGGATAAGTGAGACTCTACTGTAAATAAATAAATAAATAAATTTGATCTTTCTCGTTATCCTCTTGCTTTCAGAGGCAGTGTAAGATCATCCCACAGTGACAGCAGATCCTCTGTAAGAATAAAACAAATTATACCAGTGTCTGCCATTAATAGGATGCTGGCTGACTGGTGAATTACACTTAGAGTAAACTCATTGGGTCAGCTCTTCACTAGTGAGTAAAACCTATTGATTCCACGGGACACTTCTAGTTGCAATTAGCCATTGGTTGCACAGGTGCAACTGCCTGCAAAAGTTACAGAGAAGGGCTATACCTTTCGATGTGGCCCAGGTGAGCTTGGCTGGAAATCCAAAGCCAGGTAATCGACACTTCCTGTGCTCTTTTTTGTGGCCGGACTGTTTGTGCCGCTGGGAATGGGAGATGCAGAGATCGGGTTTTGCTAAAGGAAGAACAGATGAGCCACAATGAATAAAGTAAAATAATAAAATGTATGACATCTAAAAAAAAGTGATCAAACCCACATTTGGAAAGAGATGTTCTTCTGGAACTAGAAGGAGCATCCCTGTGAAGCCACTGTGTAATTGCAAATTGTGAAATGCACCAAGGCAGGACATAGAGGGAATGTACAAGTAGACTCTATTCAGTGTACTTCGAACTGCTATGGCACACAAAAGTTAACCAGAATAACACTGGAGGACATAAGAGATGCCTAGCAGTTTTTTATTTAGTGTTTTTTCCACTCTCATGAGGGTTTTTTTATTCTAACCTTTGTAAAAGTTGAGCTCTTATTGTATAATATATATATATATAAAAACTTGATATTGAAGAAAGAAAGTTAGAATTTACATTTGAATGAAACTTACCATGGCCACATAATTTTCTTCACTGTCTCCTGAGTCAGTGCTGGTGATGCTCTGGGTCGAGATGGGACGACAGTATGGGGAAAAGTTGGAGTTGAAGGCCTGGCTGAAAGAGAAATTAAAGAACAGGACAGGTTACATAATGTTATTATTATTGAGGAAGAACAAGGCCAGCCTCAACAATAGGGAGAGGCGTAACTGGCTTGAATCTCACACCTCCGGGTCATCTTTCTGGACAAATCCCGGTTTGCAAATAACCTTCTTGTTGTGCTGTCCAGACCTGGATACAGAATTCCAAGTGAGGTTTAACTAAATAATAGTCTTACACAGTCCATCAAATTTATGTATCAAGAAGAATTGAACATTTGGGAGGTGACTCTGCTGTGTTCATCTTATTCCATCCATAGCTAATGGATCATAGGACTTAATTTTCCTCCCTATCTATCCTATTCCACACTATCCCAGGCAACTCTCCGATACTTGTCCATGCACTTTATTAAATGGTCTTGAAAGTGTGTACTTTTTATATGAGCGACCCCTTTTCATCCATAGTGGTGACACTTGTATTATTACCTCATTTTGTATGGTCATTGTGTGTTTTATTGTATGCTGTGTTTTAATTGTTTATTTTATTCGATTGTTGTGATATTGTTTCTTAGTTATTGATATTGGTTTTAATCTTGTTATACTTTGTTTCTGTTTTGGGCTTGGCCCCCTGTTAGCTGCCCCAAGTCCCTTCGGGGAGATGGTGGCAGATTAGAAAAATAAAGTGCAGTAGAGTCTCACTTATCCAAGCTAAACGGGCCGGCAGAAGCTTGGATAAGCGAATATCTTGGATAATAAGGAGGGATTAAGGAAAAGCGTATTAAACATCAAATTAGGTTATGATTTTACAAATTAAGCACCAAAATTTCATGTTATGCAACAAATCTGACAGAAAAAGTAGTTCAATATGCAGGAATGTTATGTTGCAATTACTGTATTTACGAATTTAGCACCAAAATATCATGATATACTGAAAACATTGACTACCAAAATGGCTTGGATAATCCAGAGGCTTGGATAAGCGAGGCTTGGATAAGTGAGACTCTACTGTATTATCATCATAATCATCATCATCATCATCTATCTGGACTTTCTGGCTTTTGGAGAGTGAGACAATGTGTAGGGTTACCCTGTTGAATTCATTTGTGAAAATGTCCAGGCGAATAGCCAGCATGGTTTACTTTGAGCATTGGACTATGACTGTGGAAACCAGGATTCATTTCTCTTGCTCAGCCATGGAAATCCATTGGACAACCTTGGGAAAATCACATTCTCTCAGCCCCAGAAAACCCTGTAATGGGGTCTCCTAAGTTGGAAGCAACTTGAAGTCACACAACAGCAAAGAACAAGCAAAATGTTTCCTCTGTCCCCCTATTGCTCTCAGAGAGAGAAATGCTGCCAGAATCAAAGCAAAAATTGACTTCTCGTACTGTCAATGTTTGTACAGGTGGATCCTATGTTGTCCTTTCCTCTGGGGAAAAAAAACAGAGCTGGAAAAGACCACCAGGACCATCCAGTCCAATCCCTTGCCATGTCAGAAATTACAATCAAAGCAAAGTCTGAAGACTACCCAATTTTTAGCCTTGGATTAGGCGAGTCCTCAAGGGGAGATGGGATGGAGTATAAATAAACTGAAGCCACTCAATTCCAAAAACCCTCTCTTATGTGGCTGGCAAAATCAGACAATATTCTTCAAGCAAGCATAAATTCAATGTTGGACTCTGCTTAGTTCTATTCTCCTACAATTCTATTAGGAAGATAATTCTGGAACTTCCCAGTTATGTACTTAGGGATGCAGCCATAAACATCTCCACTTGATGATGATTTCTTGGCAAGCCATGCCTGGTTTGTGAAAGATAATAAGATGAATCTAAGCAACTAAACAGTCCCATCTTGTACTCACCCAGGCCTGGACCAGGATTTAGTGACCGGTGACTTGAAGGGAAGTTCGTCAATGACTGTGTTGTTCCTCAAGTCTAGTGGCGTTGGCTTGGCTGAAGCAGAAAGAGTTTAGAGTCAGGATGGAACATATTTATTAGGACATGAGCAGAGCTTGGCATGAATTTGTTTAATATTAATTCATTGCCCACAATTTCCTTGATTAAAACATTAAAACTGAAATTAGCAACATAACAAATTGATCTTATGTCTCAGCAAATCTACTTTTATTTTCGTGTCAGGAAAGACTGCAAGTCGTTTCTGGTGTAAGAGAACTGGCCATCTGCAAGGATGTTGCCCAGGGTGTTTTTGATGTTTTACCATCCTGTGGGAGGCTTCTCTCACTTCCCCGCATGGGGAGCTAGAGCTGAAGATGGGAGCTCACCCCACTCCCCGGATTCGAACCGCCAATCATTTGGTCAGCAGTTCAGCTGGCACAAGGTTTTAACCCATTGTGGTGTTGTATGTTTTCTGGGCTGTATGGCCATGTTCCAGAAGTATTCTCTCCTGACGTTTTGCCCACATCTATGGCAGGCATCCTCAGAGGTTGTGAGGTCTGTTGGAAACTAGACAAGTGAGGTTATATATCTGTTGAATAATCCAGAGTGGAATGTGAAATGTCCAGAACTCTTGTCTGTTGGAGGCAAGTGTGAATATTGCGATTGGCCACCTTGATTAGCATTGAGTGGTCTTGCAGCTTTAAAGCCTCTCTGCTTCCTGCTTGGGGGAATCCTTTGTTGGGAGGTGTTAACTGGCCTTGATTGTTTCCTGTCTGGAATTCCCTTGTTTTCTGAGTGTTGTTCTTTATTTACTGTCATGATTTTAGAGTTTTTTAAATACTGGTAGTCAACCTCTGAGGATGCCTGCCATAGATGTGGGTGAAATGTCAGGAGAGAATGCTTCTGGAACATGGCCATACAATCCAGAAAACATACAACAACCCTGTGATCCCGGTCATGAAAGCCTTCGACAACACATTGTTCACGAGTTGTTTTTCGACTTGGACAGTCCTGTTAATACCTTTGCGATCTGGTTTGAGGTTCCGGTTGACGGGCGGGGGCTGGATTTCACTCATCCGCCGGTGAGGCTGGGAGCTACTGCTGCCCTTATGAAGGGGAAAGGTAGAAGAAGACATCGCCAGGTGATGGGGTCCGGGGCTCATGGGGATATAGAGGTTCTGGGAATTGTCCTCCGATCTGTCCATGTTCAGCAGGATCGAGGAGCCCGGGTTCATCGGGACATAGTTCTCCTCGGAATCAGCGCTGTGAGAACGAGCCACTGTAGCTTTGTTTTGCTGAGGAGCGAAAAGGAAGCAAAATGTAAAGAGCTGCAGGCAAAAATTCAAAGAGAACCGAGGCTTCTAGGAAAGCAAGATCTCCAAAACTACAGCTGGGCTGCACCCTGAGAATCTCAGATTTAAAATCTAAAAACAACATTATTATTATTATTATTATTATTATTATTATTATTATTATTATTATTAATAATAATAATATTAATATTAATATAATAATAATAATTTTATTTTTGTACCCCGCCACCATCTCCCCAGAGGGACTCAGGGCAGCTTACAGATATAAAACCAGCATACAGTATACAGTTTTACAAAAACACACAAATAAATTTAAAAGGCATTAAAAATCACAATCATTATAAAACACATGAAAAACACAGCAATAAAAACATAAAATGAGCTGGGCAAAGTGCACTGAGTGGAACTTGTAAACAAGAAGGAACTTGTAAACAAGAACAATAATGAAGTTCCTAATCCTTAGGATTTCAGGTAATGGCTTGGAACCAGGCATGTGATGGATGGTGAAATCCTGAAGCCAAGGGCAAAAATGCTTTGGGAAGAAGGGAAACTGAGAACAAAACAACAACACATTTTCTGCATTATCCAACTTTCATAACACTTTAATAGCCATGGCTTCATCCTAAGAGATACTTGAAATTATTTCTAAATATTTCTGCTCTATTCCCTTGAACCAAAAAAATAATCTCAGGATTCTCTAGAATGACACTATTACTATTGCTATTAAAGTGGCCTGCAATGGAAAAGTTCATATCTAGATTTTGTTTTGGAAACTTGTCTATTCTGATGACATGTATTCATTAGTTTATTTTGTATTGTGTTGCTTGGTTTTGCATTTTATCCAAATGATTTGGTTTCCAATGGTATTGTACAGCTTTGTGTTCTGTTATTCCTTCTTCCTTCTGCATGAATATGTGCATACATATATTTTTTAGATTGTTCACCAATGAAAGGTCACTTTTTTTGGCAAGTAGACTATAAAGTGAAATGAGCATTTGATGGTGCTAAACGAACGAATGAATAATAGCTGTACAGTGAAGACTAAGCAAACCTAAATAACTTACCAGATATGGATGAAGTCCAGCATTCATAGATTCTGCTGATTGAGCAGCACTGCTGCTGCTGTGTTGCGGGTATTCATAGGTCTCACAGGATGAAGCTGAAATCAGTGAAACACAGTTCATTCAACCGAAAAAAAACCCCCTTATCAAGATACCTTATCAGACTGTATGAAAAACTGCATTGCCCTATTTTAACTTGCTCAAGTTTTAAGATACTTGAGGAAGGGCTTTCCTCAATGTTGGGGAAAACGCAAGTCATTCAATAAAGAAATTCATAAATTTAGCTAAGGGAAAAGATCTCTGGCGCTATGGGTCAAACTTGTGCTGCCGAACTGCTGACCTGAAGATGGGCAGTTTGGATTCGATGGGGTTAGCTCCTGCTGTTAGCCTTAGCTCCTGCCAACCTAGCAGTTCGAAAACATGCAAATGTGAGTAGATAAATAGGTACTGCTTCGGTGGGAAAATGCCGAAGCAGTAACACAACAAGGAGGTGTCTATGGATAATACCGGTACCGCAGCTTGGAAACAGAGAAGAGCACCTCCTCTGGAGCCAGAGATTAGCACTGCCTTCAGACCCGGAAATGAAAGGGTTAACAACTGGGGTGTTAACCCTAGCTTCTGCCAACGTAGTAGTTGGAAAACATGCAAATGTGAGTAGATAAATAGGTACTGCTTCGGCGGGAAAATGCTGAAGCAGTAACACAACCAGGAGGTGTCTATGGACAACGCAGGCATCTTGGCTTGGAAATGGAGAAGGGCACCTCCCCGAGAGCCAGAGAAGCACCGGCTCCAAAGCCGGAAATGAAAGGAGAAGCCTTTGCCTTTGTCTGTGTATTTGTATCTCACTGTCTATCATTGTAACAAGCCATTGAATATTTGCCTGTATCCATCTGCTCTAAGTCCCCTTGGGGAGAGGGGTGGAATATAAATAAAGCGTTACAGTAGAGTCTCGCTTATCCAACGTAAACGGGCCAGCAGAAGCTTGGATAAGTGAATATTTTGGATAATAAGGGGGGATTAAGGAAAAGCCTATTAAACATCAAATTAGATTATGATTTTACAAATTAAGCACCAAAACATCATGTTATACAACAAATTTGACAGAAAAAGTAGTTCAATACGCAGTAATGCTATATAGTAATTACTGTATTTACGAATTTAGCACCAAAATATCACGATATATTGAAAACATTGACTACAAAAATAGCTTAGATAATCCAGAAGCTTGGATAAGCGAGGCTTGGATAAGTGAGACTCTACTGTATAAATAATGAAACGCATATGTTTGGCTAAAAGAAATGTTTTGAGATGGAAACCTAAGAAGGTCCTTTTGGAGAGATGCATACTTTCCAACTGTTTTGGCAGGGACAGTTCAAATTAATCTGCTATCATCCTTCCCACCTGCCTAAGGGCTATGAAAATGTCTCAGCTTCTTTCTCCTCCTCCCACTTCTCCTTTTGTCATCAGCTTTCATTGCTGCAAACAGAGTTCAAAATGCAGAACTGGTTTGCACTCCATTCACTCTGCATAGAAGAGAAGAGAGAATGCTTGCCTTTCCTTGTACTATCAGGCAAAAGCAAACTGCTGCAGCCTCTCCCAGCCTGTGTATGCTTCCTTGTGAATAATTTTTGCCACCTTAGCTACCTTCTGATGTTGCTTTGCTGCATGTCCCAGTATTTATACGTTACACTTCTTATTTCCCTAGACAGCCAGCTTTGTTTCATCCAGTGCCAAATGCCCCATCTCTGGAAACTCTACTCACCCCGGTGCAGCCTGCAGTTTTCCACCGCGGGCAGCGTATTCCTCCTGGGAATGGTTGCGGCCGCTGACCCCACGCCCAGGCTTTCGCTGTCCAGAAGCCGCTGTTGGGGGCTGCCCCACCTGGACTCTGCCTGTCCCGGCTTTGGTGGCCTCGGAGGAGGAGTGGCCGGAGCTTCGCCGGACGCCAGGGCATTGTGGTTCTTATCCAGCGTGAATGTCCTCGGGATCTGATAAACCGGGGTGCCAGGGACGTCATACGAGTCCGTCGAAAGCTCCCCGAAGCCTTTGCAGAGGGTGTTGTTCGGGGTCTTAAAAGTGTAGACCTCTTCGCTGTCGGTCTCGGACCCAGTGAGGCTGGCTTTGGTGTGGCCGTAGCACCCAAAGCTCCTCGGGAGGTCGTAGGCGCTGTCCCCCAGCTCCGAGTTGTGCCGGCTGGGCTTGGGCAAGCTGTAGAAGCCGTGGACGTGGCCTCCCATCCCGTTGACACAGTGTCCGTTCCCTTGAGAGACCTTCTGGACAGACGGGTCGCTTCTCATGAAGAAAGCTGACCTTGTAGCTTGTGAAAAACTGGCACTCCTGATAGGGAAGAAGAAACAAAAAGTGGAGAGGTGATGCAGAGGCAATCCCATTCATTTGGGATTCATTTCTTGAACAACATATGTCATAATCTTACTCTGTTCTGCTGTGGAATGGCCCGTGTCAAGTTCTGAGCAAAGCAAATTCAAGAAGGAGATGGACAATCTGGAACAGATCCAGAGGTTGCTGAACAAAATGATCAAAAGCCAATGCGATTATAGCTTCTTCAATGGGAGTATAGTTTCTCAATTAATGGACCCAAATATAGACCCAAATATCAACTGGCTTCAGTATTGGGAGATTAGAGAGGAATATAAGGAAGATAAAGAAAGAGGATTTGAAACAACAGAAAAACTTTGGGACAAAATATTGAAAATTAACACCAAACAAATAAGAATATTATACAAACAATTACTTACCTGGGCTCAAGAGAAAGATCAAATAAAAAAGTAATGATAAAATGGGCCAAAGCGATAAGACACACAATTTATCTAGGCCAATGGGAAGAAATATTGGGAAAAAAGCTGAGGTGGGTCTATGCTACTGAAATAAAGGAGAACTGCTTCAAAATGTTCCACATGTGGTATTTGACACCAAATAAACATGCTAGATTCAATAGAGGAAAAAACAGTGGAAACTGTTGGAAATGTGGAAAGCACACCGAGACATTTATCCACATGTTGTGGGAATGTAAGAAAATCAAAAAATATTTGGCAAGAAATACATTAAAAAATGACAAAAATCCTACAAAAAGAAATTGAATTTAAGCCAGAATGCTTTCCATTAGGAATTACAGATGTACAAATAGATAAAAACACCGATAGAATAATATTTTACCTCACCACGGCGGCGAGAATAGAGCTTGCACAAGTATGGAAAACAAAGGAGGTACCTAGCATGAAGAAATGGCTCAACAATGTAATGTACGTGATGGATTTATTAACAAAAAACTAGCCCAGGAAAGGACATCAAATAAAACTGATTGGAAACCCATGAAGGAATTTTTACAAAAAGAAAAAATAAATTTTCATATAAGGATGGACTAAAGAAAGTCCCTCGGATAACAGTATAAAGTAAAGATAGTTACATTTGTTTAACTTCAAAAATAAAAACAAATGACTACAAGAAAATCAAAAGGACCACACCTGGAGCTCTGGAAGTAACAGGATATATATATAGCAACTGTTTACATGTAAGCTTTTTTTCCCCTGTGGTCGTTTTTGTTGTTGTGGTTGTTGGGTTTTTCTTTTTTTTCTTTTCTTCATCCCTTTTTTTTCAACTTGTGTACTGATACCTCACTTTCCCCCTCACCCCTTTCCCCCATGTTACCCTTGTTGTCTTATATGTGTCTTATTGTATCAAGAAATGAGAATCTTTGTTGTAATAAGAAATGTATGGAGTTGCTTGGAAACCTCTCAATAAAAATTATTTTTTTAAAAAGCCAATGTGATTATAGCTTCCTCAATGGGAGTATAGTTTCTCAATTAACGGAAATAATACCACTACTTTATTCTGTTTTGCTCAGACTGTACCTGGAAGACTGTGTCTAGAGGAGGATGACCAAAAATGATCAAAGTTCTGGAAACCATAAATCCTTATGAGGAGTGGCTTGAGGAGATGGGGATGTTCAGTTTGGAGAAAAAAAGGCTGAAAGGGGACATGAGAGCCATGTCTGAATATCTAAAAGGATGTCACATGGAGGAGGAAGCATGCTTGTTATTTGCTGCTCTAGAGACTAGGACACAATGGAGCAATTGAATCAATTAGCAGGAAAAGAGGTCCCACCTAAACATTAGGAAGAATGCCTTGACTGTTGGAACAGTTTGACAGTGGAATCTGATTCTCTGGAGTCAAGTGGAGTCTCCTTTTCTGGAGGTATTGAAACAGAGGCCGAATGGCTATCTATTGGGAGTGCTTTGGTTGAGCATTCCTGCATGGCAGGGATTGGAATGGATGGCCCTTGGGACCTATGAGTCTATGATTTTTTTAGAGGATGTTTATCTGTCACCCAAGAGAATGTGAACCCAGTGAGAGAATTCCTAGGACCGCAGTAAACTACACATCCTAGGAATCACTAAAAAAGGACACAACACTTAAACTGGCATCAAAGTAAAATAGATGTATAGTGCAGATGGCTCCCAGGAATTTCTGAATTCTTAGCAGTGGTATCAGAAATTGCCCAAGAATGCAACTTCACTCTCTAGGATCATGGTTCTCAACCTTTGGGATCCCAGCTCCCAGAATCCACCATTATGGATTGTGCTGATGGAGGCTTGTAAAAAAATGAAATATGAAACAACTAGAGGATCAAAGGTTGAGAAAAGCTGTTCTAAGAAGTTGAATAAATAGATTAAAGGGTAAAGTGGTAAGGAATGAGGAAATAGTCATAAGGAAAACCTAAGTTGGGTTCATAAACCATACTCAACTGAAATAATATGAGGAGCGACTTAAAGAACTGGGCATGTTTAGCCTGCAGAAGAGAAGGCTGAGAGGAGACTTGATGGCCATGTAGAAATATGTGAGGGGAAGTCATAGAGAGGAGGGAGCAAGATTGTTTTCTGCTGCCCTGGAGACTAGGACACAATGGAACAATGACTTCAAACTACAGGAAAGGAGATTCCACCTGAATATTAGAAAGAACTTCCTCACTGAGAGAGCTGTTCAGCAGTGGAACTCTCTGCCTCGGAGTGTGGTGGAGGCTCCTTCTTTGGAGGCTTTTAAGTAGAGGCTGGATGGCCATCTGTCAGGGGTGCTTTGAATGTGATTTTCCTGCTTCTTGGCCGAATGGGGTTGGATTGGATGGTCCACGAGATCTCTTCCAACTCTATGCTTCTATGATTCTAATAAATTGTCATCCATCTGCCATTAGAAATTCATGAAGAATTCATGAATTCTGAGTCTGTCTAATGTATGTTGTTTGTCTGTTGGCATTGAATGTTTGCCATATATGTGTTCATTGTAATCCGCCCTGACTGTATGTATGTATGTGTGTGTGTGTGTGTGTGTGTGTGTATATATATATATATATATATAATGTGCATAATTCCCATGGAGTAAACAACAAAACCACTGGACCAAATCACACCAAATTTGGCCACAAAAGACATAGTCATCCAATCAATCTGCATGCGGCAGCGGGTCAGCAAAAATGGCTAGGCGTGTCAGTGCTGACACGCATGTCATAGGTTGGCCATCACTGTGTTACATATTGTTATGTTCGATCTCTATACATATTAACCCAGGGTCGCATAAAAAGGCCTTGAGAGAAAAGGGAAAGGTTTAAGTCAGAAGCCCTATTTTCGCAAGAGAGAAAAGAGATATAGATGTCACACTTATCCCAACAGACAGCATGACATGCTCTGGGAGGGTCCCAACCACAGGGATCTCTGGGCAGTTTGTTTTATTTATAACCCGTCATCAATTCCATCTGAAGCAAAGCTTGTTTTGAATTATTAACGAGAGTCAGATGTCGGAGTGAGATTCTCTTAAAATTCGGGGAAGCCCTGGGGTTCATGGGAATCCAGCTGTGCTTGGAGCACCATAATCTCCCATCGCTTTGGACTCTTGGTCCTTCCCCAGCTGTGATCCATGGTCCTCTGGGCCGGTTTCCAGCTGTCAACTCTATGGTGAGAAGCCCTTCTTCTAAATTACCGCAACGTATTGCTCTGGGTGGATGAAAAAGCAAAGCCAACATGTTCGCAAAAGGCTTCTCGGCAAGGCTCCTTTCCAATTTCCCCGACATGGTATTGAACAAAAATGTTCTTCCTCTTGAAAGTACAAACATGCCAAACCCATTTGTGTAGGAATTGCGATCCAAAATACAATTTATATTAAAATTAGGACAAAATACATTTCAAAAACAGTAAAATATTGTGTTGTTGAAGGCTTTCATGACCGGAATAACTAAACTGCTGTGAGTTTTCCGGGCTGTATGGCCATGTTCCAGAAGCATTCTCGCCTGATGTTTCGCCCACATCTATGGCAGGCATCCTCAGAGGTTGTGAAGTCTTTTGGAAACTAGGCAAGTGGGGTTTATAGATCTGTGGAATAATGTCCAGGGTGGGATAAAGAACTCTTGTCTGTTGGAGGCAAGTGTGAATGTTGCAATTGGCCACCTTGATTAGCCTTACAGCTTCAAAGCTTGGCTGCTTCCTGCATGGGGGAATCCTTTGTTGGGAGGTATAAGCTGGCCCTGATTGTTTCTTGTTTGGAATTCCCCTGTTTTGGAGTGTTGCTCTTTAATATTTTATAAAATAACTAGCATGGGGACCCAGCGGTGCCTAGGTTATTAGAAGAAGGCATTGTTTGTATTGGGGTATTAGCTAATATCACTGAAATCTGGTCCAGATCCATCGTTGGCAGGGTTCAGAGCTCTCTGGATAAGGGTGAACTACAACTCCCAGATCCAAAGTCAATTACCCCCCAAACCAGGACTGTATGCAGAGTTGGCCATGTTGGGTCTGTGTGCCAAGTTTGGTCCAGATCTGATGTCAGCTGGGTTAAGTGTTTTCTGGATGCAGGTGAACTATAACTCCCAAAATCAATTTTTCCCTGTGTATAGATATTTTAGGGGCCCCTGGTGGTGCAGTGTGTTAAAGCACTGAGCTACTGAACTTGTGGACCAAAAGGTCCCAGGTTCAAATCCCGGGAGCGGAATGAGTGCCCGCTGTTAGCCCCAGCTCCTGCCAACCTAGCAGTTTGAAAACATGCAAATGTGAGTAGATCAATAGGTACTGCTCCGGTGGGAAGGTAACAGCGCTCCATGCAGTCATGCCGGCCACATGACCTTGGAGGTGTGTATGGACGATGCCGGCTCTGCGGCTTAGAAATAGAGATGAGCACCAACCTCTTTACCTTTACCTTATATAGATATTTTAATATTGTATTTCATCCTTTCATCAGAAGGTGGTGCTATGTATAAACCAACCACCTGTTCTCTTATTTTACATCATGGGCATATTCTTTTTTCTTATCTAAATATCTAAAGCTGAAATATGAAATGTTTCTGGTCTCATGAATTTTTGGTATGGGGTGCTCAATCTGTCCATAAATATTTTAAATGCATACATAGATTGAGACTAGTTTGCTCTAAGTGGAGTCCTAGAATTTTTTCTGTTTTGCAGACGGACCTCTAAGAAGTAAATAAAACAATATAGATACAGCAACTTCCAATTACAATGCTTTGCAGTCAGTTATTAAAAACTGAATTGTCTCATCATATGTTTAAAGTAAGACACTTTTAGTTTGGTCATATTTTCCCATAGCATAGAGGGAAAAATCCTTATGCACGCTTACAGGGAATTAAGCCTTAGTGAACATGGTGGAACATTTTAGCAAATATAGATAGGATCTAGTTGTTATGGTGCTTCCAGGCAGAGAGCGCCTAGAGATACCAGACAAATGCAGCTACCCCACCTTTCCCTCTTTATTGGATTTTCAGGATAAGACAAAAGACAGACGACAAGGTGGGAAAACATGCAAAGGTTACAACGGAAGATGGTATGGTTCGTAAATACACCTAAATTCTGTGTAAGTCTTGTGTTCTTTAAAAATAAGAAGCTGAATGCTTTATTTGCTGTGTGCACTGCAGCAATGTTTTCCCATTGCCCTACTGCTCTTTGCCGTTACTGTTTGGAATTGTTGTAATCTGCTGTGTTTGACGGAAATGCACTAAAAGCCCGGAGAGCCCTTTCATGTTACACAATTATGAGACTATTGACAAAGGCTTTCATGGCTGGAATCACTGGGTTGCAGTGAGTTTTCCAGGCTGCATGGCCATGTTCCAGCAGCATTCTTTCCTGACGTTCTGCCTGCATCTGTGGCTGGCATCTTTAGAGGTTCTGTTGCTTGTGAAGCAAGTGGGGTGTATATATCTATGAAATGTGCAGGGTGGGAGAAAGAATCCCCGTCTGTTGAAAGCAACTGTTGCAACTAGCAAGCTTGAATAGCATTGAGTAGCCATGGAGCTGCAAAGTCAATCAGTGAGAGTATCTGCATATAGGTAGCCTGGCCTCTGTTGCCTGAAGGCATCCTCTGCTTGGGGGGGGGGGAGTTCACTGGCACTTAAATGTTTGCTGTCCGGAGTTCTCCTATTTCTGAATGCTGTTCTTTGTTTACTGACTTGATTCTGGTGATTTCAAATACCGGATTTTGTTCATTTTCATGGTTTACTCCTATCTGTTGAAAGTGTCTCCAATAATATGCTGTATCTAGGTTGGTTCATCAGGTGCTCTGCTATGGCTGACTTCTCTGGTTGAGTTAGTCTGCAGTGCCTTTCATGTTCCTTTGATTTGTGTTTGGGTATTGCTGCATTCCATGCAGTCATGCCGGCCACGTGACTTTGGAGGTGTCTATGGACAACGCCGGCTCTTCGGCTTAGAAATGGAGATAAGCACCAACCCCCAGAGTTGGACACAACTGGACTTAACGTCAGGGGAAACCTTTACCTTTACCTTATTGCTGCATTTGGTGGTCCCTATGTAAACTTGTCCACGGCTGCACGGTATACAGTGGACACCTGCAGTGGTTAGAGCAGGGGTCCCCAAACTAAGGCCCGGGGGCCGGATGCGGCCCTCCGAGGTCATTTACCTGGCCCCCGCCCTCAGTTTTATAATATAATATATTGTATATACATATAATACATATAATATTGATAATAATATTATAATGTAATTCAATATAACACGAATAATAATACCATATAATAATATTAATTATATATTCTATATTACATATAATATTACTAATAATATTACAGTATAGTGGTATAGTTCAATATAGTAATATATAAAGCTAATATTGTGCTATGCTAATAATATAATATATTGTATGTACATATAACTTGTAAGCCACTCTGAGTCCCCTTTGGGGTGAGAAGGGTGTGATACAAATGTAATAAGTAAATGCAGTAAATAATAAATAAATAAATAAATAAATAAATTTTAGACTTCGGCTCACCCAAAGTCTGAAATGACTTGAAGGCACACAACAACAACAACAACAACAACAACAACAACCCTAATTAACTTGACTATCTCACTGGCCAGAAGCAGGGCCACACTTCCCATTGAAATCCTGATAAATGTATGTTGGTTAAAATTGTTTTTTTAAAAAAAATATTGTATTGTTCTTTCGTTGTTGTTGTTGTTGTTTTTGCACTACAAATAAGACATATGCAGTGTGCATCGGAATTTGTTTGTATTTTTTTTTTCAAATGATAATCCGGCCCCTCAACAGTCTGAAGGATTGTGGACCGGCCCTCGGCTTAAAAAGTTTGAGGACCCCTGGGTTAGAGGATCCCTCTTGTCCTTTGCTGAACATAGCATTTGTTGAATTTTCTGGGTGGATGTTTAGATTGTTTGTAGGTTGTGTTTCTTCATTAGTTGCGGTCAGTGGTTCCCTTGATGCACGGCAAGAACACTTGTCCTCTAGGTGGATACACTCCACTTGCTTTCCTGCCAACAGAACCCCTGAAGATGCCAGCCACAGATGCAGGCAAAACATCAGGAGCGAATGTTACTGGAACATGGCCATATAGCCCGAGAAACTCACAGCAATCCAATTATGAGATTATATCCTCTCGGACTGCCTGGGCTCCAGAATGCTGGGATTTCTAGTTAAGGGAAAGAATGGAATAAATCTCTTATGTGATTTCTTAACACCTTCTCTCTTATCATATTGTCACAAAAATGTGATGTGCAGATTTGATAAATGTGGATTTAATATGTGTGGGTTTGAATGAACTGTATGGAAGGAAGGAATGATTGAGAGCTAATAATTTGGAGACTATTCAAAAATATTAAGGCCTGCAATGACTAACTGCTTCCTTGCTGAATTGTAATTAAAACCTGCTAATGAGACCTGAAATAGTTGACCTGCCTTTGCGAATCCAATGTAGTTACATAGAGTCTAATGTTGTTCTTTGTGTAAAAGTTCTGAAAAAGTTTTGATATACCCTCTCACACTGAAATTGCATTAAAAGAACCTATGCTTTAAAGTTATTGAAACGTTATTCATAATACAGTAGAGTCTCACTTATCCATCACTCACGTATCCAACGTTCTGGATTATCCAACGCATTTTTGTAGTCAATGTTTTCAATATATCGTGATATTCTGGTGCTAAATTCGTAAATACAGTAATTACTGGATAGCATTACTGCGTATTGAACTACTCTTTGATGTTTAATAGGCTTTTCCTTAATCTCTCCTTATTATCCAACATATTCGCTTATCCAACGTTCTGCTGGCCCGTTTATGTTGGATAAGTGAGACTTTACTGTAGTTACATAGAATCTGTATGTCTGTATGTCTAATGTTGTTCTTTGTGTAAAAGTTCTGAAAAAGTTTTCACACTGAAATTGCAATAAAAGAACCTATGCTTTGTGTGGGTTTGAATGAACTGTATGGAAGGAAGAAATGATATATCACGATGTATTGAAAACATTGACTACAAAACTGCATTGGATAATCCAGAACATTGGATAAGCGAGTGTTGGATAAGTGAGACTCTACTGTACATTGGATTCACAAAGGCAGGTCAACTATTTCAGGTCTCATTAGCAGGTTTAAAGTTATTGAAAGGTTATTCATAATAATATGATTCTATGAATAAACCAATACCATGCGCTGCAACATTGCACAGATGCCAAATTTGACCAACTTGGAAAAATTAATTAACACCAAATTGGGGAGGCTGCAGCAGTTAGCTTTTGCCTGAGCCTAGTAGTGGGAAGGTTCAAGAGCCCAACAACTCGTTTCCTTTCCTCTTGCTAAGTGGAGCAAATGTTAAGCTCAATTTGCAGCAACTGGAGCAAATCATAATGGAGAGGGGTAACACAGGAGAAGGCAGGACACTTTAAAAGAGGCATGAGCAAACTTGGGCCCTCCAGGTGTTTTGGACTTCAACTCCCACCATCCCTGACAGCCTACCCGAGACTGTCTCCTCCTTCCTACCTGGTGTTCTCCGAGGTCCTGCTCATGCACTGGTGCAGGAAGAGATAGTCCTGCGGGGCACTGGTGGAAAGCGTGGTCCGGATATGGTTGGAAGGCGAGTCGAACGTGAAGAGGGTGGGCTGGCTGGAGTGGGAAGGAGCCGAAGAGGTCCGTTCTCGCAAAAGACGCTGAGTGGAGCCGCTGAGCTCTGCCGGGGAGGAACGGGGGCCGTGACTCATCAGAGGAATGTTTCTCAAAGAATCTGGACAGAGAGAATAACACACAGCTGTGAGGAGAAAGTGCATCATCATCCCCCTTCTTTGTCATCTTTGTTCACAAACAGAGGGAATCCTACAATTATGCTTTCCAAAACCGGTGCAGTGGGCCCTAGGTATCTACTTGGATAACAATAATAATAATAATAATAATAATAATAATAAGAAGAAGAAGAAGAAGAAGAAGAAGAAGAAGAAGAACATGCCCTGGCAGAATATGTAAAGCAACGTGAAGAACCAGCTTTGATTGAAGTCGAAAATCAGAAACTCCTCAAAACACAACAGACAAAAAACCAGTACAAAAAAACTGCACTACAAACTAGAGCTGACAGCTGGCACAACAAAACACTGCATGGAAAGTTCCTTGACAAAATTGAAGGAAAAGCTGATAAGGAGAAGACCTGGCTCTGGATCACGAATGGGACCCTGAAGAAGGAGACAGAAGGCCTGATCCTTGCAGCCCAGGAGCAAGACATCAGGACAAAGGCAATTCAGGCCAAGATCGAAAAATCAGCTGATGACCCAAAATGCAGACTGTGCAAGGAGGCTGATGAAACCATTGATCATATCCTCAGCTGCTGTAAGAAAATTGCACAGACAGACTACAAACAGAGGCACAACTGTGTGGCCCAAATGATCCATTGGAACTTATGCCTCAAGTACCACCTCCCAGCAGTAAAGAACTGGTGGGATCACAAACCAGCAAAGGTCGTGGAAAATGAACACGCAAAGATACTGTGGGACTTCCGAATCCAGACTGACAAAGTTCTGGAACACAACACACCAGACATCACAGTTGTGGAAAAGAACAAGGTTTGGATCATTGATGTTGCCATCCCAGGTGACAGTCGCATTGATGAAAAACAACAGGAAAAACTCAGCCGCTATCAGGACCTCAAGATTGAACTTTAAAGACTCTGGCAGAAACCAGTGCAGGTGGTCCCAGTGGTGATGGGCACACTGGGTGCCGTGCCAAAAGATCTCAGCCGGCATTTGGAAACAATAGACATCGACAAAATTACAATCTGCCAACTGCAAAAGGCCACCCTGCTGGGATCTGCACGCATCATCCGAAAATACATCACACAGTCCTAGACGCTTGGGAAGTGTTTGACTTGTGGTTTTGTGAAATGAAATCCAGCATATCTATCTTGTTTGCCGTGTCATACAACGTTGTTGTGTCAATAATAATAACTTTATTTTTATACCCCGCCTCTATCTCCCCAAAGGGGACTCAGGGCGGCTTACATGGGGCCAAGCCCGAATAAAAACAATAGCAATATAAAACACAACAATAGACAAAAAAAACAAAACAAAAAAAAACATGCACAATTATAAAAATTAGCCAATAAAAACAAATGACAAGAACTAATAAAAACATGGATTAAAACGGAGAGGTTGTAAAAGTAGACTGGGTAAGGTGCACAATATAAATATTATAAACACGAGGTGACTGATAAAGTGCTGCAAATTCTTGGAAGTGCAAATTGGGATGGGGATAGACCCTGTGTCTTTATCAAGTTGACATAGGTAAAAAGTGCAAACCGGTACAGGAATGGTCACAGATACAGATTGCTATGGGGATGAGCAATCTTTAACTAAAGGCCTGAGTAAAGAGCCAGGTTTTCAAGCTCTTTCTGAATGCTACCAGGGTGGGGGCTTTCCTGGTTTCCCTGGGGAGCGAGTTCCAGAACCAGGACCCCCAAGGATCCCCAAATCCTAGGATCTGCAAGTTACACGTCTTTATCTTTATCCAAAATGATCAGGACCAGAAATATTTTAAGATTTATTTTCACACCCAGATTTTGAAATACTTGTACAGTAGAGTCTCACTTATCCAAGCTAAACAGGCCGGCAGAACCTTGGATAAGTGAATATCTTGGATAATAAGGAGGGATTAAGGAAAAGCCTATTAAACATCAAATTAGGTTATGATTTTACAAATTAAGCACCAAAACATCATGTTATACAACAAATTTGACAGAATAAGTAGTTCAATACGCAGTAATGTTATGTTGTAATTACTGTATTTATGAATTTAGCACCAAAATATCATGATATATTGAAAACATTGACTACAAAAATGTCTTGGATAATCCAGAACCTTGGATAAGTGAGTCTTGGATAACTGAGACTCTACTGTATTTGCATATACAGTAGAGTTTCACTTATCCAACATTTGCTTATCCAACATTCTGGATTATCCAACAGTCTGTCTCCCACCTGGATCTACAGCTGTTTTTCTAGGCAGCAAGGACTGAACTTTTTACACATTTAATTTCTGATAATGTTGTTACTCTTAAGTTCATTTTATGCAATTCTATCTTTATTTGTAGTCAATTTGTTAGTAGCTAGTGTTTTAGTGGTCAATGTTTTCAATACATTGCAAAATTTCAGTGCTAAATTCATAAATATAGTAATTACTACATAACGTTACCGTGTACTGAACTGCTTTTTCTGTCGATTTGTTATAAAACATATTCGCTTAGACATAAAGATATTCACTTATCCAAGCTTCTGCCGGACCGTTTAGCTTGGATAAGTGAGACTCTACTGTATTATTATTGTTATTATTAGAGAATTTGCACAGACATATGATGCCATCATAGCATTGTGGGTTGAGTCTTGGAGAGCAGGGTTGGGATCCTTGTTTAGCCATGGAAATTTACCTTGGGTTAGTGCAGGCATGGGCAAACTTTGGCCCTCCCTCCTGGTGTTTTGGACTTCAACTCCTACCATTACTAACAGCATACTGGCTGTTAGTAATGGTGAGAGTTGAAGTCCAGAATACCTGGAGGGAGGGCTCAAGTTTGCCCATGCCTGGGCTTGTGACACCTTCTCATCATCAGAAGAAGGCAAAGACAAATCCCTTCTGAACAAATCTTGCCAAGAAAATCCCATGACTTGTGGCCCATCCTAAATTGAAAACGACTGGAATGCACACAACAACTATGCTAATAGGATTTTGCCCAGAGAAACACTGATACACAGACTGCCAAATAGGAGAGCTTTTCAAAGCCAAGTTAACTTCTCCAGCTAAAGGCAATCTCTCCGACCCCTGCCTGTGAATATACTTTTTCCAAAGCTGCCTTCAAGCTGAGGAACTTAGCAAAGAGAAACTGCAGGCGATTTGCTAAAAGGTTTTGAAAGCAGAATCCTAGACCTCTTGATGTGAGGTCTAGAAAATGCTGTGGAGGAAAAACGCCTTGCTCCAAGCACTGTGTTGTCCAGATATTTAGCGTATTCTAAATGCAGACGGAAAGGTCCCAGGTTCAAATTCCAGGAGCGGATTGAGCGCCCGCTGTTAGCCCCAGCTCCTGCCAACCTACCAGTTCAAAAACATGCCAATGTGAGTAGATCAATAGGTACCGCTCCGGCGGGAAGGTAACGGCGCTCCATGCAGTCATGCCGGCCACATGACCTTGGAGGTGTCTACGGACAACGCCGGCTCTTCGGCTTAGAAATGGAGATGAGCACCAACCCCCAGAGTCGGTCACGACTGGACTTAACGTCAGAGGAAAACCTTTACTTTTTTAAATGGTTAGCCTGGGCCCCACTAAATCTCTACTGAATTGATACAGATGGGCATGTGTGAAGTCTTCAGGTGGACTGAGAGGATTCATGGGCTCCATTATGGCAAATATGAACCAATATTTTGTGTGAGGCTCATTTTGTCAGCAGTCATGAAGACAGCTGAAAGGAAGAAAATCAACTCCTTGGAAAAGTGGTGCTAGAGGAGAGTCATATGGACATCATATTGATGACGGCACACTGAATATGACTTATGGATCTCCCTATGAATGAGAGCCCTCCACATCACCCTGTCATTCACAGCCCTGTTCAGGTCTTGCAAATTCAGGGCATGACATCCTTGACGGAGTCAAATATGGTCTCCCTCTTTTCCTTCTACCTATTCAAGCGTTATTGTCTTTTTTAGTGAGTCACGCCTTCTCATGAAACATCCAAAGTACATACAATGATGTAGTCTCAATCTGCAAAAGCTTATGCCATATCTTTTATTCTCTCAATCTCAAAAGCACTACAATATCACTGCGTATAAGTCCAAAGTACGACAGCCTCAGGAGGTCATCTTGGCTTCAAGGTAGTTCAATTCTCTCAGATCAGTTGATTTTTCTTTCTATTCGCTCTTTTCGCTTCTAGCTTTCACAACCATACATAGAAAAGGGACAAACCATGGCTTTGATCATTCTTCAGTATTCAATTACTGTATATCCTTGAGTATAAACTAGTTTTTCAGCCCTTTTTTAAGACTGAAAAAGCTGCCCTCGGCTTATACTCGGGTGAGGGCCTTGGTTGGCTTATATTTGGGTCAGCTTATACTCGAGAATATATGGTACATTTATTATTTTTCTCTATTATTGTTGCTACTATTACATTTATATTTATTTTACTCTATTATTATTATTATTATTATTATTATTACATTTATTATTTCACTCTATTATTATTTTATTATGACACAGCAAACAAGATAGATATGCTGGATTTCATATCACAAAATCACAAGTCGAACACTTCCCAAGTGTCTAGGACTGTGTGATGTATTTTCGGATGATGCGCGCAGATCCCAGCAGGGTGGCCTTTTGCAGTTGGCAGATCGTAATTTTGTCAATGTCTATTGTTTCCAAATGCTGGCTGAGATCTTTTGGCACAGCACCCAGTGTGCCCACAACCACCGAGACCACCTACACTGGTTTCTGCCAGAATCTTTGAAGTTCAATCTTGAGGTCCTGATAGCGGCTGAGTTTTACCTGTTGTTTTTTGTCAATGCGACTGTCACCTGGGATGGCAACATCTATTATTATTATTATTATTATTATTATTATTATTATTATTATTATTATTATTATTATTATTATTAGCATTGTCTTTTGTCATCATGGCTTATAACAAGCTAATGCAGCAACAAATAGGTTTGTTTTTATTGTGTGCCTTCAAGTTGCTTATGACTTATGTCAACTCTAAGGACTAACTCTACTATGGGCTAACCTGTTCAGAGTCAAAATAATCCAATTTCCAAACTATTGCACCATATTGGTTCATCAAAAGACCTTTACTAGTAATTTATTTATTCACAGTATTTATTTTCCACCCTTCTCACCCCAAAGGGGACTCAGGGTGGATCACAGAAGACATAGACAGCAAACATTCAATGCCAATTATATCAATGACAAGACAGACAACAAATGTAAATATAGGCTTTTCCATCTTTCGGCATCGTTGGCGGCTGTGCTCGGTTCCAGCCATGGTGTGTGTGTGTGTGTGTGTTCTGTCGCTCCATCTACCTGCCAAAGAGCTTTCTTTGTAATGCCGAGCCTAAATACCTCCCTGCTTTAATGCAGTTCCTATTTATCTACTCACATTTGTTTTCAAACTGCTAGGTAGGCAGAAGATGGGCTATAGGTCAGGAGCTCACCCTGATCAGAACTTCGAACTCTCAACCTTCTGGTTGGCAAGCTTGATTGCAGCTTGGTGATTAAGTTGCTGGGCTAAAGCACGATAATGAATTTATCGTCTTGCACTGTTAGATGCCCAAGTTAAACAATCTTTACCAAAGAACAGTTTAGGTCTATCAGTGGATTAAAATCTGCATGTGAACAGAAATGGTTGGGTGTGCGTGCAGCAGAACATCTTCTTTTGTTTCATTTCCCCTTCCTTTCGAGTCATTTTTGATTAGGCCTTTCCCACTATGTGATAGATTAAATAGAGAGAGAGAGAAGTGGAAATGAATATTTCTTCCAAGATGACACGACATCTGCCATCCATGGCAGGCACTTATGCTAAAAATGATTAAATTTTAGAAGTCGGCTGTCCAGTTAATTGGGAACACAGCTGAGAGTGATCAAAAGGTTGTTAATTAATCTAACCCATTAACTGAACATTCTCCTATGCATTCTTACTAAAGGCAAGTAGAATATTATTGACCAATGCAAAAACAACCATTTTAGAAGCATGGAAGGGATCCCTAGAAGCCATCTAGTCTAGCCTTTGGTCATGCAGAAATAACAAAAGCACTTTTATGGTGCCATACCTTAAGCTTGATACATTCATAAATGCATCAAAGCTATAGTTTTACAAAGTATTTGGTCTTCTCTGCCAAAGAGTGCTAGCATCTCTCCAACTTCCATAGCATTGAGCCACAGCAGTTAAAGTGATGTCAACCTTTTGGAAAATGGATATCTCCATAATCTTTTGGAGAGTTGATTATCTTTGGAAAGGCATGACCTTGCTAGAAGTCATAACCTTGTGAAAAACGATGCCATAACCTTTTGGGAAAATGGTATTCATGCAAGGCAATTAGTTTTCTTAGCTGTTAAACTGATGTACAGTGTTCCCCCACTACTTCGTGGTTCACTTTTTGCGGATTTGCTGTTTTGTGGTTTTCCTATTAGAATGGAGCACAGAAACAGATTACATTAAGCCATGTATGATAAAATGGGCTAAAAATATAGGCAGAACAATTATGCTCAGCGAATGGGAACAAATTTGGAAAAATAAATTGAAATATACCTACGCAAATGATCTCAGAGAAAATTGGCTTAAAATGATATATCACTGGCACTTGACAACAGAACAAATAGCAAAATATTCAAAAGACAAAAACAATAAGTGCTGGAAATGTGGGAAAATCGAAGGAACATATTTTCATATGTGGTGGACGTGCGAGAAGACAAGAATCTACTGGAAAACAATACACAGTGCCTGCCAAAAAATCCTAAAAGTAAATATACCATTAGTACCAGAATCCTTCCTATTGGGAATGGTAAACTTAGATTGGTCAAAAAATGAAGATAAAATTTTTGTGTATCTAACGACAGCTACCAGACTAGTATACGCAAAAGTATGGAAACAAAAAATGATCCCAGACAAAAACGAATGGATAAGAAAAATAGTAGATATTATGAACATGGAGCATTTAACCTACTTGTTATCAAAGGTCGGAAATAAATCAAGAATTGCCACCAACTGGTTTTTCAATAAACTCTGAAAGAATATTATAAATCATAAAAATTACAATTTACAGCCTAAGGAAGGGAGGAAGGAGAAGCCAAAGGGAGAGAAAAGGAGCCCAAGCGGCAACGGGAGGAGAAGGAGGCGATTTATGAACACACGATTGGTTGATAAAGACTTAAAATAGTGTATAACTACTAAAATAATGTATAAATATTAAAATAAATATAGTGTCCCTACTTCGCAGATTTTCACTTATTGCGGGTGGTCCTGGAACATAACCCGTGCGATAAGTGAAGGAACACTGTACCTAGATATCTCTTTGAACTGTTAGGGACAAAGATATGCCAATGCATAAAACACACACACACACATAGCAGAGTTTCAGAAGTGTTCTTTCAGTTGCTCAAAAAACATCTACTCTCCCTTAAAACATCTTGCTCTCAAGAGACAAAAATAAGCAGACTTCTTTAAAGTAACATAGTTGGTTTACTCACAAACTTCATGTATTCAGCATACAGGTACTTTGCATATCAATCCAGTTACAGATAGGATTTGAAGCAGGGTATCTTTCTTATAATCAACAGTCCATCGTCTAAAGCATTTCTTGTTGCACCTCAGGTTAGGGTCACCTTGCTAGATACACCAGACTGCACACAGGTTGAAGTCTTTTGTAGTTTACTAGCTGTGCCCGGCCACGCGTTGCTGTGGCGAAGAATGGTGGTATGGGAAATAAAGTATTGAGGAATTGGTGGTAGTTAAGGTAAAGGGTAAACGTTTTCCCCTGACGTTAAGTCCAGTCATGTCTGATTCTGGGGGTTGGTGCTCATCTCCATTTCTAAGCCGAAGAGCCGTCGTTGTCTGTAGACTCCTCCAAGGTCATGTGGGATGACTGCATGGAGCAGCGTTACCTTCCCACCGGAGCAGTACCTATTGATGCACTCACATTTACATGTTTTTGAACTTCTGGGTTGGCAGAAGCTGGGGCTAACAGTGGGGGCTCCGTCAGTTCCCCCAATTCAAACCTTTCGGTCCAGAAGTTCAGCAGCTCAGCGCTTTAACATGCTGTGCCATCAGGGGACATTATTTCCTAAAGGTTGTGAATATACAATATTTCTGATTGTTTTTTTTTTGTCTGTTGGAGGCAAGTATGAATGCTGCAATTAGGAAAAATGATTAGGATGTAATGGCCTTGCAGATTTAAAGCCTAGCTGTTTCCTCCCTGAGTGATTTTTTTGTTGGGAGGTGTTAGCTGGCCCTGATTGTTTCCTGTCTGGAATTACCTTGTTTTCAGAGTGGTGTTGTTTGCGATATTTTATATGCTTCTACTGTCTGTGGCCCTGAGAAAACAGAGGATTGGCCAGACTTTGATGATGGGAATCCTTTGTTGGGAGGTGTTAGCTGGCCCTGATTGTTTTCTGTGTGGAATTCCCCTATTTTCAGAGTGTTGTTCTTTATTTAGTGTTCTGATTTTAGAGATTGTATTGTTCTGTTTTATTATACCACATTAATTTTTATATATTCTGATTTTAGTGTTTTTGAATACTTGGAGCCAGATTGTATTCATTTTCACGGTTGACCGCAACACAATAATAATAATAATAATAATAATAATAATAATAATAATAATAATAATAGGGATAGTAATGATAGTAATAATAATGACTTTGGTAATACATAGTGCTTCACTGCCTTCTCAGCTTCCTTTCTGGAAGAATCCTTTCTTGGGAGGTGTTAGCTGGCCCTGATTGTTTCCTTTGTGGAATTTCCAATTTCCTTGCTTTATTTACTTTCTTTATTTCTTTATTACTGTCCTGGTTTTAGAGATTATATTGTTCTGCATTATTCTATCCTAGAAATTATTTCATATCAAAGTAGAATCTCACTTATCCAACATTCGATTATACAATGTTCTGGATTATCCAACACAGTCTGCCTTTTCATAATCAATGTTTTTGTAGTCAGTGTTTCAAATTCATTGTGATATTTTACTGGTAAATTTGTAAATACAGTAGAGTCTCACTTATCCAACATAAGTGGGCTGGCAAAATGTTGGATAACCGAATATGTTGGATAATAAGGAGGCATTAAGGAAAAGCCTATAAAATATCAAATTAGGTTATGATTTTACAAATGAAACACCAAAACATCATGTTAGACAACAAATTTGGCAGAAAAAGTAGTTCAATACGCAGTAATGCTATGTAGTAATTACTTTATTTATGAATTTAGCAATATATCATGATATATTGAAAACATTGACTACAAAAATGCGTTGGATAATCCAGAACGTTGGATAAGCGAGTGTTGGATAAGTGAGACTCTACTGTAATTACTACATAGCATTACTGCGCATGGAACTACCTTTTCTGTCAAATTTGTTGTATAATATGATGTTTTGATGCTTAATTTGTATAACGATTACCTAATTTGATGTTTAATCAGCTTTTCCTGAAACCCTTCTTATTATCAAATATATTTACTTATCCTGCCGGCCTGTTTACGTTGGATAAGTGAGAGTCTACTGTATATTGATCATCTTATATTATCTGCTTAGAACTGGATTATCTGAGGCCCCTTCTTCACAGTTGTATAAAATGCACACTGAAGTGGATTATATGGAAGTGTGGAGTCAAGATAATCCAGTGCAAAGCAGATAATATAAGATTATAAATGGGTTATATAGCTGTGTGGAAGGGCCTTGAGTCTACACTGCCATATAATCCAGTGCAAATTAGATAATCTGTGGAAGAAGCCTAAGTGAGGCCTAAATCTGCCTGTCCCCTAACTGAAACCTGGCTGTCCCTTGGTTGCTAGGCAACGAAGTGGGCAGAGATTAGCCCTCTAAACTGGCAGCAATTGGATAAAAACAATTATTGCTCTCCCTCTAATTAGGACTTTATTTTTCTTTTCTTTTTGTTGTATCAACCTAGAGGCGTGGATGATGGGTTGTGTTGTCAAATTTCGAGGTTGGGGGGCCTGTAGTTTTGTTGTTTTGTCCACTGCCCTGATGCCATCACTCTTTTATATATATAGATTAGAAAATAGAAGATAAAAAGTTCGTAAAAAGCAAAAGTAAAGTTCCAAAAGATAGTTACAAAACAAAGCCTTAGAGAATAATCCAAGAAATCACAAGGAATAAAACAAAGTCCCTTTAGAGTATGGCAAAGTCCCATGAACATGAACACAAAGGCTGCAAGATAATCCAAGAAAACAAGAGCTTGCTTCATGGTTGAACGAAAGTTGCTTTGACAAAGGTTTGTCTCCAAACACACTGCTTTAATACCCTTTGCATAGCATGAAAGCATTTCTTTGGCCTCTGACCTCCTTCTTGTTTGCCATTCTCACACTCCTTCGAACCCTGAATTCCAAACTGTCAGCTCGATCTAAAGATTCCATTTCAACAAGGTCAGCCTGCTCGTTAGTGTCAGCCTGTTTGCTATCAGACTGAGAACTGTCCTCCTTTTCTGAGTCAATCTGCACCTGGCTAGTTTCAGTATCATCAACATCATTCCCTGCTGTGGGAAAAACTCTCTGTTCCTCATCTTCTACAACAGGGACATCCTGAACCTGACTTTAAACCTGAATCCCATCATCCCCATCAGAGTCACTCTGAGGTTCCAGCTGAGTCACAACATTTCTCTGGTCTGCGAGTCTAATAGAGTCACTATTTCTACATTGAAAGTCGGATGGCTTCTGTACAGCTTTCTGTTCCTACTGACTTCTAAAAGCATACATTTGTTTCCACTCTAAGCATACTGTTTCTAAAATGGAGTCTGAGTCCTGAACAATCCCAGTTCTGATCACATGGTCTGCAGCCCCTCCCATAACAAAGAGTTAAGGAAAACTGCATACCAATAAACACATATATGATACAGTGAGCAATCTGAATTATATACATAACAAATAACTAATGGAGGCTTGAAGAAGGTTGCTATTTCCAACACAAACTGCATTAGTTCTGCCATAGGTGAGAATTAGTCTGAAATCACATTAAAAAAATATTTTTAATTAAAGTTTCAAGTGATATGTACAGCGAAAGTGTCGGAATAAAGGTGTTTATAGAAAAGAAAGATGAAAGAAATAGATGAAAGAAAGAGAGAGAGAAGAAAAAAGAAATAATACTAATAATAATAACCAAAAAATGAAATAAAATAGAATAAATATGTACACACATTGACTTCCATCTTTTGCACAGTTACTTTAGTGGGTTTTTGATTGCCTTTTCTTATCTCTTTCTCTCTAGTGTCGGTATCTTCTTACACTCAATCTATAATAACAAATCTTATGCTTAAATTAACACCTTCATTTGCTCTTCTTTCAAGTAGTTTTTTTTATCAAATCCCAGTTAAGTTTGTTTTTTTTAGGTCTACCATGATTATTTTTTAATAAATACATCAACTTGTCCATATTCATTATTTCCAACACCTTATTTATCCAGCAGTTTATCTCGGGAGTTTCTTCCCCCCCCCCCCCCCCCCCCAAATATTTGGCATATGTCATTCTTGCTGCCGTAGTAAGGTAATTAAAAAGAATTTCTGTATCTTTTTCTTTTTCAATGTTAAGAGAAAATATTTTGGATCCAGATTTATTTTAATTTGCAACATCTTTTGATTTTTTTCGTGGATTTCTTTCCAATAATTCTTTGCTTTCTTACAGGTCCACCAGCAGTGGAAAAAAGTTCCCACTTGGTCATCACATTTCCAACATTTGTTTGAATTTTTTTTATTGAAATTTGAAAGTGTAATGGTTAGCACTCTGGACTTTGAAATCACATTTTTGAATGCTCCTTTTGTACAAATTACATCTTGTAATAGTACATTGTTGGGTGGGGGGTGGATTTCACCATATTGTTCTCACTTGGCTCTTCCAAGATGTTCTGCTGTCTGAGACAGAATTTGAGATAATGAATACTAAGTTATATTTTAAAAGTCAGATAATGGGGAGAGTACAATGCTGTATAGGAGAGTCCTGCTTCTGCACAGATTTGATAAGCGTATGTTGGCATAAAAAAGTACAATTTCAGCTGCAAGATAGTCAATCTGTATTTGTAAGCTGCTCTGGGAGAAGTTTGGGCTGAGGTTTGGTGCATAAATACATTAAATGAATAAATACATTTTATTAAATAAGTAAACCAAGCACATAAATCACGTTGAAGGTCACACACAATCTTTGTCATCTCCATTCTCAAAAGTGAAAAAAGATGAACATGCCACCGATGGTCAGAGAAACACATCCTTGGCATGAAGCGATTCAGTAGATATAAAAATTGACTTGTCTTTGGAGTTTCCTACAGCCCCTCCCCAGCACACTGAAGGTTTCTATTAAGACAGAGAGTGGAGCATTAATGTGTGGTTCTGGCTGCCTGGTTTGCGCCTAAATGCATGGCTGATCAATATTTAACATTCTCTTTAACAACGTTTAGAAGAGATTAAGGATAAAAAATTCTCTCTTTGCATAGATCATTACGCAGATCGATTACACACAAGGACCTCAAATTCCCTGCTTTTGAGAAGTTGAGGGGGAGGGAAACCATTTTGCAGTTATGTGACACTCTCAGAATGTAAGCAATCATCTTTCATACTATGCTTGTTTCTGCCATTTAAAAAAAATATAGTCAACACTTTTATCGATGGCTTCAACACCCAATTCAACAGTCCATGGCCTGAATTTAAAAAAAAATAATCCAAAAATAAACCTTGTTTTTGCAATTTTATATAAGGGACACAATTTTACTTTGGCATTGGTTAGTCACTTTGAGTCTACTCTGGGAGAAATAAATCAGGGTATAAAATATAATAATAATAATAATAATAATAATAATAATAATAATAATAATAATTTAATTTAGGGATTCACCGAAGGTCCTGGTGTTTGATTTCAGCTTCTGCAAGGACTGTGGGTTCAGAGCCTGGCATGCCTAGTGTTCCAGAAGGCTAATGGGACACAGACAGGTTAAAGACAAAATCAGAGGTTTATTTTTCAATGGCCAGAGAGGATGTCAGCAGAGACAGAACTCCAAAGTACTCATATACCACAATGGTGAAAATGGAGCATATATTTATTATATTTGACAGCTATTCAAGACTCCCATACTAGTCTCTGATTGGCTTAGAAAGTATCCAGCTAGGATCTTCTCTGTGGTTAGTCTAGGTTCCCCCATTTCTGGTTGGTCTCCGTCATGGTGGGAAACTTTACTAAACTGTCATTGGATTAATTTGAAGTGTGCATCCATTTATTGATCTGTTCCTGATCAGGAAGGCATGTGGTGGGGCGAATGATGGTGGGCTTAACATTCTAGGTCTAGTAGACACAATGGGGTTACTCCCGATAAACAATGGGTGCTTAAGGTGTGCTTGTTTCAATGGGTGTTGTAAGGATGGGCCTGGCTTGAGGTGTAGGAGAGGAAACGTTCTCAGAGATAACTCAGATAATATCAGATGAAAAAGGACCCAAGGGCTCTTATGCAAACTCATTATGTGTGTCGTCCCCCCGAGCTTCCTAGCTCATTGTTTCAGGTTTATGATAATTTGGGGAATTGTTTCCCAAGGTCCAAGGTGTGGTGAGGCAACATTCCGAGGAAATTCATAACAGGTTATTACAAGGCAAAACGGAATGGGTAAAGAGGCCACACTGTATGTCCCCATGGAGCTACATCTCATAATTCATAATTTTGGGGTCTAACTTCTCAACATTGGAAACAAGTTGAATGTCTAGGTCAGTGTTTCTCAACCTGGGGTCCCCAGATGTATTTGGCCTTCAAGTCCCATAAATCCTAACAGCTGGCAAACTGGCTGGGATTTCTGGGAGTTGTAGGCCAAAAACAACTGGGGACTCCAGGTTGAGAACCACTGGTCTAGATTAAAGGACGTCACAGTCCCAGTCTATTTGGCTTTGGCTAGACCTCATTTAGGATAGCCCTGAGTCTAGTTCTAGACATCACAATTCAAGAAAAAAATGGAGAACCTGGAAGGTGCCCAGATGATGGCAACCAAGATGATCAAAGGTTTGAGAGCCAAGCCCTATGAGGAATGTCTTAGGGATCTGGTACATTTAGCTTGGAGAAAAGAAGGCTGAGAGGGGACATGAGAGCCAGGTTTAAATATTTGAAATGATGCCACATTGAGGATGGAGCAAGTTGTTTTCTGCTGCTCTGGAGCCTAGGACATGAAACAATGGATTCAAATGGGACGAAAAAAGATTCCACCTGAACATTAGGAAGAACCTCCTGATGGTAACAACTGTTTGATATTGTAGATTCATAAATACAGTTCAATGCAGTTAAACTGCATTGTATGCATCTACATTGAGCAGATAAAACAGAATGTGATACAGCAGTGTAGAAGGACCTCAATCAAGATACGGAAAGCAAGCAAGGTGGCAAAGAGGGAGGATACAAGGGCCCGGTAAAGCAGGGCATCCGTTTCATTGACAAATGAATTGACGTTCAAACAAATATATATCCCCATAACTCACAATGACACAGTTAAAGGTAAAGGTAAAGGTTTCCCCTGACGTTAGGTCCAGTCGTGTTTGACTCTGGGGTTGGTGCTCATCTCCATTTCTAAGCCGAAGAGCCAGCGTTGTTCATAGACACCTCCAAGGTCATGTGGCTGGCATGACTGCATGAAGTGCCGTTACCTTCCCGCCGGAGCGGTACCTATTGATCTACTCACATTTGCATGTTTTCGAACTGCTAGATTGGCAGGAGCTGGGGCTAACAGCGGGTGCTCATTTCGCTCCCAGGATTTGAACCTGGGACCTTTTTGACACAGCTACTCAAAGTATTTGTTCTTAAAGTGAATTTGGAATTCACTTATTATTACCTCTACAGTTTAAACTACAAAAACACAGGCAAAAAAGGGTTATGGAGCTTGGGAAGCCAAGAAGTAGTGAAGCCTTGCAAAATAGTAACTAACTAACAGTAATTTGCTGCACTGAAATGTTCCAAAGTCCTTCAAAACCAAAAACAGATCATCACTGTCAATGCAGCAACAGTAGCACATCCTTTTGCTTTGTTTTTCCCCAAAAAAGTGTTGTTGAATACAGTTTCAAAACATTTAAGACAGAAAATGTATTACATATATAAAAATAGTACCAATAACAATAATGACGATAGTAATAACAATAGTAATAGTAATAATAATGATGATGTTGCTTCTTATGGCTACAAACCAGAACTTCCTAATTTTACTTTTTTGGATTACAATTGGTCCTCATGGCCACACAACCCATGTAATTATGAAAGTAATTAAAAAGATTACAGCTAATTGCAAAACTAATAAAGTAGAGTCTCACTTATCCAAGCTTCTGGATTATCCAATGCATTTTTGTAGTCAATGTTTTCAATACATCGTGATATTTGGGTGATAAATTCGTAAATACAGTAATTACTACTTAGCATTACTGAGTACTGAACTACTTTTTCTGTCAAATTTGTTGTATAATTACATGTTTTGGTGCTTAATTTGTAAAATCATAACCTAATTTGATGTTTAATAGGCTTTTCCTTAATCCCTCCTTATTATCCAACATATTCACTTATCCAACATTCTGCCGGCCGGTTTATGTTGGATAAGTGAGACTCTACTGTAGTAGCATTTATTTTGTTGTTTATCTATTGAATTTATAGGCAGCCTTTCTCCCAATGAGACACAAAGCGGATTTAAAATGCCAAATTAAAAAAAACCCCAAATATTACACAATGTAAAACTATTAGTATCATATCGTACCTTTTTAAATTCATTGCCAATATACAAAAGTTAAAAGATATATAACACATATCCGAGAAAAAGTTATCTCTCATAATTTGACAGTCTTAACGTAACTTGATTATACTTACTACAAAAAGGAAATGATTTTCAAGTAGGCAATTATTTCTAACTAGTTCCCTGCAGACTTGAGGAGAGAAGGCAAATAAATCTAGGAGAGTATTAAGAGCTTCTCCTGACAGAGAGGAAATCAAGGCTAGGGATTATCTGAGATCATATTCACACAATGATTTCTCACTTTGATGTGGGAAAGAAATTCTGTCGCTTATAAAGAATGACGGCATAGTAAGCGTTTTGTCCCATCTTCCCTGAATTGAAGGGAGTTTAGGAAACACTTGGTGCATCTACACTGTAGAATTAATGCAGTGTAGATGCACTTTAACTGTCATTACTCTATGCAATGGAGTCCTGGGAATTGTAGCTTGATGAGGAACCCACACTCTTTGGCAGAGGAGGATAAAGACCTTGTAAAACTACAACTCCAAGGATGACATAACATTGAGACATGGTGTCAAACTGTATTAATTTTGTGTTGTAGATGCACCCAGTTAATAAGAAAAATGTCTGACTTGTATTTGGGAAAAGTGGCATATGAACACCTGCAAATGTGGACGGTTGAGCAGTCTGTGACATCAGCCTGTATTTCAGGGAAATATTTTAAAAGTATTAAGGATTTGGGTGATGCTGGTTGAAACAAAGGCTGGTTGGCATAACTCAGAGTTTTCCAAACTTTTCATGTCTCCTTCAGGAGATAAAGCAGGATATAAATAAACACAACAACAACAACAACAACAACATGTTGTTGAAGGCTTTCATGGCCTGAATCACTGGGTTACTGTGTGTTTTCTGGACTGTATCATTCACATCTATGGCAGGCATCCTCAAAGGTTGTGTGGTCTGTTGAAAACTAGGCAAATGGGGTTTATATGTCTGTGGAATTTCCAGGGTGAAAGAAAGAACTGGAAAACTCACAGCTACCCAGTGATTCCAGCCATGAAAGCATTCAACAACACAGTATTATTTTAGTTATGAACTCTTGTCAGCCATAGCAGAGCACCTGACGAACCAACCTGGACACAGCATATTATTTGAGAACACAGAAATGCTGGACCACTCTAACAACCACCATGTCAGACTACACCGAGAAGCCACTGAAATCCACCAGCACGTGAACAATTTCAACAGATAGGAGGAAACCATGAAAATGAACAATGCCAATTATAACAATGACAAGACAGACAACAGACAGAGGTATATATATGCTTTCCCATCTTTTGGCATTTTTGGAGGCTGTGCCCAGTTCCGACCACTGGGGGTGCTGTTGCTCCATCTCCCTATCGAAGAGCTTTCTTTGTAAACTTCCTCTTTTTTCTGATCAAATATCTCCCCACTTTAATGCAGTTCTTATTTATCTACTATTGCACCTCAGGCAGGGCCGTAGCCAGAAAAAAAATTCGGGGGGGGGGGTGAAAATTTTTTTGGGGGGGGTTTAACCCCTTGCACACACCCCTCCCCGCTACAAACCTGTCAATATCTGCTTGAGATAGTGCCTGGAGAGACTCTTAATGTGTTGTGTCTCATAGACTTAGCATGGGGATTTGGTTAACCAGTTAAAATTCATGAGTAAACCAGGGTTTTTTTTATAACCTGAAAAATTTCAAACCGCCCCCTCGCTACAGGCCTGACCTCAGGTTAGTTTCACCTTGCTATAAACACCAGGCTGCACACAGGTTGAAGTCTTTTGTAATTTATTAGGAAATAGAAAATAAATAGTTCTTTAAAAGCAAAAGTAAAGTTCCAAAAGATTGTTACAAAACAAGGCTTTAGAAAATAATCCAAGAAATCATAAGGAATAAACAAAGTCCCATTAGAACATGACAAAGTCCCATGAACATGAACACACAAAGGCTGCAAGATAATCCAAGAAAACAAGAGCTTGCTTCTTGGTTTGAGCGAAAAGTTGCTTTGACAAAGGTTTGTCTCCAAACACTTGCTTTAATACCCTTTGCAAAACATGAAAGCATTTATTTGGCCTCTGACCTCCTTCTTGTTTGCTATTCTCACACTCCTTCGAACCCCTCTGAATTCCAAACGGTCAGCTCGATTTAAGGTTCCCGTTTCACCAAGGTCAGTTTGCTCGTTAGTGTCAGCTTGAGCAGCCTGCCCACTATCAGAGTGAGAACTGTCCTCCTTTTCTGAGTCAATCTGCACCTGGCTAGTTTCAGTATCATCAACCTCATTCTCTGCTGTGGAAAAATGAACTTGCACTCTCTGTTCCTCATCTTCTACAACAGGAACATTTTGAACCTGATTCTGAACCTGAATCCCATCATGCTCATCAGAGTCACTCTGAGTTTCCAGTTGAGTCACAACATCAACTCACATTTGTTTTCAAACTGCTAGGTAGGCAGAAGCTGGGCTAAAAGTCAGGAGCTCACCCTGACCTGGGCTTCGAACTCTCAACCTTCTGGATGGCAGATATTTGGCAGCTTGGTGATTAACCTGCTGTGTTAAAGCCTAGTCTTTCCTGGCTTGAACTGGATGCCCTTTGAGGGCCTCTTCTTCTTCTTTCTTGCTTTCCTTCTTCAAGGAAGGATACCCAACTATTCTGGCCAGGCAGCCTTTGTTTGGGGGGTGTCCTGGCACACAGTTTGGAAAGCTCTGCTGTAGTCATTACTAGCTGGGTCCAATCAAGATTTGTTAACATGATGACCAATGGAAAGTGAAGACCAAGACAGCAAGAAAGAGGGTCAGTTCTGTATGGTTTTCTCCCTTCTTCTATTCCATTAATGACAGGGCACAACAACCTATGGCTGGATAAAGCCTTGGGGTCACAAGCCCCATTCCCCCCAACTGTCCCATCCAATACCATTTTAATCATCATAACTTCATTCTAGAGTTTCAGCAATCTGAACCCGGGCCGGGCTGTGGCGCAGCTGGCTAGTAACCAGCTGCTATAAATCACTACTGACCGAGAGGTCATGAGTTCGAAGCCCGGGTCGGGTTAAGCCTCTGACCATTAATAGCCCCGGCTTGGTGTTGACCTATGCAGCCCCGAAAGACAGTTGCACCTGTCAATTAGGGAAATTTAGGGATGCTTTATGCGGGAGGCTAATTTACAACACCATAAAACTGCCAGCAAAACACGAGGAAAGGAATGAGGAAGTACAGCCACTATTGGACGGTGAAGCAACAGCTCCCCCTGTGGCCGGAATCGTGAAGCTGGAAAAATGTTAAAAATGCTTCTGAGTCTGTCTAATGTATGTTGTTTGTCTGTTGGCATTCAATGTTTGCCATATATGTGTTCATTGTAATCCGCCCTGAGTCCCCTTTGGGGTGAGAAGGGCGGAATATAAATACTGTAAATAAATAATAAATAAATAAAACCCATTACTCTGTTCAGAGCAGCAGAAAACAAGCTCATTCCCTCCTCAATGGATATCCTTTTAAATATGTCAACATGGCTTTCATGTCCATCCTTGCTCAACCTTCTCTTCTCCAAGAGAAATATACTCAGCTCCTTAAGCCACTCCTCATAGGGCTTGGTTTCCAGATCCTTTACTATTTTGTTTGGCCTTCTTTGGATACCTTCCAGCTTGTTCATATCCTTCTTGAACTGTGGTCACTGCCAATCTTTTTTTTTTAATTGGCCATCCATGTGGCTTTCAGAGTCGCACGAATGGCCTGAAAGCACTATACAAACACTAAGCATCATTATTCAAACAGATGATATATCTGCTGGAGACAATGCCAAGGGGAAGAGGAAAGCAATTTATTGAGATGATAAAACCAAGTTTTGGGAAATCAAGGGAGCCGTCTGAGTCCCTTTCCAACTGTTATCGAGTCTGTGGTTATGAAGAAGGATTATCACATGCAGATGGCTCATTTGCCGTCGTTCTGGAGATCAATGTCTCCTGGTGATTCCGATAACACAGTGACCTACATTCAGATATTAGCCTAAAGTAGATTAATGGAATGAAATGAACTCTATGACTGTTGACTTATCAATTTCTAGTTCTAGAAAATGCCCAGGTCAGAATAATTCATGCCAGGTATTCTGGTTGGGAAGGTGAATAAATCTGACAGGTGAGGGCTTGCATTATGTATTCCTACAAGACTGAATGAAGATGCATTGGATGGCCTTTGGGGTCTCTTCCAAATCTAGGATTCTATGATTATGATTCTAGGTCAGTGATGGGCAAGCTTTTGCACTTGGTGTGTCAAAATTTGCCAAAAAACCTAGCATGACTTGGGTGGTGTGTCACTTTGAGAAAAAACCCATAATTTCGCAATATGTATAGTTTAAATAACAAAAAAGTATAAGTGTAATATATAACTGTATTTAATAAATCAAAAACTATTTACTACTGTTATTTCCATGTACAATAATCTATGGTACTTCTTGCAGTTTAAGCTTCACAAAGTTTCCACACTGATTTCTCTCTATTCTAGTTTCAATATAGTCATGAATAATGAATAATATAATAATAATGTAATATAATAGTAATAATATGATAATATACTACAATAATAGAATAATAACAGAATGAATGATATAATAATAATAGAATATAAAAATATAATATAATGATATAAAATATATTAATAGGATAATATAATAATAGGATATAATAATAATCTATCTGCAGTAGAGTCTCACTTATCCAACATAAACGGGCCGGCAGAATGTTGGATAAGCGAATATGTTGGATAATAAGGGGGGATTAAGGAAAAGCCTATTAAACATCAAATTAGGTTATGATTTTACAAATGAAGCACCAAAACATCATGTTAGGCAACAAATTTGGCAGAAAAAGTAGTTCAATATGCAGCAATGCTATGTAGTAATTACTGTATTTATGAATTTAGCACCAAAATATCACGATATATTGAAAACATTGACTACAAAAATGCGTTGGATAATCCAGAACGTTGGATAAGCGAGTGTTGGATAAGTGAGACTCTACTGTAATAATAATCTATATATATATAAATGTACTGTTCATTTGTAGGACGGAGTAAACAAGAAAACAACTGGATGAAATGACACCAAGTTTGGCCACAAAACACTTAACAACCCAAGAGGTGACCATTGCGTGTCCGCAAAATTGGCTAGACATGTCAGTGCTGACACGCGTGTCATAGGTTCGCCATCACTGTTCTAGGAAGAAGATTAACTCATTTGAAATGACTTTATGTACTGTATACCACGGAGCAAGAAAAATATGGTCTTAGAGCAGGCATGGGCAAACTCTGGTTCTCCAGGTGTTTTTGACTTCAATTCCCATAATTCCTAACAGCCTGTTATGAATTATGGGAATTGAAGTCCAAAACACCTGGAGGGCCCAACTTTGCCCATGGCTGTCTTAGAGCAAATAAAGGCTACTCTAAGCCTGCACTCTCATGAAAAGCCAACATGACTAAAACTAAGATGACATGTCTCACTCCAAAAGATGGGCCAAGTGGAAGGCAGCACAGAAGGGAGGAGACTTCATTGCAGGTGCATTGACTCAAGAAAGGGACAATGATCATGAATGTGCAAGACAGTGGATGACTCTTATAGATCTTTCATTGCCACATACAGAATCTTACCATTGGAAGAGATCACAAGGGCCATCCAGTTCAACTCCCCTGCTATGAAGGAAAATACAATCAAAGCACTATCAAAAGATGGCCATCCACCCTCTGCTTAAAGCCTTCCAGAGAAAGAGACTCTACAATGCTCAAAGACAGCATATTTCACCCAGAACTGAACGCCTGTCATTCCAGGTGAGCCCTGGCCAAAGCAGAATAGAGTAGGACTGTGGTTTCCCTCGCTCTAGACACTATGTTCCTATTGAAGCAGCCTAGAATCAGATTGACCTTTTTAGCTGCAGCATCACACTATTGCCTCACATTCAGCTTGTGGTCTGGGGGTTGGTGCTCATCTCCATTTCTAAGCCAAAGAGCCGGCATTGTCCACAGACACCTCCAACATCATATGGCTGGCATGACTGCATGGAGCACCTGTGCTGTCATGCCTGGAGCTATAACTCTTAGCAAAAGAGGCATGGACATGACATCTTTCCCCAGGGGATTGCTTCTTGCCCTCCTTTAGGGAAACTGGAACTCCCAAGGACCAAAACACTGTAGATAACTCAAAACTGGTTTTATTGTTCACAAAAGGTTATCCCTTTAAGGCAATAAGTTGGAAGTTTCAAAGGGGTAAAGGAAAATACATTAGAGTCTTTGGTTGTCTTAAGTCCAAGGAGCTCTGCAGCTGAGAAGCTTTTCCAGGTCCCTCTTTCTCAATGGCTGTGAATGCCAGAGCAATCCTCAGCCTCAGTCCAAATGGCCTATGTTTGAAGACACAGTCTTCCTTTGGTGCCAAAGAACTGATTTGAAGGTGCTTGAGACTCCTCAACATTGTCCAGGTTGGCCCTGAACATGAAGCATAAGTCTCAAGGGTAAGAACCTCAGAACTGGTGCTTAATCAAGGGTTTTTAGAGCCAAGTCTCTCTCTCATGTCCATCTGATAGAAAGCTTGATGGTGGAATGAAAAAGGAAACACTGACCCACTCCAGGAAAGGGTGGAGTCAAACAATTGAGCTGAGGTGAGGGAGCAATATAACTGGTGCAAACAACATTGATTGACAGCTATAAATAACCAATCAATTCAACTACATTTACAGGGTAAAGGCAAAATCAGGCATGATACAACCATTCAAATCTTGCAACTTACAGTTCGGCATATAGATGGCGCCACTCGCGCTGTCACAGCACAGTTACCTTCCCGCAGAAGCGGTACCTATTGATCTACTCACATTTTATATAAAATAAAATTCTTCCTTTTAAAAAGTAAAAACAAAATTGGGTCCCTTATATGTAGAAAATATTATTATTATTATTATTATTATTATTATTATTATTATTATTATTATTATTATAATATCCCGTCCCTTCTCCCCGAAGGGACTCAGGGCGGCTCACATGGGGCCAAGCCCAGGCAAAATAGACAATGTAAAAACTCAACAATAAAACAAGTCAATCAACAATAAAAACAAGTCATAAAACAAATGCTAGGGTGCGTCTAGAGACCCACATATGTATACACTGATGTGCTATATAAATGTATGTATGTATATTATGCTGATGTTGATTGTAAGCCTAATATTTGGGAACCTCATTAAAAAAATCTAATGGAAAAAATGATCTACTCCCTTGGGAGATGCTAACCGACTTCATAAAACGCTTAATAGTCCCTGTGTTAGCACCTCATTTTAAAAACATCACCTTCTCCCTGCTTATCTCCATGAAATAACTAATCTCCTTTAGGAACCAACTCAGCAGTTTTCTGGGCAAAAGAAAATACTCTATCTGTATGTCAGATGTTACACTGACAATGCTTTCTTGACAGGACCTAAAGATTTCCACCATCAAGTCAAAGTGCTGTGACTGCAATGCTAAAATATATCCACCCCTTTTGTACTTCTGTGTTTGGTTGTATTTTACAGCCTCTTCAGGTCCAGATACATTCAGCAGAAACTGGCTTTCTTTGCAATGCATGATAATATTTCCTCTTGGGAGCGTTCCTTCTTGAAGATAAGGGCAGAATTTGCATGAGAAAGGGCTGCTTGGGGAAGATAAGCGGGCTTGAACAACATTTGTGGCTTTATTGCAATCACAGAGAGACGCCAAGACAGATGATCGGCAAAAACATACCCTCCAATATTTTCACAGATAAATCCTGGGACATCTGTGACCAAGCAAACATCGGAATATGGTCAAGGCAGGAGATTTTATTAATGAGGAAGAACATACAAAATAGAGGGAAATGCAACCATTTGCTTTTGCCCGAGTCTACTCCACCAATGAGGGAATTGAACCAAACTTGGCACAGAATTCCCATGACCAACAGAAAATACTGGAAGGGTTTAGTGGGCATTGACCTTGAGTTTTGGAGTTGTAGTTCACTTACATCCAGAGAGCACTGTGGACTCCATGATGTGTCTGGACCAAATTTGCCAAAAATATTCAAATATTCAAATGTGAACACTGCCGGAGTTTGGGGAAAACAGACCTTGACATTTGGGAGTTGTAGTGTTTTCTGATGGTCTTTGGTGACCCCTCTGACACCCCCTCATGACCCGCCCTGGGGTCCCGACCCCTAGGTTGAAAAACGCTGCTCTAGTTTGTTGGGCTTCATTTTCAAACTCCCGAGGGCTACAGAACTGGTGGTGATAGTATTATGGGATTTGCAGTCCAAAACATCTGTGGAAATGGCCCAAAGTCTTCCCAGCGGAGACTGAAGGTGCATCCACACTGGAGAATTAATGCACTTTGACACCACTTAAACTGCCATGGCTTTATTTATTTATTTATTTACAGTATTTATATTCCGCACTTCTTTCTCACCCCGAAGGGGACTCAAGGCGGATCACATTGACGCATAACGAATCTAAGTGACTTAGCAAACATTCAATGCCATATAACATAGAACATAGACAGAGACAGACGCAGAGGCAATTTAAACCTTCTCCAGCTTCCAGCTTCCTGAGGGCATGCTTGATTCCGGCCACAGGGGGAGAAGCTGATTCATCATCCACTGTGACGGCACTTCCTCATTCCAACAGCGGCTGGATGATTTTTATGGTGTCGTAAATTAGCCTCCCCATATATAAGTGGTACCTAAATTTCCTACTTGATAGATGCAACTATCTTTCGGGTTAGGTCAACAACAAGCATGGGCTATATTTTATTTTAATTGTCAGGTGCTCACCCCGACAAGGGCTGGCCTCGAACTCATGACCTCTTGATCAGAGTGATTTATTGCAGCTGGCTGCTAACCAGCCTGCGCCACACCCCGGGCCCAATGCCATGTAATTACGGGAATTGTAGTTTTAGAAGGTCTTTAGCCTTCTCAGATAAAGAGTGCTGGTTCTTCACCAAGCGACAAACCCCAGGATCCCATAACATGGTAGTCATGGCAGTTAAAGCAGGCAAACTCTGGCCCTCCAGGTGTTTTGTGTCAGCTTGGAGGTCAGGGTGCGTGCTGGGTGGGTTTCTCCAAACTCCATCAATCATCTTCTCCAGCACCCTGATGAATTGGTGAATCAGCTGCCCCACCAATTCCTCTGTTCAATGTCAGACTCAAACACATCTGTAGTCTGAAGTCCAAACATTTATTTCAATATCTATAATACATATTTACAAAGCATAGCAAAAGCCATCACACTGAGCTGGCATTCTTCTATAGCCTCTCGCCTCGGCAAGCACCAGCTCAACACACAGAGATAAGAAAGCACATTCCTCAGTCTGAAGGAAGTTCCGACCTCTAAAGGCCAGAAATCATGCCTGATAGGTCATAGCAGGCTGTCAGTCTAACTAGCCTGCTGTTAACTGTTTCATTGCTGAAACACACACTCTTGCAAAACAGCAGAAACACTTGATTTACATTTCATACACATACAACCATAATCCAACATTTTGGACTCCAACTCCCACAATTCCTAACAACCTACTAAGAGTTGAAGTCCAAAACACGTGGAGGGCCAAGGTTTGCCTGTGCCTGAATTTGGGGTTGACAGGTTGAAGGGAGAAAATAACAACCGTCTTGGCTGTTGCCTCTTTTATAGCAACGCACCATTCATGTCCCAATACACTCATTTTATTATTGTTTTCTCTGCTTCGAACCCTAATGAACCCTGGCTCTGAGTAAGCCCTTGGCTTTGCTAAACTGCACAAACATCATCAGTCCTTGTTTTGAGACTTTCTATTTTTAGAGAAGCATTGCACATCGATGTATCTATGGCGATGTGGTCAACAGCTTGCCGGGAGGGTCAAGCTCTAGCACTCCTTGCTTCTTATTCCTGCTACCAAACCTCTTTTTGAATATTTATATTGACCACCCCAGGAGATGTATTATGGGGTACAGCTTGAGAAAGTTACTTTTTGTGTAAGTGTGAGTGATATCAGAATCTCGTGGCCAACTTTTCCAAGTTCTGGAGTACACAAAACGTCTTCTGAGTAATGACCTACTCGCAGTGGTCTCATCCATATATGTTTGTATTTCAGCCTATATTTTTAAAAGGCCTCTGTTTAAAGCAGGCATGGGCAAACTTGGGCCCTCCAGGTGTTTTGGACTCCAATTCCCACCATTCCTAACAGCCTACCGGCTGTTAGGAATGGTGGGAGTTGGAGTCCAAAACACCTGGAGGGCCCAAGTTTGCCCATGCCTGCTTTAAAGTGTTTTCCTGGAAGTTATAGTTTTACAAGGTCTTTAGTCTTCTCTGCCAAAAAGTGCCGGTACTTCACCAAACAACAACTCCCAGCTTTCCATAACACTGAGCTATAAAAGTTGAAGTGATATCAAACTGCATTCATTAGAGTGTAAATGCACCCTTGTTTCCATTTCTCCCTGTTGACATTAATTTTGTTAGTTTGTTTTGTTTAGCTTGAATAAAGGATGTGGCCAAGAACATAAGAGCACTGCTCACTCAACACGCTTCTGTGGTTGCGTATCCGGCAAAATGATTGACAGTGTAGGAATGTGATCCTTCAGGCTTTTCTGTCATTAATGACCTGCCTGGGGAGGTAGCAGCCATTCTGACATCCAGCTGGATGCATTTTGAGTGTATTTCGACAATGCAGAGTAGGAACGATTTTTCTATGCAGCTGAGCACACGGGATTGAATACTGCAAGGAGGCAGATTCTCAAAACCAAATAATAAGAAAGTGAAAAGTATACATAAAATAAATGATGGCAATAAAAATATAAACGAGAGGGAGAAAAACAGAATGTCGTAGAAGAGAAGGACGTTTCCGCCTAACCTCATACTAATGTACTCAGCCTTCCACATGGCAGGTTTGACTTTTGCAGACTTGATATTTGATTATTTGTGGATGTATTCTATGAAATATGGGACTCGTTTGTGGATTATTCCATCTACACTAGCCAAAAGTATGTTCCACTTGATTCAGACAGTATTTTATGGGGCCCTTGGTGGCGCAGCATGTTAAAGCGCTGAGCTGTTGAACTTGCGGACCGAAAGGTCACAGGTTCGAATCTGGGAATGGAGTGAGCGTCCGCTGTTAGCCCCAGCTCCTGCCAACCTAGCAGTTCAAAAACATGCAATGTGAGTAGATCAATAGGTACTGCTCAGGCGGGAAGGTAACGGCGCTCCATGCAGTCATGCCGGCCACATGATCTTGGAGGTGTCTATGGACAACGCCAGCTCTTCAGCTTAGAAATGGAGATGAACACCAACCTCCAGAATCGGACACGACTGGACTTAATGTCAGGGAAAAATCTTTACCTTTACCTATAAATTATCCTAGTTCAGTAGTTCTCAACCTTCCTAATGCTGCAAGTCGTAAATACAGTTCCTCATGATATGGCGACCCACAACCATAAAATTATTTTTGTTGCTACTTCATAACTGTAATTTTGCTACTGTTATGAATCATCAAGATATGCAAGATGTATTTTCATTCACGGGACCAAATTTGGCACAAATACCCGATACACCCAAATTTGAATATTGGTGGGGTTGGGGGGAATTGAGTTTGTCATTTGGGAGTTGTAGTTGCTGGTATTTATAGTTAACCTACAATCAAAGATTATTCTGAACTCCACCAACGATGAAATTTCATCAAACTTGGCACACAAAATTCCCATGACCAATAGAAAATACTGGAAGGATTTGTTGGGCATTGAGCTTGAGTTTTGGAGTTGTAGTTCACAACATGCACGTGGTCAATTTCAACAGAAAGGAGGAAACCATGAAAATGAACAAAACCTGGCTACCAGTATTAAAAACTCTAAAGTCAGGACAGTAAATAAAGATCAACACTCTGAAAACAGGGGAATTCCAGGCAGGAAAAAAAATCAAGGCCGGCTAACACCTCCCAACAAAGGATTTCCCCAAGCAGGAATCAGCCAGGCCTTGAAGCTACAAGGCAATTCAATGCTAATGAGGGTAATTAATTACAACATTCACACCTGCCTCCAACAGATAAAGAGTTCTTTCTCCCACCCTGGATCTTCCACAGATATATAAACTTCCCTTATCTAGTTTCTAATATACCTCACAACCTATAAGGATGCTTCCCATAGATATGGGTGAAACGACAGGAGAGAATGCTCCTGGAACATGGCCATACAGCCCGGAAAACTCACAGCAACTCAGTGATTCCGGCCACGAAAGCCTTCGATGACACATATCCTGCTTTTGTATTTTGGATGCTCTGCTGTATTGTTGGAGTTTTCCCTAACCACAAAATCCTTAACAGAAAGGAAAAGAGTTGGCCCTCCCCTTTTGTGGGCTTAACTTTTGTAAAATTAATTCTACAAAAGTTTGATTAATGTGTTTTCTTTCTATGTCAGAAGTCGACCACAGAGTTATGTTGGAGGAACTAAAGATTTCTAGGGATCAAGCCCCTTATGGGGAAAAGTATTGTTTTTTTTTAATATGGAAGGGATCTAGGCATCTTAGTAGACCACAAGATGAACATGAGTCAACAGTGTGATGTAGCAGCTAAAAAGGCCAATACGATTTTAGGCAGCATCAATAGGAGCATACTGTCTTGATTAAGGGAAGCAATATGACCAACTCTATTCTGCTTTGGTCTGGGCTAATACTGTGTCCAGTTCTGGGCATCACAATTTAGGAAAGATATTGATAAGATCCACTTGTGTGCTTTCACTGCGAAGGGCAGGAGAAGACTTAAATGCAATTAAATCAATGCAAGGCCAAGGCTGACAGCAACCTTGGAAAAATGATTGAAACAAGCAGCCAGGGAACAGGGAAGGAATACAGGCCCTTTCCAAAAACAGCTAAAGGCAAGAAAAACAAGATCCTTGAAAAAAGAAACTTAGAAGAGTGGCAGGGAAGAGGAAAAAGGGCCAAGTCAGATCACCCTGACCTCAAAGCATTGCATATCTTGGTTGTTTTCACTGCAATCAATTATTTGAAGGGCAGATGAGGAGGGAAAGGCAAGGCAGGATTGCTGCAGATCAAGGCAGAATTATTATACCCTTGTTTTGCCCTGCCTTGCCTAACCTTGGCTACGTTTTTACGGCCAAGAAATCCTCCTTCCAAAACGCTAGTTGTGTCTCTCTTAAGCTGATGTTGCTGGTTTTTGAAATGCACACACACACACAAATTGCAGATGCTAGATTCGAATACATTGCCTTAATGCTGACACTGGGGACTGAGAATTTTAGTTTATGTCAGCTGGTGATTCTCTTCAGAGGGGCAGCCAACATTTTCTGGGGTTGAGACAGCTTTTAAAGAGCTATCCAATGTGCTGAACTTATCCTTGAGAGAGGTTTCAGCACCTTGAACAGCTCCTCTGAAGCATAGAGTATAAACTGGTGTGGATTCTTTGCTCCTTTGACATAAAAATTATTTATTTATTTCCATCATTTCTATCCTGCCCTTCTCACCTGAAGGGACTCAGGGCGGCTTACAAAACTGGCAGAATTCGATGCCAATATACAAAAATACAAAAGAATAAAACATAAGCAATTAAAAACAGATTTAAAATAATACAAAAATATTTGAGCATTCACCCACAAAACCTTGTACATAAACCTTAGTCCAGACTGAGTCGAAGCCAACGAAACGTATTCTTTGAACGCTTGCTACTAATGCCAACACATGCTCTGGTCCTCTTTTGGATCTCATTTAAGAGAAGGAAGTGGGATACATATGTGTGTGTGTAGCTATCTAAAAGTATGCATGTGTGATCCACAATACATGGCTTGATAGATCTAGACCAAACTTGGCACACATACACTTTCATTATCTAACTTATAACAATTGATGCCTTGCTTGACAACAGTCCATGTGAGAAAGATCTTCATGGACAAGTTGGTCATGAGCCAACAGTGTGATGCAGCAGCCAAAAAAGCCAATAGGATTTTAGACAGCATCCAAAAGAGTTGAGTGTCCACATTGAGGGAAATTATGGTGCCTCTCTATTCTGCTTTGGTTAAACCTCTTTACCTAGAATATTGTGCCCAATTCTGAGCACCACAATTTAAGAGAGATATTGACAAGCTGGAAGGTGTCCTGAGGAGGACAACTTGAAGGATCAAAGGTCTGGAGACCATGAATCCCTATGAGGAGTGTCTTAAAGAACTAGGTCTGTTTAGCCTGCAGAAGAGAAGATTGAGAAGAGACATTATAGCCATGTATAAATATGTCACATTTATACATGCCTATCTTAAGGAAGAGGGAGCAAGCTTGTTTTCTGCTGCTCTGGAAACTAGGACTAGGAGCAATAGGTTCAAATCACAGGAAGGGAGATTCCACCTGAACATGAGGAAGAGTTTCCTGGTTGTTCAACTTCCTGAGCTGTTCAACAGTGGAACTCTCTGCCTCAGAGTTGGAAACTTTTAAAGAAAGGCTGCATGGCCATCTGTTGTGGGTGCTTTGATTGTGCTTTTCCTGCATGGCAGGGGTTTGGAATAGATGGCCCATGTGGTTTCTTCCAACTTTATTATTCTATGATTTTATGAGGGGTGGGGTTGGTAGAGGATGATAGGAGTTGTAGTCCATCCACATCCGTAGAGCCATAAAGCAATGATGGATCTCGACCAAACTTGGTACACAGATTCTTCATGATCCAGCTTAAAATAATCAAAAGTTTATAGTAGTACATGATAGAGGATGATGGGAACTGGAGTCCAGCCATATCCGAAGACCTGATAATTCCAACCCAGCCAGATCTGGGACTAATGAGATTTCCAGCTGGTCAGATCTGGGGCTGATGAGAGTTACACCCACCCAGATCTGGGGATGATGGGGGTTCCAGATGATCACATCTGGAGCAGATGGGAATTGCACACTTTAGGCTAACAGAAACTCCAACCTATCACCTATATGATTTCATAAAATGTCCATTATAGGAGTATACATTTAAAACCATAAGCTAACAATGACCATTAAAAATGAATACCCAAGCAATGTTGGGTACATAATCTGGTATATGTGTGTATGTATTTGTGTGTGTATACACATACATACACATGTATACATACACACACACTATGCACACAGAGACAGAGAGCTTGTGTGTGTATATACAAATGTATGTGTGTGTGTGTGTTGTGTGTGCAGGGTAATACCAGTTTAGAAAACAAAAGTTCTCGAAAGTTTTCAAGCTCCTCTGAGAAAATAGAGTTGATCACAGCTCACAGTTGTTGTTGAGGCTTAAGGCTCTTGCAGCTACGCAGCATTTAAATGCAAGGAATTCAGCTGTTTATGTGGGCCATATTCCCATGCACTAACAAACGAAAACATCCAACTTTCCCAGGAGTTATCTCTCCTGCTTCTCCTTCATACTCCTTCTTTCACCAGAACAATCTTAGCAGTTTCAAGCCATTAGTTTTCCTCCTTACATATCTGACCACAAATCTAGCAACGCATGATAAAATATTCCCAGCCTGGTGAAAGAATGTGGCATACCCCATCATCCAGTATATAAAACAACAACAAAGTGGAAATTAGACTGGCAATGAATTTTTGGAGGATAGTGTTGGTTTTGAGTGACTGGTGAAGGTCTTTCAAGGGCCATATAAATGAATCCATTCATGCCTGCAGGCTATACTTTCCTCTAAACTATGGATTTGAGAATACCCCATGTTTCAGGAGAATTAAGCAGAGTCATCATGAATCTGAAAGACCTCCCCATGTTCCCCTTTTGTTTCTTCTGCCTTTTATCTTACCGGAGAGAATCCATTAAGGAAAAAACATGGAACAGCTGCAAAATCCCCTTTAACTGTGATGCCACTCTCTAGAAAATGTTGGGAGTATATGCAATGGATGTTGCATTCATATTAAACATCTTTTTAATTATCTTTTGCAAAACAAAACACCGCCAGCTCTATCCATGTTTAATTTGGGCAGAACCATTTCACATATGTATATTTACTTTCCGTTCCATAACCATTGGCCCATGTCATGGCTTCACAGTTCAAACAGGTTGAGCATCCCTTATCTGAAATGCCTGGGATTTTGAAATATTTGCATAGACGTAAGGGGGTATCTTGGAGATGGGACCCAACTATAAACATGGAATTCATTTATGTTTTATAGATACCGTATTATACACATAACCCGAAGGTAATTTTACACACTACGTTGTTAATCCTTTTGTGTACATTGGATCATTGGGAAGCAAAGGTGCCACTATCACATTCACCCACATGGACTATTTTGGATTTCTGGCATATTTTGAATTTCATAAATTCCAGCTAAGGGATGCTAAATACACTACAAGCTGGGTATAAGCTCTGGCAGGGAAAAAAAAAATCACATTTAGGGTATGACACTTGTCCATTTTTCTTTCTGCAGATTATTTTGTGCAGATTATGTTTGTTTAAAGCTTCATTTAAACTATAGCAGAAGACTGCTGTATATACTCATATTTAGAAATTTTAGTCTAAACATTGACCCCAAGCCTTGGATCGACTTATCCACAAGTCAATGTAAGTTCTGTACTTTAATAAAAAGAAAACTTTCTCTTCTCTGAAGTTTTCCCCTGACGTTAAGTCCAGTCGTGTCCGACTCTGGGTGTTGGTGCTCATCTCAATTTTTAAGCCGAAGAGCCGGCGTTGTCCGTAGGAACCTCCAAGGTCATGTGGCCAGCATGACTACATGGAGCGTCATTACCTTCCTGCCATAGCGGTACCGATTGATCTACTCACATTTGAATCTTTACGAATTGCTAGGTTGTCAGAAGCTTTAGTTAACAGCGGGCGCTCACCCCGCTCTCTGGATTCGAACTGCTGACCTTTTGGTCAGCAAGTTCAGGAGCTCAGTGGTTTACCCCACTCTGAGAGAAAGAGAGAGAGAGAGAGAGAGAGAGAGAGAGAATAAAAGTGAAAAATGTTTATGTGTGTATGTGGACAACCTCCCACTTCCACAAACATTTGCAAGAGTTGTACTTGACCTACATCCAGAGACCACTGTGAACCCAACCAATGATGAATCTGGACTAAACTTGCCATGGATAATGGAACTTGCAGTACCTTCACTGATACTAGCACCCCCACCAACAATGGACTGGGACCACACTTGGCACAGAGAAGCCCTATGGCCAACTGAACATACTGTAGGGATTAATGGGAAAGGACCTTAATTTTGAGAGTTATAGTTCAACTGCATCCAGAAAGTACTGAACCCAGCAGACGTCAGATCTGGACCAAACTTGGCCCACAGACCCAACATGGTCAACTGTGCATACAGGCCAGGTTTTGGGGTAATTGACCTCGGATCTGGGAGTTGTAGTTCACCCTGATCCAGAGAGCACCGATCCCAGCCAACGATGGATCCGGAGCAAACTTGGCACACACCCCCCACATGGCCAACTGCGAGTACTGGCAGGGTTTGGAGGTGATTGCCCTGGGAGTCTGGGAGTTGTAGTTCACCCTTATCTAGACAGCACTGAACCCAGCCAACAACAGATCTGGACCAAACTTCAGTGATATTGCTTAACATCCCAAAACAAACAACGCCTTAGTCTAATAACCCAGGCACCACTGGTCCCCAAGCTAGTGTGTATGTGTGTATGCGATCAAATCCAACATAAACAGAGCCTCAGCAGACATTCAAGTATACTTTATATTGCTGAGCGTATACATGGACTTGCTGGACTTGCAGACCAAAAGGTCCCAGGTTCAAATCCCAGGAGCGGAATGAGCGCCCGCTGTTAGCTCCAGCTCCTGCCAACCTAGCAGTTCGAAAACATGCAAATGTGAGTAGATCAATAGGTACCGCTCCGACGGGAAGGTAACGGCACACCATGCAGTCATGCCGGCCACATGACCTTGGAGGTGTCTACGGACAACGCCGGCTCTTCTGCTTAGAAATGGAGATGAGCACCAACCCCCAGAGTCGGTCACGACTGGACTTAACGTCAGGGGAAACCTTTACCTTTGCCTTATACATGAACACATACAATAGGTTTGGAAGACATGAGTATATACGATAAGTTAAGAATCTCCTTCCCCTGCCTTGAGGAAGGGCTCTATACCATGACTTTGGGAGCTCCAAAAACAATTGCTCTTACATCAGATTTCAGTCTAAATGTCAAAGAATCCAAAAAGGTTTTAAAAGTTCTGTTGAGAAGAAAATGGAATAGCCGGAGGGGAAAGACAAGGGTGTCTCCTTGCTTTATCAAAGGCAAGGATGCTATTAGCTCAAAGACAGAGCAAACAGCAGGGAAGCTGTTGATTAAATGCCTCGTTCCTGCAGTGACTTTTCTCAGCTTTAATTAATACCACTGCTGGCTATTTATCTTGCATTACGTTGGAGGAAAACATTCTCCCTTTCCTCCAGTGTTCTTTGGGGAAAGGGCAAGGAAATATTTCAATTACTTTTTTAGTGCAAGGAACAGAAAGATTGATTTTCTTCAAACTGAATACCTTGAGAGAGGAACCAAACAACTGTCCCATGCTAATGAATATACAAAGGGGAATAAATAGTATTTAACATTCCTAAAGAACATTTTTTTCCAAGATACAAAGCTATTGACAGTTCAGTCGTTTATCATGCAGCTTAATGTTATCCAAACTCTCTGTCTTTGGGGAACATTTTTCACTACTTCTCTGCCTGCCAAAAAAACTCTGAATTTCAAATGCAGAATCTGCTTGTTGTTGTTAGGGTTATAGAAACATACAGTTGGAAGAGACCCTAAATGTAATCCAGCCCAATGCACTTGTACCATGCATGAAAACACAATCTAAGCACTCCCAACAGATGGCCATCCAGCCTCTGTCTACTCTCCTATAAAGCATATCCTTGAACTTTCATCCTCTAGATGTACATCTAGAGGGCTGGGCTTTAGCACAGTTGGTAATTCACCAGCAGTAATAAGATCTACCAAAGGAAAGATGGCCAGTTCGAAACCTGGTCGGGGTGAGCACCTGACTGTCGAGCCCTGCTCACTGTTTACTTAAGCAGTTCGAAAACAGCTTAGAGCTGTAATTAGAGAAATTAGGTACCGCTAATTGTCAGGGTGGGTTTTAAAAACATTAGCTCCGGCAGCACCCTGATTTATTGGTGATCCTTTGACTCTCACCAATTCACCAATTCGTCCTTGGTCAGACTGCTTGACAAATAACACCTCAGTTGCAAATCAGCTGAAGGCAGTGGTTCTAAGGCTTTATTCCATATATATACAAAGGTATTTACAAGTTGCAAAGTCTATTGCTCACTGCAGACATGCTTTCTCCTTGCTGTTCAGCGAAGCACACACATACTACTGGTAAGAGCACATTCCACAGTAGAATGATGAATGTCCTCTCCGGCCGGAAGTCACGACCTATTGGCTGTTGCAGGCTATCACTCAAACTGGCCTGCCGTTAACACTCAAGATGCCAGAACACATGTCTGGTATACATAGTTGCAAGCAGTAATAACACTTGATTCATCATTTCATCCTTACATCCAAAATAAACCAACAGTAATTAAGTGGGGGAGGTATTTTATGACATCATAAAAGAAAAAAGACCAAAAATGCTGGTGATCAAAGGAAGGAAAGTCCTGATGGTTCTTTGTCATAGAGAATGGAACAACAGCACCCCCTGTGGCTGAATCCGAGCACAACCCCCATGCACCAAAGCTGGACTTCGATGCAACATACCTCCTTTCAGTCTGTTCTGTCCTGTTTGTCCGAAACAGCATTGAATGTTTGCCATGATATGTGTACTGTTATCCGCCCTGAGTGCCCGTATGGAGATAGGGCGGAATATAAAGTATTATTAGAGCTCCCGGTGACGCAACGTGTTAAATCGCTGAGCTGCTGAATTTGCGGACTGAAAGATCGCTGCTTCAAATCTGGGGAGCAGAGTGAGCGTCCGCTGTTAGCCCCAGGGGGTGGCGCTCCATGAAGTCATGCCAGCCACATGACCTTGGAGGTGTCTACGGACAACGCCGGCTCTTCGGATTAGAAATGGAGATGAGCACCAACCCCTAGAGTCAGACACGACTGGACTTAATGTCAAGGGAAAACCTTTACCTTTATCATTATTGTTATTTACACTGTAGAATTAATGGCGTTTGATACCACGTCAACCACCATCGCTCAATGATATGGAATCATCAGAGTTGTAGTTCGGTGACGCACCAACACTCTTTGGCAGATAAAGTTAAAGACTTTGTAAAACAACAAATTCCATCATTCTAAATAGCACTGAGCCGTGGGAGATCAAGTGGGGTCAAACTGCATTAATTCTACAGTATAGATGTGCCCAGGGACACATGTATAAGTCTGGATTCAAGAATAGATTGTTCACATCTATTTTCTGGGGTGTCTAATTAAATGTCATGGAAGTCAGCATGCCAAAAGCAAAATCTCTATTAAATACTCTTCTGGTTTCTAAGGTTTTATTAGGCCCCGTCAGCTATATTGTCATGCTTATCTCTGCTGCTGCTGCTGCTGCTGGAATGACTTTTGGACTCTGTTCCAACCGTATTATAATGATCTTATTATCCACATTTTTATTTATTTGCTTTTAATGTTCTTTTGGGTCTTTGCACTGTATTGATTTAAGCAAGTGTTCTTGCCTAATGATCTTGCTTATATATGAATGTGTCTGTTGTCTGGAGGTCAATGTAACGCAAATGCAGACTTGTAAATATTAAAAAGAAGGGAACAGAATATAGAAATAAGGCTCTTAAAAATGAAAGCCAACATTATCCGAATGTTCTGCTTCCTATCGAAAGCGCATTGAGCCGCTCTGCTGTCGTGGGTTTAGTAACAAGCGAGGGCAAGAGAGGCCAAAGAGATAGGCTTGAATAAAACATTTCACAATTAGCCAAACAACGACGGCAACAAAACGAAAACAGCCAAGTTAATCCATAAAACATAAGGACCGTAATGGATCAAGCCATGGTAAAACATTCTGTTCTAACAACGGCCAATCAATTGCACATATGGGATCTTAGGGCTTTATCAGAGAAGGGTGAAACTCTTATAATACTACAACTCCCACGATTCCGTAGCATTGGGTGCATCTACATTGCAGCATTAATGCAGTTTGACACTATTTTAAATTCTATGGAATCCTGCGAGTTATAGTTTAGTAAGACAGCAGCATTCTTTGGCAGAGATGGCTAAAGACCTGGCAAAACTACAACTCCCATGAATCTATGATAGTTGAAGTGGTATCAGGCCGGGTTGTGGCACAGCTGGCTAGTAACCAGCTGCTATAAATCACTACTGACCGAGAGGTCATGAGTTCGAAGCCCGGGTCGGGTTAAGCCTCCGACCATTAATAGCCCCGGCTTGCTGTTGACCTATGCAGCCCCGAAAGACAGTTGCATCTGTCAATTAGGGAAATTTAGGGACGCTTTATGCGGGAGGCTAATTTACAACACCATAAAACTGCCAGCAAAACACGAGGAAAGGAATGCGGAAGTACAGCCACTACTGGATGGTGAAGCAACAGCTCCCCCTGTGGCCGGAATCGTGAAGCTGGAAAAATGTTAAAAATGCCTCTGAGTCTGTCTAATGTATGTTGTTTGTCTGTTGGCATTGAATGTTTGCCATATATGTGTTCATTGTAATCCGCCCTGAGTCCCCTTCGGGGTGAGAAGGGCGGAATATAAATATTGTAAATAAATAAATAAATAAATAAATCAAACTGGATTAATTTGGCAATGTAGACCTGCTCACTGAGCCATGATGCTAAACTGCATTAATTCTACAGTGCAGGTGCACCCTTGAAAAGACAATGCCCCAGTTCCACTTCAGAAAGCAGGGATGATGCATTTCCATTTCACTGCTTCACCATAAGAATGAAAATCCCGCTCAAGAGGAAATCTCTCCAGATGTATATACACAGCATCTATTTGCAATTAGGGAGTCGTGGGTGAGGATCTGGTGGGTGTGAAAACATCTGTTTTGCTTTGACATAAATGTTGAGATGGAGACTTGTTCCTGAGATAAAACCTGGTCTAAGTTGAAAGCACCATATACCTCCTGATTCTATACACACGAGCCATCTCGGTTAGAGTCAAGCTGTGTCAAAGCTACTCCAAGGCGATCACTCCACCATCAGTGGGCTAGCTGTTGTTGTGCGTTGTCAAGACATTTCTGGTTTATGGTAACTCTCTCCTAAGATTGTGTTGGCCAGATTTATTCAGAAGGTTACCACTGTCTTCTTCTTCAGGTTGAAAGACATCAGAAAATACAGACACAAAAAATAAATTAACACTCTAAATATGATGAAATATAAAATGATAAACAGTAAAAACATGGATTTGGCACCCAAGTAGAGGGGATAAGACAAACTGGGTAAAGTGCAACCAGTGAATATTGTAAACAAGGTAGTTATTAAGTGTCACCGTCAATAGGAGAGCAACTTGAGGTGGGGTGGACTGTGTAACAGTGGACGGAAAGTACGTATAGCCCGAGAAAGTGCAGCACAACAAAAGCAATATTGGATTTATTTATGGATTTTCACCCTCAATGAATAGACACAATCTAATCACAATTCAAGTGCAATGCCATTTCAGGATAGTATGGGCATCGCACACTAAGTCCTGACCAAAATCACTTTTATCCTGCTGTCATTGTGCTTTATAAGCCTTGTGTGACCAAGTTAATGAACAACAACAACAACAAAAACTCAATTTGCAGTATGCCAGGGCTTTCTCTTTCTGTGTCACTCAGACAAAGAACCCAGAATATACCATCTTTCCCAACTAGGTTGCTTTCCCAGTCATAATCTCTCTTTCAATTAAATTAATGTTTGAGATAAATATGAGACAGACCAAGAATGCAATGTTAGTCACCTTACAGAAGCTAAAATGTTTTATGGTTCATTTTTAAAGAGATCAGTAATCTAGTAGCTAAGCACACACTGTGCTTTCAGAAAGTCCCTGGCATCTGAGTTGTTGCTAATTTGAGTAAATGGTATCAGTTTTAAGACAAATGCTCTGACCTGGTAGAAAACAGCTTGCTAATTGTTATCAAACCTTTTAATGCTGATGCTTCCATTTCACAGATTGGGAACATGTGGCCCTCCAGATGTTGTTGGCTTGCAGCTTTAATCATCCATAGTCAGCACAGCTGGTGATGATGGATGATGGGAGCTATATTCCAAAAAACCCAAAACCCTCAAAAACAAACAATACTGACGGACCACATATTGTTCTGTCCGTATTTTACATCTTATTTTTCTGCCCACCGAAGTGCTATAGGATGTTTTCCACCTTTCTTGCATCTGGCAAAGGCAAAAACTGGAGAACAGTTTCTGACATCCCATCTGGACTTCAGCTAGAGATACAGAGGCCTCCTGGAAAGAAAAGTAGTTTTTCCAGAGTCCTCCCACCCCTCCATGGAAAACCTGAACATGTTTGGCTCATATTCTGTTTTGCTTCAGAAAGATGAACACAGTGTTCGAGATCAGAGCCAGGATACTCTTGATGTTCTATGGAAGGGCAAGTCTGTCCTATGGAAAGCAGCGGGATACCTTTGTGCAACAGCTACATTCAGTTCACAATTGCAAAGTGGAGTTCTGGATGCACTTCTGGTGACCCCATGGTTTTGCCAGTTCCTTCCTCTGAAATACAGGTTGGATCTACACTGCCATACAATCCAGTTTGAATGGCACTACAGTAGAGTCTCGCTTATCCAACTTTCTGCATTATCCAACACAGTTTGCCTCCCGCCCAGATCCACAGCTGTTTCTCTAGGCAGCAAGGACTGAACTTTTTATGGATTTGACTTCCGGCAATGTTGTTGCTGTAAGTTTATTTATTTATTTATTTACAGTATTTATATTCCACCCTTCTCACCCCAAAGGGGACTCAGGGCGGATTACAATGAACACATATATGGCAAACATTCAATGCCAACAGACAAACAACATATATAGACAGACACAGAGGCATTTAACATTTTTTTCCAGCTTCACGATTCCGGCCACAGGGGGAGCTGTTGCTTCACTGTCCACTAGTGGCTGTACTTCCTCATTCCTTTCCACGTGTTTTGCTGGCAGTTTTATGATGTTGTAAATTAGTTAAATTAGCCTCCCGCATAAAGCGTACCTAAATTTCCCTACTTGACAGATGCAACTGTCTTTCGGGGCTGCACAGGTCAACAGCAAGCCGGGCTATTTAATGGTCAGGGGCTTAACCCGACCCAGGCTTCAAACTCATGACCTCTCGGTCAGTAGTGATTTATTGCAGCTGGTTACTAGCCAGCTGCGCCACAGCCCGGCCCGGCATAAAAGGTTCATTTTATGCCATTCTATCTTTATTTGTAGTCAATTTGTTAGTAGCAAATGTTTTGTAGTCAATGTTTTCAATACACTGCAATGTTTTGGTGTTAAATTTGTAAATTACTGCATAACGTTACCGTGTATTGAACTGCATTTTCTGTTGATTTTTTGTAAAACATGATGTTTTGGTGCTCAATTTGTAAAATCATAACATAATTTGACTTTTAATAGGCTTTTCTTTAATCTGTCCATATTATCCAACATTTTCGCTTATTCAACATTCTGCTGGCCCATTTATGTTGGATAAGTGAGACTCTACTGTATATAGTCAGCATAGACCAGTGGTTTTCAACCTGTCCTACAATTCCCAGAAATCCCAGCCAGTTTACCAGTTGTTAGGATTTCTGGGAGTTGAAGGCCAAAACATCTGAGGACCCCAGATTGAGGACCACTGGCGTAGACCCATATAATGCAGTTCAGTGTAGATCCATCTGGTATTTGTTAGTGGTCTTTCATCCAAGTACGAACCAGAGTTAACCCTTCTTAGCTTCCAAAACCAGATGTGATCTGGTGCCTTTAGGGTGTTTAGGCTGAAGCTTATCTACCTTCCCCTTTTACACTGTATTTTGTTGCTGGTGTAGAGTCAGCAAGGGATTGCCAAGGCAGTTCCATGGCTACAGTAGGATTGGCTTGAGTATAATTAAACCTTTTCCAGCGAAATAAAGCTTTATTGCACTGCAGGCGCAATGCTGCAATGCCACACTGAACAGTATTTGATTTTTCCAGCTCTCCTTTATTATACTTCCTATGCTGATGTTGCTAAAAAAACTCTCCAGCTAGATAGAAGAAAAGGAGGAGCTGAGCAGGTATAATATAACTTTGTAAGAAGGAGCTTCAGCATTTGAAACATTGTTAACTGAGACATGTCTGTAATATTTGCATTACTTTTGTCGATAATTTGTGTGCTTTCTTTCGTGGACATTTGTTGTCTGACCACCACAGTTTGAAGTTAGCTTTGAACTGCATTAAATGGTCAATGTAGATGGGGGCATAGTCTCACTTGGCAATTTCAGCATCTTTTCCAGCCACTCTGACCTGCTTGGTGCTCACTATCAGGTGCTGAACAATATGAAATGTTAAGCATCTCAGCTGTAGCCTTTGAAATAAAAATTTTGCCCCTGTTGCTGATTCCAGTGAGAAGAGAGGAGGACTTAGCAAAGTTATTCAATACTTGCTTTCCCTTATATCCTTCCATTGAATGCTACACAATGTGTCATCTTTCTTTAAGTTAAACATTACGGGTTGACTATCCCTTATCCAAAATGCCTGGGACCAAAAGTGCTCCATATATTAGATTTTGGAATACATGCCTATCCATAATGAGATCTTTTTTTTTGAGATAGGACCCAAGCCTGAACACAACATTCATGTATGTTTCATATAAGACTTATGCACCTGGCCTAAAAGTAAATGTATACAACAATATTTTAATCATCCTGTGCATGAAACAAACTATTTGAAAGCAAAGATATCACTATATTAGCCACGTGTGTGGACAACATTGGAATATTTTGCAATTCTGGATATTCAACCTGTTGCAGATGAGTCGGTTGAGAAAAAGATCCCACATCATCTTTGAACCAAAGAAACCATCTGGGCTCCTCCTATTTGCTCCCAACTCCTACACAAGGCATCCTATGGATTAAAAAAATAATCCCTCGCCCTCGCCTTCCTCTTTTGAACAATGCTCTTATTGGGTGGTAAACTCCCTAGTTTAAGAAAACAAGTCTTCAGCCATAAGCTACAGAACACACTCGCATACAGGGAGGATAAGCAAACTAAAAACCTGTCATATTTCACAGTCACTTTCAGTGCCTTGGACGGCCCCTAAAAGTTTGAGTTGGATAAATGGTTCTTCTTCTCCTTTATTTTATTTTATTTATTACAATATTTATATCCCGCCCTCCTCACCCAACAGGGGAATCAGGGCGGCTTACAAAAAAACACATATATAAAAATTGTACAATGTACTATAAATCAGTTAAAAATTATTATTATCTTACATCGGGCATTCATAAAACACATTATAAAATACAGATAGGCATGTTCAAGTTCAAAAGACTGGGTCTGTTGATTGTGTTCCAGCTTTGTTCACATTTCCTTATTTGAATGCTCATATAAATGTGTAGGGACTTTAGTAAAGGATCACAAAGAGTTACTGATTTCCATGTGCACAATGCTTTGTGATCCCAAAGTTCCGGAGATTAGAATTATTTACTACCATGTTCACAAATCCCTTTTTGTACAATGCTTTCTGATCTCCTGTTTCCAGAGAGGAAAATCATTGACTTCTTTGTGCAAAAAGTCCCTTTTTGGACAGTGCTTTGTGATTCTCTGCTTTCAGGGAGGAAAGTTATTGACCTCCATATGTACAAGTCCTTCGTCAGATAGGGCACAAGGGAGTTTTTTTTAGCAGAGGCTAGATGGCCATCTTTTGGGAGTGCTTCAGTTGTGTATTCTTACATGGGAGAATGGGTTTGCAATGGATGGCCCTTGGGGTCCTTCCGAGCTCTGTGATATTATGCACCAACTTCTATGAAACATTGATTTGTGAACAAATTAACTCAGGCTTTCAAGGTTTATTTTTTGACCTATTTCTAGAGCCTATAGGATATATACATATGTATTCCAAGCATGAAAATGTAGATGCACTTTTCTCCAAATAGACTAAACCTCTTCCATACTGTTCCTTTGACAGCAACAGAATGACAGTCAGCCCAGCTGGTTCTGTGTATTCTTGGGATTCTGCTCAATCCCCATTCAGCCTGATCAAGAATTCTGCAAATGTTAAAAAAACAAACACAAGTGCTATTTCGACTTACAACAGCATCTCCTTACTTTGTGGGTCCCTTCCGTGAACTGCAGCTGCGAGACAGACAACAAGTTTTGCTGAAAGGCCAAAGGAAGAGATTTTAGCAGCTTAGGCTGATCTGCCAGTGTTGACAAGTCCAGGAAGCAGGGCTTCAAGGCAAATGGCATCTGGGTCATTCTAAGTTGAGATCAAACTGGAGTTGAGAGGTTTAGGAAATGGAGTAAAAGATCTTTTCCTGTCATTGCCTGTCTTTTCTGGAATAAGGTTGGGTCTACACTGCCATTTAATGCAGTATTATATATATTATATATAGTTTTAACTGCACTGAATTGCACTTGATCAATGCTTCTCAACCTGGATCTCCAGATTTTTTTGGCCTTCAACTCCCAGAAATCCTAACAGCTGGTAAAGTCGCTGGGATTTCTGGGAGTTGTAGGCCAAAAATATCCAGGGATCACAGGTTGAGAACCACTGCACTAGATGGATCTGCACTTTCAAACTGAATTATATGGCAGTGTAGATGAAGCCTTAGAGCAAAAGTCTCTCCTGAGAACATGTGGTTAGGAAAACTCAATGGATTTATCTTATTTATTGAACATTAGCTCCGCAGCACCCTGATTTATTGGTGATCCCTTGACTCTCACCAATTCGTCCTTGGTCAGACTGCTTGCCCATCCGGAGAAGCAGTACCGACAAACAACACCTCAGTCGCAAATCAGCTGAAGGCAGTGGTTCTAAGGCTTTATATCTACAAAGGTATTTACAAGTTGCAAAGTCCATCGCTCACTGCAGGCATGCTTTCTCCTTGCCATTCAGCGGAAGCACACATACTACTGATAAGAGCACATTCCATAGCAGAAGGATGAATGTCCTCTCCAGCCGGAAGTCACGACCTATTGGCTGATGCAGGCTATCACTCAAACTGGCCTGCCGTTAACACTCAAGATGTCGGAACACATGTCTGGTATACACAGTTGCAAACAGTAAAAACACTTGATTCATCATTTCATCCTTACACCCAAAATAAACCAACAGTAATTAAGTGGGGGAGGTATTTTATGATATCATATAAGAAAAAGACCAGAAATGCTGGTGACCAAAAGGAAGGATGAAGTCCTGATGGTTCTTTGTCATAGATAATGGAACAACAGGACCCTGAATCCGAGCACAATCCCCAAGGCACCGAAGCTGGGCACAACATACCTCCTTCCAGTCTGTTCTGTCCTGTTTGTCCGAAATGGCATTGAATGTTTGCCATGTTAAGTGTACTGTTATCCGCCCTGAGTCCCCTTATGGAGATAGGGCGGAATATAAATAAAGTATTATTAGAGCCCCCAATGGCACAGTGTGTTAAAGCGTTTGGAGCAAAGAATGGGAATCCAATCACATCACATCAGTCAACTAAATCAGGGTCTAGCTCATGTCAACAGGGAAAGGGAGGCAGATAGATTTTGCAAACAGACTTGTGTGTGTTTTCCATCAGACTGTGGTTACCTGAAATATGGATGTGACAAATACCAATAAATCACCTGAACACCAATCCCTACATGCTATAGAGTTGCTCTGGAGGACCAAGGTATCCTGAGGAAAGAGCAAATATAGATACCAGGCATGGGCAAACTTCAGCCCTCCAGGTGTTTTGGACTTCAACTCCCATAATTCCTAACAGCCAGTAGGCTGTTAGGAATTATGGGAGTTGAAGTCCAAAACACCAGGAGGGCCGAAGTTTGCCCATGCCTGACAGATACACCTTTAGTTGAACTTTTGTTTTTGGAAAGGGAAGTCAATTGCCAATAACTTCCTATTTTGTAACTAGGTACTGCAAAGCTCTGGTCTGTATCCTATAATGCTCCTGATTGTTGTAGTTTTGTGTCTTTAAGTTGTTTCTGACCTAAAGCAACCCAGATTTGTTCAGAAAAGGTTTGCTATTGTCTTCCTCTGAGGTTGAGAGAGTGTTGACTTGCCCAAGACCATTCCGTGGATTGTCATAGCTGAACTGGGATTCAAACCCACATCTCCTGAGTCCTAGTCCAATGCTTGCTAACATTCATTGTATTAGTTAGTTATGATCAACATGAAAAGTTATATTATCCATAACAGCTAAAATGGAACCTCCAAATTCCATAGCAGTTCATCTTAAAAGCCCAACTATTTGGGGCAAACAACGGTCAGCAATGGTTGCCTTCATCCTCTCCTGCTACGGGATTCCCAAATGCACTTGATACTGTTGGATACAGAACACTGCACTTGCTAGTTCCTAGATCTGGGTAAATATTTTGCAATTTATCTTCTACTTGTCAGATAGCGCTGGGGAGAGCAGGGGGCGTTCACTCAGACATGCTTCAACCACAGCTTTGTGCCAAATACGTTCCTCTGCTGGAATTGTTTACTCTTTAAAGCGAAAGCCAAATAGTGCTGGATTCTTAAAATAACTTGCTGTTTGGGATCCAGGAAACCTCGGGTCAAAGACATTTACAAAGAGGGAGAAAGAATTAAAGAGGCAGAAGCTGTAAAAATCCTGCTGTTCAACGCTATTGTCTTGTATCCACTGCCACTATTCGAGACAGTACTGGTTAATCCAACACTTAGTAGGTGATCCATCCTGTAACTTAAACTGCAAGAAGAGCAACAAGTAAAGTGGCAAATATTTTTTAATACAGGAGTGGAAAATGGGAATGGCTTTCTTTTGGTTCTAGAGAAGCCTATGAAATAAATATTGCAAATAAATAATTCAGGGGAATGCACGGCTCATTTTCCATCTGCTTTAAAGCCTAGCTATCTCATGGGAGGAATACAAAATGGCCTTTCTCTGGGCCATTTACTGACCAGAATAGTTAGGCATAGCTTTTTAAGAGCTTGTCCAAACGAGACCTTGTCTGTATTCACTGCAAATAGACTGCAGGTTGTCCCCATAACACACAATGGCTTCCATGTACAACAATCTATGGTACCTTGTGCAATTTCCACGCTGATTTCTCTCTATTGTAGTTTCAATGTATACATGAATAATGAATAATATAATAATATAATAGTAATAATATAATAATATACTACAATAATAATAGAATAATAGAATGATTTTATATATACATTAGAGTCTCACTTATCCAACATAAATGGGCCGGCAGAACGTTGGATAAATGAATATGTTCAATAATAAGGAGGGATTAAGGAAAAGCCTATTAAACACCAAATTAGGTTATGATTTTACAAATTAAGCACCAAAACATCATGTTATACAACAAATTTGAAAGAAAAAGTAGTTCAATACACAGTAATGCTACGTAGTAATTACTGTATTTACGAATTTAGCACCAAAATATCACGATGTATTGAAAACATTGACTACAAAAATGCATTGGATAATCCAGAACGTTGGATAAGCGAATGTTGGATAAGTGAGACTCTAATGTATGTGTGTGTGTGTAATGTGCATAATTCCCATGGAGTAAACAACAAAACCACTGGACCAAATCACACCAAATTTGGCCACAAAAGACATTAGTCATCCAATCAATCTGCAGGCGGCAGCGTGTCAGCAAAAATGGCAAGACGTGTCAGTGCTGACACGCATGTCATAGGTTGGCCACCACTGTAGTAGACTCATAAAATGCAATTCAATACAGTTAAAATGCATTATATGCGTCTATACCAGGCATGGGCAAACTTTGGCCCACCAGGTGTTTTGGACTCCATCTCCTACAATTCCTAACAACCTGTTAGGAATTGTGGGAGTTGAAGTCCAAAACACCTGGAGGGCCCAAGTTTGCCCATGTCTGGCCTACACTGACCATATAATTTATTTATTTACAGCATTTATATTCCACCCTTCTCACCCCGAAGAGGACTCAGGGCGGATCACATTACACATATAGGCAAACATTCACTGCCTTTTAACATAGAACAAAGACAAACAAACATAGGCTCCGAGCGGGCCTCGAACTCATGACCTCCTGGTCAAAGTGATTCATTGCAGTTAATTGCAGCTGGCTTGCTCTCCCGCCTGCGCCACAGCCCGGGCCACTTTGTGCAACCAAAGAAAAAGAAATTGGCAGCACAACCTTCTGTAGGCTTATTAGTCTGTTTCATCAGATGCAACAAACTTTTGTTTGAAGTTATAGGGAAACCATTCATCAGCAAAATGTGCTATCCTCGAGTGAGATTTTGTATAAGTGACTATGGGAAGATATGCCTTTAATAGTAAAGATTAGTAGAGATTCCAGAGGAGTTGAAAGTTAACTCTTGTTGCGGCGAGAGCATTGGTGGGAGCACACCCAGTTCCATGGTGGGATCGCTCTGAACTTTTGCTTCTCAAAGGCCCTTGTGTTCGCACGAAGCCCTTTTGTGCCTCTGGTCCAGAACAGAGAGTGACTCAGGCATCTTTCCGTCTCGTCCTTCTGTCTCCCCAACACACACATCTGCCCTTGTCCTCCTCCTATCCCACTTTTTCTTTCCAAATTTCTTCTCCCTGCTGAGGATGACAGTCAAAGTTATGTCAGAGGGAGACAGGTTTTTTAAAATTCGGCTTGGGAAAAATATGGCTGGAATCATGTTACTTAGTCCCAGTGAGTCACTGAACAACCTTCCTAATACCACGACCTCTTAATAGTTCCTCATGCTGTGGTGACCCCCAACCATGACATTATTTTTGTTGCTACTTCATAACTGTAATTTTGCTACTGTTATGAAATGTAATGTAAATATCTGATAAGCAGATTGTATTTTCATTGGACCAAATTTGGCACAAATACCCGATATGCTCAAATTGGAATATTGGTGGAGTTGGGGGGGATCGGTTTTGTTACTTGGGAGTTGTAGTTGTTGAGATTTATAGTTCACCTACAATCAAAGAGCATTCTGAACTCCACCAACAATGGAATTGAACCAAACTTTGCACACAGAATTCCCACGACCAACAAAAAATAATGGAAGGTTTTGGTGGGAACTGACCTTGAGTTTTGGAGTTGTAGTTCACCTACATTCAGAGAGCACTATGGACTCAAACAATGTTGGATCTGGACCAAACTTGGCACGAATACTCAATATGCCCAAATTTGAACACTGGTGGAGTTTGGGGAAAATAGACCTTGACATTTGGGAGTTGTAGTTGCTGGGATTTATAGTTCACCTACCATCAAGAGTCCCTTGAACCCCACCAATGATAGAATTGGACCAAACATTCCACACAGAATCCACATTACCAACAGAAAATAATGGAGGGATTTGGGAGGAATTGACAGTGATTTAGGGGAGATGTAGTTCATTTATTTATTTATTTATAGTATTTATTTATTTACAGTTATTTATATTCCGCCCTTCTCACCCCGAAGGGGACTCAGGGCGGATCACATTGCACATATAAGGCAAACATTCAATGCCATAACATAGAACAGAGACAGACACAGGCACGGGTGGGCCTCAAACTCATGACCTCTTGGTCAGAGTGATTTGTTGCAGCTGGCTGGTAACCAGCCTGCACCACAGCCCGGCCTGGTAGTTCATCTACCTATGGAGAGTACTGTGAATTAATATGTGTTTTCTGATAGTCTTTGACGACTCCTCTGGCACCCCCTTGCGACCCACAGCTTGAGAAACGCTGATCTACATTGTAGGATTGATGCAGTTTGACGCCACTTCAACTGCCATGGCTCAATGCTATGGAACCCTAGAAGTTGTAGTTTTACAAGGTCCTTAACCTTCTCTGCCAAAAGTGTTTTAGCCTCGCTGAACTACATCTCGCAGGATTTCAGAGCAATGAACCATGGCAGTTAATATTGTTGGGGGGATGATGGGTAGCAGAGTGGATTCCAAAAATCATCATTCTGGTCTCACCGCCCCCTTCTTCCGCAGGCTGACTTCTCTTGCGGAGAAACAGCACTGGCCAACAGAATTCCAGCAGCCGGAGGTTCAGTTGTAAATCCAACTGTTGTTAAACTTTATTTGCATATTTACAGTTACATTTCCCGGCTTCGGAGCATAGCATTCATAGTCCATCTCCAGCGAAAGCTCAACGCTGAACACTCTCCTGCATCCCACAGACCAAGAAGGAAGTCCCGGTCAAACAAACTTGACCCCATTGGTCCTGTGATACGTCAATCATAGCAGGTTCCCATTAACTCCATAACTACTGAAATGCCTTGCCGAAAACTAACACAGAAGGCATTTCTAACAACCCACATTGATTTTAACATTTCACACAATTCACAATACCCTGACAATTATGGTATCAGACTGCATTAATCCTGCAGTGTAGATACACCCTGATACCTGGCAACCCTATGCTGAATGTACTGGAGGTGACGTTTTCCAAAGTCATTTGAGACTCACGTAACTGTGACAACACCCTGCGCAAAAATGAATTATTTTTCTGATTCTTCGCTTTATTAAAAGTGTGTTTCTGCTCCAAAAATATGAACAACAGGCTTGTAGCCTCAGCAAGTATTTATGCTGAGTGCAGCCCAGAATGGGGTTGGGCTGGATTCCTCATCAGATCTGCGAAATGAGCCAAGGCAGGGAGAGATAATGAAGTATGAAATATGTTTTAGGGAAAAAACAGACAGGAAATGTCAGGTCCCAGCTGAGCACTGGACATTTGCCCACTGGGGCAGGGAAAGACACAGATGCCGAGAGCCCTTGCACTTGGCTGATATTTATACAGCAGCAAACATTTTGGCACCAAAGCACCAAGCCGAACCCATGTGCACACCACAATACATGAACACACTGGCAGATTTGAAGGGGAGAATACGCAATATATGCTTAATGGGTTTTTATGGCTGCAGTTAAATAAAAAATAAAAAACAAGATTATGGCAATTGGCAACCAAACTGATTGATAACTGGCAAATAGATTTGGTATCTCCATACCACCAAGGACTTGCCACAATTTATTATGATCCACACAGTCAATAATATTTTGGTTAATGATAGATTTTTTTAAATTTTATACTCATGTTTTCACGCATGTGCATTGTTTTAATTTGTGTGGCATAATACCTCGAGCCACGAAGAGAGGGAGGTAAGAAATATAATAATAATCATCATCATCATCATCACAGGTAACAGTCGCAATGATGAAAAACAACAGGAAAAACTCAAGCCGCTATCAGGACATCAAGATTGAACTTCAAAGACTCTGGCAGAAACCAATGCAGGTGGTCCCAGTGATGATCGGCACATTGGGTGCCGTGCCAAAAGATCTCAGCCGGCATTTGGAAACAATAGACATTGACAAAATCACGATCTGCCAACTGCAAAAGGCCACCTGACTGGGATCTGTGTGCATCATCCGAAAATGCATCACGCAGTCCTAGACACTTGGGAAGTGTTCGACTTGTGATTTTGTGATACGAAATCCAGCATATCTATCTTGTTTGCTGTGTCATACAACGTCATTGTGTCAATAATAACAATTGTTCTTAAGTACCTTAAATCTCTATACTGGGAGATAAGAATAAGGCAAATATATACAATACATAAATAATATAAATTTGGTATATATAAACTTAGACCCCTTCTACACTGCTTTATAATCCAGATATATGGATTATATGAGTTTACACTGCCATATAATCCATTTCAAAGCAGATAATCTGGATATTATATGACAGTGTAGAAGGGGCCTATATCTCCATTCCAGTGGTCCAGGTAGATAATGTCAGATTCTGGGCCACAATCTAGAAACTTTTTTTAAATTTCCAAAACAGGTTAAAATCTTCCTTTGCTTTGGGGTGGGAGCGGTCCCATATTGGGAGAAAGGGGTGATATAATTCAGATGCAGTAGAGTCTCACTTATCCAAGCTAAACGGGCCAGCAGACGCTTGAATAAGTGAATATCTCGGATAATAAGGAGGGATTAAGGAAAAGCCTATTAAACATCAAATTAGGTTATGATTTTACAAATTATGCACCAAAACAGCATGTTATACAACAAATTTGATGGAAGAAGTAGTTCAATACGCAGTAATGTTATGTTGTAATTACTGTATTTACGAATTTAGCACCAAAATATCACGATATATAGAAAACATTGACTACAAAAATGGCTTGGATAATCCAGAAGCTTGGATAAGCGAGGCTTGGATAAGTGAGACTCTACTGTAAACATGCCCAATCAAACAAATATGCATAAGCTATAATCTCCTTATCAATTTAAGATTTTGGATGACAATCTGGAAATGCAACATTTTTGGGCAAAAATCCTTCTTTTCTGTGTTGCAGGTCAACAATTAAACATTTCTGGGACAGATCTTTGGAAGTGCTTGTTTTGGCAACACCAATTCCCCTGAATCCTCAAACGGCACGGAATTGAGAAATAAGCTCTTTTCCATAACCCATAAAATAACTATGAGTTATCTGGGGGGATCAAATTGCAAGCCTTTTGGTCCCATAAAAGCAGCCCAAGCAGCACTGTTTTCGAAATAGAGACACCTCCTGCTTCCTAATAATATAGCCAGACGTCTGAGCTTGCTGCCCCCAAGCATCTTGTGTTAAGAGGAATCGGTCTTGGCAGGTGCAATGTCTCTGCTTTGGAGCACCAGGCCAGTGGGAGTCCATCTCGAAAGCATCCTTCTCCATCTGTCTGCAACTAAATTTCACGCTACACAGCAAAAGAGTGGGGGAAGGAGAGACCATTTGGAGAGGAGAGCCACCCACCCGGAGGCTTCCCCACCTTTTGGACACCGTCCACGTGAAACAATCCCTTCTCTCACTTCCCGTCCTTGTTTTTCACTCTGCTTTGGATGACGATCGCCAGACTCCAGGATGGCCCCGTATTATTGATTTTACAGAACATTCAGAGCTGGAGGAATCGTTTCTCGCAAACCAAAACACAAATTGTGGGAGGTTCGGTTGGCTCCTCTCTTTCCGCTGACAAGACAAGACCTTTTGATTTCGGCAGGCTTCTGGCTCTTAACTCATTCTGGCAGAAAGGTCCCTTTGGTTCCATCCACACCAGGCATGGGCAAACTTCGGCCCTCCAGGTGTTTTGGATTTCAACTTCCACAATTCCTAACAGCCGGTAGGAGCACCAACCTCCAGAGTCAGACATGACTGGATTTAACATCAGGGGAAACCTTTACCTTTACAATAAACAAAATTAAATCAGTGCAAAACTAGCAGTTCGAAAACATGCAAATGTGAGTAGATCAATAGGTATTGCTCCAGCTGGAAGGTAATAGTGCTCCATGCAGTCATGCCAGCCACATGACCTTGGAGGTGTCTACGGACAATGCTGACTCTGCGGCTTAGAAATGGAGATGAGCACCAACCCCCAGAGTTGGACTCGATTAGATTTAATATGAAGGGAAAACCTCTACTTTTACTATCTTAGCCATGCTTTGTTTTAATTTGTTGCAAGCCTCCTTGGGTCCCCATTGCTAAGAGAAAGGCACTGTACAAGTAAAATACAATTGCAGAATAATAGAATCTAAGAGTTGGAAGGGGTCACAAGGGCCATCTAGTCCAACCTCTGACACACAGATGAACGCACAACCTCTAGTTTTCCATAGCTGCCCATCCCAACGTCTTCCACGGGATCACACAAATCAAAGGGACATTTATGTCAGAGATTCTACACAGTCATGAAACTCCTCTTCTTGCAGAAGTGACTCTATTAGTTCAGGTTAAGAAACCAGATATCCAAAAGCACCGTTGTAGTGGTCTACTCGAACAACACAACACACAGACTTTTCTTCTTTCCCAAATAAGCAAGAAGGTTTTTCTTTCTTTGTTGCAACAGTATACAAAGTATATACAAAATATACAAACGTTACAGCTTCATCTTCCTCACTACTCACAACAGTAATTCTCCAAACCAACACCCGTCCCTGAGCAATTCTTATCAAACTTACTCAGTATTAACTACAACCTATATACTACTCCCATTGTATTAACCACGATACCCTAGTTACACTGGCTTAACTCTTTTAAAGGTGATTTGGCCCGAGGCATAAACCCTGCTATCACTTAGAAAATGTCAGGTTATTTCCAAACCCTGACAATTTAAACCAAAAACAGGGATGGTATTTGGCCAGCGAGGGAATTGATGGAAAGTGATAGATTCCTTCAAGGAAAAAAGCTCTTTGAAGATGAATGTACAATTTTACAAAGTGAAATGGAAGCTACACTTAGAGCAGTTGGAAGAAATAAATCACCAGGAATAGGTGGCATATTGATAGAACTGGGTGGCTGTGAGATTTCCGGGTTATAAGGCCATGCTCCAGAAGCATTATTTCCTGATGTTTTGACCACATCTATGGCAGACATCAGCAGAGGTTGCGAGGTCTGTTAGACACTAGTAAGGTTTATATATCTGTGGAATAATGTCCAAGGTGGGAGAAAGAACTCTTGTCTTTTTGAGGCAAGTGTGAATGTTGCAATTGGCCATCTTGATTAGCACTGAATGGCCTTGCAGCTTTAAAGCCTGGCTGATTCCTGCCTGGGGGGAATCCTTTGTTGGGAGGTGTTAGCTGTCCCCTGATTGTTTCTTGTCTGGAATTCCCCTGTTTTCTGAATATTATTCTTTATTTACTGGCCTGATTTTAGAGTTTTTTTTTAAAAAAAATACTGGTAGCCAGAATCAGCCAGGTTTTGAAGCTGCAAGGCCATTCAATGCTAATCAAGCTGGCCAACTGCAACATTCACACTTGCCTCAAGCAGTCAAGAGTTTTTTCTCCTACCCTGGACATTGCACAGATATATAAACTCCACTTGCCTACTTTCCAACAGACCTCACAACCTCTGAGGATGCCTGGCATAGATGTGGGTGAAACGTCAGGAGAGAATGCTTCTGGAACATGACCTTAACTCTCAGCAATCCAGTGATTCCGGCCATGAAAGCCTTCGACAACATATTGCCAAAACTGCTTCAATCTAAAGAGACAGAACATACTCTGGTTCTAACTAAAATCTGTCAACAAATATGGAAAACAAAACTATGTCCAGAGATTGGAAACATTCAATATAGATCATACAAGCATATTCAGTATACAGTAGAGTCTCGCTTATCCAACCTTCACTTATCTAATGTTCTGCATTATCCAACGCAGTCTACCTTTAAGTAGTCACTGTTTTTGTAGTCAATGTTTCCAATACATTGCGATGTTTTGGTGCTACATTCGTAAACACAGTAATTACTACTTTGTTGTAAAACATTTGTAAAATCATAACATAATTGAATAGGCTTTTCCTTCATCCCTCCTTTTTATCCAACCATTTCACTTATCCAACGTTCTGCTGGCCCACTTATGTTGGATAAGCGAGACTCTACTGTATTTTTGATCTCGTGGAGTTGTATCATAATTGACACATGCCATATTTTTATGCTCCTGCATATATGACAATACGTTTCACCTGTCCTTACCAGCTATCTCAGTTAACCTTTCATTCTGAACTCTTTTGATGCATAAAAGTAAATTGTATTTTTCCCTTACCTGCATTCTCTTCAGACTGGTTGAAGCCGCAGATCTGGCAAATGCTGCGGACCCACTTGTTCATCTCATCCTCCGTTTCGGCGACCAGGTAAAAGGTCCTTTCGCTGGTCTTGATGTCAAAGACGTAACTGTCCTGCAACTCCTTCTTGTTGAAGGTCAAGCCAGCATCCACCTGTTCGCAGAAGTTGAGGTTGATGACGCGCAGGGGCTTCTTGGAATGGTCGTTCTTGTAATACTCCAGCACATCCGGGTCTCCGCTCATGCGCCCACTGCGAAGGATGAACCATCGTTTCTTCCAGGCCTAAATAAGAAGGCAGAATCATTCTATTAGTCTTGCTTTCACCATCGATATATATAAAAGTGTAATGAAATTTCAGCCTAGGACAAAACAACAAAACTACACATCCCAGAAACACTAAACTTGGCAGCACAACCCCTCATCCATGCCTCTACGTTCATACAACAACAAAAGAAAAATAAAGTCCTAATTAGAGGGAGAGGAATAATTGTTTTTATCCAATTGCTGCCGGTTCAAAGGCTAAGCTCCATCCACTTGGTCTCCTAGCAACCCACTCAGCCCAGGGGACAGGCAGAGTTAGGCCTCACTTAGGCCTCTTCCTCTCTGCCTATAAAATACAGATTATCAGATTTGAACTGGATTATATGGCAGTGTAGACGCAAGGCCCTTTCACACAGCTATATAACCCATTTATAATCTTATATTATCTGCTTTGAACTGAATTATCTTGACTCCACACTGCCATATAATCCACTTCAGTGTGCAGTCAGACACAACTGGACTTAATGTCAGGAGAAAACCTTTACCCTTTACCTTAACTACCACCAATTCCTCAATACTTTATTTCCCATACCACCAGACTTCGCCACAGCAATGCGTGGCCAGGCACAGCTAGTCTTTTATATATGAACATTGGACTATCACCGATTCAGGTTCTAAGAATCCAGAAATCTGATTTTGTCAGATAATGTAGCACGTTTTACACAGTGTCTATTTTGGAACTGTGCTCTATGACCTTATCTATGTCTATTCCATTGAGATGTTTTCTCTAACTCCTGCTCAAACCACAATTGTTTCATTTTCCCACGAATCTCTATTTGTAAATCTTGGTATTTCATAATCCTTATTCCTCTTTATCCTTAATTCTGTTGTCCTTCTGCATTGCCACATCTATAATCCAAGCTTTGGGGTTTATTTTCCTAACCACAGTTATGCTTGGCATAATATGTTGTAATAATATACCAGTTTAAATGTTAAATTCCCATAAGATTTTAATTCACTATTTTTGATGCATCTACTTCATCATCAAGATTATCCCTCCTCCTTTACCACTTTGTAAAACACAGGAAAGTACTGGATACTACATCAAAACTGGGTTTGGAAAAGTTACATTTTTTCATAATATTCCAAACATCACAACCAATTTTGCTGCTAATGAGGTCAGAATCTTGCCGGAGAATTACTATAACAACCATAGCAGAGAAAAAAAGACAGCAATTTTAAAAAAAACAAGGAGCAAGAGACTTCTCCCACAAGATCAGGGAAATCAAAGAGAAATTTAAATCAAGGAACAGGATTATATATGACCAGGCAAGATATGAAAGATAGAGACATTTATTCAAGGAAGAACTCTTTGAAGATGAAGCTACAATTTTACAAAGTAAAATGGAATCTACACTCATGCCACCTGGGAGAAATAAATCACCAGGAATAGATGGCATATTGATAGAACTGCTTCAGTCTACAGAGAAGGTGTGATGCCTAGGGCACCTTTGGCCCCTGACCCTGTGGCCATTACGGTCCAGGACGAAGAAGACTTTGGTTTTCTCCCATGTCAGCAAGATTCAGCTCCTTTCCAGATGCCTCATGTTGACATCTCCGAGCCAGAGCCAATTAAGGATGCCCTTGAAACTGTGCTGGCTCTCCCAGATTCTCCGGAAGGTTTAGTGTTTGATCGTAGAGCATTTGTGCAAACAGAAAGATCACATAGGCAAAGCTTGCGGAGAAGCGCCAGATTAGCGGAGCGTGGAGACTATGGCTAAACCCTGTTCTCTTGGGAAGAATTTGGGAGTTAAGACACCTGGCGCGGTGACTGTGACAAGCTCAGTTCTCTTGGGAAGTTTTAGGGAGTCAGGCACCTGGATTGGGGGAGCTTATGAACTTCAATAAAAGTATTGCACTAAGAACTTTCCTGCGCGGTGTCAACTTTACTTCTGACTGGAAAGCATCATCGTCTCTAGCTCTTGGAATCCCAGCGGCCTGAAGGTGCGCTACTCTTGAGTAGACCGGGCGCCGGTCTACCTCCTTGCCCAAGTTTGGACTGCGTTTCAGCTCCTGTTCATCTAGTTCCTGCCTTGCTTTGAAATCCTGCTTTTGGACAGTTATTCCAGAGAACTCTTATTGCCTCTTTGATACTTTCCCCCCACTCAATACTCGAGCCGAGTTTGAGTGTGTTTCGGTTTCTGGACTTTGGACTCTAATATTGGACATAAGACTTTTATTTATTGGACTAATTTTGATCCTTCCCGAAAGGTCAAATGCTTATTCAACTTTGCTGCTTATTTCCTTTTGGAACTTTACTTGCTTTAATAAAGATATTATATTGTTATTGGCCTCTGTGTTGGTTTTCAGTGTTCTCGCTGCCTTGGGGTGTAACAGAAGAAATCTACTCTAGTTCTAACTAAAATCTGTCAACAAATATGGAAAACAAAATAATGGCAATGGATTGGAAACACTCAATAGACAATCCAACCCCTAAGAAAAAGGACACCAAAGATTGCAGTAGCAACAGGACCACTGCAATAATTTCCCATGCCAGGAAAGTGATGCTCAAAATTCTTCAACAAATACTTTGACCATCTATGGAGAGAGAAATTTAAGATGTTCAGGCTGGGTTTCAGAAAGAAAGAGGCACTAGAGATCATATTGCAAGTATATGTTAGAGCAAACCAAAGGATGTCAGAAAAAAATAATCATCCTGTGCAAAGCTGTTAATTGTGGAGATTGTGAACAATTATGGCTCTCTCTTAGGAAATCAGTATTCCACAATATTTTATTTGTCCTGTAATCATGACAAAAGGCAATTCTCAGGACAGAAGACGGAGAAACAGAGTGAATTCCAATGAGCAAGGTACTCAGTTAAGACTGCATTTTATCACCCTATCTGTCTGACTTGTAATCTGAAAATGTCATAGACAAAACAGGTTTAGACTCTTAGGATGAAGATGTCAAAACTGGAGGAAGGAAGGCTAACAACTTATGATGGAGAGAGATGGCAACCTATTTCTAGCAGAAAATAGCCAAGATCTGGGACAGCTTGTGAAGAAAGTCAAGGCAGAAATTACAAAGGCAGGTTTACAGTTGACGAAAAATAATGACACCTTGTCGAAGGCTTTCATGGCCAGAATCACTCGGTTGCTGTGAGTTTTTTGGGCTGCATGGCCATGCTCCAGTAGCATTCTCTCCTGATGTTTCACCTGAATCTATGGCAGGCATCCTCAGGGGGCTTGTTCAGAGATCTTCTGAATAAACCTCTGAAGATGCCTGCCATAGATACAGGCAAAACATCAGGAGAGAATGCTACTGGAGCATGGCCATACAGCCTGAAAAATAATGATCATAGATGATTTATATAACCTTAAGAGAGATAAAGACATCAGTATTGTTTAAGATTTTCCATACATTGGTTTAGTTATGAATAAGAATGGAGTCTGAAGTCAAGAAACCAGTAGACTAGAACTTGGAAGGGCAGCTATGAAGGAACTAGATGAGATCCTGAAGTTTAAAGATATATACAGTAATTGAATACTAAAGTTTGGATAGGTCATGCCATTGTAGGTTCCATTTCCATGTATGATAGGAAGAAAACCCACTCATTTCAAATCTGATTCTGGAGGAGAGTTCTGCAGACACCTTGGGCTGCCAAGACAAATCAATGAGTCCCAGAGAAAGTCAAGCCTGAACTCTCCCTAGAAGTCAAGATGATGAAGCAGAGACTGTTGTATTTTGGATTTATCACAAGAAGATATGACTCACTAGAAAAGACAATAATGTTTGGCAAGGTAGAAGGCAGTATGGAAAAAGGGAGACTGCATTGCAGATGGATAGACATGGTTCCCGAGTCTGCAAACCTTGAGTTGGGCTCTTGATGATAGTGGCCTAAGATGCTACACTGTAGAATTAATGCAGTTTGACACCAATTTAACTACTGTTGCTCATGGGAGCTGTAGTTTTACAAGATCCTTAGCCAAAGGAACATAGCAAAAGAGTACATAAACATCAATATACACTTCATCAAGTGGCCAAAAAAAAAAAGGTAATAACTCATATCAATTCTATAGATATAATAAGTCTCTCTGGAGTGCATCTACGCTGTACAATGATTACATAAGCACCTACAGAGTAGAATTAATCCAGTTTGATACCACTTCAAGTGCCATGGCTCAATGCTATGGCATCCGAGGAGCTGTAGTTTTACATTTCTTTAGCATTCTCTGGCAAAGAAACTACCTCTCCCTGACTCTGAAATATTCTGCACTTTGGCCCAGATCCATGTATTCATCTCCTGTTTTTTAACATTTTATTTTGTATGTTGACCTTTTATGACTGTTTTATTGATGCTGATGTGTTATTGTTGAGTAATTTGTTTTATTGTCTTGCTGTTGTTGTTATACTGCTGTGTTTGGGCATGGCCCCATGTAAGCTGCCCAGAGTCCCTTTGGGGAGATGGGGCGGGGTATAAGAATAAAGTTGTTGTTGTTGTTGTTGTTGTTGTTGTTGTTGTTATTATTATTAAGAGTGCTGGTGCCTCATCCAACTATATTTCCCACAATTACATAGCACTGAGCAGTTAAAGTGGTACCAAACTGCATTAATTCTACAGTGTAGATGCACCCAGGGAGAGATGGACCACGTGGTTACAATCCACCCAAAGATTCATCTGCAAAAGATTTACTGAAATAAACAACATGGGAGAGGGTGCATTAATTGGAACAAAAAAGATGGATCTGCTTCCTCCCGCAACAATATCTCTCTGATAGGCCTTGAACTCGAAGCAACCTTGAATGGGCAATGAATGCAGTCCTGTGATTTATGGGTACTGTCAGTAAGCTCTGCTCCAAGAAGACAAAAGGCTGAGCAAATACTGGATCTGCAGAAACATTTATTTAGCCCCTTTGTGTCCCACAACGATTTTCAAGTTGTTCAAGTCAGAATATAGTAACCTTGTACAAAAAGCGGTGGATTCCCTGGATGCAGAAGGAAAAAAAGGTGCCATGACCAGACATTTTTGGAAGGTCTTTAGAGAGTTTTGTCGAAAGCTTTCATGAACGGAATCACTGGGTTGCTGTGAGTTTTCCGTGCTGTATGGACATGTTCCAGAAGCATTCTCCCCTGACGTTTTACCCACATCTATGGCAGGCATCCACAGAGAACTCTTGTCTGTTGAAAGCAAGTGTGAATGTTGCAATTGGCCACCTTGATTAGCACTGAATGGCCTGGCAGCTTCAAAGCCTGGCTGCTTCCTGCCTGGGGAATCCTTTGTTGGAAGGTGTTAGCTGGCCCTGATTGTTTATTTCTCCTACCCTGAATATTCCAGATATATAAACCTCACTTGCCTAGTTTCGAACAGACCTCACAACCTCTGAGGATGCCTGCCATAGATGTGGATGAAACATCAGGAGAGAATGCTTCTGGAACACGGCCATACAGCTTGGAAAACTCACAGCAACCTAGTCTTTAGTTTTTTTTTTTAAATGAGGTGGGCAAAGTGTGGTCTCTGGACATAGCCCAAAAACTTTGGGACACCATTGTAAATAAATAGGTGAAAAACTGTCCCCAGGTTGCCTGAACTGGCAGAAATAACATGCTAAATGTGGCAATTTGGGATATTTCGCCCCTCCAGCTAAAAATTCATCCAAACCAGCGTGCATCTTCTGCACTGCAGTTTGACATCACTTTACCTGCCATGGCTCAATACCATAGACTCCTGGAAGTTGTAGTTTATGAAAGCATCATCACTCGTTGTCAGAGAAAGCTACAGATCTTGTACCGCCCAATATTCCATAGTATCGAGCCACAGGAGATAAAGTGGTGTGAAACTGCATCAATTCTACAGTGTAGATGCACCTCAAGTGAGATGTCCTTACTGTTTTTGTTTGCAAGCTTCTCTGTGTCCATCTTTGGAAGTTTTTAAATGGAGGCTGGATGGCTAATGGGATTCTGGGCTGCATAAATAGGAGTATAGTGCTTAGATCCAGGGAAATCATGCTACCCCTCTATTCTGCCTTGGACAGACCACTCCTGGAATCACACTGGGCACCGCAATTGAAGGGAGATATTGACAGAATGGAGTGTGTCTAGAAGAGGGCAACTAAAATGATCAAGGGTCTGGAGAACAATTCCTAGGAGGAGTGGCTTAAAGAGCTGGGAATGTTTAGCCTGCAGAAGAGAAGGCCGAGAGGAGACATGATGATGATAATAATAATAATAATAATAATAATAATAATAATAATAATAATAATAATAATATACAGTAGCGTCTCACTTATCCAACACTCGCTTATCCAACGTTCTGGATTATCCAACGCATTTTTGTAGTCAATGTTTTCAATACATCGTGATATTTTGGTGCTAAATTTGTAAATACAGTAATTACTACATAGCATTACTGTGTATTGAACTACTTTTTCTGTCAAATTTGTTGTATAACATGATGTTTTGATGCTTAATTTGTAAAACCATAACCTAATTTGATGTTTAATAGGCTTTTCCTTAATCTCTCCTTATGATCCAACGTATTCGCTTATCCAACATTCTGCCGGCCCATTTACGTTGGATAAGCGAGACTCTACTGTAATAACTTTATTCTTGTATCCCACCCCATCTCCCCAAGGGGACTCGGGACGGCTCAGCCCCAAAAATGTACAATAAAATACAACAACAACATAAAGTGCAATCCAATCACAACAAGTTAATTAATACGTAATTCTAAAACGCAACATCACATAATAAAAACGTGACCAGAGGCCAAGGGCGATGTAATGGCATCCTCAGTCTTGAGGAGAGGGATAAAATTATAATTGTGCAAAATCTTAGGAGTACTAATAACATGGGGCAGAGATAAAGTGCAGAAGGATAGGATATGGGTGGGGGTTGGGACTCAATCATCTTATTTCATCTTATTTATATATGACTAGCTGTGCCCGGCCACGCGTTGCTGTGGTGAAGTATGGTGGTATGGGAAATAAAGTATTGAGGAACTGGTGGTAGTTAAGGTAAAGGGTAAAGGTTTTACCTTACATTAAGTCCATTATAAATGGGTTATATAGCTGTGTGGAAGGGCCTTGAGTCTACACTGCCATATAATCCAGTTAAAATGTGATAATCTGTATTTTATAGGCAGTGTGGAATAGGCCTAAGTGAGGCCTAACTCTGCCTGTCCCCTGGGCTGAGTGGGTTGCTAGGAGACCAAGTGGGCGGAGCTTAGCCTTGTAACTGGCAGCAATTGGATAAAAACAATTATTCCTCTCCCTCTAATTAGGACTTTATTTTTCTTTTCTTTTTGTTGTATGAACGTAGAGGCATGGATGAGGGGTTGTGCTGCCAAGTTTAGTGTTTCTGGGAGGTGTAGTTTTGTTGTTTTGTCCTAGGCCGAAATTTCATTACCCTTTTATATATATAGATAACCATGTATAAATATGTGAGGGGAAGTCATAGGGAGGAGGGAGCAGGCTTGTTTTCTGCTGCCCTGGAGACTAGGACGTGGAACAACAAACTACAGGAAAGGAGATTCCACCTGAACATTAGGAAGAACTTCCTAGCTGTGAGAGCTGACCAGTAGTGGAACTCTCTGCTCCAGAGAGTGGTAGAGACTCTTTCTTTGGAGGCTTTGAAACAGAGGCTGGATGGCCATCTGTCAGGGGTGCTTTGAATGTGACTTTCCTGCTTCTTGGAAGAATGGGGTTGGACTGGATGGCCCACAAGGTCTCTTCTAACTCTATGATTCTATCTGTCGAGAGTGTTTTCTTGCTCTGACAGAATGAAGTGGGACTGGACGGCCCTTGGGAGTCTCTTCCACATCTATGAGTCTATGATTCCACTTCTTCCGCATTAGACATTTTATAAGTCTCCAAACGCTTCCCTGCCCTTTAATGATATCTTCCTCTCCCGGAGCAAACACATCTGTTTTGTATGTAGGAAAGAGCGAGTTGACTGACGTTCGCTTGAGGGGCTGTTTCCCAGATCACGCGTCGCTCTGCCAAGAAGCGCATGTATTCGTTGAATACATATTGGCCGAGCGGCTAGAAAGCGAGACGGCAGGGACCAGAGCTAGAATTTTAAGAGCGCTAAACAGGGCTGGCCTTTAATCATCGCTTGTTGAGGGAGCGCTCTTCGACGCACAGCTGTCCCCAACAAAACAAGGCTTTCCCATCAACGATTCTTTCAGCACATAACTAAAATATTATTGTTGTCGAACGCTTTCATGGCCGGAATCACTGGGTTGCTGTGAGTTTTCTGGGCTATATGGCCATGATTGTTGTATGTCTTTCGGGCTGTGTGGCCATGTTCCAGAAGTATTCTCTCATGACGTTTCACCCACATCTATGGCAGGCATCCTCGGAGGTTGTGAGGTATCCATACCTCACAACCTCTGAAGATGCCTGTCATAGATGTGGGCGAAACGTCAGGAGAGAATACTTCTGGAACATGGCCACACAGCCCGAAAGACATACAAGAACCCTGTGATCCCGGCCATGAAAGCCTTCGACAATATATGGCCATGTTCCAGAAGCATTCTCTCATGACATTTCACCCACATCTATGGCAGGCATTGTCAGAGTTCGTGAGTTCTGTTGGAAACTAGGCAAGAGGGGTTTATATATCTGCGGAATAATGTCCAGCGTGGGAGAAAGAGCTCTTGTCTGTTTGAGGCAAGTGTGAATGTTGCAATTGGCCAGCTTGATTGGCATTGAATAGCCTTGCAGCTTCAAATCCTGGCTGCTTCCTGCCTGAGGGAATCCTTTGTTGGGAGGTGTTGGCTGGCCCTGATTGTTTCCTGTCTGGAATTCCCCTATTATCTGAGTGTTGTTATTTATTTACTGTCCTGACTGTAGAGTTTTTTTAATACTTTATTTTTGTAATAATTTTATTTATTCATATTTGCCTCCAACAGACGAGCGTTCTTTCTCCCACCCTGGACGTTATTCCACAGATAATAAATATAATAAAATTTATTTATATACCGCCCTATCTCCCAGAAGGGACTCAGGGAGGTTTCCAATCATAAGAACGACAAGTGCATTACATAACAGTATAATAAACATATTATTGAATAAGCAATAAATAACACTTACAGCAACCTTGATCAAGGGGACGGGGACCATAGCCAAGTATATTAACATAAACTCCACTTGCCTCATTTCCAACAGACATCACAATCTTTCAGGATGCCTGCCTTAGATGTGAGTGAAACATCAGGAGAGAATGCTTCTGGAACATGGTCATACAGCCCGGAAAACTCACAGCAACCCACTAAAATAATATTGTTACAAGGAACAGATTTTGCCAGAGCTTCAGAGAAGCTGAAGCTTTCCTCAGTTTCTCCTTCTCTTGGCTCAAAAATCTCCCTGGGCTGTTTTAGTTAATTTACTTTATTTGTCTATTTATTTACAATATTTGCATGCTGCCCCACTAATACAACAGTTCCCAGAGTGCTCCTTGACAACTACTATTAAAAGTAATTATCAGGCTGCTAATTGACAACTGGTGCAGAGTAATTACGAGGAAAACGCTGGAGGAGGGTGGAGGAATGTTCCAAAATCACTACGTCTTTATCAGACCAAGAAAAGACAAAAGTGGAAGACAAAGGGTGCATCTACAACAGGCATGGGCCAACTTTGGCCCGCCAGGTATTTTGGACTTCAACTCCCACCATTCCTAACAGCCTCAGGCCCTTTCCTTTTCCCCTCAGGGACTTAATGAATCACTTAATTTTAGCTGTTTCCTTTAAGTTACCAAGTACTCTTTAAAAACCCTTGAATGAACCTCCAGAATCACTCGCAGTTGAAATCACCACAAGCAGAGTCACTCCTTGCAAGCAGTTAGGCACTATCTATATATATAAAAGGGTAATGAAATTTCGGCCTGGGACAAAACAACAAAACTACACATCCCAGAAACACTAAACTTGGCAGCACAACCCCTCATCCTCTACGTTCATACAACAAAAAGCTCCAGCTATTCCAGAAAACGGCCAGGCTTTGAGACTGCAAGACTATTCACTACTATTCCACCTGGCCAACAAAGGATTCCCATAAGCCACAGCAACGCGTGGCCGGGCAAAGCTAGTGTAAGTATATAACAGTTATATGGGTTACCTTTACTTCTGTTAATACTGCTGGTAAAATACTTGTTACTCTATGTTTTGTTTTAGATATAAGTTCATTGTTGCTGAGTATACCAACTCCTGAAGAAGGGAATTTTCTCCCTAAAACAGGGTACAAAAATACCCGGGAACCCCCGTAGACTTGGGACTTTATTTGGACTTTACTTGCGAAGACTTTCTTGAGAGCGGTGCTCCATCTTTATTTTCTTCATTCCAGTATATAGCAACACGACCAACCGTCTGTTTACTTTGTTTGGAAGATATTTTCATTGACTTTGTATCCCTGAAGCCTATACATTGGAACCAATATCGGACTTGGATAATTTTTGTGTTAGAGCTGTTGCTCTTTTTCATTTTGTCTGGTACTGCCAAACTGAACTTTGTACGGGGAACTTTAATAATACTATATGCTATTTGGACATATTTTCTATGTGCATAGACCATCTTGTGTTTGTGTAGATACAAGTATTCTTGGATTTTGTATATTAAAGTTTTGGAACACAACACACCAGACATCACGGTTGTGAAAAAGAAAAAGGTTTGGATCATTGATGTCGCCATCCCAGGTGACAGTCGCATTGACGAAAAACAACAGGAAAAACTCAGCCGCTATCAGGACCTCAAGATCGAACTGCAATGGCTCTGGCAGAAACCAGTACAGGTGGTCCTGGTGGTGATCGGCACATTGGGTACCGTGCCAAAAGATCTCAGCCGGCATTTGGAAACAATAGACATTGACAAAATCACGATCTGCCAACTGCAAAAGGCCACCTTACTGGGATCTGCATGCATCATCCGAAAATACATCACACAGTCCTAAATGCTTGGGAAGTGTTTAACTTGTGATTTTGTGATACGAAATCCAGCATATCTATCTTGTTTGCTGTGTCATACAATGTCGTTGTGTCAATAATAATAATAATAATAATAATAATAATAATAATAATAATAATAATATATTTATATCCTGCCACCATCTCCCAGAGGGACAGAACACTCAAGGTGCGACATACAAAATCCAACAAGTGCAAAACAAAACATAGACAATAAGCAGTCAAACACAACATCATAAATTCACAGAGCCCCCTGGTCAAAACAATAAAATACAGCAATTGCTGTAGATAAAACAGCAGTATTCGATCTCAGAATTGCAAAGTGCAAATAAAGAATCTAAAGGTCGTCATATGTATTATGAGAGAGTCTAAACATGATCAAAGGCTCTTTGTTCTGCCATAGCAGAACACTTGATGAACCAACCTGGACACAGTATACTATTTGAGAACTCAGAAATGTTGGACCACGCTAGCAACCACCATGTCAGGCTACACAGAGAAGTCATTGAAATCCGCAAGCATGTGGATAATTCCAACAAAAAGGAGGAAACCAAGAAAATGAACAAAATCTGGTTACTAGTATTACAAAACTCTAAAATCAGGACAGTAAACAAAGAACAACACTGATAAACAGGGGAATTCCAGTCATGCAACAATCAGAGTCAATTAAAACCTCATTGTTTTTAATTCGATGTTTTAATATTGTGTTTCTGTTTTTCGGTTATTGTGTATATATTATTATTGGTTTTGTTATTGTTTTTTGATGTTTAATATTTTATCATTTTTTTGTATCTGATTTTGCTGTAAGCTGCCCCGAGTCCCCTTCAGGGGAGATGGAGGCGGGATATAAATAAACTACTACTACTACTACTACTACTTCTTCTTCTTCTTCTTCTTCTTCTTCTTCTTCTTCTTCTTCTTCTTCTTTATTATTATTATTATTAAAAGAATTCCCTTAGACAGGAAACAGCCAGGCTTCAAAGCTGCAAGGCTATTCAATGCTAATCAAGCTGGCCAATTGCAACATTCACACTTGCCTCAAACAGACAAGAGTTCTTTCTCCCAACCTGGACTTTCCACAGATATATAAACCCCACTTTCCTAGTTTCCAACTGACTTCAACAACCTCTGTGGATGCCTGCCACATCTGTGGGTGAAATGTCAGGAGAGAATGCTTCTGAAGGAGAAGGCCTCTGCAAGGAGAAGATGGGGTGATGGCGACAGGGGACAGGGAAAAGGCAGAACTGCTCAATGCCTTCTTTGCCTCGGTCTTCTCACAAAAAGAAAGCCATCTTCAACCTCAGCTAATAGTCAACACGGATTTACCAAAAACAAGTCATGCCAGACTAATCTGATCTCTTTTTTCGATAGAGTTACAAGTTGGGTCGACACAGGGAATGCTGTGGATGTAGTGTACCTGGATTTCAGTAAGGCCTTCGACAAAGTCCCCCACGACTTTCTGGCAAACAAACTAGTTAAATGTGGGCTAGACAAAACTACGGTTAGGTGGATCTGTAATTGGCTAAGCGAACGAACCCAAAGGGTGCTCACCAATGCGTCGTCTTCATCATGGAAAGAAGTCACGAGTGGAGTGCCGCAGGGCTCTGTCCTGGGCCCGGTTCTGTTCAACATCTTTATTAACGACTTAGACGAAGGGTTAGAAGGCATGATCATCAAGTTTGCAGACGACACCAAACTGGGAGGGATAGCTAACACTCCAGAAGACAGGAGCAGAATTCAAAACGATCTTGACAGACTAGAGAGATGGGCCGAAACTAACAAAATGAAGTTCAACAGGGACAAATGCAAGATACTTCACTTCGGCAGAAGAAATGGAAATCAAAGATACAGAATGGGGGACGCCTGGCTTGACAGCAGTGTGTGCGAAAAAGACCTTGGAGTCCTCGTGGACAAGAAGTTAAACATGAGCCAACAATGTGATGCAGCAGCTAAAAAAGCCAACGGGATTCTGGCTTGCATCAATAGGGGAATAGCGTCTAGATCCAGGGAAGTCATGCTCCCCCTCTATTCTGCCTTGGTCAGACCACACCTGGAATACTGTGTCCAATTTTGGGCACCGCAGTTGAAGGGAGATGTTGACAAGCTGGAAAGCGTCCAGAGGAGGGCAACTAAAGTGATCAAAGGTCTGGAGAACAAGCCCTATGAGGAGAGGCTTAAAGAGCTGGGCATGTTTAGCCTGCAGAAGAGAAGGCTGAGAGGAGACATGATAGCCATGTACAAATACGTGAAGGGAAGTCATAGGGAGGAGGGAGCAAGCTTGTTTTCTGCTGCCCTGCCGACTAGGACACGGAACAATGGCTTCAAACTACAGGAAAGGAGATTCCACCTGAACATCAGGAAGAACTTCCTCACTGTGAGAGCTGTTCGGCAGTGGAACTCTCCCCCGGACTGTGGTGGAGGCTCCTTCCTTGGAAGCTTTTAAGCAGAGGCTGGATGGCCATCTGTCGGGGGTGCTTTGAATGCGATTTCCTGCTTCTTGGCAGGGGGTTGGACTGTATGGCCCATGAGGTCTCTTCCAACTCTACTATTCTATGATCCTATGATTCTATGAAACATGGCCCCACAGCCCGGAAAACTCACAGCAACCCAAACCATTTCCCCAGTGCTTTGTTATTAATATTTTGTACTTGGGGGTCTTAACTCCATTTGAACATAGATATTCTGTCATGTCTTATAGCCATTGAAAAGCACATCATCCCCCACTTTGGAATAACAACTTCAATGAATCCCATGGTTGCATGTCTCTTGCGCAAGGTTGCCGTCACTTACCTCACAGCATATGGAAAATGACGCATTACCCTTCTAAGGGTCATGCTATATTTTTGCCACCAGTAATTTTCAATTAAGATAAAGTGGCGTTTTGTTCCACAAATCAGTCCAGGGTTTAAATCAGAAAAAGAAGAACAGAAAAGGAAGCACAACTCGGCTGAGCTTGGCAAACTCCCTGCCTGTTAATTGACTCCCAAACCATTAATCAGCTGCCTTTTCAAAGCAACGGCGAGCGTGACGTGGTATTTATCTTCTGCAAACAGGTCTGATCTTTTTTCTCTCTCCTTTTGGTGCCTGTGCCGTAGCACGCAGATTCGGCACACAGCTGGTTTTGGATAGAAAGAGATGCTCAGACCTTGGTTAGCAATGGAGCCTGGAACAGATCACAGCAGCCAATTTGGCTTGATAAGATGCCCAATTCTTGAATTTTGTTGCCCAGAACAGGACACAGTATTATTCTAGGTGATATCTGACCAAAGCAGAATAAAGTGGATCTATGATTTCCCTCAATCTACACATTACATTCTCTTTCATGTAGTGCAGTGGTTCTCAACCTTCCTAATGCCATGACCCATTAATACAGTTCCTCATGCTATGGTGACCCCCATTACATAACTTTATTTTAGTTGCTACTTCATTAACTGCAGTTTTGCTACTGTTACCCTGTTTCCCCAAAAATAAGACAGTGTCTTATATTAATTTTTGCTCCCAAAGATGTGCTAGGTCTTATTTTCAGAGGATGTCTTATTTTTCCACCAAAAAAATCACATTTATGGTTGAATTTTTAAAAAATGAACATTTATTATCTACTGTACAGTAGTTGTCATCACAAACCAGCATAACCAAACTGTGAATCCTTTCAAGAATTTCTGTATTATATTTTATTGCTATACTGTTTTTAAATTAATGTTTTAAATTTCTGTTCATATGTAAATTTATGTTGTTGTTGTTTGGCTTGTCCCTGTGTAAGCTGCCCTGAGTCCCTTCTGGGAGATGGAGGTGGGATACAAGAATAAAGTTATTATATTATTATTATTATTATTATTATTATTATTATTTCTTGTACAACAATCTATGGTATGTACATTTACCGATCCTGCATGCTTCCAAACAAAAACTTTACTAGGTCTTACTTTCGGGGAGGCCTTATATTTAGCAATTCAACAAAACTTCTACTAGGTCCTATTTTCTGGGGATGTCTTATTTTCAGGGAAACAGGGTATGAATCATAATGTAATAATCTTATATGCAGGATGTATTTTCATTCACTGGAACAAATTTGGCACAAATATCTGATACAACCAAATTTGAATACTGGTGGGGTTGGGAAGGGGAAATGATTTTGTCATTTGGGAGTTGTAGTTGCTGGAATTTATAGTTTACCTACAATCAAATGCATGAAGTCATGCTGGCCACATGACCTTGGAGGTGTATACGGACAACGCCGGCTCTTCGGCTTAGAAATGGAGATGAGCACCAACCCCCAGAGTCGGCCACGACTGGACTTAACATCAAGGGAAACCTTTACCTTTACTATAATCAAAGAGCATTCTGAACTCCACCAACGATGGAATTGAACCAATCATGGCACACAAAACTCCCACGATGAACAGAAAATACTGGAATGGTTTGATGGGCATTGACCTTGAATTTTGGATTTGTAGTTCACCTACATCCAGAGAGCACTGTGGACTCAGACAATGATGGATCTGGACCAAACTTGGCACAAATACTCAATATGCCCAAATTTGAACAATAGTGGGGTTTGGGGAAAATAGACCTTGATGTTTGGGAGTTGTAGTTGCTGGGATTTATAGTTTACCTGCAACCAGAGCCCCTTGAATCCCACCAACGATAGAATTGGGCCAAACCTCCCACACAGAACCCACATGACCAACAGAAAATAGTAGTCTTTGGCAACCCCTCTGACACCCCCTTGTGACTTCCCAAAGAGTCTCGACCCACAGGTTGAGAAACGCTGATATAATGGTTTAAGCCTCTCTGGAAATTAGGGTTCAAATTCTCTCTGCCATGAACCCACCTGGGAAAGCCACACTCTCTCAGCTTTAGCAAAAAGCAATGATAAACCTCTTCTGAACTTATCAGTGATGTTGCTGAAGGAATAGAGGGCATCCTACCAAATTTGCAGAGGACCCCAAAATGGGAGGGATAGTTATGATTCCAGAGGAAGGGATCAGGATCAAAACATAGAGAGTTGAACCTAAGTGAATTTCAATAGAGAGAAATGTACAGTAATACACTCAGGGCTTAAAAATGAAATGCACAGACACAGGTTGAGTGATACCTAGCTTGAATAGAGTCCATGTAAAAGGTGCATAGGAGTCTTAGCAGACTGCAAGCTGAACGTGGGTCAACAGTGAGATGTCAAGAGTCAGACGCCAATTAGCGAACAAAAATAGAGTTTATTCAGCAGATAAGCCAAAAAGTAATGTTAACACAGAAAAAACCTTGAAACACTTCACTATCAGTGCTTCAAGAGCAGTTCAAACAAAAATATAATTCAGCAACACAAGCAGGTAAAAACAAAGCTAAACAAACTTAGTGCAAACTGCACTTTCTGAGTCCAAGCCCTGCCAGCCGGCTCTGTAGTTTTCAAAGGAACAGTTCCCAAAAGGAAACACCAAATTGGTCAGGAAACAAACAAACAAACTAAGAATGCAGTAGACTGCTTCCACAATGTGGATAAAGCCGAAGGCTCCAAAAGGATGGTGAAAAGACGTCGTCCGGGATTCCAAGGTCAGGTCAGGAGATAACAGCCCAAAGAGCAAGCCAGGAGTCAAAAGCCGATAGTAGTCATCAATCACAGGGCGAAGGCAGTAGCAAGGTCAAATTCCGATCCAAGGTCTGAAGAGGGTGCAGTCATCCAAAACAGGTCCACGATAAGACACAGCGAGAGCCAAGCTAGGTGATAACAGCAGATTCAACTCATAGTCCAAGTCCAGTCTTCATGGAAACACAGAGATCCCAATGGCGCCTCAGCAACACCTTGCCACACGCAAAGTGCAGTGGCCAAACATTCCCATTTTATTCCCCTTCCTCCTGGGTGACCAAACACTCACACCCAAACACCAGGTGTCCCAAATCTACTCAGAGTCTGAGCTCCACAAGCTAGAGCTCGTGGATCTGGAGTACCTAGCAATTCGTCGGAGTCCCAATCATCCTGCCCACACTTAGCCCCATGAACACTTAAAGAACCATCCTCCCTTCTCCAAGCATCCCAATTGGGATCAGCTCCTGCAGAAACCCCAGGTTCAGAAGTATCCATAGACCCCAAATCCCCAGACATCTCCGGTGGCTGTGCCCATTCAGTGCCCGCTTCCCCAGCCACCACCTGTTCCTCAGCATCCATCTCCCCATCTGAATCTTCCTCAGAAGATCCCCCATATAGCTCTCTAAGTCGCTTCCTGCGCAACTCCTCCAGTGAACCCTCATCACGAGGGTTTTTTCTTCCTCTTCGAATTCCATCCCCATCAACCATAATCCCCGAAGGTGCAGTCACAACAGAGATGTGGCAGCTAAAAAGTCAATGTGTTTCTAGTATGCGTCAATAAAAGTATACTGTCTAGACAGAGCAAAGTATGAATCCCACTGTATTCCTCACCTGGAATAGCACTTTGTCTAATTCTGGGCACCACAGCTCAAGAAGGATATTGATCACCTGGAACGTCTCCAGAGAAGGGTGACCAAATGATCAAAGGTCTGGAAGCCGAACCTTACGAGGAACAGCTGAGGAAGATGGGTATGTTTAGATTGGAGAAGACTGAGAAGTGACATCATGGCTATACTAAAACAATATCCCCTGAAAACACGGTGTGCTAAAGTGCTAAAAAAGCGAGATTTTCAGTTGCGGGAATATCCCAGTTCTGGTCGGAAAATGCAGATATTTAAATCTCTGTATGTCACTACACTCGGAAAATATGGGATTTTTAATGTTGGTTTGTTCCCGGGTTATACATGTCAGTTCCTGACTGGTTATATCCTAAAAACATGGCAAGCAAAAACTTTATCCTGTCAAGAGAAACTTCATCCTCCACACATTTAATGAAGTTTCTGACACATAAACAGAGGTTTTTCCATGTAATCAAATTTCCCAATGTTTTTATTGTAAAAGCAGTGAGGAACGGACATGCATAACACAGGAACAGTACCCTGTCGGTCCATGCCACAAGTACATGACCAAATCTGTCTGCACAGATGGCCACACAGCTTCTATAACCCAGGAATGGAACTTATACAATGATTCACATATTCGCATTTTAAGTTTCTGGCAAACTAACTGGGAAAATGGCATCAGCGAAGGATATTTCTTAGAACATTAGCCTTGTAACACCCCTCTTGTGACATTAAAACAGACTGTAACTCAGTTCCAGGTTTTGATATTTGAATTTCAAGGACTGGGGAGTCATTGACCGGCCAAAATTTTACAACCTGTAATTACAAGCTGAAGTTTTGCTGCCCACATATATACGATTTGCTCTTCACTGGACCATACCGCTAAAGCCTAATCGCTAATCGAAAGCACACAATGCCCTTTCTGGAAAGGGAACCATATTGCCAGCACACGTTATTTCCTGTGATTAGGCACTGAGTTTTTTTTAATTTAAATTTAATTATCCACTTTTTTTCTGCTAGGCAGCCCAAAACGTAATACACAAAACTCTTTAAAAAATGAAACTTCCAAACATCAATAAGAAGTCCATTAAAAGTTCATTTAAACAAATTCATTAGCAGCTCAAGAAAAATAGAGCAAAGGAGAACATCGCCAGCAAAAAAGAGAACAGTCATTAAAATTAAATTATGGGGAAACCAGATAGAAGAGATCATTCTTCTTCTGCTAGCAAAAATTACACAAAAAAATGAACAGCTACATTTGCTCCCATTGTTAGTCTCTTTGAGTCTCCTTTTCTTCAGGTTTCTTCCACTTTCTCTACTGAGGAAAGTAGCCAAGTTTATTGCTAAGAGATTTGTCCATATTGGCAACAGATTGACATCTTGAAAAGGGCAAATAAAATAATTATTTTTAAGCAGTTAGAACATTTCTCTAGGAATCTCTTGGACCTCCATCATAATTCTGTGGTCAACGTCTGCTGGAAGTCAATCACAAAGCCATGCTGGAGAGGCTAAACCAAAGCTTTTCAAATTGCATATCGTCGCAATACATTAGTGATGCTGCTTGTAGTGTGTAGGTGTGTTGTATGTACATAATAAGAAACCTCTGAGTCAATGTGAAATAAGCAATAAATCGTACATTTTTAAAAATATAAGTGAAAGGTTTTCATGAGATAACCTTCCCCATACTTTTTGTGATTACAACTTATGTATATGTCTGTATCTCTTTTTATGGGTTGGTTTAACCCCTGATTTGCTAGCAAAACTGAATTAGTGTGTCGTGAAAAGATCAAAGTCTATAAAGTGTGACACAAACACTGAATGTTTGGACAGCTCCCATCTACTGACTCGAAAACAGAACATGTGAAAGGGATCTAGACGTCTTAGGAATCCAACAGCGTAATTGCATCAGCTATAAAAAAAACTCAATGCAATTTTAGTATGCATCAATAGGAGTATAGTGAAGCCATAGTATCACTCTATTCTGTTTTGGTGAATACCTAGAATACTTTGTCCACTTTTGGAGGATATGGACAAGATGGAATATGTCCAGAGAAGGGCGGTCAAAATGCCAAAGATCTGGAAGTCAAGTCTTATGAGGATCAGCTTAGGAAGCTGGGTATGTTTAGCTTGGGGAAAAGAAGGCTGAGAGGGACATGATAGCTATATTTAAATATTTGAAAGGATGTCAGAGCAAGGAGGTGACACGTTTGGTTTCTGTTGCTCTATACCACCCATGGTCCCCAAGAACTAAACTATGGTCCACAGCCTCATCATTACCACACCGTTGCAACAAGAACAACTGGTCTCGCAAACCCTGTTAAAGTGGGGATATTGAGAGGGGAGAGGCTGATTACTCACAAAAGGCGCGATAACAAGCCTTCTGACTGCTGCTTCTCCTCCTCCTCCCGTTCCATGTGGCGCCTGGAAGCGGGGGTGCCTTGGTGTCTTAGTTTTTAGGCCTGTTTCTGGGGTTATTTGGGGTGCTGATTCAGAAAATTGCATTGGCTAGATAACATCAGCTCTAGATTATTAAAAAATGTTTTCTGTGGGCGAGCAGATGGTGACTACTGGATGACATATGTTCTGTATCAGAAACTAGAGCTGATGTGGTCTATCCAATACAATTTTCTGAATCAGCACCCCAAATAACCAAACTGAATCTCCAGTTGACCAAAAACTGATTTGTAACCCTTTTGGTAGTAATGTTGGAGTGGTCCCTGGCCAAAAAAAGGTTGGGAACCACTGCTCTAGAGACAAGGACACAACGGAGCAATGGATTCAAATTGAAAGAAAAGAGATTCCACCTAAACATTAGGAAGAATTTCCTGATGGTAGCAACTCTATGATTCAATGAATACTAGGTGCTGTAGACTATTTCAGAGGAAGAAATTGATGAAACTACCACGATATATTCCTTGCCTCAGAGAACCTATCAAATTCATGTGGTTGCCAAAAGTAGACAGGTGCCTTGAGGACAAATACACACCGACAAGTTTTGGTCACCTGGCTCACACAAGTCCCAGTTTCCATCTGTGAAATGTTGGATGGGACTAGAAACTTGAGACCGATATTGGGAACAAAATGGGGACAGAAAAAGGAGCTGTAACCTAATTCTGACTGCTTGGAGGTAAGTCAGTGCCATGGTATTTAACTTTCCCCCAAATACGCTTAGGACTGCAGACTTAAAGAAAAGAAGTAAGCTGATGCCAGTAGACAGGAAGAGAAAGATGACTTTCTGTCCCCTTGCAATTTCCCCAAAGCTTCTTTTTGTCCTGTTTCTCCAAGATTTGTAACCTAATTAAGGTTTTGCACTACATCTCTGTCTGGCTGTGTGCAATTTCAAGAAAACTGACTACGGGACCTATCCGAACTAAGGCAGCGGAGCAGCAAATTGCTCAGCAATAAAAACAAAATGTAGACTGGCTTTTGGATTTCAATTTAGTTTGGGAACTAAATGCAATTTCCCTTTTGACATTACTGCTAACAGAGGAACTAAATATAGATAGACATAGCTGTCTCACTGCACTCATCACAGGGGAAAGGGGGGGGATCTTTCTCTGCCAAGGTCTTCTTTGGTGAGAAAGAAATAGGATTGGGGGGAAAAGCATTGCGGAATATCTCCCTGCTCCCCATATGGAGTTTAAGATTACCTTCTCAGGGTCAGTTTCCCTCTCTAGAGAAATACTTGAGGAAAAATCTATTTATTTCAATTATTTGCACAATGCTCCATTGCAGGCCTAATGACTCAGTTCATATGTATTAGTCGGGTATGACTTCAGCAAGCCTCAGGGCTGCATCCTCTCTCTCTCTCTTCTGATTGATACAGACACATTTCCTTGCATCTCAAGTCCCAGGGTGCATCTACATTGTAGAGTTAATGTTGTTTGACTTTCATGGCTCAATGATATGAAATCATAGGAGTTGTAGTTTTACAAGACCTTTAGCCTTCTTGGGCAAAAAGTGCTGGTGTCTCACTGAATTACAAATCTCAAATTTACACAGAATTGAGCCATGGCAGATAAAGTGGTGTCGAACTTCATTTTTTTGGCAATGTAGATGCACCCATAATTTCAGATATGCTTCTTCACACATTCCCTGAGGCCCAATTTTTCTCTGGTCTGACTTTACTATTTTCGGTGGAAAGTCTCAAAATAACAGGTTGTGACGCCTCAGGGCAGCGTGAGCACTGGGAACCAGACACGGAGGCCAATAAACAATCTAATATCTTTATTAAAGAAATAAAGGAGTCAAACAAAAATAAGCAGAGTATATAGTCCAGCAATAGTCCTTTCAGAAAAGGTCAAATATAGTCCAGTAATGTGAAAGTAGATGTCCAGTATTAGAGTTCAAAGTTTTAAATCCGATAACTGAAACACACTCAAACTTCTAGGCTGTTTGAGTGGGGATTATAGCAAGGTCTGTCAAAGAGTTCCAGGTTTCAAGTCCGAAGCTAGGATAACAAGGCAAGGCAAGTTAGCTGTGGTAGAGCTGAATCGCTGTCCAGGCTTGGAAGGGAGACGAGATGCAACACCCGGTCTACTCGAGAGTAGCGCGCCGCAGAAACTAGAGTCGATGTGATTTCCTCAACTGACACGTTGATACCGCAAAGGTCCGCCTGCGCACAGAACTTTTATGGGACTTCAATCTCCCCTCAAACCAGGTGCCTGGACACGTTTTCCCAAGGGAAAGTGGACTAAAGTCAACAACTTGCCAGATGCAAACCTCCCGGGAAACTCTCAAGGGAACTGGTTTAATTAGCACTTGCTTTCTCCGCTAATCTAGCGCTTTTTCTCCTATTCTCCTTCTCAGAGCGAGATGTTTCCCAAAACAATTTTCGATCAAAAGGAGCGCTCTCTGGAGAACCAGGCTTTGATTCAAGGGCCTTTGTAATTAACTGTGGGCTAAAACTGTCAACAGGGGACATCTGGAAGGGAGCTGAATCTTGCTGAGTTGGCACAAACTCCATATCTTCTTCGGTCTGATCCATAATGGCTACGGGGTCATGACTTGAGGGTCTCTGAGACACTACACAGGTAGAGCTTAAATTCACAAGCACCATGGATGAGTGTAATGGATCTAAAGTTGGCTTCATCTTTTAGTGATCCTATGAATGGGCGACTTTCAATACTCCTTGTGATCAACAGTTCAGGTCTTGCCAATTAACGTTGTGGCTTCTGCTTGATGGATTCTATCCATCTTCTCCTATTGCCTCCCATTTTCCAAATTGTTTTTAGTTTACTATTTTACACTTTACTATTTTCCTTATAAATCATGTCATGTCAAGATATGTCCAAGTATAATAGCTTCAGTTTGTTTATTCCACATTCTAGGGAAAGTTCAGGCTTGGTTTGTTTTAGGACCCATTTATTTGTCTTCATAGAACTCTATAATATCCATTGAACTGTCATCCAGCACCACATTTAGGATCCATTTACTTGTCTTCATAACAGTCTATAATATCTATCAAACTGTCCTCCAGCACCACATTTCAAATGAGTGGATTCCTTTTCCATCAGCTTTCTTTGTTGTTCAGCTTTCGCCACCATACACAGAAGTTGGAAATGCAACAGTATGAATGATCCTGACTTTGGCATTCGATGATCAAACTTTATACTAGTTCATTCACAGTTTTGTGAGGTACCAGAACTGTTTGTTGGAGTAGAGTACATAAATACTTTGCAAACTACAACCCATTATTTCATGTAACTGAATCACGGCAGTTATAGTTGTGTCAAACCACATTAATTCTACAATATAGATGCACCCTATGTCTTAGAAAAGAGTGCAGATTTAAGCTACATAGAGCTTTTAAGCCCCAATAGTGCAGTGGGTTAAATCGCTGAGCTGCTGAACTTGCTGTCCGAAAGGTTGGCAGTTCGAATCCAGGGAGTGGGGTGAGCTCCCACTGTTAGCCCCAGCTTCTGCCAACGTAGCAGTTCGAAAACATGTAACTGTGAGATCAATAGGTACCGTTCCGATGGGAAGGTAATGTGCTCCATGCAGTCATGCCAGCCACGTGATCTTGGAGGCATCTACGGACAATGCTGGCTCTTCAGCTTAGAAGTGGAAATGAGCACCAACCCCCAGAGTCACACACAACTAGACTTCATGTCAGGGAAAACCTTTACCTACCTACCTAAGCATCTTTCTGTTCCCATGCTTTCTTTACTTTCATCCCCCTTTCATCCTCCATAGCACTTTGATTAGATGCTTATCAAAACAGTTCAGGAAAGCAAATTTTCCCACAATTTCCCAATTACAATCATTCAATATATCAGTATACCATCTGAGCCTTTTTGAAGCCCTATTTAATATTTAATAAGAGAGCCCCTGATGGCACAGTGTGTTAAAGTGCTGAGCTGCTGAACTTGCGGACTGAAAGGTCACAGATTTGAATCCAGGGAGCAAGGTGAGCTCCCGCTGTTAGCCCCAGTTTCTGACAACCTAGCTGTTCAAAAACATGCAAGTATGAGTAGATCAATAGGTACCGTTTCTGCAGGAAGGTAACAGCGCTCCATGTAGTCATGCCGGCCATATGACCTAGGAAGTAGCTACGGACAACACTGGCTCTTCAGCTTAGAAATAGAGATGAGCACCACACCTCAGAGTTGGACATGACTGGACTTGATGTCAGGGGGAAATCTTTACTTTTACTTTAACCATCACCATGATTTATGCCCAGAACTTAACAGTGAAGTTACTTCAACAAGGGAGTTACATATGTCATGGGTCACTGGGTACTAAAACCTCGATCTTAAAAGTCCTCCTCCAACAATGCATTAGCTGCAACACACTGATTCAGAAGGCATCCAAAACCTGGTCTCCTCCCATTGTGGTTGTTGTGCCAAATTAGCCATTTCAGGTTCACTGCACACAGATACTTTTTAAACCCATTCTGCAAGCAGAGTTACGCTTCATGTAGTGGCCTGCTTTTTAAAATGCCAGATACTTGTGAAATCTGAAATAAGGTCAGTGGGATGAAAAATGTGAAGTCACGTTCTGCAGTGTTTCTCGGCCTTTTGGAAACCCAGCCTCCCCTTGAACTTGATTCTTGGAGCTCCAGCCTCCCTTATTCCCCTGTGGCTGAACACCTTTTTGAGAGCGCAGAAATTCTTCACGCACATCTGCACCCAATATCTCTCTATTCCAGGTGGATGGCCAGCTCAACGAACTTTGACGGACACCTTGATTCCGGGGGCAAAGTGGCCGCATGCCCGTTTAGATGGCACCCATTAATCAGGCCCCACCTTGACCAGCCAATCCCAGGGGCACAAGGCAGAAATATTGGCTCATTAAACAGGGAAAATGTGTCTCTGTGCCTTCAAGTCACCTGTCGACTTATGGGGAAGCCTTGGATTTCATAGCGTTTTCTTGGGCGAGGAATACTCAACTCAGAGGTGGTTTTTGCCAGCTGCCTCCTTTGAAATCTAACACAATAAAGGAAATCTTCTTCCAGTTCACTTCTGTTTCTGATCTTTTCAGAGCTGTGCCTTTTAATCCATCTTGCTTGTTTTTCTGCTCGCAGCTGAGTTTTTTTATTTGTTTCATCACCTGTTTCAAAGTCGAGCTCAGGTTTTCGACGCTGCTTCGGCCCGACCCCTCTGAGCGACGTTAAAAGGGCTCAAGGACTTTGATTCAAAGCAGCACATGATGCTGAGCTGTAGATATGTAGAATTTCCCCCTAATTTTCCTCTTTCTTCTTTTAACTTGCCAAGCGCAGCTGCAAAACTGCAAATCGGAAGGAAAGATTGGCAGTGCAAGGGGGTGGCGGAAAAAAAGATCAGATGGAAGTTACTTCAAGACTATGTAAGAAAGGAAAAGGTAGTACAAACAGTACAAACAGACTATTCTGGATTTTTGGGATCAGCGGTCAACCTGTTCTGGATGGGGTTGTATACTTTCTCTAAAATCCTTTCTACACTGCTATATATCTGATCTGAACAGAATTATATGGCAGTGTAGACTCATATAACCCAGTTCAAAGCAGATAATGTGGATTATCTTCTTTGATAATCTGATTATATGACAATGAGGGGCTGCGGTAGTGCAGTGGGTTAAACTGCTATCTCCAGGAAATCTGCTGACCGGAGGGTTGCCAGTTCGAAGTCGTGAGTCGGGGTGAGCTCCCGCTGTTAGCCCTAGCTTCTGCTAACCTAGCAGTTTGAAAGCATGCAATGTGAGCAGATCATACGTACCACCTTGATGGGAAGATAAAAAGGTGCCCCATGCAGACATGATGTCAAAACATGATCAGAGATGTCTACAGACAACAGGCTCCTTGGCATGGAGAAATGGAACAAGTGCATCTCTTTATGGGTGGAATTGAGCATCACCTCCAGATGCCGGAGATGAAAGGGGAGACCTTTACCTTGGTCTGTGTATTTTATGTCACAACCTCTGAGGATGTCTGCCATAGATGTGGGCGAAACGTCAGGAGAGAATACTTCTGGAACATGGCCATACAGCCCAGAAAACATACAATAACCCTATGTCATTGTTGTTTACTATGCAAAAGGCACTTGTTGTTATTGTTATTATTATTATTGGGACCTCAGTGTAGACTTGCCCTTTGCAGATGGAAGATATAACCTCAGAAGCATCAATTAGGGCAATGTCTACATCAAGCAAAATACTCCAAAATCAATGTGATTCTAGGTCCCACTTTATCCTGGTTTCGGTCAAAGCTCACCTAGAATAAAACTGTGTCCAATTCTGGGCATCTCAATTTAAGAATGTTATTGACAAGCTGGAAAGTGTCCGGAGAAGTGCAACATGAGTTTTTTTAATCGCTTCTGGTGTGAGAGAATTGGCTGTCTACAGAGGCGTTGCCCAAGGGACACCCGGATGTGTTACCATCCTGCTGGAGGCTTCTCTCATGTCCCCGCATTAGGAAGAGTTTTCTGATGTTAAGATATGTTCGGCTGTTGGCTATGCTGCCTGGGAGTCTGGTGGAGTCTCTTTCTCTGTAATGTTTTAAGAGGATAGATGGCCATCTGTCTGGGATGTTTTGATTCTGTGTTTCTGTGTGGCCGAATGGGGTTGGTCTGGATGGTCCTTGGGGTCTCTTCCAATTCTATGATTCTATAAGTACTTTGTTCTAGAACTGGCCCAAATACCTCATGGCGAGTCCACACTTACTGCTGTGGAAATGTTTCAAAACCATTTAGTGGTCCACAAGGTAAAACTGGCTGAAAGTGCATTGGACCAGGATCTTTGACCACCTAAAGGGTAACCATTGTTGCTTCACCGCCCAAAAGTAGTCCTTTAAAATGTATGAATCCTTGCAGGGATTTATGTTTTAGCAATAGCATGGACTTTTGGTATCCACTGGGGTTTGGTCCCAGGAACCACCATGGATACCAAAACCCGTGACCACTCAAGTTCCATTATATACAGTAGTGTAGTTAAATGGTTTCTCTTATAAAATGGAAAAAACAAGGTTTGCTTTTTGTAATTATTTGGAATTTATTCAAGCCATGGATGGCTGAATTTGTGAATGTAGAAGGTATAGATACAGAAGGCTAGACTGCATCTGTTGTGCTCCAAGGCATTCTGGAGGAAACCTTCCAATAAAGCCAAACATTATCTTCCTGGCACTGGAATAGTAAACAGGTGAGACGCCACCGACAGTTCATAACACTGGTCACTGGGGATTGGAAAAAAATTATTTTATAGGTAAAGCCAGGCAGCTTCTTTCATCACAATCAGGAGCTGATAAGGGGTCGTCCATTGCATCAGGCTCCATAGTCAACAAGGGGCAAAATCCACTTGGAGGGGAAAAGAGATATTCCTGTCTACAAGGACAGAGGAAGGTTTTCCTCCCTCGAAAGAGAAAACAAATCACATTGAATATTCTCTTAGATATATTCAGAGTAATGTTTGCTCTTTGAGTTCAGTTTGCAACAAATGAAATATGCTACGAACAAAGGGGGAAAGTGAAAAGGAAACTGGGATTTGTTAAAAGTAGCTGAAAAGTGGGATTACAAGCTATGTACTCTATGTGTGTTTGCAGCAAACAAAGCAAGCTGAGGACAAAGGGGGACAGTGGGAAAGAACCTGGGACATTTCAAAAGCATGTGGTAAAGTAGAATTAGAGAGTATTAATCGGAGCAGTTCCTGCTACATCACATCTGGAGAATTAAGTGGATGCTATAAATGGCATCAAAATAAAGCAGAAGTTAAAACAATGTGGACAACTCATTGTCTGGAGTTTGAATGCCAATGACGCAATCCCTAAAAGAAAGGGGAAGACGCAAAGTCCATTGTTTGAGCTACCTCAAGCAAAGCCATTCTAATATTCTGTGAATTACAGACAGGTACATAGTACTGAAATAGGTGTGGGACTTCTGGAAAGAGACAGGTAAGGGGAATGCAGTTTTTTTCTTTGCACAAAAGGAAAACTGCATCTCATGAAAAGCTCTCTTCATTCTTGGCCTTGGGCATCCATCAGATTGTCAGGAAGAGCCATCGAAGCTTGAAGAGTTTATACTCCAATGACCAACCTGCAACACCTTTGACATTTTAATAAGAGAGGATGTGTATCTTGGGTTGGGATCAAGAAAGGAAACCAGAAATGACCACGCATTCGAGATCCTAGAGTCATCCAGTCCAACCCTATTCTGCCATGAAGGAAAACTCCATTTGGTTTGCTAACTGGGAACATCTCTTTGGAAATCTACTTTGCTATCTCCCAACTTTCGTGTCTTTTACACTGTGAGCATCAAACCAGGTTTCTTCAAAGCTTGGATGTAATATATTTGGAAGGACATTCCAAATCCAGAAAGCCAAAATGGTCCACACTGGTGGCTGAGACAGTGATACTTCTTGCTTCTCATGCTTCAGTGCAGATAAACTTTGTTTCACGAACAATATTATTAAAAATATTGTATAAAAGTACACTTTTGTGCACAAGACATAAACAATGATATATTCCAAGGATTCCCGTGGGTATCTGAAACCACAGATAACAGCAGATCCTATATTTTAGATATACAGTAGAGACTCACTTATCCAACATTCGCTTAGCCAACGTTCTGGATTATCCAACACAGTCTGCCTTCCACCCGGATCAAGGACTGAACTTTTTATGCATTTCATCTCTGACAATGTTGTTACTGTAAGTTCATTTTATGCAATTCTTTCTTTATTTGCAGTCAATTTGTTAGTAGCCAATGTTTTTGTAGTCAATGTTTTCAATACAGTGCAATATTTTGGTGCTCAATTCATAAATACAATAATTACTACATAATGTTACCATGTATTGAACTGCTTTTTCTGTTGATTGGTTGTAAAATATGATGTTTTGGTGCTTAATTTGTAAAATCATAACATAATTTGACGTTTAACAGGCTGTTCTTAAACCCATCCTTATTATCCAACATTTTCACTTATCCAATGTTCTGCTGACCCGTTTATGTTGGATAAGTGAGACTCTACTGTACTTGGATTGGAAGCCTACTAAAGAATAACACTCAAAGACCTAGACCAAAAGGATATCATAGAATCGCAATGTAGGACCTGGAAAGATTCACAAATATTTCCAGGGGGGATATTTTTGGAGCACAGATAAATGAAACTGTGGATATCGAGTCTGTGGGTAAGGGGTCACACTGTATATGAAACATAAATCAATTTCATGTTTAGACTGACTCCCATCTTCAAGTTCATGCATATGCAAGTAGTCAAATTTTTTTAAAAAGTCTGAAATCCAAAACACTTCTGGTTCTACGGATTTTGGATAACAGATACTCAACGGTCATGAGCTAGAGATTCCTCGAGAGTCCGTATCAAATCCGTGAATAGTTACATTTGCAAAAGTTAAACCCGCAAATACAAAGTGGCAACTGTATTTACTTTCATAAGAATTTGGGAAAGATTTATAGTTCAGAAATGGTAATAAAATAAATATATTTTCTGTTCTATCAGTTTAAGAAGCCTCATGATTTATGAGTCATGTGCTGGTGATAAGACAGATGTCTTATGGTACCATTTCACTACAGTAAATTTGAATTATATGAAAGAGTTAGTCAGAAAGAAGAAAAATGGAGGAATTGGAATTGAAAGTTCGGCATACTAATGTCACAGCCTTGGTAAAAACAAATGATTTCTTTCTTCTCATGGAAATAAAAGTCACGTGGGACTCATGTTGGGGGGAGGGACTTGTCAAAAAGGTATGTCAACATGGTAAGCAACAACATATTATGAACTTGTTTTACTCATTATGCACGAGGGATGAGTACATCCGTGAGTAATGCATTACTTGCAAAACAAATTTAATAATTATAACTATGCAACGCATTATAAACTTTCAATAATAATGTTCCAGACAGGCACTGGGTTTAACATTATGCACGTACTAAGGTTGAAACGAGGTCTTTCTTCTGAGTACAGTCAGCAGGAAAAAGACATTATGTCCTTACAAAAGAGAGCGGTATCTTTATTATGGCCTCTGTGACTCTCTGGCCCTATTGACACTGCCGTATAATGTAGTTTCATAAAGTAGTTGAACTGCATTGTATGTCAGTGTAGATGGGGCCTTACATATGGGTCATAAACCTCACTGGAAAGGTTTAGAGCAGTGTTTTCCAAATTTTTCCGTTCTAGATGTTTTGGATTTTAGTTCCCTGGATTAGTTCCCTGAATTCCAATACAAAACATCTGGAGGACCAAAGTTTGGGGAACACTGATCTAGAACTTTCCAGAAGGCAGACAACAAACAGTAACTTTGCCCAAAGGAACTACTAAGTCCCAGCACTGCTTTTAGTCCAACCTACTCATAGTACTGGTCCAGGTAGAGTACTGTTTATGTGGCTGTTTGATATTCTTATGTTATATTGAAACTAGCTGTGCCCAGCCACGCGTTGCTGTGGCGAAGTATGGTGGTATGGGAAATAAAGTTTTGAGAAATTGGTGGTAGTGAAGGTAAAGGGTAAAGGTTTTCTCCTGACATTAAGTCCAGTTGTGTCCGACTGTCAAGAGTCAGACGCCAGTTAACATACAAAACAAAGTTTATTCCGAAGATAAGCCAAAAAATAACATAAACACAGGAAATATCCTTGAAACACTTCACTTTTCAGTGTTTCGAGAGTAGATTGGACAATAATAACTCAAAAAACGAGCCACGCTAATTTCCCATGCTGGCATTCAATAAAAAACTAAATAACGCTTCAATTCAGCTTTGGAAAACAAATAGAGTTAATTGCTGGAAAATAAACAAACTAGAAAAGCAGTAAAGCTGCTTCCACGGTGCAGATAAGCCGAGAGCCTCAAAGGGATGATGAATAGCCGTCGTCAGAAGAATCCAAGGTCAGGTCAGGAGGCAGCAGAAATTCCGAAAGACAAACCAATAGTCAGAAGCCGGGAGTAGCCGTCAGTCAGAGGGCGTAGACAGAAGCCAGGTCAAATTCAATCCAAAGTCCGAAGAGGGTGCAGTCATCCAAAACAGGTCCACGATAAGACACAGCGAGAGCCAAGCCAGATGGTATCAGCAGATCCGAATCACAGTCCAAGTCCAGAAACACAGAGATCCCAATGGCGCCTCAGCAACACCTTGCCACACGCAAAGTGCAGTGGCCAAACATTCCCATTTTATTCCCCTTCCTCCTGGGTGACCAAACACTCACACCCAAACACCAGGTGTCCCAAATCTACTCAGAGTCTGAACTCCACACAGCTAGAGCTCGTGGATCTGGAGTACCTAGCAATTTGTCGGAGTCCCAATCATCCTGCCCACACTTAGCCCCATGAACACTTAAAGAACCATCCTCCCTTCTCCAAGCATCCCAATTGGGATCAGCTCCTGCAGAAACCCCAGGTTCAGAAGTATCCATAGGCCCCAAATCCCCAGACACCTCCGGTGGTTGTGCCCATTCAGTGCCCGCTTCCCCAGCCACCACCTGTTCCTCAGCATCCATCTCCCCATCTGAATCTTCCTCAGAAGATCCCCCATGTAGCTCTCTAAGTCGCTTCCTGCGCAACTCCTCCAGTGAACCCTCATCACGAGGGTTTTTTCTTCCTCTCCGAATTCCATCACCATCAACCATAATCCCCGAAGGCGCAGTCACAACACCGACTGCACACTGAAGTGGATTATATGGCAGTGTGGAGTCAAGATAATCCAGTGCCAAGCAGATAATATAAGAATATAAATGGATTATATAGCTGTGTGGAAGGGCTTTGAGTTTACACTGCCATATAATCCAGTGCAAATTAGATAATCTGTGGAAGAAGCCTAAGTGAGGCCTAAATCTGCCTATCCCCTCGGCTGAGTTGGTTGCTAGGAGACCAAGTGGGCAGAGATTAGTCCTCTAACTGGCAGCAATTGGATAAAAACAATTATTCCTTCCCTCTCACATTAGGACTTTATTTTTCTTTTATTTTTGTTGTATCAACCTTGAGGCGTGGATGATGGGTTGTGCTGTCAAATTTCGAGGTTGGGGAGCCTGTAGTTTTGTTGTTCGCCATGATGCCATCACTCTTTTATATATATAGATTGTGTTTTAAACTGTTTTATTACTTTTATTGTTTTTACTTTATGTTTTTACTTTGATGGATCATTTGTATTTTATTGATGGGCATTCGCCCCATGTGTAAGTCACCTCGAGTCTCATTTGGGAGATGGTGGTGGGGTATATCATCATCATCATCATCTTCATCACCATCATCCAAATACCAGTATTTTATAGAACTTCTAAGTTACATAGACAGTGACAAAGTGCAATTAAGCAATATAATGACTCCATGACAATCCTTCTCTGAGGTCTATGTGACCAGCACAGAATGAGTCCAAAGCTTGTTTGTTGTTTAAGAGGTTGTTTTCAGAGTCTGACACTATAGTTGGCCCTGGGCACATAATATCGCTTTTACAGCATTTCTAGCAAAGCACAATGACAAAGCTCAGCAAACAATGCATGCCAGGTGGAGATGGCGGCTACTGATGGAGTTGATCAGTCTTGCTAAAACATACAGTTGAATCTTTAATTCTTATTTTACACATGAGTGATAACCCTGACATCTCTGTACATATACAATTATGCCTTCCTGCCCCTTTCCTTGTGTCCTTTCCTCAGTAGCAACATTGGTAAGAAGGTCCACTGAGCGTGGTATCTATACTATACTATGAAATCCTTGCATCTGTACTTTGGGAAGGCACCAGGACTCTTTTGCAAAAAGGTCTAAATGCCTTTGAAAACCACAGCTCCCATAATTGCATAGCATTGAGCCATGGCAGTTAAAGTGGTCCCAAACTACATTCATTTTACAGTGTAGATGCACCCTACCATTTTCTGCTATCTGTACTTTAAGATATTCTCTGTATTTGTTTCCCCAGCCAACACTTCAATCACCCTTCACAGACCTATGGCTTTTCAACAACACAGTGGCCAACCCAATATTTAAGACAAGTCTGCAGTTACTTGTCTTTCCACAAACTTAAAAAGCCCTACACATGGTCATTTTTGGGCATACATGACCACTTTGAGCCCTGTTATCCTTTTGGTTGCCCTTTTATCCCCTACAGATTTCCAGTTTTAGAACTGACAAGTCTTTGAAAGGCGAGTGACGGCCCAAGTGTGCCTTGCTTAATGCTGCTCCAGCTACACAGCAAAGACAAAGCAAATAAATTTACCTTCTGCTGACACCTGTTTACACAGCCAAAGCACCTTTTAATCTGATGTTTTATTTTACCCAACAGGTGGATTTGTTTGCTTTCGGTTGCATTAGTTATTGTGGCAAAGCAGCAGAGCGAGGGCGCACGGAGGAAGAATGAAGAAAGCAACATACACGGGGAATTCTTAGGGCTTTCCACACAATCAGTTAGAAAGCCCTTGCTGCAATTCCAACAATGAGTTACAAGACCAACTTATGCTATTGTAATCCACTTTCTTGGTAGCTGTGAATGTTAGGATTCTGCTTCAATTGTACAATGATCTACAGCAATAATATCATCTTTTGGGTCTTCCTGAAGACCACTGGAGTGGACATCATCCAGCCAACCTTTCCTCTCCAACATTATCCATTTTTGCATCAGTTGCACTTTTCCTGGTTAATTTGATATTAACTCAGGGCCTCTCCCATCCCAAATTGATCTCCAACGAAACTGTAGCACTTTATTATCTTGAGTTTACAGTTTTTATAATGTGCACTTCATTTAGTGTATTATCATAACCTCGCTCTTTTTAATTCCATGTTTTAAGTGTGTTTTTACTTCTAGAGGTTAATATTTAAATTTTATAATTTGCGCATGTTCTTGCTCATTGATGTATATTGTTATTGTTTTTATCTGGTATTATCTGTGAGCCGCCCCGAGTCCCTTTCGGGGGAGATGGAGGCGGGGTATAAATAAACTTATTATTACAGTAGAGTCTCACTTATCCAACATAAATGGGCCAGCAGAATGTTGGATAAGTGAATATGTTGGATAATAAGGAGAGATTAAGGAAAAACCTATTAAACATCAAATTAGGTTATGATTTTACAAATTAAGCACCAAAACATCATGTTTTACAGCAAATTTGACAGAAAAAGTAGTTCAATACACAGTAATGTTATGTTGTAATTACTGTATTTACGAATTTAGCACCAAAATATCACGATATATTGAAAACATTGGCTACAAAAATGGCTTGGATAATCCAGAAACTTGGATAAGCGAGGCTTGGATAAGTGAGACTCTACTGTATTATTATTATTATTATTATTATTATTATTATTATCCTCACAACAACCTTGTTATACCATGCTGGTTTGAAATTTGGGATTTGTAGTCCATATTTTCTAACCCTTCATCCCCCCCAAGACCTGCTATCTGATTGAGATCTAAATAACCTGAAGATATCTGATTTTGGATGCGGAGCAAGATCCAGCTTAGAAGCTGTTTGGATGGGGTGCCCCCAAAGAATACTACATACTGCAGAACATACTTTAGACTCTAAAGAAAGAGAAAGGCAATGGCATGCCACCCTTGAATATAAATTACTTAAGAAACATCCCATGAGTGGCGGGAAAGTGGGGGAAAGTGGAGGGAAGCACCTTGCCATGTTCCCTCCGATTTTTCCCCATCTTCTGGGATGGCCAGCAATCCCCTATGCTTACCATGTTAATGCTCGTCTTTCCCCTGCTTTCTGCCAATTGGAGTTGGGTAACACCTGACTCCTGAACATGGCTTCAAGGTTCCATTTCCATGCACTGCGGAAACCGAGCACCTTTATTTCATGTGATGGGCTCCGTTATCAAAGCACACAGAAACGGAGCCTAGACACCACGGGATGATATCCTTGGTTGGCAGGCAACTTCGAGTCAAATATAGACACAGGCTGCTATTGCACTGGCAATAGCAGCCTGTAAGGAGAAGTCATAGGGAGGAGGAAGCAAGCTTGTTTTCTGCTGCCCTGGAGACTAGGATGCGGAACAACAGCTTCAAACTACAGGAAAGGAGATTCCACCTGAACATGGGGAAGAATTTTCTCATTGTGAAAACTGTTCAGCAGTGGAACTCTCTGCCCCAGAGTGTGGTGGAGCCTCCTTCTTTGGAGGCTTTTAAGCAAAGGCTGGATGGCCATCTGTCGGGGGTGCTTTTTGGCAGGGGTTGGACTGGATGACTGTGAGGTCTCTTCTAACTTTATGATTTATGATTCTATGGCATAAAGAATTTATTTGATACAGAATGGTAAAAGGTGTTACTGGATTTCCTACCATCCAACTTGCATAACTGGCCCCATACTGAAAATCTAAGGAAGTAGTTCTCAACCTGTGGGTCCCCAGATGTTTTGGCCTTCAACTCCCAGAAATCCTAATATCTGGTAAACTGGCTGGGAATTCTGGGAGTTGTAGGCCAAAACACCTGGAGTCCCACAAGTTGAGAACCACTGATCTAAAGGAATGATTATATCCAGTTCTTACAGCAGATCTAAAACCTCAACAAAAACTACAAGAATCCTCTTATAATAACCAAAGCAAAAACTTTGTGATGGAAACTTCTTCTTTGGAGGCTTTTAACAGGGGCTGGATGGCTATCTGTCAGGGATGATCTGTGCTGTTCTTGCATGATAGGAGGTTGGACTAGATGGCCCATGTGGTCTCTTCCAATTCTATGATTGTATTATTCTAAAAAACATTATCATTAAAAAAAATATTATGGAGCCCCAGTAGCAAAGTGTGTTAAAGCGCTGAGCTGCTGAACTTGCAGACCGAAAGGTCCCAGGTTCAAATCCCGGGAGCAGAGTGAGCGCCCGCTCCAGCTTCTGCCAACCTAGCAGTTCGAAAAACATGCCAATGTGAGTATATCAATAGGTATCGCTCCGGCGGGAAGGTGATGGCGTTCCATGCAGTCATGCCGGCCACTGACCTTGGAGGTGTTTATGGACAATGCTGGCTCTTCAGCTTAGAAATAGAGATGAGCACCAACCCCCAGAGTCAGACATGACTGGACTTAACGTCAGGGGAAAACCTTTACCTTTACCCTAAAAAAACAACAAAAACACTGTCTCCATTATAAATACCCTATAACAACCAAATGTACCTTGCCTCATATTTCTGGAAACGTTGATCACTTGTAAGATCTCTTGTCTGCACAACACAGGACTGCATTTTTAGACAAGGGGGTCAGAGAGGTTATTAAGCTGGTCTTGCATTTTCAGAGATATGGGGAAAAAAGATTGAGAGGCACATGATTGCCATCCTTAAATATCCGAAGGAATGTCATGAAGTAGATAAAATGTCTGCTCTTCCAGAAACTAAGAGGTTTCCTGCATCAATATAGTCCTAACTTACAAAACGTGGCAACTCTTTAAGAGTAGTTGTTACCATGCTCCCTGTAGAAATAAAACGTATATATAATGCATGTACCTCTATAATGAAGAAAATACAACTTGTCATCATGCAAAACCACATAGTTTAATTTCTACCTTATTCTCAGAATAGAGGCAGCCTGTGGATTTCACCTCAGCTACGGCTGGATGGACAAATTAATTTTTGTGCTTCAGTGGCCAAGAAGAAGCACCTTCAGGGAGTTAGGATTTGTGTGTGTGTTTTAAATGGAAGATGGGGAGAAATAAGAGGAATATCTGTGAAGAGGAACGAAGGCATAGACAGCTACATTTTTTATGAGCAAAGGCTGGGATCATTGGTTTGTTGAGCTCAGCACTCTGGATCCTGGACGAAAACACTAGGGTTTCGGAGCAGGAGTCTTTCCCATCACAAATACCTGATCCTTTATACTTGAGAGGATGCATGATTGAATCTGGGGCCCCTTCAGGCTGTGGCGCAGGCTGGTAAGCAGCCTGCTGCAAAAAATCACTCTGACCATGAGGTCATGAGTTCGAAGCCAGCCCATGCCGGGGTGAGCACCTGTCAATTAAAAAATAAAAAATAGCCCCTGCTCGTTGCTGACCTAGCAACTCGAAAGATAGTTGCATCTATCAAGTAGGAAATAAGGTACCACTTATAAAGTGGGGAGGCAAATTTAACTAATTTATGACGTTGGAATGAGGAAGTGCCGTCACAGTGGATGATGAAGCAGCTGCTCCTTCCTGCAGCCAGAATCGAACATCCCCTCAGGAGAAGGTTAAATTGCCTCTGCATCTGTCTCGGTTCTATGTGTATATGGGCACTGAATGTTTGCCCTATATGTATATAATATGATCCGCCTGAGTCCCCTTTGGGATGAGAAGGGCGGAGTATAAATACTGTAAATAAATAAATAAATAAATAAAATAACTTCTCCACCTCTGTGCTTTGAGATTGAAATATTCCAGATTTTAGAGACTTTCTCAGTGTGTGGTCAGGTGGAGATGTCTCATCGTGATGTTGAAAATCTGACCTCACACAGTTATAGTGGTTTGGCTATATCACCCATCTGCTGAATACTGACAATATGCACCTGATTGTGTACATGCTTTTTAACATCTACATGAAACCGCTGGGTGAGGTCATCCGGAGTTTTGGAGTGCGGTGCCATCTCTACGCGGATGACACCCAACTCTACTACTCCTTTCCACCTAATTCCAAGGAAGCCCCTCGGATACTGGACCAGTGTCTGGCCGCTGTATTGGCCTGGATGAGGGCGAACAAGCTGAAGCTCAATCCTGACAAGACAGAGGTCCTCCAGGTCAGTCGTACGTCTGATCGGGGTATTGGGTGGCAACCGGTGCTTGACGGGGTCGCACTCCCCTTGAAGGCGCAGGTCCGCAGCTTGGGGGTCCTCCTGGACTCTGCGCTGACACTGGAGGCCCAGGTGTCGGCCGTGGCCGAGAGGGCCTTTGCACAACTAAAACTTGTGCACCAGCTGCGACCATACCTCGAGAAGTCAGATCTGACCATGGTGGTCCATGCCTTAGTTACCTCTAGACTGGATTACTGCAATGCGCTCTACGTGGGGCTGCCTTTGAAGACAGCTCGGAAACTACAACTAGTAAAACTAGATCAGCAGCCAGGTTTCTAACTGGGGCAGATTACAGGGCGCGCTCAACGCCGCTGTTTAAAGAGCTCCACTGGCTGCCATTTATTTTCCGAGCCCAATTCAAGGTGCAGGTTATCACCTACAAAGCCCTTAACGGTTTGGGGCCCACCTACCTTCGAGACCGCATTCCCCCCTATGAACCCGCACGACCTCTTCACTCGTTGGGGGAGGCCCTCCTCTCGCTTCCACCAACTTCGCAGTTGCGGTTGGTGGGGACGAGGGAGAGGGCCTTCTCCGCCGTGGCCCCCCGGCTGTGGAACTCGATCCCCAGGGAGATTAGGCAGGTCCCTACCCTACTTTCCTTCAGGAAGAGCCTGAAAACTTGGCTATTCCAGAAGGCCTTCGTTGACTGATCCTTGTGGGATCATGTTATTTACCTATTAAGCAGTAGACCCTCTGGATTGTTTTTAGGATTCATTCAGCACTTTAACTATTACACCTGCTGTATAATTATCCCTCCCTGATAACTTGATATTGCTTTGCACCTTGGCCTGGATCTTTTGACCCAAATCGGGATTTTAATATTATTGTCTATATTGACTTTTATGACTGTTTTTAATCATGTTGAAGTTTTACTGCTCGGTTTAATGTTTTATCTGATTTGTGCTGTCGTGTCTGGGCATGGCCCCATGTAAGCCGCCCCGAGTCCCTCCGGGGAGATGGGGCGGGATATAAGAATAAAATTATTATTATTATTATTATTATTATTATTATTATTATTATTATTATTATTATTATTATTACAGTTCAATGGGGTTAGGAGCATAGTATCCACACAAAAAAGGGGAAAAAACCCATACATTTTAAAATACTATTTTTTAACCTAAGAGAGCACATCCCTGGGAATCTCTGAGTTTTCCAGTGTGATGATAGAACTGTGCTGCAGGACTTAAAGAGTTTCCTAAATACAGTAGAGTCTCACTTATCCAAGCTAAATGGGCCAGCAGAAGCTTGGATAAGCGAATATCTTGGATAATAAGGAGGGATTAAGGAAAAGCCTATTGAACATCAAATTAGGTTATGATTTTACAAATTAAGCACCAAAACATCATGTTATACAACAAATTAGACAGAAAAAGTAGTTCAATATGCAGTAATGCTATGTTGTAATTACTGTATTTATGAATTTAGCACCAAAATATCACGAAATATTGAAAACCTTGCCAGAACAAGGGTTTGACCCATTGTGCCACCGGAGGCTCCTAGATGACACAATGATACAACTGCTCTACTCTACATAAGGACTGATAATAGAAACGAAGCCCAAGCGAAATTCTTACATTTGTGGATCGCTGAGCTGGATATAGTAAAGGTAAAGGTTCCCCCTGACGTTAAGTCCAGTTATGTATGACTCTGGTGGTTGGTGCTCATCTCCATTTCTAAGCTGAAGAGCCGGCGTTGTCCGTAGACACCTCCAAGGTCATGTGGCTGGCATGACTGCATGGAGCGCCCTTACCTTCCCGCCAGAGTGGTACCTATTGATCTACTCACAATTTGCATGTTTTCGAACTGCTAGGTTGGCAGGAGCTGGAGCTAACAGCGGGTGCTAAAGCCGCTCCCGGGATTTGAACCTGGGACCTTTTGGTCTGCAAGTTCAGCAGCTCAGAGCTTTAATACATATCCTCGGGGAAATAGGTAGGAATATAAATAAAGTTGTTGTTATTATTATTATTATTATTATTATTATTATTATTATTATTATTATTATTATTATTTCTCTTATGCAAGGGCCAAATAGTACAGCTACATGTCTAAAAGAACTTATATAGGTGTATGTTATCAACAAGATTCCAGCCATTGTCTCATAAAAATTCCAGCATGTAATCTCTGCAGTGCATTGGGTTGGCTCTTGGCCATACTGGTCTATATCTTGTGTACTCATTACAATGTTTTCTGGGAGGAAAGGAGCTCTTGTAGTTCCATCAGCCTACAGGAACTTATTGCTACGTGCCAGAAGAGACTTGAGAACATACTGCAAGTCGCTTCTGGTGTGAGAGAATTGGCCGTCTACAGAGACATTGCTCAGGGGATGCCCGGATGTGTTACCATCCTGCTGGTAGGCTTCTCTCATGTCCCCACAAGCTAGAGCTGACAGAAGGGAGCTCACCCATCTCGCGGATTAGAATTGGCAACCTTCAGGTCAGCAACCCAATCTTCAGGTCAGCAGTCCAGCCGGCACAAGGGTTTAACCCACTGCACCACCACGGCACGTAAGTAAGCACCTGTCTCTACATATGGTTTTGTAGAAGAACTGTTGTGGTGAACTTCAATCAAGTTGACTTTGAATTAGGAAGACCCAAGAAATGAGAAACCTCCAAGAGCAACTGTCCTTGTTTATGTTTTGCAAACACAGACTCTCTTGATTGAGTTTATAATAATAATAATAATAATAATAATAATAATAATAATAATAATAATAATAATAAAACTTTATTTATACCCCGCCACCATCTCCCCAAAGGGACTCGGGGCGGCTTACATGGGGCCCTGCCCAGGACAATACAATATAACACAACAAAACAACATATTATCTCCCTGCCATGTGGTCTTCTTCTTTTCCTATTGTCTTCCTGTCTTACCATATATTCAGCTGCTGAACTCCCCAACTGATGCACATTTGGGGAGCTCAGAAGAGAGACTGGTGTTGATGGGACCAGTGACAGGTGAAGACACACACACAGAGAAAAATATCCCGATGACAAGCTCAATTCAAGCAATTCAGGTTACATGTGTATGCATTCCTCTGTGAAATATTTGACGCACGGGAGAAAATCAGCAGCAACCTGACAGAAAGACTACAATTTCAAATCAGCATTCACTGACACGTCCTCCACAGTCCAGTTTTAATGATTTTTTCCGTGATTTGGATATAAAATGGAAAGTCATGAAAAACTGGCATTTCCGCCTGGAAGCTCATTTTCTTCGCCTGCCTGTTCATTACTGCCGCTTTGAACAGCGTGGTGTTCCACATTAATGGGACCCTCAAAAGACACACACACACACACACAAACACACTGAACAAAGACTGCCATTCTAGATGGATTTCTGGAGTCAGATGATCCATAAATTAGATGGTGGTGATAGCTGCAGCGACCACACATACGCATCAGTGATATGAAGCCAGTGCTGGTGAGAAGCTGATTTTACCATGCATTCACTCACCACCCATTTGGTTTGCATAAGCTTTTGATTTCATAGATGAAAAACATGCTCAGGAGGCGCATGTGACACAGCTCTTGACGGACTGGACCATTTCAGGGATGGTTGGAAAGGAAGAAACTAATGTTGCGTGGAAGCATATTAATGGAAAATATAGCAGCCTAGCTTTCTTCCCGATAGATTATTTGTATAGGTGATGAGAGGGAATAAGTATCCTAAAGGCATTATACCATCTGATCTTTGAAGCTAAGCCCTGCTTAATATTTGGATAGGAGATTGCCAAAGAATCAATACTGTAAGCCAAGGTTTACCAAAGAAAGAAACCAACTGGGACCTGGTAAAGCACTATTTAAAACAAATGAAATTGGACGCTACCTGCTGAATTAGATTCAATCTTCGAGACTGTTGATGACAAAGGGGATGTGGTTAATTACCAGTTCTTTACGGATATTTAGACATATAAATAAACTATATATATGAACCAGTTAAAGTTAGATGGAAATCAACAAACTTTTATAATTTTTTTTCTTTTTTTTCCTCCTTGTTTTTTGTATCTCTAATTTCCTACTTTTCTATAAATAATAAGTGTTCTCCCACTTTCGATGTGAAAACTTTATTAGTTGTCAATTTTTTTCCTTCTCTTTTTCTAATTTCAAATACAAAACTCTCAATAAAAATATATTACAAAAAAAAAGAATCAATACTGTACATTATATTTAGGAGGAAAGAACTGGCAAAACCATCTCCAAGCATTCCAATAAAATCTATAAGGTCACCATGAATTGGGTTACTGCGAGTTCTCCGGGCTGTATGGCCATGTTCCAGAAGCATTCTCTCCTGACATTTTGCCCACATCTGTGGCAGGCATCCTCAGAGGTTGTGAGGTCTGTGGGAAACTAGGCAAGTGGGGTTTATATATATCTGTGGAATGATGTCCAAGGTGGAAGAAAGAACTCTAGTCTGTTTGAGGCAAGTGTGAATGTTGCAATTGGCCACCTTGATTAGCATTGAACGGCCTTGCAGCTTCAAAGCCTGGACCAACCTGGACACAGCCTATTATTGAAATCCGCAAGCATGTTAACAATTTCAACAGAAAGGAAGAAATCATGAAAATGAACAAAATCTGGCAACCAGTATTTAAAAAGCTCTACAATCAGGGAAGTAAATAATGAGCAACACTCAGAAAACAGGGGAATTCCAGACAAGAAGCAATCAGGGCCAGCTAACACCTCCCAATGAAGGATTCTCCCTGTCAAGATGCAGCCAGGCTTTGAAGCTGCAAGGCTATTCAATGCTAATCAATGTGGCCAATTGCAACATTCACACTTGCCTCAAACAGAAGAGTCTTTCTCCCACAGATACATAAGCCCCAATTGCCTAGTTTCCAACAGACCTCACAACCTCTGAAATGCCTACCATAGATGTGGTGAAACGTCAGGAGAGAATGCTTCTGGAACATGGCCATACAGTACGGAAAACCCACAGCAACCCAGTGATTCTGGCCATAAAAGCTTTTGATAACACGCTCACCATGAATTGTCAGGCAACTTGAAGGAATACATACACACAATGACCTATTTCCCCTTATACTGACCTGTTAAATAGTCAACTCAGACAAGTTAAGAGTTTTTAAAGACTATCCCATGAAATTCATGAAGTTGCCACAAGTTGATAGGTGACTTGAAGGCAAATATACACATACATAGATGGTTCAGTTGGGAGGCAAAAGGAGACACTGTTCCAGGCAATCCCATCTAGAGTCTGAATGTCAAATCCCCCAATTCAAAAGCTGTATTCCTCAATTCTATTCCTAATTTATTTCAACTCTAGTAGCTTTAGAGGAAAAGTAGCCAAATAGAAGTCCTACAACTCATATCATGCTAGCTACAAACTATGCAAGATAGAGCTGGTGGGACTTTCAACCCAGCAAAAAGATCTGGATATAGTATCCAGAGTGAGAGAGAAAAATCAATTTTATCAGACCTTACATAGAATAATGTGTCCAGTTCTGGGCATTATAACTAAAGGATATGTGGTCAGAAGAATGCAACCATGGTGATAAAGGGCATGGAAAACAATCAATGTGAGGAACAGCATAGAGAGCTGAGTATATGAAGTTTGAAGAAGAGAGGACCTCTTGTTATTTGCTGCCAAGTATAATGAATGTGAGACCTCCAAGATCCCGGTCATCCACTGTCCTGCTCCTCTTGCAAACCAAGCCCTATGGCTTCCTTGACAAAGTCTCTGTTTTTCCCCATTGCTCTGCACTTCATGAGCATTATTGTATTTTCTACTGAGTCATGTCATCTTATGATATGCGCAAAGTACAGCAGTTTGAGTTTAGTCATCTTGGCTAATGCGATCAAGCCCGATTTGCCCCAGGATCCATTCATATGTCTTTTTAGCAGTCCAGAAAATGTGCAGAACTCTCCTCCGGCATCACTTGATGCCTTCTTCACTGCCCAGCTTTTATACTGACACATAGAAATCAGAAACACAGGCTGAGAGTTATCTATCTAGCTATCTATTTATCTCAAAAGTGGAATACTTCTGGTCCCAAGCTCTCCAGAAAAAGAGAGCTACATATTGAGTAACCATTAAGTATTTGATGCAATTGAATGCAGAAGGTAGAGAAAGCTTGCTTTCTACTGATCCAAAAACTAGTACAGTATATGAACCCATGGATGCAAAAAAACAATCCTCCATCTAAAAATCAGGAAGCATTTCCTGATTATAAAAATTACTCAACAATGTAATAAACTCTTTCAAAAGGTGTTTTCCCTTCTTTGGAAGTTTTGAAACAGAGGTTGATGCTCTCCTCTCAGGTGTGCTTTTGCTATGGATTCCTGCATGGCTGGGATTTAAACAAGATGGCCCTTGAGGTCCCTTTCAACTCCATGATTCTAAGTTTCTCTTTCCCACACATCCAAGAAGCAATAGTAACCCAATAGTAAACAAGCACTGTAAGGCTTACTCTTCTCCCCAGAAAGAGGTCAACCCTCCTGTTCAAGGAGTTCCACTGGCTGCCATTTATTTTCCGAGCCCAATTTAAGGTGCAGGTGCTTACCTACAAAGCCCTGAACGGTTTGGGACCATCCTACCTCCGTGACCGCATCTCTGTCTACGAACCCACGCGTTCACTTCGGTCATCTGGAGAGGCCCTGCTCGTGATCCCGCCTGCGTCGCAAGCGCGGTTGGTGGGGACACGAGACAGGGCCTTCTCTGTGGTGGCCCCCCAACTCTGGAACACCCTCCCCAAGGATCTCAGACAGGCCCCTATATTGGCAGTCTTCAGAAAGAACTTGAAGACCTGGCTGTTCCAATGTGCCTTCCCAGATTAATAGGAAATTTCCAATACCAAGTCCCATAAGCACTTTATTAGAACTACGATCGCATATCGCACTCTGCACTTGCCCTGTAAGCCTTATATATCACCTGTCACATCAGCACTTTTAATTTTGTACCGATTACTCAGGGCGGATCACATTACACATATAGGCAAACATTCAATGCCTTTTTAACATAGAACAAAGACAAGACAAACATAGGCTCCGAGCGGGCCTCGAACTCATGACCTCCTGGTCAGAGTGATTCACTGCAGCTGATTACAGCTGGCTTGCTCTCCAGCCTGCGCCACAGCCAGGGTCTAGGTTATGATTTTACAAATTAAGCCCCAAAACATCATGTTATACAACAAATTTGACAGAAATGGTAGTTCAATATGCAGTAATGCTAGGTAGTAATTACTGTATTTACGAATTTAGCACCAAAATATCACAATGTATTGAAAACATTGACTACAAAATGCATTGGATAATCCAGAACATTGGATAAGTGAGACTCTGCTGTATATATATATTACACAACATACATACACACACACACACACACACACACACAAACCTCCAAACCTTAAAGCAGTATTTCAAGATGGGGATCTGATTCTAAAACTAGATATTTCCTTTCAATTTAATGTAAGCAAAAAACTGGTGTAAACTCAGCACCTCACTGACACGTTAACCTTCGACTACCACTATATAGATGTAAATGCATCTTATGTTATTGAAAGATGTCGAAAAGCTCCATTGATTCTTATTTAACGACTGTAAAATCAATCTTTTGGATGAGCCGCTCGGAAATGGGGTTCACAAACATCCACCGCCAACTTCCAGAGTGGGCTGGGAGACATCCTTCTCCCAGCCAAGTGGAAAGCATCTTTCCAGCTGTTGCTTCTGCTGCTATTTCTTCTCCGCCGCTAGACAGCCGTCTGTCAGTGCGATTAGCTTAACGACTGTCTGGAAAGGTTTGGGAGGAAAACATAGGTTACAAGATGAGAATCCGTGCCTCCCTGCAAACGCCGGAGGGTGCGGAAAAGCCCAGCGATGTGAAAGAGGCAGTGGCGGGAGATAAAAGAGACCGTACAGCCACAGCTGACTCTTCATAGGAAATTTCTCTGAAGCAATACAGCTTGTGACAGGATTCAGACAGCTCTGATGCTTCTCAGCACACGCCAAATGCTGCGATTATTGTATAGCCTTACACAAATCCATTAGCAGTATCTTCGCTAAAGCAGGTGGTCTTGGTCAACCTCTGTTTAATGGAGGACAAAACCTTTGATGCTTCATCGGTGGCAGGCTCCGGCTCTTGCCCATTCTTCTTTCCTTTTCCATTTCTGCCATTCTTCTTTCCATCCTTTGAAACAAAGCCGAGTTCACACTGCACGACAGCAGTTTGACACCAGTTGGACTGCCATGGCTCCAGCCTATGCATTGCTGGAGTTACCTTGTTTCCCCGAAAATAAGACAGTGTCTTATATTAATTTTTGCTCCAAAAGATGCGCTAGGTCTTATATTCAGGGGATGTCTTATTTTTCCATGAAGAAGAATTCACATTTATTATTGAACAAAAAAATGAACATTATTATATACTGAACAGTAGTTGTCATCGCAAACCAGCATAACCAGACAACCTGTGAATCCTATAATAATTTTTTGTTACTACCATTATTTCCATGTAAAACACTCTATGGTACGTATGTTTACCAATTCTGCATGCTGTAATGTTCTGTTCGGCGGGCATGCTTCCAAACAAAAACTTTGCTAGGTCTTACTTTCAGGGGAGGCCTTATATTTAGCAATTCAGCAAAACCTCTACTAGGTCTTATTTTCTGGGGATGTCTTATTTTAGGGGAAACAGGGTAGTAGTTTTATGGAGTATTTCAAATTATCTGCCAGAGAGCTCTAGTGACCAACTAAACAACCAAAAATTAGCCATAGTTTTGTTGCTTTATTAAGGAAGTATTTCCAAAATATTAGGCGCAATTCAAAAACATAAAATCTTAATGTGGGAGTAAAGAAAGTGTAGAGGATACGCAGGAGAAGGAATAGCTTTCCAAATACAAGTTGAATACAGTATTCCTTGTCCAAAACATGTGCGAGGAGAAGTGATTTAGAGTTTGGATTTATTTATTTATTGGATTTTGGAATACCTATACAGTGCCTCAGTACTTCGCGGTTCGCTTTTCGTGGATTTGCTGTTTTGCGGTTTTTCAATAAACTCTAAAAGAATATTGTAAATCATAAAAAATTACAATTTACAGCCTAAGGAAGGGAGGAAGGAGAAGCCGAGAGGAGAGAAAAGGAGCCCAAGCGACAACGGGAGGAGAAGGAGGTGATTTATCAATAGTGTATAACTATACACTTGAAATAGTGTATAACTATGAAATAATAATAAATAATAAAATAAGGAGCCCCGGTGGCGAAGTGTGTTAAAGCACTGAGGTGCTGAACTTGCAGACCGAAAGGTCCCAGGTTCAAACTCCGGGAGCGGCGTGAGCGGCCGCTGTTAGCTCCAGCTCCTGCCAACCTAGCAGTTTGAAAACATGTCAATGTGAGTAGATCCAATAGGTACCGCTCCGGTGGGAAGGTAAGGGCGCTCCATGCAGTCATGCCAGCCACATGAGCTTGGAGGTGTCTATGGACAACGTCGGTTCTTCAGCTTAGAAATGGAGATGAGCACCAACCCACAGAGTCAGACATGACTGGACTTAACGTCAGGGGAAACCTTTACCTTTACCTTACTAAAATAATGTATAAATATTAAAATAAATATAGTGTCCCTACTTCGCGGATTTTCACTTCCCTGGAACGTGAGGGAACACTGTATTTGCATTTACAATAGGGTTGTGCGCAGAATCCATTTTCTCCATTTAACTCAGAACCTTCGGTACTTTGGGAGTACGTAACGGGAAGCCCCCTCCCGGTACAAAAATCAACTTGACAGGAAAGCAACCAGGAGCCGATCCCAGCTCCTCACCTGATTTTTGTGAATAGCCTCCTTGTTTTGGAAAGAGTGTGTGTGTGGTATGCAGGGTCAGAAAGCGAATGGGAGTGCCTCCTCTAGAGTAAGAAACAAAACATGCTGTTGCCTCCTTGCCTTGGAGACAGCATGTGTGGCATATAGGCCCATAAGGTTCCTGTGCCTGCCTGCAGCCGAGAGCCTCCTCTAGAGTAAGAAACAGAACTTGCCTCCTTGCCTTGAGGCGTGTGTGTGTGTGTGGCGTGCAGGCCCAGAAAGTGCCTCTGCTCTAGAGAAACACGTAAGAAGCCTCCTTAAAGTGCCAGCCTGCCTGCAGCTATGATCGCCTCTCCTCTAGAACATAAACAACTTAAATGCCTATAACGGGAAGGGGAGCCTAGGAAGCCCCACTCCATAATGGGCTGACAGAAAACAGATCTTTCGGCATCCCAGAGCAAGAACAGATATCTGCCCTCCCGATTTCAGGAGCTCCCAATAAATGGATCGGGGCCTCTACCAAAAGCTGGGACACAAAACGGGACAAGCCAGGATTCCACAACCCTAATTTACAAACATGAGATATCTCAAAAATAGGACCCAAGCCTAAACAAAAAAAAAATCATTTATGTTCTAAATCAGTGATGGCCAACGTATGACACGTGTGTCAGAACTGACACGCCTAGCCATTTTTGCTGACACGCTGCTGCATGCAGATTGATTGGATGACTATGTCTTTTGTGGCCAAATTTGATGCAATTTGGTCCAGTGGTTTTGTTGTTTAGTCCATGGGAATTATGCACATTACATACATACATACATACATACACACACACACACACACATATAATCATTCTATTATTATTGTAGTATATTATTATATTATTACTATTATATTATTATTATATTATTCATTATTCATGACTACATTGAAACTACAATAGAGAGAAATCAGCGTTGGAACTGCAAGAGGTACCATAGATTGTTGTACATGGAACTAATGGTAGTAAATAGTTTTTGATTTATTAAATACAGTTATATGTTACAATTATATATTTTTGTTATTTAAACTATACATATTGCAAAATTATGGTTTTTTTCTCAAAGTGACACACCACCCAAGTCATGCTAGGTTTTTTGGTGAATTTTGACACACCAAGTGCAAAGGGTTGCCCATCATTGTTCTAAATACACCTTTATACACATAGACTGAAAGTAGTTTTATAAGCAACCTTTTAAATAAGGTTGCATGAAATAAAGTTTGTGTGTATCGAACCATTAAAAAGCCATATATGGTATCTACACTGCAATATTATACAGTTTGGATCTGCATTATATGGCCAGCATAGTCTCATATAATGCAGTTTAACTGCATTGAACTGTATTATAGAAGTCCATACAAATGCGGTTTGAAACTAGCATTATCTCAGCCATCCATGTGGAATATTTTGGATTTTGGACTCCTGATGAAAAGATGCTCAAACCTGTGTTGTTGGACTGCAACTCCTAGCAGCCTGGATCAAACAGTAAAGAATGCTCCAAGACACAATTTCTGGAAGGCCACACACTACTCATCCTTGAAGTTATGTTGGACATAGAAATGAAGAATTTCTCACCTAAATGTGTGTTGTATTTATTGCATTTCACCCTTGGCTCAACTGCTTGATTCCCAATTAAGTTCAAAGGGACAGCCAAAATCACAATCCCGCAACTTTATAGATTTATGAAGAGTCTGATTCAATCAGTCCACCAATGGGCTTTTATAGATTAATCAGTCCATTAATTCCCCCTTTCATTCAGTGCAAGGCAGCATACAACTTGAATATCTCTTTTTAAGAAAAACTCCACCATTAACAACATTAAACTATTAAACCCAGCACTGGATGACTAATGAACTCATTTGAAATGGAATCTGGAGGAAAGTTCTGTGGATACTACAGACTGCCAAAAATGACAAATAAAACATGTCAAGAACAAATTATCGTTAGAAGCCAAAGATGAGCAAACAGACAGAAAAGGCAGTATTGTTTAGGAAAGTAGAAGGAAAAAGGAAGACGGCCTGAGATGGAACGAGACTATGAAGGAAGCCACAGCCCTAACAGTGCAAGACCTGAGCAGCATCATTGCCCCTTGGTTTCTAAGTACTCCTAGATTTGAATGTCTGGACTCTGACCTTGGCTTCCTTGTACTCTGTTTTTGGACTCTGTTTTGTATTCCTGAATTCCTGGTTTTAACTTCTGGACCATGTCAATTACTTTCCTAGGTTTTGACTTGTGGATTTTGACTTCAGTTTGTTTTCCTGGACGCCTAACCTTTAATTTTTGGACCCTGACAATTAAACTCATGGCATCTGACTACTGGACTGTGATCTTGGCTATTGTTTCTGGTTGTTCCTGAACTGACTCTGCACTCTTTGGCTTGATTTCGGCATCATGGCATCATTATTGGTTTGTTGTTTTGTCGAAGGCTTTCATGGCCGGGATCACAGGGTTGTTGTATGTCTTTCGGGCTGTGTGGCCATGTTCCAGAAGTATTCTCTCCTGATGTTTCGCCCACCTCTATGGCAGGCATCCTCAGAGGTTATCATCCATACCTCACAACTTCTGAGAATGCCTGCCATAGATGTGGGCGAAACGTCAGGAGAGAATACTTCTGGAACATGGCCACACAGCCCGAAAGACATACAACAACTCTATTATTAGTTTGTGTTTTTTAAATTCTGTTATCTTTGGCTGGACTTTGAAAGACTAAGTTTCTTTATAAACAAAATATGGTCTTTGACTTATCTTCCTTTTGTTTATTTAAACCTCGGCACATGACATCAGGATTCTAAAAACCTTTTTGCCCATTGGTAGAATAACTGAATGGGGGAAGGAATTAGGGGTGGAGACTCCACCTGTATAACCAAAAATATATCTATTCTGGATGTAATGAGAGGGAGGACTCTGCTCATCTCTCTTAGGACTATTTCTCTAGGGATGTGCATTCGGGGGAAACATTGTCCCGTTTCACATCCCAGCTTTTGTTGGGGGCCCCGATCCATTTTTGTAAGCCTCCCAAAATTGGGAGGGTTGTTTTCAGTTCTTTTGTTTCAAGGCCCCAAAATTGGTCCACTGGCTCCCCTTCTTGGCATGCATTCTTCTTACTTGGCACATGCTGTTTCTACTCTAGACTGCAAGATAATCCAAGACACGGCAGGAAAACTAGAGCTTGCTTCTCCGGTGAAAGAAAGTTGCATTGACAACAGCTTTTTCCCAAACGTCCCCTTTTAACACTCTTTGCAAAACATGAAAGCATTCCTTTGCCCTCTTGGCTCCCCCCATCTATTTGCAATTCTAGTACTACGCCGTACCCTCAATTCCAAACGGTCTGTTCGATCTAAGGAGCCCATCTCATCAAGGTCAGTCTGCTCGTTATTTTGCTGAGACTCATTATCAGGCTGAGATCATTCCATCCTCCCTTCCTCCTTTCCCAAGTCAGTGTGCACCTGGATGGCTTCAGTAGTTTCAGAGTCATCAACACCAACTCTCCCTGTGGGAAACTGAACTTGCTCTCTTTGTTCTTCATCTTCCAAAGTTACAGGCCTTTCGGGGAGATTCTGAACCTGAACCCCTGTTTCCTCATCAGAGTCAATCCTAGATTCCAGCTGAGTCACAACAGCAAGTAGGCAAGTTTGGATGCACACGAAAGCAGGCAAGTCGCTCAGTGCATTAGAAGATGACCTCTTTGCTGAAAGCAGGCTTTCGTGTCAAGCAGATTTTTGTGTGGAAAGTGGGCTTCCTGTTTCGTGCTTCCAAAGAAACGGAAGACATGAAAGAAACAGTATGAACAAATTTCACGCATATATCTACTATTCTCTAGTCTTAACTGATTTGTTTTAGGCAAACAAAAACATTTTGTTACTGGAGCATTCTTTTTTACACTTTGGCACTATGCTAGCACTCTTTTTGTTATAAGTTCTTGTGATCAGTTTTCTTCACAACCGTGTTTCCTGACAGGAGCTGGATCTACACTACCCTACCCTGTTTCCCCTAAAATAAGACATCCCCAGAAAATAAGACCTAGTAGCTGTTTTGCTGAATTGCTAAATATAAGGCCTCCCCCGAAAGTAAGACCTAGCAAAGTTTTTGTTTGGAAGCATGCCCAACGAACAGAACACCAGAGCATGCACCATTGGTAAATGTACATACCATAGAGTATTATACATGGAAATAATGGTAGTAACATTATAGGATTCACAGTTGTCTGGTTATGCTGGTTTGTGATGACAACTACTGTAGAGTATATAATAAATGTTCATTTTTTGTTCAACAATAAATGTGAATTCTTCTTCATGGAAAAATAAGACATCCCCTGAAAATAAGACCTAAAGCATCTTTGGGAGCAAAAATTAATATAAGACACTGTCTTATTTTCGGGGAAACACGGTATAACACAGTTAGGAACTGCAATATACGGGTCTATATTGAACTCATAATGCAGTTCCAAACTGCATTATATGGCAGGGTGGAAACAGCCCATATTTGTCCTTCCCAGCACGTATGTGTTGTGTTTTTTACCGCCTCAACATTCTCTAGTTAGACACTTTTCTCTCTCTCCCCATGGTTTTAGCTTAACAGTGGTGTTGCTTTGTCACTTTATTGCCTTCATCCTCATGATCCCATTGAGCTCCCCATGAATATTTGACTAGTGCTTCAAAACTGCATCCCCACCTGCATGCATTATTTAATCAGAAAATCCTTGCAGTTAATGCGCCAGGCGAGCCGCTCGGTGCATTAGAAGATGACCTCTTTGCTGAACCCTTCTTCTCATACAGTTAACATCTCAGGAAAGTGGAAGGAAAAATCGCCTCCAGGAATATGTTCTAACAAGGCAACAGCCCCCAAGACCCTCCAGGTATTGCTCACAAGGTGATGTGATCCATGGAATAATGGGGTCCATGGAGACTCACCCTATTCAAACACTCCTTTTCTTTCTCCCTTAGGTCCAGACATGGGCATGTAAAGGCAGGAGAAGCAACCGAGATTATGAAAGCAGTGGAGTTCATATCTCTTTGAGGAAAGGTTGTATCTGGGGCTCTTCTGGGGCAGACAGGACACACGTGTACCAAATTATGCATGCCATGGGGAAGAAAGGAAAATATCCTTGTTCTTTTGTTCCTTCCTTAGTACGGTCATTTATTGCATATAAATGGTGGGAGATTCTAAATCAAGCAAATTGTATATTTTATCCTAGCGTCTCTGCATTGAAATCAGTTTCCTTGGATACACCAATGGAGTTAAATACGCATTCCTGTTCTTGTTGTATGGCTTCACGCCCAAAATATGCAACCTTAAAGCCCCATCTAAGGTAAAGGTAAAGGTTTCCCCTGACATTAAGTCCAGTTGTATCCGACTCCGGGGGATGGTGCTCATCTCCATTTCTAAGCTGATGAGCCGGTGTTGTCCGTAGACACCTCTAAGGTCGTGTGGCTGGCATGACTGCATGGAGTGCCGTTACCTTCCTATTGATCTACTTACATTTGCATGTTTTCAAACTGCCAGGTTGGCAGAAGCTGGAGCTAAGAGTGGGAGCTCACTCCGCTCCCCGGATTCGAGCTTGTGACCTTTCGGTCTGCAAGTTCAGCAGCTCAGTGCTTTAACACACTGTGCCACCGAGGGCTCCTAAGGCCCCATCTACTCTGCCATGTTATCCAATTTCTGAATTAACTAAATTGAACTGGACCGTATGGCAGTGTAGAATCATATAATCCATTTCAAAGCAGTTAACATGCATTCTGAAATGGAATTATATAGCAGTGTAGATCCAGCCTCAGGCAACTCTTATCACGAAGCTTTTCCAGCATGAACACGGGTTTGGGTTTGCATTCCTCCGAGGCTGAGGGTCTGCCTTGTCCAAGGTTATCCAGTGGCCAAAAAAGAATTTGAACGTTGGTCTCCATAATCCAGCACTCAAATCCCAATTGTCACATTGAAGGCAGAATCCATTCACAATCATATGAGCCCCTAAGTTGAGGTGGAATGGACTATATGGGAGCTTATCTTCTGACTAATTTACAGACTAGGAAGATCTCAAAGACTGCAGAGGAGGGGGAAAACCCAGTTTAGACTTGGAAAAGTCTATTGAAGAGAGATGTTGACAAGATGGAATGTGTCCAGAGGAGGGCAACTGAAAGGGTCAATGGTCTGGGGAACAAGCCCTATGAGGAGTGGCTTAAAGAACTAGGCATGTTTAGCCTGCAGAAGAGAAGGCTGAGAGGAGACATGATAGCCATGTACAAATACGTGAAGGGAAGTCATAGGGAGGAGGGAGCAAGCTTGTTGTCTGATGCCCTGGAGATTAGGATGTGGAACAATGGCTTCAAATGACAGGAAAGGAGATTCCACCTGAACATGAAGAACTTCCTCACTGTGAGAGCTGTTCAGCAGTGGAACTTTCTGCCTCGGAGTGTGGTGGAGGTTCCTTCTCTGGAGGCTTTTAAGCAGAGGCTGGATGGCCATCTGTCAGGGTTGCTTTGAATGTGATTTTCCTGCTTCTTGGCAGAAAGGGGTTGGACTGGATGGCCCACCAGGTCTCTTCCAACTCTAGGATTCTAAGGTGCTATGTGTTTGATCTGTATTAGTTTACACTGGGTATAAAAGCAAGGGACAAAATTGTATACACAGTATATACTCGAGTATAAGCTGACCCGAATATAAGCCGAGGCACCTAATTTTACCACAAAAAACTGGGAAAACATTGACTCCAGTATAAGCCGAGGGTGGTAAATTTCAGAAATAAAATACAGTAGTCTCTCACTTATCCAACACTCACTTATCCAACGTTCTGGATTATCCAATGCATTTTTGTAGTCAATGTTTTCAATGTATCATGCTATTTTGGTGCTAAATTCGTAAATACAGTAATTACTACATAGCATTAATGTGTAATGAACTACTTTTTCTGTCAAATTTATTGTATAACATGATGTTTTGGTGCTTAATTTGTAAAATCATAACCTATTTTGATGTTTAATAGGCTTTTTCTTAATCTCTCCTTATTATCCAACATATTCACTTATCCAACATTCTGCCGGCCCGTTGATGTTGGATAAGTGAGACTCTACAGTACCAATAAAATTACATTACTTGAGGCATCAGTAGGTTAAATGTTTTTGAATATTTACATGAAGCTTAAATTTAAGATAAGACTGTCCAACTCTGATCAAATCATTATTCTCATCTTCTTCAATGTAAATGTGCTTATGTATCCTTTTAATAATAATAGAGTAAAATAATACATGTAATAATAATAATAATAATAATAATAATAAATACAGGAAAATAATACATGTAATAATAAATAGAGTAAAATAATAAATGCAATAATAATAATAAGATCAGAGTGAAATAATAAATGTAATAATAATAATAATAATAATAAATTAATGTAATAGTAGCAACAATAGTGAAAATAATAAATGTAATAATACCCATAAATACCAATATAAAATGGCTTATATTTCGGTCAGCTTATACTAGAGAATATATGGTACATTTATTATTTGTCTCTATTATTATTGGTATTATTACATTTATTATTTTTCTCTATTATTGTTGCTACTATTACATTAATTTTACTCTATTATTATTATTTTATTAATCTAGAATATCTTGTGTCATAATAAAATAACAAAAATAGAGTAAAATTAATGTAATAGTAGCAACAATAATAGAGAAAAATAATAAATGTAATAATACCAATAATAATAGAGACAATTAATAAATGTACCATATATTCTCGAGTACAAGCTGACCCAAATATAAGCCAACCAGGACCCTCACCCGAGTATAAGCCGAGGGGGGCTTTTTCAGTCTTAAAAAGAGGGCTGAAAAACTAGGCTTATACTCAAGTATATACAGTAATCCTGGGTAATCCCATCAGTTTTGGAGAGTATTGAGAAAGTGTGCAACTCACTGACATGCTATATCAAGCATGGGCAAACTTCGGCCCTCTAGGTGTTTTGGACTTCAACTCCAACAATGCCGAACAACCAATGTTACGAATTGTGGGAGATGAAATCCAAAACACCTGGAGGGCCGAAATTTGCACATGGCTGTACAGTCAACCTTCTACAGTCACAGATCCACAAATGGAAAAACTACAAATTCCAGGATTCCCTAAGCATTGAGCTATGAGGAGTTTAAGCGGGGTCAAACTGAATTCATTCTACAGTGCACACACTCACACAAACACGCCCTTTGGCTACGAGACTTTATTTCTGGGAGTGTTCTCCCTTTTCCATGCCTGAGAGTGTGACACAAGTCTTGAGAGGATTGTGTAGTAATCAGCTGCCTGCAGCACAGCAAGACGGGAAAAAAATAATCTCAAGCCCTGGTTACATCATTTGTTGGAGTGTTTTGTGCAGAGAGGAAAAGTGCAAACACTCTCCTTTGGAGGAGATGATGAAGTGGCAAAAGAAGAACAGAGGGGTGTGAGCAACAGCCGGTCATCCCAGGAAAAGGGGGGAAAGAAAGATGGAAAAGTCTGTCTCTTTTGCAAAAAGCTAACTGGGATAAAAGAGTGGATCCCTTGCAAGTAGAGAGTTTTAAATACCATTGAAATGCATTTGCAGATTTAATTCATGCCAAGGACCAATGGCAGGTATATTCCAGGTAAGGTGTGATATATCTGGATGTGTTTACACCAGGTATGGGCAAACTTCAGCCCTCCAGGTGTTTTGGACTTCGACTCCCACAATTCCTAACAGCCGGTAGGCTGTTAGGAATTGTGGGAGTTGAAGTCCAAAACACCTGGAGGGCCCAAGTTTGATCTATGCTGTCAAATGAATGTAGTTTGACACCACTTTAACAATCAGGGCTACATGCTATGGAATCCTGCAGGTCGTAGTTTGGTGAGGAACCATCACTCTTTGGCCAAGAATGCCACAAGACCTTCAAAACTACAACTCCCATGATCCCATAGCACTGAGCCATAATAATAATAATAATAATAGTAATAATAACAACTTTATTCTTGTATCCCAACACCAAAGGGACTCGGGCGGCTTACATATGGCACAATTGATAAAACAACAACTTAACTCAATTAAAACGGCACTCATCAATCAATGGCGGTAAGCTACTGTAAACATGGCCAGTCTGTAAACAATAGGGCAAGGGAGTGGGATAATTGCAAAGCTGTAACCATTGAACAAGGGCATGGGAAGAAGTGCAAGGCTGCATAACAACTACATAAGTCAACTAGGGACTGTTGGGATCATAGATGATAGATAGAAGCTCTTAGGTGTGTCCGTGAGCCCAGAGACACCCTGCAGAATGATACACCACTCAGCTTTGCAGGATAAATAACACAGGAACTTTTACTGATTCCAAGAGATCAACAGAACTATGGTATTTACAATAGTCCCTTTCTTAGTCCATGAATCTGTTTCTGTGAAGGTCAGCAGCAAACAAGGCCTCAGAAATAGTCAGGCCTCTCTGAGTACAGAGCCATCTTCTTTTCAGCCAGTACTCAGAAGATTCACACAAACACAGAGAGAAACATGTTCAAACTGGTTCTCCAGCAGCAGGATAGCAACAGTTACAAAACCAATTCCCAGGTCCTTGCAAACTCAGCCAATAGGCTCCATGCATTTGATTTTCCAGTTAACATGTCAGGGACAATTAAAGCTATTGATGAAATCAAAACCATTAAAAAAATCAATCAATTACTGGTTATCATCAAATCAGGGGTTACCTAAAAAAGAAACTAATTGGGACCTAGTAAAAGACTATTTAAAACAGAATAAATTAGATCTCATCAGTTGAGGTTAACCAATTCCAAGATTAGAAGAAGACGAAGGGAAAGTTGGATCATTACAATAAGATATTGACTACGAATGAATTTAGAACCCGTAAAAGCAGGATGGAAGTCACCTTTTTTTTCTCTTCCCTGTTTTTAAATTTTGCAATTTTTATTTTTTTGTTTTTTTATTTTTTGCTCTTTTTCTTTTTTTTCTTTTTCTATATTTTTCCTACTTCTCTATAAAAATTATTGTTCTCCCACTTTCGTTGTATAACAGATTTTACCAACCATTTCTATAAAACTCTAATAAAAATATTCTTTCAAAAAATCAATCAAGTAGGTAAAACAAATGAAAGTCAGTGATACAGCATGCTATTAAATGTCCTTGTAGTGACCTTAAAAGGTGTTGGAACAGGAAGGTTTTCACTTGCTGAGAACAGAAAAGCAAGGGAGAGTTCATTTCGATATTTTTTTGAAAGGGAATTTTGAATAATAACAACAACAACATCTGTCAGAGTAATTGCAGCGCAGCAGTAGTTGGATGGAATTAATGGAACGCAGAACGAAGAGACACCAAGAGACGTTGGTAAAACTATATACAAGTTTTACTGAAAGCAGTAATCAAGACAAACAGACTTGCAGACAATAGACACAGGACTCTCATTGTAGGCAGACAGAACAGAACTGATGTAATCAGTAAAGCATACACACTTGTGTCTGGACACTCCCCAGTTCCAGCCACACATCAAGGTCATCACAGCTTCTCAGTAATTAACTCTTTACAGACTATAGTACACTCTGGATGATGCAATCAGCATGCAATACAAACCAAGACACAAATTGCATTTAAACACTATCAATACACAAATCCCACATTAACAACATCTGCCCCTCCTTGTGGCATGTAAGCAACCACCAAGAAGGTCCAGCAACATCTACATGATTCATAACTCTGCTCTAATGTGAATAGTAACACAACACAAGATTACACACCACAAAACCCTGCTGCACACAACCACATCCCCAACAAGGAGAAGATATGCCATCACTGCAACATGACAGGCTCTAGGAATTCAGCCATGAGCTCTGAGATCCCATAGAGCCGGTTGATAAATAAGGATAGATCCAGTAAGACTTGGACAAACAAATAGGTTTTAAGGAGGCCTGCGAGTCTGACCTATGAGCTAATTATTTAGCTTGGCCTCAGGACAGGTCTGGTGAGAAGAGCCCGCAAGGGCGAGAAACTTGTAAAACGTTCAAGCCAAGTAAGAGCCATTGTTTGACATAGTTAAGGGTTGGCAAGGGCTAGCTAGAACCAACAACACACCCGTCTCTTCCCCTCTTTGGGAATGTTTGTGTGAAATCATAGATTCTTTGACTTGGAAGGGACCACAAAGGCCATCTAACCCAACCCCATTATGAAGGAAATATAATTAAAGCACCCTTCAAATGTGAGCATCCAATCTCTCTTAAAAAACCTTTGAAGATAGAAGAGTCTAGTACCCTCCAAGGAAATCTATGCCACTGTTGAACAGTAAATAAAGTTTTTCTTAACATTTAGATTGAGTTGCTTTATTTGTACAGAAATATCTAGATGGAAACTGAGCACATAATCATGCTGGAGGACATAGAAATATCTAGGCAAGTGTTCTCTTTTAGGAATCCATAGATCTTCCAGCATAATTCAATGGTCAAGCTCTGCCATTGGTGACCACGGTGGCACAATGAATTAAACCATTGAATCTGATGATCTAAAGCTTGGCAGTTCGAAGCCGTGGGCTGAAGTGAGCTCCCATTGTTAGCCCTAGCTCCTGCCAACCTAGCAGTTCGAAAGCATACAAATGTGAGTAGATAAATAGGTACTGCTTCAGCAGGAAGGTAACAAAGGGGCCCATGCAGCCATGCTGGCAACACAACCAGGAGGTGTCTATGGACAACAGGCTCCTCGGCTTGGAAATGGAACAAGAGCACCTCCCCATGGCCTGAGTTGAGCACCACCTCCAGAAAGTCGGAGATGAAATTACCTTTGTTATGTGTATTTGTATGTCTTATTTCCACTGTATTAAATGGACTGAATGTTTGCCTATTAGTGTATGTTGTAATCTGCTCTGAGCTCCCTTGGGGAGATAGAGCAGAATATAAATAGTTATAATTATAATTATAATTATTATGCTGGAGGTCCCAGAGATTCCTAGTGAGAAAATATTACTCAAATGTCTAAAAGTTAAAGCCACAAATCTGGAGGGCTGGTTATATTTTCAATCTGCAGAGATGAGACACTAAGCCAACAGAAAACAAACTTGCTACATGTTCTACATGGCATCCCGTCAGATATTTAAAGATGATAATCATGTCCCCTTTCGGTCTTGTGTTCTCCAGCCTAAACATACTCAATTCTATATATAATTCCTCACAAGGCTTGGTTTCTAGACTGCCAATCATCTTGATTGTCTCCTCTGGACATATTCCTCACCCTAATGATTAGAATCATAGAATCACAAAATCAGAGAGTTGGAAGAGATCTTGTGGGCCATCCAGTCCAACCCCTTGCCAAGAAGCAGGAAAATCGCATTCAAAGCACCCCCAACAGATGGCCATCCAGCCCCTGTTTAAACCCTCCAAAGGAGCCTCCGCCACACTCTGGGGCAGAGAGTTCCACTGCTGAACAGCTCTTGCAGTGAGGAAATTCTTCCTAATGTTCAGGTGTAGTTTGAAGCCGTTGTTCCGTGTCCTAGTCTCCAGGGAAGCTGAAAACAAGCTTGCTCTCTCTTCCCTATGACTTCCCCTAGACAGAAGTTCTTGCTCTTTGCGATTCCACACAAGAAATGTGGAAGTCAAGAGTCAGGTCTTAAAAACTTTTTTAAAAAATGGGATTACAACTCCCAGCATGCTTGACCATTGCTTCTGCTGGATATGACTTCCAGGGTATGGAGTCCAACAAGTGGAGAGCCACACAATTCCCATCTCTGGTCTAAATTCAACTATAAGTCCGAATGAGAGCAGATTCAATGAATCAATAGGAACGTGGCAAATACAGTAAACACTTGCACAATTTCCACAGGACAGTAGAGTCTCACTTATCCAAGCCTTGCTTATCCAAGGTTCTGGATTATCCAAGCCATTTTTGTTGTCAATGTTTTCAATCTATCGTGATATTTTGGTGCTAAATTCGTAAATACAGTAATTAGGCCCGGGCTGTGGCGCAGGCTGGTGAGCAGCCAGCTGCAACAAATCACTCTGACCAAGAGGTCATGAGTTCGAGGCCAGCTCAGAGCCTGCGTTTGTCGTCTGTCTTTGTTTTATGTTAAGGCATTGAATGTTTGCCTTATATGTGTAATGTGATCTGCCCTGAGTCCCCTTCGGGGTGAGAAGGGCGGAATATAAATACTGTGAATAAATAAATAAGTTATTACAACATAACATTACTGTGCATTTAACTACTTTTTCTGTCAAATTTGTTGTATAACATGATGTTTTGGTGCTTAATTTGTAAAATCATAACCTAATTTGATGTTCAACAGGCTTCTCCTTAATCTCTCCTTATTATCCAACATATTTGCTTATCCAACGTTCTGCCGGCCCGTTTATGTTGGATAAGTGAGACTCTACTGTATTTATTTTCTACTTTTGTTGGGATCCTGCACCCCTAACTCCAGTGATTTTGGACGGACAAACATTCAACAAGATACATTTATTTTCTTTCCAGTCTTTGCAGTGCTAGTAATTTGGGGAATGAAGTCAGATTTCATGGGAAGGGGCAGAATTTTCACTTAAATGGGCATCCCATCTATCCTTAATTCATGATTTCAGTTTTTCTCATTGAGCTTCTCTTCTTAAGAAGTTGCAAACTTAAAAGTGAGAAGGTGCCAATATCCTTTGTACAAAACGAATGAAAAGCATTTATATAGGCCAAATTGCAAAGCTTAGAAAGATCTGTATGCCGTTGCTTAGTTTTGGTGCTCTCATAATATTGGCACGTTGGTATATGTGTGTTATTAAAATCATCTGGAGAGTCTCATGGGCAAGGAAGGGATGTCCATCCAAAAAGTCTCAGTTTTTAAATCTTTGTGAGGTCTAGAAAAGCTGAAATTCTCAGAATGCAGAGCTGCACAACTCTGGACAAGAAAATTGGCATAAGAATGTGGAGAAAACACACCAAATCCTATATGCACACAAATGAACTGAAAACATGAAAACATGCTTTATAGCAGCCTTGAAATTTTGCAGCCCAGAATTATCTCTTGGGGTGGGACAACTTTAGCCCTTCAACTTCTTGGAATTACGGCTGCCAATAACATCATCGTGAACAAATCTTGTCTGGCAGACAGATAAAGTTCAGATGACCTAATGCTAATTCTTTCGGAGGCCTCTCCTTCCAGGGAAGCCCAAAGCACTCTGTAAAGCAGAAGCAACGGGTCTGAGAAACAGATTGAAAACTGCTCTGCCTGAACTAATCCACATTTTAAACATTTGCACTTAGACTGCTGAAACATTAATCTGCTATTTAACACAAATGGGAATGGTGGAAATTGGGTAACAGAGGCAGGTACTTAACCCTTCCTGCATTTGTCAATTCTCTTTGAAAAGGTCAGTTTCCAACCAGGACTTTTCCCAACTGCTTTTCAAGCCGAGGAAGGAGAAAGCAGAGTTTTAAAAATGATTTGTACATGATTTGCAAAGAATTAGTGCATATTCTCCAACATTTTATGGCCAAATACTGGGATGTGAACAACTTCGGAGTATGGTTAAGATGGCAAAAGTTAACAATGAGGAAAAATCCAGGGAAGGCTGGAGCAGCTTGCTTTTGCCCAAGTTTATGGGTAAATTTATTCATTTATTTAATTTATTTACAGCATTTATATTCCGCCCTTCTCACGCCGAAGGGGACTCGGGGCGGATCACATTACACATACAGGCAAACATTCAATGCCTTTAACATAGAACAAAGACAAGACAAACATAGGCTCCGAGCGGGCCTCGAACTCATGACCTCCTGGTCAGAGTGATTCATTGCAGTTGGTTGCAACTGGCTGCTCTCCAGCCTGCGCCACAGCCCAGGCCAGTTCATTTAAAGGCAAGATCCCAGTCCAGTTCATTTAAACCAGTGGTTCCCAACCTTTTTTTGACCAGGGACCACTCAAACTAGGGACCACTTGACCACGGACCACTATTAGTACCAAATGGGTTACAAATCAGTTTTTGGTCAATTTTAGATTTAGTTTGGTTATTTGGGGTGCTGATTCAGCATTGGATAGACCACATCAGCTCTAGTTTCTGATACAGAACATAAGCTATCCAGTAGTCACCATCTGCTAGCCCACAGAAAAGAATATTTAATAATCTAATGTGGTCTATCCAATGCAATTTTATGAATCAGCACCCCAGATAACCCCAGGAACAGGCCTAAAAACGAAGACACAAGGCACCCCCGCTTGCAGGCGCCACATTATTATTATTTTCGTGTCAGGAGCAACCGGAGTTGCTTCTGGAGTGAGAGAATTGGCCGTCTGCAAGGACGTTGCCCAGGGGACGCCCGGATGTTTTGATGTTTTATCATCCTTGTGGGAGGCTTCTCTCATGTCCCCGCATGGAGCTGGAGCTGATAGAGGGAGCTCATCCGCACTCTCCCCGGGTGGGATTCGAACCTGGCAGCTTTCAGGTCAGCAACCCAACCTTCAAGTTACGGGGCTTTTATCCCCTTGGCCACCGGGGGCTCCTCAGGCGCCACATGAAACGGCTCCACTCAGGGAGAGGGAGAGAGGAGAAGCAGCAGTCAGGAGGCTTGTTGTTGCCTTTTTCATGGGTAGTCCGCCTCTCCCCTCCTGACATCCCCACTGCCTTGGCACTTTAAGAGGGTTTCACGAGGCCGGTCGGTCTCATTGCAATGGTGTACATATTGTTGAGACTTCGGACCATATTTTAGTTCTTGGGGACCACTGGTGATACATGGACCACTGATCTACACTTTAGAATTAATGCAGTTTGATTTCACTTTAACTGCCATGGCTCAATGCTGGGAGTTGTAGTTTGCCAAGTCAACGGCACTCTTTAGAGAGAAGGTTTCAGACGACCATAGTTCCACAGCATTGAGCCATGGCATTTAAAATGGTGTCAAACTGCACTTACTCTACAGTGTAGATGCACCCTTAATTTGCAACAACTGAGGACAAGAGGAAGATGTGAGAAGACTAAACTGTTCCTGCCAAATTTAGATAGTTGGAGAGGATGCTAGCAGGTAGGTACAGGTATGATGAAGGAGCTTCATCAGTTCCCTATGACAGGACATTTCTTCCTACAGCCTACATTTACCCCATGGCTAAACATACATACATTTGGGAAGTTTCTGAGTGCAGATAGATCCTGACTTGAAACTACTTTAAAAGAATTATTGAGTAACTCAGTCAAGCCACATGCTGAAGGAGGAGGAGGAGAAGAGAGGGAGATCAAAGAACTGCCTGAACCATTCCAGATCCTTTTTTTGATGGACATTTGTTTGCATTTGGGGATGTATTCCAATCTTTCTGCACCTGCGTATCTGTGGACTTCATCATACGCTGGCTTTCCTTGTTTCTACACATTTTAAAGACGGAGTCCCACTGAGCCCGTCAAACAACACAAGAGTATTTCCTGGTTTACTGTGGGACTCAGATTCTGAAGTGTGAAGAAATGAGGTTTCGGGTGGCAATTGACTCCAAAGCTCATTTTATAGAAACAATTAGGCAGGATGGGAATGGTCAGATTTCTCAGTTTTACATTATTTTAGTGACATGAAACTAAAACAAATTGCGAACAAATTGAAACTGTATCCAGACAAGACAGAGGTACTCCTGGTCAGTCGTAAGGCCGAACAGAGCATAGGGTTACAGCCTGTGCTGGACAGGGTTATACTTTCCCGAAGATGCAGGTTCGCAGCTTGGGAATGATCCTAGATTCATCGTTGAATCTGGAACCCCAGGTCTTGGCGGTGGCTAGGGGAGCTTTTGCACAATTAAAACTTGTGTGCCAATTGCACCCGTACCTTGAGAAGATTTGGCCAAGGTAGTCTACACTCTTGTTACATCCTGAATAGATTACTGCAATATGATCTACATGGGGTTGCCTTTGAAGACTGCTCAGAAACTTCAATTAGTCCAACGGTGTCACGACCCAGGCTACAGAGCACCAATAACCATACGCAGAGGCCAGATTCTATCTAATATCTTTATTAAGGAAATATATAAAGTTAGTAAAAGCAAATGTAAAAGATAGTCCAGAAGCAGACCTTTCAGGAAAGGTCAAAATTAGTCCAAAGAAATAATGTCCAATATGAAATATTAAGGTCCAAAGTTGTAATCCAATAACCGAAACACTCACTTTGCCAAGCAAAGTGAGGGGAGATGACAAGGTCCTTTAGTCCATAAACTTGAGCAAGGCTAGGAAATAACTTGATACTTGAAACAAGGCTTAAAACGTGGAACAAGGTAACTAGGAACAAGAACAAGGTCCGTGGAATAACTTGGTAAAATCCGTGGAACAAGGCAAGGATTGGTCCTGGGAAACAAGGCAAAGTCCGTAGATAAACAAAGGCTGGGAAGCAAGGCGAAGGCTGGATAGCAAGGCAAGGCTTGAGCAGGAGCGAGGCTTGAATCGGAGCGCGCTGTCCAGACACAACTCGCTCCGTAGGCTGACGAATTGACTCCGCGAAGTTACTACGCGGGTAAAACATCTATATAGAGTCTAACTTTCCCACCGAAGCAGTTCTCTGGGAATCAGAAACGAAAGCTAAACTCTGAGACCAGATGTTAAACTCCTTAAAGATTCTCACGAGAAGCAGTCTTAATTGGCTACATTCTTAGCTGCAATCCTCGCACTCCTGCGCGAAGCTGAATCCAAACTTCTCTGTTGTTTACAAAACTCCCGGCGCAAGAACACGGGAGAAGTGGGCTCTGGGCTTGTTTGACATACTTCTGGGAGACAACTTTCTTGCAGGTGCAAGGTTCCCAGATCTGCCTGGGAAAGATCTGGCTGAGAGGAATCCAGTTCAGACTGGGAAGGTAAAAAACCCAAGTTCTCATCTTCATCAGGAATTACAATGTCCTGAGCAGGACTACAAGGCCCATGGATCATCACAAACGGATTGCTCACCGGAGTGGCACACCACCCACCTGCTACATCAGCTCCACTGTCTGCCAGTCTGCTACCAAGCACAATTCAACGCCCTGGCTTTAGCCTATAAAGCCCTAAACGGTTCTGGCCCAGCTTACCTGTCCGAACGTATCTCCCTCTATGAACCATCTCAGAGGTTAAGATCGTCTTGGGAGGCTTTGCTCTTAATCCCACTTCCCTCGAAAGCGCGACTGGTGGGGATGAGAGACAGGGCCTTCTCAGTGGTGGTTCATAATCTGTGGAACTCCCTCCCCAATGAAATCACATCAGCCCCCTCCCTCCTGTCCTTCAGGAAAAGACATGGCTGTGGAACCAAGCATTCGAGCAGTAAATGCAGCTATGCAACAATGAGAATGATTTTATATGACTGGCATTGGACAGACCTTGGACTATGATTTTGAACTTGTGTAATTTTAAGTGATATTTTAATAACTTATGTTTTAACTTTTTGATTTTAATTGTAACTGTTATTTATAATTATACGTGTCGGCATTAAATGGTTGCCTATTGTGAGGCCACCTTGAGTCTCCTTTGGGGTGAGTAAGGCGGGGAACAAATGTGGGAAATAAGGAAATAATAAAGAATTGGAGTTCTAACGGATGGTCCGCTCATGCTCATTCTGTTTCCATTACTGGTTTAAAGATGGTGTGGATCCCATTGAAAAAAGTGTGCCCCGTGTCTCCTCTGATATAAGGTAATGAGGGGCAAAGGATCCCAGGGAAAGTGGTATCTCTAGAACGGTGCCTAGACTGCACACAGAATGTAGTCTTTTGTAGTTTATTAGGGAATAGGGAAAAGGTAATACATAAAAGGCAAAAGTTCAGTTGCAAAAGACAGTTGCAAAAACAAGACCGTAAAAAACAAATCCATTGAAACATTAGGCATGAAACAAGGTCCTTCCAAACGAAGCCAAAGTCCCAGAAACGAGAATACATCCAGGCTACAAGATAATACATGAAAGCAGACTTGGTTCTTGACTCAAGCAAGGAAATTGCTTTGACGAAGATTTCCCTCTCAGCAGACTGTTTTAATAGCATAACATGAAGGCATTTCTTTGCCCTTTGACCTCCCTCTTATTTGCTATTCTAAGACTTCTGCGCAACCCCTGAAATTACAAACGACTAGCCCGATCTAGAGAAGCGGCCCAATTGTCAAGGCCACAGGGCTCCTTAGTGTTATCAGGCTGAGGCTGGGAGCTGCTCTCCCTTCCTGCTTCTTGCACCTGAGAACCATCATTATTAAGAACATCATTTCTTCCTGTGGGAAAGCCTCCCTGCTCCTCATCTCCCACAGCAGGAACACCTTGCACCTGAATCCCATAATTCCCATCAGAATCATCTTGAAACCCATCCTGTACCTGAATCAGGAGAAGTCCCAGCAGATTGGAGGAGGGCGAATGTGGTCCCTATCTTCAAGAAGGGAAAAAAGAACGACCCAAACAATTACCGTCCGGTCAGCCTCACATCAATACCAGGCAAGATTCTGGAAAAGATCATTAAGGAAGTGGTCTGCAAACACTTAGAAACAAATGCGGTCATTGCTAATAGTCAACACGGATTTACCAAAAACAAGTCATGCCAGACTAATCTGATCTCTTTTTTCGATAGAGTTACGAGTTGGGTCGATACAGGGAATGCTGTGGATGTAGCGTACCTGGATTTCAGTAAGGCCTTCGACAAAGTCCCCCACGACCTTCTGGCAAACAAACTAGTAAAATGTGGGCTAGACAAAACTACGGTTAGGTGGATCTGTAATTGGCTAAGCGAACGAACCCAAAGGGTGCTCACCAATGCGTCGTCTTCATCATGGAAAGAAGTGACAAGTGGAGTGCCACAGGGCTCCGTCCTGGGCCCGGTTCTGTTCAACATCTTTATTAACGACTTAGACGAAGGGTTAGAAGGCACGATCATCAAGTTTGCAGATGACACCAAACTCGGAGGGATAGCTAACACTCCAGAAGACAGGAGCAGAATTCAAAACGATCTTGACAGACTAGAGAGATGGGCCGAAACTAACAAAATGAAGTTCAACAGGGACAAATGCAAGATACTTCACTTCGGCAGAAAAAATGGAAATCAAAGATACAGAATGGGGGACGCCTGGCTTGACAGCAGGAGTCCTCGTGGACAACAAGTTAAACATGAGCCTACAATGTGATGCGGCAGCTAAAAAAGCCAATGGGATTTTGGCCTGCATCAATAGGGGAATAACGTCTAGATCCAGGGAAGTCATGCTCCCCCTCTATTCTGCCTTGGTCAGACCACACCTGGAATACTGTGTCCAGTTTTGGGCACCGCAGATGAAGGGAGATGTTGACAAGCTCGAAAGCGTCCAGAGGAGGGCGACTAAAATGATTAAGGGTCTGGAGAACAAGCCCTATGAGGAGAGGCTTAAAGAGCTGGGCATGTTTAGCCTGCAGAAGAGAAGGCTGAGAGGAGACATGATAGCCATGTACAAATATGTGAGGGGAAGTCATAGGGAGGAGGGAGGGAGCTTATTTTCTGCTGCCCTGCAGACTAGGACACGGAACAATGGCTTCAAACTACAGGAAAGGAGATTCCACCTGAACATCAGGAAGAACTTCCTCACTGTGAGGGCTGTTCGGCAGTGGAACTCTCTCCCCCGGAATGTGGTGGAGGCTCCTTCTTTGGAAGCTTTTAAGCAGAGGCTGGATGGCCATCTGTCGGGGGTGCTTTGAATGCGATTTCCTGCTTCTTAGCAGGGGGTTGGACTAGATGGCCCAAGTGGTCTCTTCCAACTCTACTATTCTATGATTCTATGATTCTATGATTCTATGAATCCCATCATTGTGAACTTGCATCCCAGAATCCTCAGAGTCACACAGAGGCTGAGTCACAATATTAACTCTCTTTTAATGCAAGAAGCTCAAGGGCAAACGATCCCATGAAAAGTGGTGTGTCAAACAAGATGCCTGTTTTAAAAAACCGTGCTGGTGCCCTTGAAATGGGAGGAGGCATTGTTTGCCTAAGTGATGGGAATTCAGCAGATGGTTGAGCTAGAAGCAGGAGGTGGCAATCTGGTGAGTAAATTCTCCGTCATCTTTGAACCCCATGAAACACCATGCAAAGAAGAGGATTCCCTCTGTTTTCCCTTCAAATGAGATGAGGTCCTGAGTCTGGATGCTGTTTTCATTCAACCCATGGGCCCATTGTACAGAGACCTTTTGTACCCATAACCTTTTCATCACACTGTCTGTTGCAAAGAACTAGTGCATCCTCTCCAACATTTTACGGACGAACCCTGGGGCATCTTCTCAAGTCCTGCTCTGTATATTTCCCTTGCCTTCCCTTAAAAACATCCATACATCACACGTTGTCCCTCCATGCTTGGAGAATGAAAAAAAAACATGTACATGCTGACATTTGAAGTCAATGCCAGCACATTAATAGCCTGCTGAGTTGAAAATAACACTGGCTTAGCCTGCAAATACTTTGAGACCTCACAAATCCTAAGCACTGTGGCCTTTTATACCAAATGTTCAATATTTGGCCTTGAGAATCATGAATGTGCAGGCCTTTTTGGCAATTATTTTCAGATACACTGCATACAGCACATATTGGGATAATAGGCAGGAGAAGGTGTATTAAACTGCAGCAATAGAACCCAATCTACGGATACATACCAGATTCCTATCTACAACTCAAAATGTATATTTATAGCCAAAGGACACGGCTGTGTGATAAGCATGTAGGTCAGAGGTGAGGGAATTGTGCCCAAGGAGTTTGTGGATGCCAAAACCTCACTTCAACACAAGTAGTAGACCACAAGCTGAACAAGAGCCAGAAATGTAATGCAGCAGCAAGAAAGTTAGTACGATTCAAGACTGCATCAATAGTAGTATAGTGTCTAGATTGAGGGAAGTCATAGTCCCACCCTATTTAGATCTGACCAGAAATAAACCTGTGTCCAGTTCTGGAAACCACAATTCAAGACGGATAACATTTAACATGTTAAAAACCGAAATGGCCCCAAACCAGAAACTAACTTTGACCAGTATTTGTAGCCCACAAATTCAAGCAGAAAATTGCTCCTTAGATTTGCCACAGTTGTTCATCTTTGATCCAGAAGAGCTCAATTAAGAAACAAATATTGAAGTATGTTTGGTTACTAACATTCTGGAACACAAAATCCACATATAAATAAAACGACAAAATGTTTAGCCATTTGGATGCAAACATGAGCAAGCTGGAGGCTGAGAGTTTTGTTTCCAGCAACCATTTCAGAAACTTCCAGACCTTTCTCTTCGATCTATCTATATTTGGAGCAATTTTTGTTGGAAATCCTACCCGCAAACTGCCCCAAATCAAGTACTTTTCTTCTTCCAACCCCTGGGAGCCCCTCATTCCCAAGCCCTTGATAAAAGGGGGAAGATATGACAAAATTCAGCCGAAAAAGCGTCCAGAAGCGACATAACCATTCCAAGTCTTTCTATAATGTGCACACTACTATGGAAACATGGTAGTTGTAGTCTGACAAAGCCTTGGCCTTCTCTACCAAAAAGTGTTTGCGCCTCACCAAATTACAACTCCCATAGCATTGAGGTATGACACTTAAGTGGCATCAAACTGCATTAATTCTACATTGTAGATGCACCCCAGTTAACTTGAAGGCATATCACAACAACGGTCAAACTGCATTATATGGCAGTGTAGGCCCTTGGTTTACACTGCTCTGTTTATTTATTTATTTACAGTATTTATATTCTGTCCTTCTCACCCCGAAGGGGACTCAGGGCGGATCACATTATACACACATAGGGCAAATATTCAATGCCCATAAACACATCGAACTGAGACAGAGACCGACGCAGAGGCAATTTAACCTTCTCCTGGGGGGATGTTCAATTCTGGCCACAGGGGGGAGCAGCTGCTTCATCATCCACTCTGACGGCACTTCCTCATTCCAATGTCGTAAATTAGTTAAACTTGCCTCCCCACTTTTATAAGTGGGACCTTATTTCCTACTTGATAGATGCAACTATCTTTCGGGTTGCTAGGTCAGCAACGAGCAGGGGCTATTTTTTATTTTTAATTGACAGGTGCTCACCTCGCCATGGGCTGGCCTCGAATTCATGACCTCATGGTCAGAGTGATTTATTGCAGCTGCTCTCCAGCCTGCGCCACAACCCAGCCTGTTGCTGTTGCTGTTTTAAAACTCTTATCATGCTCTAACCACTCAAATATCATTTTTCATGAATGGCATCTCTGTGGATCTAACATTAAAATAATCCTCCTCTGGCCCCATAATGAGATCATTGGATGTTTTTCCGTTTATCTACAAAAGCAGGGTTAAGTTGACAAGACTAAACTACAGGCAATTTTTCTTCCCCTTTGTCCAGCGTTTCTGCAAACAAGACCTATTTTGGGTGGACGTAGACAAACACGGACAGGCAGACAACGTATTTCGCTAACAGGAGCTGGCTCCTGAACAGCCATCACAAATAACAGAAAATGGGATAATCTACACTGCACATTTAAAGCCCTCTGATTCTGTTTTAGGTGCCTTTGGCTCCAGTACAGTCATCCCTACACATTTGCCGGGGTTAGGGACACAAGATAACCATGAAAGTGAAAAAACACAAATCAAGAAAGTCTTAATTCCTTATAGGAATTTCTAGGTCTTCTAGCACGACTCTATGCTCAACTGATGCTGGAAGGTGTACACAACTAACAACTCCCAGCTAACACCTCCCAACAAAGGATTCCCCCAGGCAGGAAGCAGCCAGGCTTTGAGGCTGCAAGGCCATCAAATGCCAATCAAGACGGCCAATTGCAACATTCACACTTGCCTCAAACAGACAAGAGTGCTTTCTCCCAGCTTGGACATTCTACAGATATATAAACCTTGCTTGCCTAGTTTCCAACAGACCTCACAACTTCTGAGGATGCCTGCCATAGTTGTGGGTGAAACGTCAGGAGAGAATGCTTCAGGAACATGGCCATACAGCCCGGAAAACTCACAGCAACCCAGTGATTCTGGCCATGAACGCTTTTGATAACACATTGCAAAAACAACTTCTTTTTTTTGCGATCTGCCACTGAAATGAAGTATCTGGAGTATAACAACTACTTTCAAAGTAAGTACTGCACAATTAAACAGGAAATAACACTTTCAGACCGAGAACAGAAAATGCTTCACATTTTGTTGCATACTGTAATCAAATTCACAAAAGTCAAAACCATAAATGTAGAGGTGCATTTGTACTATATATGATTTGTAGTTTGGTGTAATAATTTGCATTCTGTACTATTACAGTAACCTACATAAATGAGACTTTGGAGATGGGATCCAAATCAAGACTCGAAATTCATTTATATTTCATGTATCCCTTATACAGATGGCCAATTTTATAGAATATTTTAAAATCACTTTTGCATGAAACAAAGTTTCATGAACAATTGTTCAGAAACCTTTGCTTTCTGAATCACCAGAAAGCAATGGTTTTATTGTCTCAACCACCCATATGGACAATTTTGGATTTTCGAAAATTTTGAATTTTTGAGAATTGCAAATTTTTGAATTCCAGATAACAGATGTAAAACTTGTTGCACTAAAACACAATCATTGTTCTTCCTGTGTTGTCAAAGGTTTTCATGGTCAGAATCACGGGGTTGCTGTGAGTTTTCCGGGTTGTATGACCACATTCCAGAAGCATTCTCTCCTGACATTTTGCCCACATCTATGGCTGGCATCCTCAGAAGTTGTGAAGTCTGTTGAAAATTAGGCAAGTGGAAAGTCCAAGTTGGGATTAAGAATTCTTGTCTGTTTGAGGCAAGTGTGAATGTTGCAACTGGCCAGCACCCAACAAAGGATTCCTCCAGGCAGGAAGCAGCCAGTCTTTGAAGCTGTAAGGCCATTCAATGATAATCAAAGTGGCCAACTGCAACATTCACACTTGCCTCAAGCATACAAGAGTTTTTTCTCCCACCCTGGACATTCCACAGATATATAAACCTCACTTGCCTAGTTTACAACACACCTCACAACCTCTGAGGATGCCTGCCATAGATGTGGGTGAAACATCAGGAGAGAATGCTTCTAGAACATGGCCATACAGCCCAGAAAACTCACAGCAACCCATTGTTTTCCCTACTTGCTTTTGAAATGTGATTTGGCTGCACTATTGTTATAGAAAAAGTAATTCATAACAGGGAATTATGCCGTGTTACTTTTCCTTGTAACTTCCCCTGGAATGAAGCAGCAAGTTGGAGGCATTGAAAGGCTGTTTGCTAAGCAACCACTGTGTTTTCCCCAGGCTTCTTAAAAAAATGCTTAGAGACCTTCTCTAGGAACATGGAATGACATTCATGTCCAAAACAAATACGGAGGAGGCAGATGATGACCTTCCCATCAGTGTTTATTTTAAAATATAAACTCTGCATGCAGGAAAGAAAGCAAACCAAGATCCTCTTTAAAAAGAAAATATGGGAATTCATTTGAATCCGGGTGCTGAAAGATGAAATATTTCAATTAGAACCTTCTCAGAAACTTAGGAAACATTAAAAAAGTATCCCTGATCTCCCAACTCACTACAATGAATGGTTTATTTCCAACCGAGATGGGAAAGAATGATGCTGGAGTGAGCTTTCGGAAGAAGCTCTATAAAGAAAAAAAGGCTAAATTTGGAGGATTTATTTAATATCTTGGACCTTTTTTTGGATGTGTGTATGTGGCAGGAGTGTCCACTTACACAGATAGCCTCCTGCTTTAAACCACAGTGTTGAGGAATAATAATAATAATAATAATAATAATAATAATAATTTTATTCTTATACCCCGCCTCGGACAGAACAATATAAAAACAAAACAATAAAACAAATCAATCAGACAATAAAAGCAAGTCATAAAAACCACATACAAGATAAAGTGATAAAATCATGGATTGGGTTCAAAGGATCATCAAAGCCCTACCTCCAAGGACATTGCAGGTTACAGCGAGTCACATCCCAGGGTGCCTTTCTCTCTCCCTTGGTGTAGAATTTGCATGACCCCGCCCACTGCCTCTCCCTTAACCCTTTCCTATGGCACACAGCAACATTTTAAAAAATCCTATCAGAAGCGACTTCTGGTGTGAGAGAATTGGCACTGAACATACTAGAGAGAGGGGTTTGGGGAGAATTCACCATGAGTTGGACTGGGATGTATAGTTCACCTGCAATCTAAGCGCACTCTGAACCCCACCAATGATGGACCTGGAACTAACTTGGTACACAGATCCAACACAGTCTGTGTTGGGGTGACTGATCTTGACATCCAAGAGTTATACTTCATCCGTATTCAGAGAACACTGAACCTTTCGACCAAACGTGGTACACAAGTTCAACATGGCCAACTGGGAATACTGGTGGACTTTGGAGGTGATTGACCTTTAACTCTGGGAGTTATAGTTCACCTGTATTCTGTGAGCCCTCTGAACCCCACCAATGACGGATCTGGACCAAACTTGGCACACAGATGCATCATGGCCAACTTTGCATAGTGGCGGACTTTGGAGTGATTGGCCTTAGCATTAGAGAATTACAGTTCATCCGTATTCAAAGAACACTGAACTCAGCTGACGTCAGATCTGGACCAAATTTGGCACACAGACCCAACATAGTCAACTTTGCATTCTGGTGGACTTTGGGGTGATCGACCTAAGCATCAGAGAATTATAGTTCACCCGTATTCCAAGAACACTAAACCCAGCAAACGACAGATCTGGACCAAACTTGGCACACAGACCCACATAGTCAACTTTGCATTCTGGTGGACTTTGGGGTGATCGACCTTAAGGTAAAGGTAAAGGTTTCCCCTGACATTAAGTCCAGTCATATCTGACTCTGGGGGTTGGTGCTCATCTCCATTTCTAAGCCGAAGAGCCGGCGTTGTCCGTAGACACCTCCAAGGTCATGTGGCCGGCATGACTACATGGAGCGCCGTTACCTTCCCGCCGGAGTGGTATCTATTGATCTACTCACATTGGTATGTTTTTGAACTGCTAGGTTGGCAGGAGCTGGAGCTAACAGCGGGCGCTCATTCCGCTCCCGGGGTTTGAACCTGGGACCTTTTGGTCTGCGCTTTAATGCACTTCGCCACCGGGGAATTATAGTTCACCCGTATTCCAAGAACACTAAACCCAGCAAACGACAGATCTGGACTAAACTTGACACACAGACCCAACATGGCCGGCTGTAAATACTGGCAGAGTTTGGGGAGGACTGATCCAAGATTTTTGGGAATTGTAGTTCACCCACATCCTTATGCATTTTCTAAAGGGGGCATTCATAAAAAACAAAAGCAAATACTGAGTTTTTTTCCTAAGAAATAGTGTAACATATGACCAAACTGATATTACCTAACATTCAAAAACAAACAATGCCCTTTTCAAATAATTTGGACATTGCTGGGTATCCAAGCTAGTAATAAATAAAAAATCCACAGTGTTCAGTAAATAGCCTTTTGTAAAGTACAGATATTTTCATGTGCCTCAATATAGGTTGAGTATTCATTATCCAAAATGTTTGGGAACAGAAGTGATTGGGAATTAGTTTCACCCCATATTTACATATATATAAATAAAAGATTTTGAAGATGAGGCCCAAATTTAAGTGCAAAATTCATCTGTGATTCATATACACCTTGTACATAGTGCCTGAAGATAATTTTGGACACAAGATCTGAACATACTTTTGTACATGAAACAGAACAGTGGACCATCCGAAAGCAAAGACAACACTATCAGCCACCCACTTGGACAATTTTGAATTTTGGATTATTTCAGATTTCAGAATTACAAATAAATGATGCTCAGTCAATACTTTTCTGTCTCACCAAACAACAAATCCCACGATTCCATAGCACTGAGCTATGGCAGTTAAAGTGGTGCCAAACTGCATTAATTCTGCACTGTAGATACAGTCCCAGTCTACTTATTTCTTGACTGTAGATGCACTTATAGCTCTTTCTATGTGCCACTTTACAATCAGGGATTTTTGGTGGGAGTTTCCAGTATAAATGAATATTATGACAAAAGTTTAAATAAATACGGCATCACAAATACCACCTTGCAAATTAGGGGAACACATTGCCATGTGCTGCATCAGGTAAATTAAGAAACCCTGCCAGAGCCAATGGAACAGAACTTTTCCAGATTTCCAGCATCCAACCACAACCTCAAACCACTCACACAAGCTACAGCAGTGCATCTTTGTGGAACCGTTTAATATTCATGAAAATAAATTCTCACACATTTCTGGGAAGGCAGAGCTGCAAGTCTAACTTCCAAGGGTTATTTGGGGACAAAGGAGAGGCTCTGCCTTCCTGACAGCCTTGATTTGCTGAGAAATTGGCAAAAGTAAAATAAAATCTGCCCTACGTAGGAAGACAGAATGGCCCAACTATGAGAAAGGTGAGAAAACGCTGGCCTTGTAATATTAATAAACTGCCACTCCCATCATCCTTCAATAAAGACCCAATAAAGCAAAGGCTCCAAATGAGCAACAACCAATGAAAAAGCCAGAAAAAAACAAGATGCTATGTTTCTAGTAGCTTTTGTCTTTATAAGGATCAGGTCGTTTGTGAAGCGAAGGCTTCTTTGCCACTCAAAACTACTCCAAAATACTTTGGATTAAGGTGGAGATCTCTCATAACAATACAGTGTTGCTGGGAAAATCCAATTTCTTCTCAATTTAGTACAGGTTTTAATCTGAATTTTAAAGGAGCTATCCAAGGTGCTGAAACCCACCTTCCCCAAGAGACTGCTTTATAATCTCAAGGGAAACCCAGAGATGACTCAGCATCCAAGTAACATTTCCAGGACTACGGCAATCCCTGAAAAAGGGAGTAGGGATGAAGCCATTTCACACATATTGAAAGGGATCTAGGTGTCTAAGTAGACTGTAAGCTGAACGTGAAAAGTGTGATGCAGCAGCTAAAAAAGCCAATGCGATTCTAGGCTGCATCAATAGGAGCATAGTCAGCTAGAGTCAGAAGAAACAAAAGAATCCAGAGTAGCAGATGATATTAGAGTCCCTGCTAATGTAAAAGTTCCAGGGCTTGGACGTTTTGAGCCCTGATTCCACTACAATAGTACTGGCTAGGGATGATGGGAACTGAGTTACCAGTATTTGGAAGAGCGATAGGTACCTTGTGCATGTATTTGCCTTCAAGTCACCTGTCAGTTTATGGTAACCTCATGAATTCCACAGAGATTTGTTACACAAGGAATACGGTAGAGTCTCTTGAAACAAGGACTTCCAGCTCAAGAATTTGTGCCGAGAGCACATTTTTTTAGTCTTCCAGTACAAGTCGACCTCATTCATAAACCAAAGACAGGTTTTGGGACCAAAGTTATGAATTTTGATGTGACTTTCAGAGGATCCGTGCTTCTTTTAGTTTCTTCTGGGATGGATTAAGTTCTTTCCTTTCACCACTCGGCTCAGAGAAGAAGGTGGTTCCTTTTTCGATACAGTAGAGTCTCACTTATCCAAGACTTGCTTATCCAACGTTCTGGATTATCCAACGCATTTTTGTAGTCAGTGTTTTCAATACATCGTGATATTTTGGTGCTAAATTCGTAAATACAGTAATTACTACATAGCATTACTGCATACTGAACTACTTTCTCTGCCAAATTTGTTGTATAACATGAAGTTTTGGTGCTTAATTTGTAAAATCATAACCTATTTTGATGTTTAATAGGCTTTTTAATAATAATACTAAAAAAACTTTATTTATATACCGCCCTATCTCCCGGATGGGACTCAGGGCGGTTTACAGTCATAAAAGCAACACAAACATTACATAACAACATAATACACATTATTAAACAAAGTAAAATAATACAATTATAACAATAAATCACACTTACATGACCAGATCAAGGGGACGATCAAGGGGATTTTTCTTAATCTCTCCTTATTATCCAACATATTCGCTTATCCAACATTCTGCCGGCTCGTTTATGTTGGATAAGTGAGACTCTACTGTAGTTCTAGGTGGTTTTGCCAGTCGCTTCCTCTGAAATCTAGACTACAGCACCCAGTATTCATTGGTGGACTTCCATCCAAGTACTAACCAGGGCTGACCCTTCTTAGCATCCAAGATTAGAGGGCACCTGATCTTGGATGCTAAGAGCATTTATGTTCCTTAATCCAGAATTAACAGGAAATATAGTTAGCAAACATGCAAATGTGAGTAGATCAATAGGTACCGCTCCGGCAGGAAGGTAACGGCGCTCCGTGTAGTCATGCCGGCCACATGATCTTGGAGATGTCTATGGACAATGCCAGCTCTTCAGCTTAGAAATGGAGATGAGCACCAACCTCCAGAGTTGGTCACAACTGGACTTAACGTCAGGGGAAAACTTTACCTTTACCTTTTTATAGTTAGCAATTGCTTAAGTCACAAGGAAGGAGAATGCAGGGAGAAGGCTGCGATGTGAGTGGCTTCATAAACATGGTTAATATCACCAGATCTCATGGGTGGGGATGAGCTTTTTGAAGTTTCCAGCATGGAGCAGGTAGAGCGTGTCGTATCCATAATTAGTTTTTGCTGCAAATGCAAGTAGGGAAAAAAACCCAGAAGATGAAAAGAAGGGGACAGCAGGTAGGCTCATTCGCCGCTCTGCATGATGATAGGGAATCCACAGGGGTGTCCTCCTCCACTTAATTAACTCATTAATTAATCAAACCCATGCCTTTCTCCCAAAATGGAACCCAAGGAGGCTCCCGACCCAGATCAGAACAAGAGGGAGCCGCGAAATGGTTAGACTCCGTTTTAAAAGCAAAAAATGCAATAGGCAATCTTAATTTTAACCCAGCTAAAACCTAACAATGAGAATAACACGCAGCAGCTCTCAAATTAATGGATCCTCCTGGAACAACCAGTTAACAGCACATGTTTAAATGAAAAGGTCTTCATACTAGTGAAGATTTTCTACGCATAATAGCATGCCATAACATCCCCCTCCTCCGCCCCCAGCTTAGCTGCTGAATGTATTAGTAATGGATGTCCGTAGTACATAACTGGGCAGGGTGTGCCCTATAAAACTGGATAAACGAAGTTTGCAATTGGGAAGGAAGACGGGGCTGAGGAGGAGATGTGGCATGTCCAAGAGACACGTTAGAGGTCATGCAATCTCACAAAACACCGTGCTATTTCCTCCATGCTTACACCACACCATCATCCTTTACAAAGCAGCTGAGAAGCCAAATTAAGGTGCATCTAAACCCCATTAACTGCCAACCTAGCAGTTCTGAAACATGCCAATGTGAGTAGATCAATAAGTACAGCTCCGGTGGGAAGGTAACAGTGTTCCATGTAGTCATGCTGGTCACATGACCTTGGAGGTGTCTACGGACAACGCCGGCTCTTCGGCTTAGAAATGGAGATGAGCACCAACCCCCAGAGTCGGACACGACTGGACTTAATGTCAGGGGAAACCTTTACCTTTACTTAAACCCCATTTAGCATATGTTTTGACTATGTACAGTATGACCCCCCATTTCCTGATCTTACCAAGGAAAGAGGAAACTCTGGACAACAGCAAATCCTATTAAAGGCAATAATTTCCGCCTTGGAAGAGACCACATGGGCCATCTAGTCCAACCATGCATGGGAATCACAATCAAAGCCCTCCCGACAGATGGCCATCCAGCCTCTGCTTCATAAGCATAGCAATAATAATAATGATAATAATGAAATGGAATTGAAAGAGAGCACATGGGCCATCTACTCCAAGCCCTGTAGTCTGCCATGCATGGGAATCACAATCAAAGCCCTCCTGGCAGATGGCCATCCAGCCTCCACTTCATAAGCATAGCAATAATAATAATGATAATAATGAAATGGAATTGGAAGAGACCACATGGGCCATCTAGTCCAACCCCTGTAGTTTGCCATGCATGGGAATCACAATTAAAGCTGGAGCCTCCAGTGGCCTAGGGGATAAAAGCCTTGTGACTTGAAGGTTGGGTTGCTGACCTGAAGGCTGCCAGGTTCGAATCCAACCCTGGGGAGAGCATGGATGAGCTCCCTCTATCAGCTCCAGCTCCATGCAGGGACATGAGAGAAGCCTCCCACAAGGATGGTAGAACATCAAAACATCCGGGCGTCCCCTGGGCAACGTCCTTGCAGACGGCCAATTCTCTCACTCCAGAAGCAACTCCGGTTGCTCCTGAAAAAAAACAAAAACCTTCCACTAGAAGTTACCATACAGTTGCACTGGAGGAATGAGAAAATTCCGGAAAGAATCTAACCAAACACAGGAATTTATTCAGTTGCTTCGAGTCTTTTTTAAGAGAGAGGAAGCGGCATATAAATATACTTATCGTTGTCATTGTCATCTAGAACTTTGCTAGGTCATCCAATGCAATTCTATGGTTAATTCCTGGTAGAAGGACTGCCATAGAGACATTTAGAAGACTTGGGGTGCTGTGAGTTTTCCGGGCTGTAAGGCCATGTTCCAGAGGCATTCCCTCCTGATGTTTCACCCACATCTATGGCAGGCATCCTCAGAGGTTTGTGGGGTCTGCTGGAAACTACGCAAGTGGGGTTTATATATCTGTGGAATAATATCTAGGGTGGGAGAAAGAACTCTTGTCTGCTGGAGGCAAGTGTGAATGTTGCAATGGTTTCATGAAAATGAACAAAATCTGGCTACCACTATTAAAAAAACCCCTCTAAAATCAGGACTATAAAGAACAACGCTTAAAAAACAGGGGAAGTCCAGGCATGAAACAATCAGGGTCAGCTAATACCGCCCAATAAAATATTTCCCCAGGCAGGAAGCTACAAGGCTTTCAAACTGCAAGGCTTTTCAATGCTAATCAATTGTATTATATAGGTCTACACTAATGCAGATTCAAACGGCATTATATGGCAGTGTAGATCCAGCCTGATTTAATAGGTAAAGGTAAAGGTTTTCCCCTGACATTAAGTCCATTCGTGTCCGACTCTAGGGGTTGGTGCTCATCTCAATTTCTAAACTAAAAAGCCAGTGTTGTCCGTAGACACCTCCAAGGTCATGTGACTGCATGGAACGCCGTTACCTGACCGCCAGAGCGGTACCTATTGATCTACTCACATTTGTATGTTTTCGAACTGCTAGGTTGGCAGAAGCTGGGGCTAACAGCGGGAGCTCACCCCACTCCCCCGCATTCAAACCTGCAACCTTTCAGTCCGCAAGTTCAGCAGCTCAGTGCTTTAACACGCTGCACCACCAATTTAATACCAACCTGAATTTCCCCCCATCTCTTGATCTCTACGCCATGAGTTTGCTGCAAGGTCAGCAAGCAAAACCTTGGGTCTCAGCTCGGATTTTGCACATTTGTCTTAATTAAGCAGCAAGAAGGTGGGGTCTTGCAAATAGCTTTAATTCAGGTCAAAATGTCAAGAATGTCTAAAGCAGTGGCATATCCCACAACTGATCCAATTGGGCAAGGACAATCAAATTAATCTGCCCTCCCAACTTTTTTACTGTTTTCAAAATGTCCCAGTTGGATGGTAGGCATAAGAAACAGTCTTCATTATGCTAACGAAATTTTTCAGGTGTTCTTTTTTTAGCAGCGGCAAAATATAGCAACAAGGGGGGAAAAAAACGAAAACAGATTGCTTTAATTATGCAAATCCTTTACACGATTTGCACAGGAATCTGTGGATTTTAACACAGTATTAAACATAAAAACACAAATGATTGCTTTGAACTAAGAAACACTGGGTGCATCTACAGAATTAATGCAGTTTGTCACCACCTTGATTGCCATGGTCCAATGCTATACAGACAATTAAATATATATATATATATATATATATATATATATATATATATGTGTGTGTGTGTTTTTAAGGTTTTTATAATGTATTTTAACAATGTTATTAATGGATTTATATGTATTGTTTTGCTTTTATGATTGCATTTTTGGGCATTAAATTTTGCCAATTTTTGTAAGCCGCCCTGAGTCCCCTCGGGTGAGAAGGGCGGGGTATAAATGTTGTAAATAAATAAATAAAATAAAGCTATGCAATCCTGGGAATTGTAGTTTAGTGAGATGCCAGCACACAAGGCTACATGCCTTATCAAACTACAACTCCCAGGATTACAAAGCACCAAGCCATCATAGTTAAAGTGGTGCCAAACTGCATTAATTCTATAGTGTGGATGCACTCGAAGAGAAACCCTTCTCCTATAGAACTGAAAGGCTTGGAAGGCTCGTAGAAGATACGACCTTGTAAACAGTCTGGACTCAAACTGTATAGGGTTTTGAATGTGATAATCAGCAATTGAGAACTATGGTATCAGCAAAAACGCTGCTCTTCTTCCATCAGTGTTTCACAATCTTTGGCTCGCCTTCCCTTTTTATAGCTTATTTCACTCTCTTAACAGTCCCACGGCTTGCATGGGAAAAAAGAAAGCTCTATCTGATCCCTGTTTTCCAACAAGCCCAGTGGAAAACACAAGGCAGCGGCTATTAAGGTAAACATCCTGAAAGGAAGAGGAAATGCTTCCTCTCCGTTCTTTCTGTCTTTGGATAAATCAGCGCCTATAGAAAGGGAATGTTCTGTTTCCTGGCAGAGGGACCCTGCCTTTGGCGGAGGAAGAAGATTCTGCATTTTAATATAGAGCAATACCCCAAAGCAAGAATAGCTGAAACTGTTCTCTCTTGCTTTTGTAGATTGGGAGAGGTCAGCCTTCCAGCAGTTCATGCTGCGACTGCAATTTGTGCATGTGGTGTGTGCCAATAGAAAACCAACAACGAGGAAGATAAAGGTGGGGACCCATGAAGAATTGCAAACTTCAGGCTTAGGATTTGTATTAGATGTCACAATTGCTGCTTTGCATTGTACATTTCCTACATGACAAACCCTCCAACGTGTCACAGGTGAAAACCGGAACGTATGTGGCCAAACAACAAGATTGTGGTCAAGATGGCCAACCTTCTAAATAAGGAGAAACGAAAAGAGCTAGCAAAGGCTGCAGTATTTATTTATTTTATTTATTTACAGCATTTATATTCCGCCCTTCTCACCCCGAAGGGGACTCAGGGTGGATCACATTGCACACATAAAGGCAAACATTCAATGCCATAACATTGAACAGAGACAGAGACAGAGGCATGGGCTGGCCTCGAACTCATGACCTCTTGGTTAGAGTGATTTGTTGCAGCTGGCTGCTAACCAGCCTGCGCCACAGCCCGGTGTAGTTTCCCTTTGCCTGACCTTTCTGGGAAGAACTGGATCTTATCCTTTCCAGCCTTGTCTCCATGCGTGCATCCACACATAAAATTGATGGAGTTTGGTACCACTTTAATTGCTGGGTTAAAGCTATAGAATCTTGGAATTTGTAATTTTTGAGGCACTAGTTTTCTTTGCCAGAGAATGCTAAAGACCCTAGAAAACTTCAATGGCCTTTATTCCATAGCATTAAACCATGGCAGTGAAAGCAGGATCAGGCTGCATTGATTCCACAGTTAATTGAGTACAAAGTACCGTATATACTGACCCGAATATAAGCCAAGGCACCTAATTTTACCACAAAAAATCTGGGAAAACATTGACTCCAGTATAAGCCGAGGGTGGTAAATTTCAGAAATAAAAATAGATACCAATAAAATTACATTAATTGAGGCAGTAGGTTAAATGTTTTTGGATATTTACATAAAGCTCAAATTTAAGAGAAGACTGTCCAACTCTGATCCAATCATTATTCTCATCTTCTTCAATGTAAGTGTGCTTATGCATCCTTTTAATAATAATAGAGTAAAATAATACCTGTAATAATAATAATAAATACGGGAAAATAATACATGTAATAATAAATCAAGTAAAATAATAAATGAAATAATAATAATATCAGAGTTAAATAATAAATGTATTAATAATAATAATAATAATAAAAACAGAGTAAAATAAATGTAATAGTAGCAACAATAATAGAGAAAAATAATAAATGTACTAATACCAATAATAATAGAGAAAAATAATAAATGTACCATATATTCTTGAGTATAAGCTGACCCAAATATAAGCCAACCAGGACCCTCACCCGAGTAGAAGCCGAGGGGGGCTTTTTCAGTCTTAAAAAGAGGGCTGAAAAACTAGGCTTATACTCAAGTATATACAGTACTATTAGTTTGCAACAACTGAAGTAAGGCGAGGACCAACAAGGAGACGAGGAGGAAGCTGGAGCATTTTAACATTGGAAAAGTAGAATGACAGAGGATTAACTGGCGGTTAGGAATGAGGACAGTGGGTTTATTAAAAAGGGTAACACCCCAAAGAGTTTAATAAAGAATGAAGTTTTACCATGGCTTCTAAAAGAAACCTGGGCCAAGTGGCTTCCAAGAGGAAGGTTTTCCTTAAACAGACCCTCTTTCTTGTATGGTGCATTGTCATCAAGACATATTCTGGTGGCAAATCCTACAGTGACCAGGGACCACTTGACCAGGAACCACTCTTCAACATTAATACCAAAGTCAAGCTTTGATTTTGAATTTTATACATCCTGGAAGTTTTCTATGTTCATTTTCATGTAATCCTGTTAAGGTCTTGATAATTTTATCTTCCTAATTGTGGATTTAAGCTGTATGTGTGATTCCTGGCTGTCCCTGGACCTTTGTCACCTTTCAAACTTTATGAGACATTTATATTATTGTTTGGTTCTCACCTTTTACTAAACCTTTTGGATTATATATCTTCTTTTCTTCCTGATTTTTATATTCTTTTAATATGTGTTTTTTTTTTTTACAATAAACAGTTGGCTTATACTCCTGGACTCCTGTGTGGTTCAGTGGTCATAGGTGGTTCCGGGCCTAGAGTGCAACACATGCCTTGTATCTAAATTCTAATTGCACTCTCCTGACTGAACAGAACAAACTGCAGCCTTCCAGATGTTACTGTATCACAACTCCTATCTGTTCTAGCCATGGTGGTCTAATGAGGAGGGCTGCAGAAGTTGTAATCCAGCTCCCGGAGGGACACATAAAATGACATGGTAGGCTGGATTTGACACATGTGAGATATGTGTATAATCATGTACATTGTGTTTCACCTGCAGTGGATCCCCAAGGTCCGTAGTGGCATGTTTGCCTTCAAAACTCACATTTAACATTGTAAAAAGAAGCACTGACACCGTGAAAGCCTGCTTGAGCTCACTCACTTTAACATGTCACATGTCTAGCTTGTAGGGGTCAACGGCTAATTGAGAAATATTTCACAGCTGACACCCGATATGGGTGTTTTGCCCGTATTTCCCTCACTGCAATGGATTTCTCGTTTGCAATTATTACAGACATTATATGTTAAAGTTTTAATGAGGCAGGGTGAGGGGTGCTTTTAGCCCTTGCAAGAGCATTTTATCTATCTCTATATATTTTTAATGGTCAACCATAAAAGGCGTTTGCTCCATGAAGCCCTGATGGGCCACCTCCCAAAACCAATTAGCTAATTGACTGCAATTGTTCCCCAAGGAACTGGCCATTTGCAAACAAATGGTGTCCGCGGAAACAAGAAGCCCTCCGTTCTCTCATCCTGTCCCTCTCTCCAACCACCCGGGCGACTTAATTTCACTTGGATGATCACTTTAATAAATGAAATGATGTGCGTGCTGTTTTGCTGTGTTTTTGACAGACTTCGGCTCTCCCAGCAATTAATGGGAAATTAAAACAGAAAAGAAGATTGTTTTCAGGAACAAAACAAGCTCTCCATCTGTGACCAACCAGTTGAACTGTCAGCCTGCCGTATCTAACCTAACTTGCCCCCAAACCATGCAGAAAAACAACCTAAACACGTGAAAACATGCACAAAATAGCCCATTCCACAGCTTCTGGTAAACCAGAATCACACTTATTTATTTATATCCTGTTTTTATGTCTTTATTGAGACACAAAGAAGAGGACAAAGTTGAGCTTAGTTCATGCTGGACAAGAGATACATGGGTTACCTCATGGTGAATAGATGCATTGAACTGTTACTGCATCTATATTTCCATTCTAAACATATATATTCATATTCAAAACTCTATTGCTGTGTATCTTCAAGTCATTTCCAACTTACAGCAACACTGAGACAAACTTCCCATGGGGTTTGCTTGGTCAGAAGTTTGCCATTGCTTTCTTAGAAGGCTGAGAACATATGACTTGCCAAAGGTCTCCAAAGCCAACCAGGGATTCGAATCCTGGTCTCCAAGGTTGCTGTCCAATACTCAAACAGCGACTGCTTTGCAAATCTGTATGCGCCTGTATTATATTTTGGGAGGTGCGTTGTTTCTGGAACTAAATAAGGAATTACTTTACCTTAGAAAGTTCAGTTTAGGAACGGATTAGGAAGTTGTCAGCAAAAGGTCCTTTGAAATGTCATTTTGTTTTAAGTGTTTTAACTACTGTATATTTAATGATGTCCTTAAAATAACATTGCACAGGCCCGGGATGTGGCGCAGGCGGGAGAACAAGCCAGCTGCAATTAACTGCAATGAATCACTCTGACCAGGAGGTCATGAGTTCGAGGCCCGCTCGGAGTCTATGTTTGTTTGTCTTTGTTCTATGTTAAAAGGCATTGAATGTTTGCCTATATGTGTAATGTGATCCGCCCTGAGTCCCCTTCGGGATGAGAAGGGCGGAATATAAATGCTGTAAATAAATAAATAAATAAATAAATAAATTCTTTTTTTAGACTTTGATACATTAAAAGAATGCATAAGCCTCCTAGAAACCCACCTTAGGAAGAAAGCAAAAAGAAGGAAGTAAAGAATCACAGAATCACGGAGTTGGAAGGGACCTCATGGGCCATCCTGTCCAACCCCTTTCTGCTAAACAGGAAAATTACATTCAAAGCAGCCTCGACAGATGGCCATCCAGCCTCTATTTAAAATCCTCCAAAGACAGAGCCTCCACCACACTCTGGGGCAGAGAATTCCACTGCTGAACAGCCCTCACAGTGAGGAAGTTCTTCCTGATGTTCAGGTGGAATCTCCTTTCCTGCAGTTTGAAGCCATTGTTCCGTGTCCTAGTCTGCAGGGCAGCAGAAAACAAGCTTGCTCCCTCTTCCCTATGACTTCCCTTCACATATTTGTACATGGCTATCATGTCTCCTCTCAGCCTTCTCTTCTGCAGGCTGAATATGCCCAGCTCTTTAAGCCACTCCTCATAGGGCTTGTTCTCCAGACCCTTGATTATTTTAGTCACCCTCCTCTGGACACATTCCAGCTTGTCAACATCTCCCTTTAACTGCGGTGCCCAGAATTGGACACAGTGTGATTCCAGGTGTATTTTGACCAAGGCAGAATACAGGGGTAGCATGACTTCCCTGGATCTAGACACTAGACTCCTATTTATGCAGGCCAAAATCTCATTGGTTTTTTTTAGCCGCTGCATGACATTGTTGGCTCATGTTCCTCTTCTTCCCCACGAGGACTCCGAGATCTTTTTCACATGTACTGCTGCCAAACCAGGCATCCTTCATCCTGTATCTTTGAATACAGAAAGAAAAGCTTGTTCAGAAAAAGCACTAGTGGGGTTTAAGGGAGGCCAAAGCAGTTGCAATGCGACCTTGGAGAAGTTATTATGAAGTGGAGGATAGGGGGGAAATATTTATGTTATATCACATATAATATTTGACCTTTTTGCTATGCAAGATTCGAAGGCACTTTCCAATAGAGAATAAAGCTTTTTTTTAATCCTAGTATTAAGAACCAATTTAAAAAGAATTAAATAAAATGATTGAACTAAAACAGTGCCGAATTAAAATCCATAGGAAAGCACTGAAAACACAGCACGTGGGGAAGAAAAGACCTTTCCAAAACAATATGTTTGCCAACAAAATCCTGTCAAAATAAAAAGACCTTGGGCAATTTTCGACATCATCACCAGAGGCAGAAATTCAGTAGGAGAAGCTGTCTCAACCTCTGCAGGAAGAAAAAATTAAGATTGCTTCCTCTGTGTTGTTGAAAGTGTTTTTAAGCAAGGGAACAGAAACTGGATCAATCCAAATCAATTAGGACAGTTTTGAAAAGGAGAAAGATATTTCCCCCATTAAAACAAACATGACTTACAGCACAATACTTAAACACATGTATTCTGAAGTCAAATCCTGCAACTTTAAATTGGGCTAATGATCTCTTTTAGGATTGCAGTCTGGTATAGCATTATATTCCCATCTTAACCTAAAGTTTTGTGATCTCAGTGTAATCTGAAGATCACACTGCATTGCTCTGCTTGAAATATGTATGTATGTATGTATAAGCAGTCATGCCGGCCACATGACCTTGGAGGTGTCTACGGACGATGCCAGCTCTTCGGCTTAAAGATGGAGATGAACACCAACCCCCAGAGTCGAACCCAACTAGACGTAATGTCAGGGGAAAACCTTTACCTATGAGTACTCAGACCATTTAATGTTTTGAAATGCTTTGAAATACTGGGCATATTATAGTTGGAGGGCTTTTGGGGTCTCAGGTACCAGGGAGCGGAGTGAGCACCCTCTGTTAGCCCCAGCTTCTGCCAACCTAGCAGTTTGAAAACATGCAAATGTGAGTAGATCCATAGGTACTGCTCCGGCGGGAAGGTAACGGTGCTCCATGCAGTCATGCCGGCCACATGACCTTGGAGGTGTCTATGAACAACACCGACTCTTCAGCTTAGAAATAGAGATGAACACCAAGCCCCAGAGTCAGACACGACTGGACTTAACGTCAGGGGAAAACCTTTATCTTTACCTATAATTATATATACTGTACATGCACACATATGTACAGTTCTCCTTTATACAAAGCTGTTGCTTTGTAAATCGTCTCTAGAAAAACCAATTACATTAGAAACTGGCAGAATTAGGGAATCACCAGTAGTAAATAGTTTGACCACAAAAGGCTAAAACTAACAACATCCAACAATCCGAAAACAATTTTCAAGCAACAGGCTGGTAAGATAGAAGCATCTCCATCCGGCTGTTAAAAAAATATAGGTTGAGGATTCCATATCTGAAATGCTTGGAGCAAGAAGTGTTATGGATTTTAGAATTTTTCCAAATTTTAAAATACCCGTATTTGAATATAAAGTTCTGCCACACAGCCCTTTGGCCCTCTTCAATACTTAGTAATGCCTTCTAGGTCACTTTGGTGGGAAATGGGCTACAGGTTTCAATTTGGATTTTAAAGGAGCTATCCAAGGTGCTGAAGTAAAGTAAAGGTAAAGGTTTTCCTCTGACATTAAGTCTAGTCGTGTCCGACTCTAAGGGTTGGTGTTCATCTCCATTTCTAAGCTGAAGAGCCGGCATTGTCTGTAGACACCTCCAAGGTCATGTGGCCGGCATGACTGCCTGGAGCACCATTACCTTCCCGCCGGAGTGGTACCTATGGATCTACTCACATTTGCATGTTTTTGAACGCTAGGTTGTCAGAAGCTGGGGCTAACAGTGGGAGCTCACCCTGCTCCCCGGATTCGAACTGCCAACCTTTTGGTCAGCAAGCTCAGCAGCTCAGCAGTTTAACCCCCTATGCCACTGGGGGTTTATCCTAAAGTAAGGCTCCTTTCAAGTATGGATACAAACCCAGAGGTGATTCAGCACCTAAGTAACACTCTTGTAGGACTACAGCAATCCCTGGGAAAAGGAAGCAGAGATTAACCCATTTCACAATATGTATGAAAGGGATCTCGGAGTCTAAGGAGAGCACAAGCTGAACATGAGTCAGATGTGATGCGGAAACTAAAATGCACTTCTAAGATGCATCAATACGAGTGTAGTGTCTAGATGGAGATAAGCCATAGTCCCACTCTATTCTGTTTTGGTCAGACCTCATCTGGAAAACTAGTTCCCATTACAGGCAACACAATCCAAGGAGAATATTGAGAAACTGGGCTGTGGTCAGAGGATTGCAACCCAAATGTTCAAAAGTCTGGAAGCCAAGTCTTTTAAGGAATGGGTTTGGGAGCTGGATATGTTCAGCTTGGAGAAAAGAAGTCTGAGAAGGGACATGAGAGCCAGGTTTACATATCTGAAAGGATGTCATACTGAAGATGGAAGAAGCTTGTTTAATGTTTCTCCAGAGACTAGGACAAAGAGCAATGGATTCAAACCTGAATACTGGGAGGAACTTTCTGACAGTAAGAACTGTTTAACAATGGGATAGGATTTTTGGAGTGTGGCAGAGTCTCCTTCTCTGGATGATTTAAAGCAGAGGTTGGATGGTCATACATGGGCCCCCAGTGGCGCAGCGGATTAAAGCGCTGAGCTGATGAACTTACAGACCGAAAGGTCATAGGTTTGAATCTGGGGAGCGGAGTGAGCTCCCACTGTTAGCCCCAGCTCTTGCCAAACTAGAAGTTCGAAAACATGCAAATGTGAGTAGATCCATAGGTGGGAAGGTAACAGTGCTCCATGCAGTCATGCCGGCCACATGACCTTGGAGGTGTCTATGAACAACACCGGCTCTTCAGCTTAGAAATAGAGATGAGCACCAACCCCCAGAGTCGGGCACGAATGGACTTAATGTCAGGGGAAAACCTTTACCTTTACCTTGGATGGTCATCTGTCAGGAGTGCTTTGATTTTGTATATCTGAATGGCAGGATAGAGTTGAACTGAATAACCTTTGTGTTCTTTTCCAAGTCTATAATTCAAGGCTGCTTTGTAGATACTGCACATCCCTGGCCTTTACAGTTAGCCCTGTATGTTTTCTTGTCTGTTCCTCCTCCAGTCTGCCAAATCGAGTCCTGCTTCATAAGGGTTAAAAGCATTAATAAGAGGGAATCGGCTCTGGCACCTGCTCTCAACATCTCCGCTTATTTCCTTATAGAAAAAGACAAGACAGGAGGGTTGCTTAGAAACTAACTCGCGTCTCGTTCTTAGAAAGCAACAGAGGCTGTTACTGAGGTCACGGTAGAAGATTAAGCAGCAGCTCACGAAGAAAAAGCTACGATATGCAGACTTGGGCCACACACCCAGTGGCAGCAGATGGCCCCGTGTCAGTAGGTCAGGGAATCCACGCCAGGTTTTACTTTGAACCTTAAGCTATCCAAGTTGCTGAATCTATTGGAATGGGGATTCAACCCATTGCTCAAGTATTCTATTGACCCCCCCCCCCCCCATTTATTATTTGAGTTATTTATTGGATTTACATCTGGCTTCCTTTCTGAATAAGATTTCAACTGGCTTAAAACAGAAATTATAACAGGGTATCTGAAACAATGGAGCCTCTGGTGGCTCAGTGTGTTAAAGCACTGAGCTGCTGAACTTGCAGTCCAAAAGGTCCCAGGTTCAAACCCGGGGAGCGGAGTGAGCGCCCGATGTTAGCTTCTGCCAACCTAGCAGTTCAAAAATATGCAAATGTGAGTAGATCAATAGGTACCGCTCTGGCGTTCCATGCAGTCATGCCAGCCACATGAACTTGGAGGTGTCTACGGACAACGCCGGCTCTTCGGCTTAGAAATGGAGATGAGCACCAACCCCCAGAGTCAGATACAACTGGACTTAACATCAGGGGAAACCTATCTGAAACAATATGGAGTGCAAGCCTTTAAAAAGCTTTGAACCATACATTCAATTCAAACACTACTTTTAAAACCTTAGCAAAAAGAATGGGCTCAGTACCTGTGGTTTCATTTACTCAGAACTGTCAAAACAGGGGTTTTTCTAAGTCCTCTAAGGTAATTTTATAGTGTGTGTATGCTTTGAATGACTACGGAAGACATAATGGAACTCAGCAAATTATCTCTAAGAGTTTTCCAGGTCCTTCAGGGTGACTAACAAAGGATGCCCCCAGGCAAGAGACAAAAACCTTTCCAATGCTAATTAGGGTGATTAACTGAAACATTAATGCTGGCTTCCCAGTGACAAAGAAGTCTTGCCACACCCTGGACTCTACACAGATATATATTCTTTCCTTTCCTTACTTAGTTTCTCCATACCTCACAACCTCTGAGGATGCCTGCCATAGATGTGGGCGAAACGTCAGGAGAGAATACTTCTGGAACATGGCCACACAGCCCGAAAGACATACAACAACCCTTCAGGGTGACCTGATATTAACTTTTGAAGGAAATCGTGCATTTCAATACTGTTAGTTGTTATCCGTGGTTTTCTATTTCCATGATAAGTTCAGAAACATTTAAGACGCATAAAACACACATTACATACTAAACAGAACAACTGATTGCATATCCTTCCAACTTGGCCATTTGAGGCTTTCTGTTTAAATAACTCTAAGGTAAAGGTTTCCCCTGACTTTAAGTCCAGTCATGTCTGGACTGGACAAAAGCCGAAGAGCCGGCGTTGTCCATAGACACCTCCAAGGTCATGTGGCCGGCATGACTGCATGGAGTGCCGTTACCTTCCTGCCGGAGCGGTACCTATTGATCTACTCACATTGGCATGTTTTTGAACTGCTAGGTTGGCAGAAGCTGGAGCTAACAGCGGGCGCTCACTCCGCTCCAGGGATTTGAACCTGCGACCTTTTGGTCTGCAAGTTCAGCAGCTCAGTGGTTTAACACACTTTGCCACCGGGGCTCCTAATAAATAACTCTACAGCTAGCTTTCCTTTGAGGCTGAGAAAGTGTGACTTGGCCAAAGTCACCCAGTGGGTTTCCACTAAGTGGGGATTTGAACTGTGGTCTCCAGAGTCATAGCATAATGTTTCAAGCATTACACCATGCTGGATGCCAGAGTACATTTTCCATACCGAATCCAATAAGCATGCTTTACCAGACTTTTTCCAAATATATAAGGCAGCCAAAGAGTGCTTCTCTGGGACATCTTCATCTAAGTCCTTTCTTTACTTACCATCTTTTGCTCCAGTTTTCCAATTAATTGCTGCAACTGAACATTTCCAGACAGGGAGTGGCCCAATGCGCACACATATGTGACGGTAATGGCCAATCCAGGCACCGTTTGTAACAAAGGAACAGAAGATGGACTGACCAGCCGGGTCCAGCAACGCCTTCTCATGCAAAAACCATCTTCTAAGAGTCAGCCAATATCCACATTTTCCATAGACATCACCTTCCTCAAACAGTTTCTACCATGAAATATTATTGTACTTAGGACAATTGTTCCATAACAGCAGGAAGAATACCACTGCTCTATTTTCATTTTAGATCCTATGATTCTATGCCCTCTTTCCCTCTGTATGTCTGTGTCTCCAAGACACCTTTCTTAGACTTGACTATATCTGAGAAAGTGGGGAATTGGCCAGGGACTTTCTGACATGCAGGACATACATTCTGCCCTTTAGCATTTGACAGGAGCAGCTCTCCAAGGATCACGACCAAAGGTTACTCCTTGCCTTGCAAGATCGTTTCAGTGGGATGACAGACTGGGACCTGTAGGCTTCTGCACGCTGAACTTGCACATAACAACATGATATACCATATATACTAGAGTATAAGCCACCCCTGAATGTAAGCTGAGGCACCTAATTTTACCATAAAAAAACTGGGAAAATGTATTGACTCGAGTATAAGCCGAGGGTGGGAAATGCAGCAGATACTGGTAAATTTCAAAATAAAAAATAGATACCAATAAAATTACATTAATTGAGGGATTAGTAGATTAGATGTTTTTAAATATTTATTGTATTTCAAAGAAAAACAATAAACTAGCTCTGTGAGTAGAAAAGTGGGGTCAAGAAACCAATATGGTATTAACAATAACTTAACAACAACAACAACAACAACAACAATAATTTCATTTGTATTCCGCCCTATCTCCCCATGGAGACTCAGGCCAGCTTCCAACATAGTAACCAGCATACATTCAATGGCTATATAAACAATGCAGGGTTAGATATAGATCTATAATTATATATACTAATTTGACATATGCATTTCCCTCCTGCAATATTTGCAAGCCCTATATATGTTTATATCTATCTAGACATCTCTCTGTATATAGATAATTATATCTGTATAGGATTTGCAAAGACTCGCAAAAATGTGAGGTGAAAATATATATATAAAAATAATGTATACATATAGATACAGTTATACAGGTACATGGAAATCTCTAGATATCTATACGTATATAGGATTTGCAAAGACTTGCAAACATATGAGGGGGAAATTCATATATAAAATTAATGTATATAGATAGATGCAAATATAAAGGTATATAGGGATTGCAAGGTCAAGCAAAGGCTTGACCTTGACCCGATTATAAGCCGAGGGTGGATTTTTCAGCTCATAAAAAGGGCTGTAAAACTCGGGTTATCTTCGAGTATATAGGGTATTTACTCTACCATTTCTGCTCTATCATGCTCCCACACAAGTCAGGTCCATGAGTTTTTTATTACCTGGAGAGGGTAGTGACTCTTGATTCCTCCACATTTTAAATACAGAGTCACTTTTCCACATTTGTTTGGATTATGGGAACAGGACATGAATAGCAAAGGAAGACATTTTCCAGCATGACTTTATGGTCAACATCAGTGGAAAGCTGACCACAGAATCACACTGGAGGACCTACAGGAGGAAGTTGACCATAAAGTCACATGAGATGACCTCTAGAGAACATTTTAAATCCAATCTGTGAACAATTACATCCACAAAAGTCAAAACTACAAATGTGCAGAGATGACTGCAGTTGTTCAAGTGGTTTTAATTGTTGCTATGTTCAGTGTGTTTTTACTTCAAATAATATGTATGTTTTTTAACTGGAAGAGTTTCAAATTGTTCAGACTGTACACCACTCTGAGATCTTGTAATAAGGAATGAGACAGAAGTAGAATACTAACAATTGTAAAAATAGTAGCTAATTTACCAAAGGCCAATGTGGGTTCCATGCAAAGCAGTGATTGCCCTGAAGCAAAATGCATAAGGCTTGGAGACTGCAGCTGTAATATCAGCTAAAAGCAATCGAAACCTCTTTCATCAAGATTGTGTGGAGCTTCTCCCATTATGGTAAGATCCAGAGAAGCTGCCACTCAGAATTGCATCACCAATATGTGAAGCAAGAGAACAAATGTACTTGGAGAAGCCTGGCCATGAGTTTTAGGAGTCTGAAAGCGGCTTCAACTGCTTTCCCATTTCTAAGGACGTTTGTACTCTAAGGGTGCACCTACACTGTTGAATTAATGCAGTTTGACACTGCTTTAACTGCCATGGCCCTGTGCTATGGAATACTGGGATATGCATTTCGGTGAAGCGTCAAGACTCTTTGGCAGAGAAGGCTAAAGACTTTGTAAACCTATAACGCCCAGGATTCCATAGCATTGAGCCACAGAAGTTAAAGCATTAATTGTACAGTGTAGATGCACCCTAGAGTCCAAACGTCTTTAGAAATGAGAAAGTGGTGTTAAACTGCAAAATTCTACAATGTGGATGCATCCTATCACTATAGAGCACTGGTTCCCAACCTGTGGGCCATGGCCCAGCAGTGGGCCGTGAGAATGAAAATCCGGTCCGCGAACCTCCTTCTTTATTTCCACTCCTTTTCGCAGAGCTGAGCATTGCATTGGATAGACCACATCAGCTCTAGATTATTAAATATGGTTTTCTGTAGCTGAGCAGATGGTAACTACTGGATGGCATACGTTGTGTATCAGAAACTAGAGCTGACGTGGTCTTATCCAATGCAATTGTTTTGAATCAGCACCCCAAATATGCAAACCGAATCTAAAGATGACCAAAACTGATTCCTAACTCTTTTGATAGTGGAGAGTGGTCCCTGGTCAAAGTGGACTCTAGTCAAAAAAAGGTTGGGAACCACTGCTGTAGAGTTTTGCAACTTTGAAACATGCAATTATTGGGATGATTATTTCCACACCATACTGCAATTGTGCTAGGCTGACACTTTAAAGGTTCAGGTAAATTCATGCAATCGGTATTCTACACAGCCTCACTTTATATCTGTGTTTGCCCTATCCAGTACATACATACTGTGCTTTATATTTTCCTGCTATCTTGCCATATTTCAAAAAAATGTATGAAGGAGTGCCATTTTTCTGCTTGTTGATTGCTGAGAAACTCAGGTTCCATCTACACTGCCATATAACCCAGTTTCTGAATTCAAATTATTTATTTATTTATTTATTTGCAGCATTTATATTCCGCCCTTCTCACCCCGAAGGGGACTCAGGGCGGATCACATTACACATATAGGCAAACATTCAATGCCTTTTAACATAGAACAAAGACAAGACAAACATAGGTTCCGAGCGGGCCTCGAACTCATGACCTCCTGGTCAGAGTGATTCATTGCAGCTGGTTGCAGCTGGCTTGCTCTCCAGCCTGCGCCACAGCCCGGGCCCACAGTTCTGCTTTGAACTGGATTATTATATGGCAGTATAGACTCAGCCTCAGAATACCAGCTGATTATGGCTCATGGATCAGTAAGTGTCCATGTTCTGGTCTGTGTCCCAAACGGATCCATGTACCTCCTCTATGCGCCATGCTGATCCTGAATAATCAGCCCAAGTCCCATGGGCTAACATCAGTTCTCTTGGCTTGGACACACAGAAAGACACGTGTTTTGATTCAAACCAGATTACCCAAATTGCATTAAGCCTCGTTGTGGACATGCTTAATTAGGGGCTCGGGAGCCTATGCTTGCTTTGGTACCAAGCGCCGAACTGCTTTGAGCTGGATGGAGAGGAAGAAAACTCGATTAAGCCGCTCTTAATCCAAATTGCTTTATTCATTTCCCTCTATGCAGAACTGGCACGCCAGCCCACACGCTGCCGAGCCCTTGCCCCAGTCTCTCTGTATCCAAATTGATTCCTTCCTCTGCCGTGATTGTTTCCTACAGGCCAAAAAAATAAAAAAACCTCCCCATCAACAACAGCTGTCCGGGAGTTTGCCTCACCCACATGCCTTGTGAGACAAAACAGAAACACGAGGGAGGAGGGAGCCCTTGAAAGGAAAAAGAGCCGGCAGAACAAATGTCCATGACGCTCCTTCGTCATGCTGAAGAAGGGCTGTGTGCGTATAAATATAGATCTATGCACACAAATACAATATTCAAACTGCCTTTGATGCTTCCAAGAAGAGGATGTATTTTTTTTAAAGGCATAACCTCATCTTTCTCTAACATGGCTCAAGGCTGCAGCAACCTGGGACTTGTAGTTTTACGAGGTCTTTAGCCTTCTTTGCCAAAGAGTGTTGGTGCCTCACCAAAAATACAAATCCCAGGATTCTATAGTAATGAACAATAGCCATTAAAGTGGTGACATATTACATTCGTTCTATAGTATAGATCAGGGATCCTCAAACTTTTTAAGTGGAGGGCCGATTCACGGTCCCTCAGACTGTTGGGGGGCCGGACTATGATGAAATAGTCCAAAATTAGGATTGTTGTTGTGTGCCTTCAAGTCATTTCAGACTTAGGTCAACCCTAAGTCTAAAGTTTAGGACAAAGGCCAGGTCAATGACCTTGGAGGGCCTTAGTTTGGGGATCCCTGATCTAGACCATCTCATAAGACCATAGAGATGGTCTCATAAGACCATAGGTAAGGAAAGGGACCCTCAAAGGCCATCTAGATGGTTTCATAAGACCATAGATAAGGAAAGGGGCTTCCAAAGGCCATCTAGACAATCTCATAAAACCATAGGTAAGGAAAGGGACCTTCAAAGACCATCTAGATGGTTTCATAAGACCATAGAAAAGGAAAGGGGCTTCCAAAGGCCATCTAAACAACAATCTCATAAAACTATAGGTAAGGAAAGGGACCCTCAAAGGCCATCTAGACCATCTTATAGGACCATAGGTAAGGAAAGGGACCTCCAAAAGCCATCTAGATGGCCTCATAAGGCTGTAGCTAAGCAAAGAGACCTTCAAAGGCCATCTAGACAATCTCAAAAGGCTGTAAGTAAGCAAAGAGACCTCCAAAGACCAGGTGGACTTAGGTCAACCCCAAGTCTAAAGTTTAGGACAGGGGCCAGGTAAATGACCTTGGAGGGCCGCATCCAGCCCCCGGGCCTTAGTTTGGGGACCCTTGGTATAGATGCACCACTACTTTCCAAAGCACAGTAAATAACCGTGCTCCATTTTATATAGGATATCCCGTTAGGTATTTAAATGCAGTGATCATGTCACCTCTCAGTCTTCTCTTTTCCAAGCTAAATTTAAGTTCAATTTTTTTTTTGCTGAAAAGGGACTAAAGGGTTGGGAATGCCTGTCAAACCAGAAAACTGTACAGCCTTAGTTCATCAACGGGTGTATCCACACAGCAGAATTAATGCAATTTGTTGCCACTTTAGCTGCCATGGCTCGATGCTATGGAGTAAACATTTTTAGCTTTCTCTGCCAAATAGTGCCAGGGCCTCACCAAACTACATCTGTCATGATTCCATATCACTGAACCATGGCTATTAAAGTGGCATCAAACTGCATTAAATCCATATATGGATCAGTGGTTCCCAACCTGTGGGCCGCAGCCCAGCAGTGGACGAAAACGAAAATCCAGTCCATGAACCTCCTTCCTCTTTATTTATTTTATTTATTTTCTTTCCACTCCTTTCTGAAGAGCTCACCATTGCATTGGATAGACCACGTCAGCTCTAGATAATTAAATATAGTTGTCTGTGGGCGAGCAGATGGCGACTACTGGACGGCATATGTTCTGTATCAGAAGCTAGAGCTGATATGTTCTATCCAGTACAATTTTCCGAATCAGCACCCTAAATAATCAAACTGAATCTAAAATTGACCAAAACCTGAGTTGTAACCCTTTTGGAACTAATGTTGGAGAGTGGTCCCTGGTCAAAAAAAGATTGGGAAAAGTTTCCAATAAAGTTACATGGTGGGAATGGGTATCAACATCTACCACCTCTAGCCAGCATGGTTAATAGTGTGAGAGATTAAAGGTTTTGTAGCCCACAAACAGCTATGGGGCCATGGGTCACAGGACTAAGTGGGATTAGATATTCCTTGTAACTCTTCCAATTCTTAAAGTTATATAATTCTACACATTGTGTTGCTCTCTCCTTCCCATTTAAGAGTTTCTTCCTTATGCACCCATTTAAAAGAACTGTTGTGCAGTGGTTTGAGCATTGGACTGACTCTAGAGACCAAGGTTCAAATTCTTGCTCGACCAAGAAACCCACTGGTGTGAGTTGAGCAAGTCACACTCTCTCAGCCTCAAAGGAAAACAATATCAAACCTTTTCAGAACAAGTCTTCCCTGAGAGAGGTTCATTTTAGAGTTGCCGTAAGTCAGAAACAACTGAAAGGCACATAATAACAACAGTGATTATCAAGCCAGCATTTTGGGGACACGAGGGAAGTTGAACATAACATTTTGCCCTGTCCTTTTGAGGCACACGTTCCAAACAGGATTTTGGCACTGGTTTCTCCACTCATTTGTGCTGCCTTCCCCGCCACCCCAACACAGAAAGGGAGAGAAAGGAGGGAGGGAGAGGCTTCTAGGCAAAAGAACCAATTGCCTGGAACGAAAAGGACAGTAATTTAGGTCAGGCTAGCAGGCGATCAATGGCCCTTGTTAAGATGATGTGAAGCCCTGTGTTATATAAAACACAAGCCTGTAAAGCCAAAGAAAATGGGCTTCTTCCTGCACTCGAAACAGGGGGCCGGAATTGATCACCCTACCTCCTCATCAGATCAATCTACTTCTCTGAACTTCTTGGGTGGTCGCTCCATTTTTTACATGAAACAACAAAATCCTCCAAACAGCTCTACTGGGTTGCTGGAATACTAATGGTTGTGATTATGGTGCTCTTTTATGAAGCACGTCACACTGTAAAATCCCAGCGGGTCCTTGGTATCTGCTGGGGTTTGGTTCCACGATGTTCCGTGGATACCAAAATCCATGGATGCTCAAGTGTTATTGTATACAGTGACATAATAAAATAAATGCCCCTTATACAGCCACGGAGCAGATGTGACAGGTAATGGCTAGGCCCGGGCTGTGGCGCAGGCTGGAGAGCAAGCCAGCTGCAACCAGCTGCAATGAATCACTCCGACCAGGAGGTCATGAGTTCGAGGCCTGCTCGGAGCCTATGTTTGTCTTGTCTTTGTTCTATGTTAAAAGGCATTGAATGTTTGCCTATATGTGTAATGTGATCCGCCCTAAGTCCCCTTCGGGGTGAGAAGGGCAGAATATAAATGCTGTAAATAATAAATAATAAATAGTCATAGTGCATATTGGATTTGGGGCATACTTTGGAGTAAGGTGATGAGTAAGTAATTGCATATTTGGAATCAATTGGGGTAAACTGTGGAAGTGATGCAGATATTTGACCTGAACTGGATCTTGTTAACAGCTTGTTTATTTTAACTTCTTTTGTACTGCAGGTTGTATGTTGTATGTCTATGTGTTAAATGTTTTGATACGGCCGATGGGCTAATCATTAAAACGTGATGAGTAAGTAATGACATTCTGTTCTGGATTTTATGAATTAGACTCCTGTTTTAATATTGTATGTTTTTTGTATGCTTCTTGCTGATTTTAAGGATTGTTTTATTGCTATTGATGTTTTACTGGTATAATTGTTTTATAGTCGTGTTATTGATATTGATTGTTTTATCGGGCTAGGCCCCATGTAAGCCGCCCCGAGTCCCTTTGGGGAGATGGGGCGGGGTATAAAAATAAAGTTGTTGTTATTATTATTATTATTATTACATAATGACAACATGAAGGTTCACCCTTTGGGATTTTGCGATTGTGGTGCTCTGTATACAGCAGGATATATGACATAATCACAGTAGGTCCTTGGTATCCATTGGCGTTTGGTTCTAATACCCTCCCTGGATCAAAATTCCTGGATGTTCAATTGGCACTGTATATAGTGGTGTAGTAAAATGATGTTCCTTGTATAAAATGACAAAATCAAGGTTTGTCTTTGGAATATGGTGCTCTTTTACACGGCATGGCATGCTACCGTGTTTCCCTGAAAATAAGACAGTGTCTTATATTAATTTCTGCTCCCAAAGATACGCTAGGTCTTATTTTCAGGGGATGTCTTATTTTTCCATGAAGAAGAATTCACATTTATTGTTGAACAAAAAATGAACATTTATTATATACTGTACAGTAGTTCTAATCACAAACCAGCATAACCAGACAAACTGTGAATTCTATCAAAAATTTCATGTTACTACCATTATTTCCATGTACAACAGTCTATGGTATGTACATTTACCAATCCTGCATGCTCTGGTGTTCTGTTTGGCAGGCATGCTTTCAAACAAAAAGTTTGCTAGGTCTTACTTTCGGAGGAGGCCTTTCGGAGGAGCAATCCAGCAAAACCTCTACTAGGTCTTATTTTCAGGGGATGTCTTATTTTCGGGAAAACAGGGTACATAATCATATTAAGTGATTCGTATCTCCTGGAGTTTGGTTCCAAGATGCTCAGTGGATGCCAAAACTCATGGATAATTACATCTCATTGCATATGGAGATCTCCCCTATAAAGTGGCAAAATCTTGCCATTTAGTCTATTTCCAAGCCCTGGATGGTTGAAATTATGGGCGATGAATCTGGGGAGATAAAGGGCCAACTTGATAGCACTATGATTCCACTTTCAACATCTGCAGCTGTGTCCTGCTTTGGAAAAGTGCTTCTAATCACCCTTCCCTAAACTGTAAACCCCAGCACTCAATAGAATAGAGCCATGGCAGCTATTACTATTTATTTACTATTTATTTACTTCATTTGTACCTTGCCTTTCTCAGCCCTGGAGGGGACTCAAGCCGGCTTATAAATCCGGCAAAAATTCAATGCCGCACAGGTAAACATCAAAACACATCTCTCTCACACAAATATAAACAATCTAAATAAATATTATGATGCATGAAATTTAATAAAAACAAAGCAGTATATGTGTGAAAATATGTCTAGTTCACAACTTTAAAATCTTCTTTTAATGGGTATTTTGGAAAGTTTCCGCAAATGTAATGGAACAGAGTAAGGCTGCATCTACACTGTGGTCAGTCGCTATTATGATGATATTAGCAGCAACAATAATGTGCTGCAAACAGTAAAATAAATAAAATTTCACAACCCTTTAACTAGCTCAATGCTATAGAATCCTGGAAGTTGTAGTTTGGCAAAGAAGTTGGCAAAGAAGGCTAAAGACTTCGTAAAACTACATCTCCCAGTATTCCACAACACTGAGCCATGGCAATTAAAGTGGTGCCAAACTGCATTAATTCTCACAGTGTAGATGTATCCTTAGTATCTCTGCCAAAAAAAGCATTAAAATACTGTGAATACTTTTTTTTTAAAAAAAATCCCTTGTTTACATCTTACTGATTTGCCCCAAGTTTTCCCATGCACAGATTTTTCTTGGCATAGACTTTGCACTTCCAAGAGAAGCACAGCTGAAAGAGGAAGGATGTCACGTGCGGCGAACAAAAATATTCCATACATCGTTATGATGTCTCCTTGGTTTCAGGGCTATTACCAACGGTCCCACGAGTCCCCTATTTTTAAAGCTGCCTTCCAAAAAAGATTATCTCTTGCCTCACAGCGGCACAAGTCAAAGTCAGCACGATCCCATGGCTTCCTTCTTCCGATCTCTCAGACCACAGACACAGCTCGTAAAAAGAGCAGCAGTTCCCAGTGCAAGCTGGCTGGAGTCCCCGGCAAAACTCTCCATTCTGGGTGCATCTACACTATAGAATGAATGCAGTTTGACACCACTTTACTGTCAAAGCTGGATGCTACAAAATCCTGGAAGTTGTAGTTTTTAAAGGTTTACGGCCTTCTCTGCCAAAGAGTCCTAGAAGCCTCACCAAACTACAACTCCTATAGGTCCATACCATTTAGCCATGGCAGTTAAAGTGGTGTCGAACTGCATTAATTCTACAGTGCAGATGCACCCCTAGACAAAGTGCTTCCTTTTTTAAAAAAAATTGTGTTCAAGAGACACGAACTATAGTAACACAAGATTAACAAAACATAATTTTTTTAGATTACGTGTATATTTTTAAAAGCGACATATCGGCATTTGACCTACCGCTATGACTAACTCTTCAACTACAGTAGAGTATCACTTATCCAACACTCACTTCTGGATTATCCAACACATTTTTGTAGTCAATGTTTTCAATACATCGTGATATTTTGGTGCCAAGTTCGTAAATACAGTAATTTCTACATAGCATTACTGTGTATTGAACTACTTTTTCTGTCAAATTTGTGGTATAACATGATATTTTGGTGCTTAATTTGTAAAAGCATAACCTAATTTGATGTTTAATAGGTTTCTCCTTAATCCCTCCTTATTATCCAACATATTCGCTTATCCAACGTTCTGCCGGCCCATTTATGTTGGATAAGTGAGACTCTACTGTATATATAAATAAAAGCGGCACATCGGCATTTGACCTACTGCTATGACTAACTCTCCACCCACTTATTTACTTAGAATAACAAAACAAGCACTAAAATAAAACACAGAAATACAAAAACACTTATACACAACAACACAAAAGTAACAGCCATATAAAATGATGTATCCATGAACCTGTCACTCACTATCTGGTGGCTTTGATCTCTTCTAAGTCTACTCCCTTTAAATGATATTATGTAGCCATGTGTTGTTGAAGGCTTTCATGGCCAGGATCACAGGGTTGTTGTATGTTTTCCGGGCTGTATGGCTATGTTCCAGAAGCATTCTCTCCTGATGTTTCGCCCACATCTATGGCAGGCATCCTCAGAGGTTGTGAGGTATATGGAGAAACTAAGCAAGGAAGCTTTATATATCTGTGGAAGTTCCTGGGTGGGGGGGAAGAACTCTTGTCTGTTGGAGACCAGTGTGAATGTTGTAATTCATCACCTTTGTTAGCATTAAATGGCCTTCCCAGCCTCACCTCCTGGCCTGGGGGAAATCCTTTGTTCAGAGTCATTAGCTGCCCCTGATTGATGCCTGTCTGGAATTCTTCTGTTTTCAGAGTGCTGCTCCTTATTTACTGTTCTGATTTTGGAGTTTTTTTTTTAAATAGCCATATTTTGTTCATTTTCATGGTTTCCTCCTTTCTGTTGAAGCTGTGGATTTCAATGGTTTCTCTGTGTAGTCTGACATGATAGTTGTTGGAGTGGTCGAGCATTTCTGTGTTCTCAAATAATATACTGTGTCCAGGCTGGGTCATCAAGTGCTCTGCTATGGATGATTTCTCTGGTTGAGTTAACTCTGAGGATGCCTGCCATAGATGTGGGCGAAACGTGAAGAGAGAATACTTCTGGAACAATTGCCATACAGCCCGGAAAAAATACAACAACCCTTATGTAGCCATTATTCTACTTTGAATAAAACTATTCTAATTCATAAATCTCACAACTGACTTACTATTATTGTTATATTTATTTATATCCTGTTGAGACGTCACCAGGGTCTAAAAGTGACACAATGGACCACCACAAAGGGCCATCTATTTCTCATCCGTTCCACATGGCACACCAAGGCATGCCCTCAACCACCCTGCGCCTCTGAGCCATATGTACCCATGCTAATTGCAAACGCTGACGAGCACGAAGCTCATTTGGAGCTATTCTTGTCTACCTGCAAGAAAGACCGCACAGCTGTACGTGGCTCCACTGCTCTCTCAGAGTGCGGCTTCTGCTGATGGAAAATCATGTTCATTTTTAGCTCCGGATTCATTACTCACGGTGGGTCACGCTCAACTCGGAGCGGGGAAGGATTTATCTTTCTTTGGAGTCCTTGTGTCCTTTAAAGACATGTAAGGACAAGCGGTAGCCTGTATGACAGACAGAGGTCGGGTGACGAAGCCTCTCTTTTCTAAAACCACTCCAGAACAGGCCGGCCAGAGGGCAGCTTGGTTTAGAAAGGGAACAATCTCCTTCACATTCGGCTTCACCTGAAGGACTCCACAACGCTTTCCGTTCACAGAGCATCAAATGTCACGGCACAGCGGAGTGGTTTATTCAACTAAACACAGAAGAAATGACAGCTGTCCATAAAATCCATGCTTGGAACAGTACCTGAGACCCCAAAAGCACTCCCAACTATAATAAGGGACAATATCTCAAAGCATTTCAAAATATTAAATGGTCTGAGTATTGATAAGGTAAAGGTAAAGGTTTCCCCTGACATTAAGTCTAGTCATGTCTAACTCTATGGGTTGGTGCTCATCTCCATTTCTAAGCCGAAGAGTCGGCGTTGTCTGTAGACACCTCCAAGGTCATGTGGCCGGCATGACCGCATGGAGCACCATTACCTTTCCGCCGAAGCGATACCTATTGATCTACTCACATTTGCAGGTGTCTATGGACAACGCCGGCTCTTGGGCTTAGAAATGGAGATGAGTACCAACCCACAGAGTCAGACATGACTGGGGATACCTTTACCTTTTTAAACTATTGGATGCCTTAAAAACAATGTGCAATTAAAATGAACATTTAGAACAGAATAATAAAATACATTAAATCAATTAGAAACATTTAAAACAATACAATCACAAATAATCACATAATCCACAAGCATAATCCGGGCGGTTCTTGCAGTCATGGCACGTCATTCCATATCTATCTATTGCAGAAGTTCTCCAAAGGTTTAGTCACAAAGCCACGTTTTTACTCTTTTGCGGAAAGTCAGGAGGGAGGTGCTGATCTAATATCCCTGGGGAGGGAATTCCACAGCCAAGGGGCCACCACTGAGAAGGCCCTGTCGCTCGTCCCTGTCAATCATGTCCGTAAAGGAGGTGGGACTGAGAGCAGGGCCTCTCCAGACGATCTTAAACTCCGAGATGGTTCATAGAGGGAGATATGTTTGGACAGATAAGTTGAGCCAGAACCATAGGGCTTTATAGGCTAATGCTAGCACTTTGAATTGTGCCCGGTAGCAGACTGGCAGCCACTGGTGCTGTCGTAACTGTACGCCGCTGCTTTGGTTGGGACTCAAAGCTAGGTTCAGGTTAGTGTCCTGCAGACATGTACTAGACAAGGGAAGACAGCTAACCCTGGCAATGCTTTGACCCAGAATATAGTTGACCATGACTGAACTTCAACTGACCATGTCTTTCATCCAATGAGATCAGGTTGACGTTTGTTGTCCTCCACACCTTTTTCTCAAAACAATGTAATTCAGCCTCAGTCACTCAGCAAGCTTCATGGTGGGAACTAGATCTCCCAACTATCAGTCCCAGGGACAACGATGGAAGTGGGAAAACGGAAACAAATTATATATTGGGTTCTGGCCCAATTTACTTATCCGAACATATCTCCTCATATGAGCCAGCTAGATCCCTAAGATCATCTGGAGAGGCCCTGCTCTCGGTCCCACCTGCCTCGCAGGCGCGGCTGGTGGGAACGAGGGACAGGGCCTTCTCGGTGGTGGCTCCCCAGCTGTGGAACACCCTCCCCACAAATATCCGACAAGCCCCAACTCTTCTGGGTTTCAGAAAGGCTGTGAAAACATGGCTGTGTGCACAAGCTTTTAACGAGTAATATGATAACGTCGACATGGTCCGATTGAAGGCTGAAGCATGAGGTTTTTAGACAAATGGATCTAATTTACATATGTTTTAATTTTTATAATGTATTTTAATGATGTATTTTTATAGTTTTAATTGATTATATGTACTGTTTTTGTTTTATTATTATGTTCTTGGCATTAAATGTTGCCAACTGTTGTAAGCCGCCCTGAGTCCCCCCGGGTGAGAAGGGCGGGGTATAAATTCTGGAAATATATATATATATATATGCTGCGCTCCATGCAGTCATGCCGGCCACATGACCTTGGAGGTGTCTACGGACAACGAAGGCTCTTCGGTTTAGAAATGGAGATGAGCACCAACCCCCAGAGTCGGACACGATTGGACTTAATGTTGGGGAAAACCTTTATCTTTTACTATAGGGTTTGTCTTCCTTTGTTTTTCTGATGTAATGAGATTATGAAAAGCTGGACCCAGCATTCCTTCCTTTGCCAATTGCATTCTAGAACTAATTGTGTGCCGTTCCTGCTCATGTACTTTCCAGACATGGATTTTTAAATATCACCATCTTACGTTTCCCACGTGAGCGCCCCCAGATTTTCTCCCAGAAAAACAACCTTTCAAATACCTCTTCCATGACAGGACCTGTTGGAATCCATCCCTGAACATTCTTGCCTTCAACGTGATTGACATGTGCGGATCTTCCTCCTTTCTAACCAACCCCCTCCACTCATATTTTTAAGCAGCTTTTTAAAACATTACGCTCAAGAATAACTCCCAGATTGACAGGAAACCGGCAGGAAAAACATCATTTCTGAATTCTATGGCTGATTATGCTGGGGTCTCTCCCCATGCTTCTCTTCCGCCCTTTCCCCTCCCCAATTCCTCTCCCAGCCTGTCTGCTGCATATAGTATCAAATCTGAATTTCCAATGGGAAGAGCACAGGATGACACCCAAATGAAGAAGCTCATTGTTTTATGGGTCGAAGGGCAGGGATGTGACGTCAGGATGTTGGGGGGCAGCTGCGTTCCATCATCGCCTCTCCGGCAGGATGGCTTGTTCTCATTCAAGACGAGGTCTGGAGGCTGGGTGATCAGAAAGCCCTCCGGCACATACCGAGATCTCTGTTGGGAACATGCACCCTTTTGCTCATGCAACCAAGTCCTAGGTGCACGTCGTGAAAACATCAAAAAATCCTGCTATTGCAAAGAAACGAAAAAATATTGGGAGAAAGTCCATATAATTTGTCAACAAATACTTAAAATACATTTCCCCAGAAAAGCGGAGTATTATTTATTGGGTATAACTGACCAGGATATCCACTTGGATACCAATGACCTTTTATACATACTTAACGCCTTATTTACATACTTAACACCTGCCGCTAGAATTAGTTTTGCCAAAAGATGGAAGCAAAAGGAAATACCGAATATGGAAGAATGGCTACAGAAAGTGAGAGAAATAAAAGACATGGATAAATTAACTTTTCTATTAAAGGAAAATACAGGGACCCCGATAAAATATACAGACTGGAGTAAAATAGAAGAATTTGAAAGGAAAAGAAGTTGAAGGATAATCGTGAAAGAATAGGACAATTCTTCTTGGTGTGTTTCGATGTATTGTTTTATGAAAAATAAAGAATCCGTGACTTAGCCAACATAAAGGACAACATCTTTTATTTTTAGTGTTTGTCCTTATTATTATAGAGACAGAGGCTGATTTATAATGGGTTTTTTTAATCACCCTCTTTTATATACAGAATGGGAAACGCAAAGGCAAAGATGGAAGTCATTTTATATGTATTCAAGGGTTTTTTCCCCTTTTTTTCTTTTTTTTATTCAATATAGGGTTTTTTTTAGCTTTTTCCTACTTTCTCTTTCTTTCCTCACTTTCTGTTGTCAAATATTGTTCTCACTCTTTTGTTGTATTAATTTTTTTTATATTTCAATAAAATATATATATAATAAAAGAAAAAAATTCCTGCTATTGCGTATTTTTCATACATTATTTGACTGGGTAGGATTAGGAACAGTTGTGTCTATTGCCCTGGACGTTTCTTCTTCCCAGAAGTTGACCAGACCTTCAACAGAATCACCAGCTGAGGTGACACAAAGCTCCCAAAGAGCTGTAGAAATCCATCCAGATCCACCAACCTCCTGGAGTGAATCATTCTAATCTCTGCAGAGGTTCTGGGTCCCAGAGTGTCTAAATGTATTTATTTATAGTATTCATATTCCACCCTTCTCAGGCTGGATCACAATGTACACATACATGGCAAACATTCAATGCCATATGGACATAGGGACAGAGACACTGAGGCAATTTAACCTTCTCCAGCTCCCAGCTTCCTGAGAGTATGCTCGATTCCGGCCACAGGGGGAGCTGCTGCTTCATCATCCACTGTGACGCCGAGTCCTTGGATACTTCCTCATTCCAAATGCTGCTGGATGATTTTTATGGTGTCATAAATTGTGAGCGGCCGCTGTTAGCTCCAGCTCCTGCCAACCTAGCAGTTCGAAAACATGCCAATGTGAGTAGATCAATAGGTACCGCTCCGGCAGGAAGGTAACGGCGCTCCATGCAGTCATGCCGGCCACATGACCTTGGAGGTGTCTATGGACAACGCCGGCTCTTCGGCTTAGAAATGGAGATGAGGACCAACCCCCAGAGTCAGACATGACTGGACTTAACGTCAGGGGAAACCTTTACCTTTATAAATTAAATTAGCCTCCCCACAAAAGTGGTACCTAAATTTCCTATTTGATAAATGCAACTATCTTTTGGGTTGCTTAGATCGACAACAAGCAGTGCTATTATTTATTTTAATGGTCGGGTGCTCACTCCAATACGAGCTGGCCTCGAACACATGACCTCTTGGTCATAGTGATTTATTGCAGCTGGCTACTAACCAGGTGCCTGCGCAACAGCCCGCCCCCTAAGTTCTGTTCAAATCAACAAAACAACAGAGACTTCCTCCACATCAAAATCACCATTAAATCACCTTGTATAGAAAACAAGTTGGAGAGTGTGACTAGCAAGAAAACAGGGCCAGACACCATCTGGGACAGACCTACAGTTGTCATGGAAGCCTTGCTCCCAGTCTGACTGTGGATGTTGAAGTCCCTCAGACCACTATCTCACCCTGAATCTTCTGTACTTCGTTTATGGCAGATTGTTTTTAATAAAGGTTCTGTTAATATAAAACTGGCTTAATAATGTCCATCTTTATTTCTGTTTTGAATGTCCTGTAACTTCAACAGACAGGAACTACACAGGTAAAAATTACAATACGCCTTTCGTTGTTACCATCTGTGGTCTGATTGCACAACAAAACAAACACTGAGAACATTCAGCAACAGTAACTATTTTTTAAATGGTACATTTTGTGTACATTTACAGGAAAAGGAGCAATGCAAACATTTGTTTTAACAAAAGAAAACAACACTATAGAAAATAACAATTGTATAAAGTTCTAAATAAAGATATACAACACGATGAAACACAATTGTTGTTCCTGGGTTATAAATTTACTGCGTATACTCGAGTATAAGCCGACCCGAAGATAAGCCGAAGCACCTAATTTTACCACAAAAAAAAAAAAAAAACAACAAAAAAACTGGGAAAACATTGACTCCAGTATAAGCCGAGGGTGGTAAATTTCAAAAATAAAAATAGATACCAATAAAATTACATTAATTGAGGCATCATTAGGTTAAATGTTTTTGAATATTTACATCAAGCTCAAATTTAAGATAAGACTGTCCAACTCTGATCAAATCATTATTATCATCTTCTTCAATGTAAATGTGCTTATGTATCCTTTTAATAATAATAGTCAAATAATGCATGTAATCATCATAATAATAAATACAGGAAAATAATACATGTAATAATACAGCAAAATAATAAATGCAATAATAATAATAAAATCAGAGTGAAATAATAAATGTATTATTAATAATAATAATAATAATAATAATGAGTAAAATAAATGTAATAGTAGCAACAATAATAGAGAAAAATAAATGCAATAATACCAATAATAATAGAGAAAAATAATAAATGTACCATATATTCTTGAGTATAAGCTGACCCAAATATAAGCCAACCAGGACCCTCACACGAGTATAAGCCGAGGGGGGCTTTTTCAGTCTTAAAAAAAGGGCTGAAAAACTAGGCTTATACTCGAGTATATACAGTAACTTTCCAATTGGTTCTATCATAAAAAAAACATGGGAAAAGTTTATTAAACTGTAAAAACTTTGTTTTTGTGGGACATCCTACAGCACATTTTGCTCTAGGTTTTCAATGAGCATCTCATACAGTCTCAACCATTTCAACATATATTTTTTTTCCAAATTTTGTTACATAAGGTAAAGGTAAAGGATTCATCTTGACATTAAGTCTAGTCGAGTCCGATTCTGGGGGTTGGTGCTCATTTCCATTTCTAAGCCGAAAAGCCGGCATTGTCCGTAGACACCTCCAAAGTCATGTGGCCGGCATGACTGCATGGAGCGCCGCTACCTTCCCACCGGGATGGTACCTATTGATCTACACACATTTGCATGTTTTTGAACTGTTAGGTTGGCAGAAGCTGGGGCTAACAACAGGAGCTCACCCTGCTCTGCGGATTTGAATTGCCGGTTTAACCTGTGCCAACGCCGGCCCCTTTTGTTACACAGTATAGTAGAGTCTCGCTTATCCAACGTAAACGGGCCAGCAGAACGTTGGATTTTGGATAATAAGGAGGCATTAAAGAAAAGCCTATTAAACATCAAATTAGGTCATGATTTTACAAATTAAGCACCAAAACATCATGTTATACAACAAATTTGACAGAAAAAGTAGTTCAATATGCAGTAATGCTATGTAGTAATTACTGTATTTACGAATTTAGCACCAAAATATCATGATGTATTGAAAACATTGACTACAAAATGTGTTGGATAATCTAGAATGTTGGATAAGTGAGACTCTACTGTACTATCAAAAAAGGAACCACCTTCTTCTCTGAGCAGAGTGGTGAAAGGAAAGAATTTAATCCATCCCAGAAGAAACTAAAAGAAGAACGGATCCCCTGAAGGTCACATCAAAATTCATAACTTTGGTCCCAAAACCTGTCTTTGGTTTATGAATGAGGTCGACTTGTACTGGAAGACTAAAAAATGTGCTCTCGGCACAAATTCTTGAGCTGGGAGTCCTTGTTTCAATAGGCTTTGCTATCACCCCCAGTTTTCCATATCCACATAAAGTATAGGGACATATCCCCCACAGATACAGGGGTTGAACTATATTTCTTACATTTTGAGGAACTGGCAACCTGAGCCCAAAATTGTCCACTTCTTCACCTCCACTTTCTGCCCAGCTCCCCACCCATTCAGTTCTTAATATCTGCCAATTTACTATTGGAAAAAAAAAACCCAACTTGATGCACATATTAAGTTTTACAGAGAGGCACACCAAATTGATTTTGAGGCTCCCCTGATAGAACCCCCCCCCCCCCCATTGGCCCACATTTCAAAACAAAATCCAGAATGCAACCATGCATGCCTCCTTCCCTGCAAAATAACACCACCTCAGACATCCAGTGCCCTTTTTCTTGGATGGCAGCCACGAGAAAAGAGATGTTTTTTCTTCTCTCTCTCCTTAAACCCATTCATCCCTGCCAAGATATTTACATAAAAGTCAACCAAGTGTCATTTTTTTGAGAACAACTCGATTTCCAAACGTTGACAGGTAATCATTTTCGGAAGTAACGGCTTGCAAACCAAATGTTCTCTCTGGTAATACCAATGTTATTGTTATTATTATGACCATTTTCGCTCTGTGCAAAAACTTTGAAGAACCACCCACGCATCGGGCTTTGAATTCAATTATATTAATGTGAAATATCAATGCAATAAAAATGCGTTGAACATTTATCTTTGCATGTGTTACCTCCAAGAAGGTCTAATGGGTTAAGTGGGACTAAATTCTGAGTAAATTTTGAGTAAAGGGAAAGGGAGCTATAGGCTGGAACTTCACTATATGGGTCCAAACTGCATTGTATGACAGTGTAGATCAGGCATGGGGAAACTTCAGCCATTCAGATGGTTTGGACTACAACTCCCACCATTCCTAAAATCTGGCAGGCTGTTAGGAATTTATTATATTTATTTATTTACAGTATTTATATTTCGCCCTTCTCACCCCGAAGGGCCAATCACATCTATATATATAAAGGAGTAATGGTGTCCGTTCCTCCCACTAAACAACAAAAGTACAAGCCCCAGAACCTAGAAATTTGGCAAAACAACCACCATCCTTGCCCCTAGGTTCCGACAACAAAAAGAAAAAAAAAACAAAGTCCTAATTAGAGGGAGAGAAATAATTGTTTTTATCTAATTGCTGCCAGTTAGAAGGCTAAGCTCCGCCCACTTGATCTCCTAGCAACCCACTCAGCCCTGTGTTAATAAAAGAATAAAAAATAAAATAAATACAAATAATACAATAAAAAAATAATAATAAACACTAAAATAATTAAAAACACTAAAAAATTAATACAATAAAATACTATAATAACAAAATAACTAAAAATAATACAACAAAATAATAAAATATAATAAATAAAAAGATAAGTTACAATAAAATTAATTAAAAATACAAATAACATCAAATAAAAATTCCACAACAATTTTTAACCAATACCACCACCACTTTGCCACAGCAACGCATGGCCGGGCACAGCTAGTTACACATATAAGGCAAACATTCAATGCCTTAACATAGAACAAAGACAGACACTAATGCAGGCTCCGAGCTGGCCTCGAATTCATGACCTCTTGGTCAGAGTGATTTGTTGCAGCTGGCTGCAGCTGGCTGCTCACCAGCCTGTACCACAGCCCAGGAATGGTGGGAGTTGTAGTCCAAAATACCCGGAGAGCCAAATTTTGCCCATGCCTGGTGTAGATCCATCCATCATTCTTCAATCACTCCAATCAGACCTCACCTGGAAAAATGTGTCCAGTTATGGCACCACAGTTGGTGTCATGGTTTGACCATTTGACTGACCTTGGAGACCAAAATCTGGGTTCCTGCTTGGCCATGGAAACTCAGTAGGTGATGTTGAGTGAACCACATACTCTCAGCCCCAGAAAACCATATAATAGGTCATTTTAGGAGCATATAAGGTCAAAATTGACTTGAAGGCACACAGCAAGACAACTTTGGATAGACAAAGTTGACCAAAATGATCAAAGGTTCGGAAACCAAGTCTTATGTGGAACAACTAAGGGAACTGGGTATGTTCATGTTGGGCTCCTTCTACACTGCCTTATATCCCTGGATCTGATCCCAGACTATCTCCTTATTCCAGATTATCTGGCAGTGGAAATTTATATAATCCAGTTCAAAGCAAATAACCAGGGATCAGATCCTGGGACTTAAGGACAATGGAGAAGGAGCCCTGAAGAACCAACGTTGAGCTATGACAGTTAAAGTAGTCTCTTACTGCATTAATCCCAATATATCTAAACTACACAATCCTCACTTTTAACTGACATGGCTCAGTGCTAGAGAATCCTAGAAGCTGTAGTTTAACAAGGTCTTCAGCCTTCTTTGCTAAAGCTTGCTCACCAATACAACGTCCCGAATTCCGTAGCATTGAGCCATAGTAGTTGAAATAATGTCAAACTGCATCAATTCTGCACTGTAGATGCACTCCTAGGACCCTTTCAGACAGACCCTTTATCCCAGGATCTGATCCAAGGTTTTCTGCTTTAAACTGGATTATATGACTCCACACTGGCAGATAATCTGGGATAAACAGAAAACCTGGAATCAGATCCTAGGATATAGGGCCTGTCTGGAAGGGCTCCTTTCTGATTAATGTCTGAGCTATGACTGTGTAAAATCTTTGATTATTTTAATGCCTTCACTGCCTATATTGAATTTATATAAATCATCTGTGGTCATTATTTTTGTGTTCTTTGTCTTCAGCTGCAAATCTGCCTTTTCACTCTCTTCCTTGACCTTCTTCCATAATAGTTTCCGCAGCCGGATCTACACTGCCATATAATCCAGTTTCAGAATGTAGGTTAACTGCTTTGAACTGGATTACCGTATATACTCGAAGATAAGCCGAGTAGCCTCCCTCGGTTTATAATCGGGTCAAGGCTGGCAACAGGCTATTATTTGCAATATGTGATCTATAGTAGAGTCTCACTTATCCAACATAAACGGGCCGGCAGAACGTTGGATAAGCGAATATGTTGGATAATAAGGAGAGATGAAGGAGAAGCCTATTAAACATCAAATTAGGTTATGATTTTATAAATTAAGCACCAAAACATCATGTTATACAACAAATTTGACAGAAAAAGTAGTTCAATAGGCAGTAATGCTATGTAGTAATTACTGTATTTACGAATTTAGCACCAAAATATCGCGATATATTGAAAACATTGACTACAAAAATGCGTTGGATAATCCAGAATGTTGGATAAGCGAATGTTGGATAAGTGAGACTCTACTGTATTTCTCTCTTCTCCTCCCTTGTCAGTGTTTTCTTTTGCAAAGCCTCCCTGCTCTTAATCAAGGGAATGTTTTGCAAAAAGAGACACCCTTGCAAGTCAGGAAGAAGAAAAATATATATTCATTAATCTTATGAAAGCATTTTCCCCTGAAATATTTGTTAAACTCTCCCACAGATATATAGGCATTAACCCTTTGCAAGCTTTTGCAATCTCTAAGTACCTCTATCTATCTATCTATCTATCTATCTATCTATCTATCTATCTATCTATCTATCTATATGGCTTAAAATATTGTAGGGAAAATGCACACACACATACATACATAGAGAGAGGGGTGGATTTGCAAACATTTCAGGGGGAAATGCATATGTGAAATTAGTATCTATAATTATAGATCTATATCTAGCTCTGCATTGTTTATATAAGCATTGAATGTTTGCCTGTTACTATGTTGGAAGCCAGCCTGAGTCCCCGTGGGGAGATAGGGTGGGATCCAAATGAAGTTTTATTGTTATTGTTATTATTATTATTAGGTTATTGTTGATACCATATTGTTTTTGTAGCCCCTACTTTTCCACTTATAGAGCTAGTTTATTGTTTTTCTTTGAAATACGGTAAATATTCAAAAACATTTAACCTACTGATGCCTCAATCAATGAAATTTTATTGGTACAGTAGAGTCTCACTTATCCAACATAAACGGGCCAGCAGAACGTTGGATAAGCGAATATGTTGGATAATACGGAGAGATTAAGGAGAAGCCTATTAAACATTAAATTAGGTTATGATTTTACAAATGAAGCACCAAAACATCATGTTAGACAACAAATTTGACAGAAAAAGTAGTTCAATACTCAGTAATGCTACGTAGTAATTACTGTATTTATGAATTTAGCACCAAAATATCATGATATATTGAAAACATTGACTACAAAAATGTGTTGGATAATCCAGAATGTTGGATAAGCGAATGTTGGATAAGTGAGACTCTACTGTATCTATTTTTATTTTGAAATTTACCCATAGCTGCTGCATTTCCCACCCTCGGCTTATACTCGAGTCAATAAGTTTTCCCAGTTTTTTTGTGGTAAAATTAAGCCTCGGCTTATATTCGGGTCGGCTTATACTCGAGTATATACGGTATATGAGTCTACACTGCCACATAATCCCATTCAAAGCAGATAACAAGAACTGAGAAATTGGATTACATGGCAGTGTAGATGGGGTCTGCTAATAACAAGACAAACTGCTGCCACTTTTTCCAGAATCTGTAAAAAAGACCTCAACAATCTGGAGTCCAAAGGCAGAGCAATTTTGTTTTGACTTTTAGAGCCCTGGTTGTAAAAGGCCTCTTGTCCGGCTCTGCTTTTATGGTTTCCAGTTACTGTTTGATCTCCTTCCCTGCCCCACCGTCACCATTGTAACCATAGCACTTTCAGAGAAGTCCTTTGCATCTTCAAAGCCTTCAATGGGCATTAAATAATTAACACTAATGACAACAACAGTGCGCCAAAAACTCAAAAGGGAGATGGCTTTCTCCCTCCATGGCTGGGGAGTGCCAACCCCATCAAAACAAAGTCAATTGGTGTTAAAAGAAAAAGAGATCCAGAGAAAAAAGAGAGGGAGAGAGAAGAAAGGGATCAAAGGGAAAAAAGGTAGAGAGTATGGGGAGGATGCAAACTCACTTCATAAAGTGCAAAAAAGAGATATTAATTGGGCCACTCCAACAACTATCATGTCAGACTACACAGAGAAGCCACTGAAATCCACAAGCATGTGGACCAACTTCAACAGAAAGGAGGAAACCATGAAAATGAACAAAATCTGGCTACCAGTATTAAATGTTGTTCACTTCTGTGAGGGAAGTTGCAGAGATTGCTACACCAGATCGTACAAAAATGGCACTGCCATATTGCCTGTGAGGTCGTTCCACTGCCAGTTGCATTCCAAGAATTTTTGGTCTTCTCATTGTGATGTCTCTGTGTGTTTCCTGTATACATAGGATGTCACACGAGATGTCCTCAGACATTTTGGCTAATAGTTCTTCCTTAGCAAGTGACAAACCTTCTATATTAATAGACATAATCGTTAGCAATGGTCTTGATAAAGACCTTTGGTATTCATCCATTCATCCTTGTCTTTCTCAACTGCAGAGTCTGCCTGTCCTGTTTGGCACAAGTCTGCCCACGCAAAGCAGGTGGACATAGCACTGAATGAAACATGCAGAATCATCACGGGATGCCTTAAACCTACACCTGTTGATAAACTCTACAAGTTAGCTGGCATTGCCCCTCCTGACGTGCGACGGGAAGTTGCTGCTAACGGTGAGAGAAAAAAGGTCGAACATTGTGAAAGCCACCCACTGCATGGCTATCACCCTCCTCCCACCAGACTCAAATCAAGGAAGGGCTTCATGAGAACCACCACTCCTCTTGATGTTCCTCCAGCAACAGCAAGGGTGTCTCTGTGGGCAGCTAAACCTGGCAACTCTAACTGGATGGCCCCCCATGAGGGTCTTCCTCCAGGGGCAAACCAAGAATGGGCAACTTGGAAGTCCCTGAACAGACTCAGAAGTGGAGTGGGCAGATCTAAAGACAACTTGGCGAGGTGGCACTACCTGGAGGAATCCTCCACCTTGTGTGACTGTGGAGCTGAACAAACAACTCCGCATATGTCTGCTTGCCCACAATGCCCTGCCTCATGCACGGAGGAGGAGTTGTTTAAAGCTACAGACAATGCAGTTGCTGTTGCCCGCTTTTGGTCCAAAACTATTTAGTTGCTTGTGATTTCTTCTTTTTTTTCTTCCATTATTTGAAATGTATTTGTTGTACAATGCTTTTGACACGAAATAAATAAATAAACCAGTATTAAAAAACTCTAAAATCAGAACAGTACCCTGTTTCCCCTAAAATAAGACATCCCCAAAAAATAAGACCTAGTAGAGGTTTTGCTGAATTGCTAAATATAAGGCCTCCCCCAAAAATAAGACCTAGCAAAGTTTTTGTTTGGAAGCATGCCCGCCACCCACCAAACAAAACACCATAGCATGCAGGATTGATAAATGTACATACCAGTTGTATATGGAAATAATGGTAGTAACAAGAAATTCTTGACAGAAGTCACAGTTTGTCTGGTTTGATTATGTTGGTTTGTGATGACAACTACTGTAGAGTATAGAATAAATGTTCATTGTTTTGTTCTCAACAATAAATGTGAATTCTTCTTCATGGAAAAATAAGACATCCCCTGAAAATAAGACCTAGTGCATCTTTGGGAGTAAAAAAATAATGTAAGACACTGTCTTATTTTTGGGGAAACACGGTAGATGGGAAGCAACACTCTGAGGGCAGAGGAGCCCCAAGGATGGCTAATGACTCTGAACAAAGGATGGCCCCAGGCAAGAGACAAAAACCTTTCCAATGCTAATTAGGGTGATTAACTGAAACATTAATGCTGGCTTCCCAGTGACAAAGGACTCTTGCCACACCCTGGACTCTCCACAGATATATATATTTTTTTCCTTTTCTAGTTTATCCATACCTCACAACCTCTGAGGATGCCTGCCATAGATGTGGGTGAAATGTCAGGAGAGAATACTTCTGGAACATGGTCACACAGCCCGAAAGACATACAACAACCCAGATATTAATTTACTTAGAGAGGAGTGAAAATGATTTATGTCTCAAGTCTAGGGCTTGGAAAATCTATTGCTTTGGACTAAAACTTTCAGACACTGACTGCTGCAAGCCTTCAAGGGTGCTTCTGACCTAAGGTGACCCAACCATGGCAGGATTTGTTTAGAAGACACATGTCATTGCCTTCCTCTTAGGCTGAGAGAGAGTGATTTGCCCAAAGTGACCTATTGGGTTTCATTGCCAAGTGGGCATGAAATTCTAGTCTCCAGAGTCATAGTCCACTGCTCAAACCACTGCATCATGCTACACCTATATGTTCTGCAAATTAAATTTGTTGGAAATAGCAACATTCTGAAGCCTCCACTGTTATGCATATAATTGAGATTGTTTACTGTATTGTATATGTGCGTATTGGTATGCAGTTTTCCTTAACTTTATTGTGAGTGGGGTTGCAAAACATGTGATCAGAGCAAGTGAGAAAGAGACAAAGTATCCAGTTTTGCAGTCTTGGAGCTCTCTGCAGCTAGAGTTAACTGTATCAAGGAGCTAACTTTGCAGCAAAAGCAAAGCTAACAGTTTCTCGCCTTTTTTGGTGCCTTGCAAAAAAAAAAGAGAGAAGGTTTTGCAGTTATTTTTGCCCTATCTCCCTTTAGTGCAAAGTGCACTGGACTCGGGCATTTACTGCTGCCTGCCAATTGATAACAATAGATTATGGATTACAACAGGGGTCCCCAAACTTTTTAAACAGGGGGCCAGTTCACAATTCTTCGGACCATTGGAGGGCCGGACTATAGTTGGCCACCGAGCATAAATAATAATAATAACAATAATAATAATAACAGCAATAATAATAATAAAGAGGGTTGGAAGAGACCCCTTGGGCCATTTAGTCCAATCCCTTTCTGCCTTTGTGCACCGAAAACACAAGCAAAGCACCCTTGACAGATGGCCACCCAGCCTCAATGTTAATAATAATAATACTAATACTAATAATAATAATAAAGAGGGTTGGAAGAGACCCCTTGGGCCATTGAGGCCAATCCCCTTCTGCCTTTGTGCACTGAAAACACAAGCAAAGCACCCTTGACAGATGGCCACCCAGCCTCAATGTTAATAATAATAATAATACTAATAATAATAATAATAATAAAGAGGGTTGGAAGAGACCCCTTGGGCCATTGAGTCCAATCCCCTTCTGCCTTTGTGCACCGAAAACACAAGCAAAGCACCCTTGACAGATGGCCACCCAGCCTCAATGTTAATAATAATAATAATAATAATAATAATAATAATAATAATAATAGAGGGTTGGAAGAGACCCCTTGGGCCATTGAGTCCAACCCCCTTCTGCCTCTGGCACCAAAAGCACAAGCAAAGCACCCCTGAGAGATGGCCACCCAGCCTTAATAATAATAATAATAATAATAATAATAATAATAATAATAATAATAATAATGGTTGTAAGAGAAGAAGAGACCCCTTGGGTCATTTAGCCCAACCCCCTTCTGCCCTTGTGCCTTGGGGTCCGGATAAATGGCTTCGATGGGCCGCATCCGGCCCCCGGGCCTTAGTTTGGGGACCCCTGGATTACAACTTCCAGAATGCTCCTGGGGAATGGGGTGTTCTGGGAGTTGTAGTCCAAAAATTATAAATTGTAAAAACTTTGAACCTACTCACACCTGGAAATTAAACTGGCGCCTGGCATCTGTTGCTATTCAATGTCAAGATAGACTACTTTTTGGATTATGGATCTGTGCTCTAGATTTAATGTAATTTGACCCCACATTAACTATTGAGGCTCCGTGCTATGGAACCCTGGGATTTATAGTTTGGTGACAACACAAGGGTTCTTTGAGAGAGAAGGGTAAAGATCTTGTAAAACAACAACTCCCATGATCCTAATGCTAATTCAGTCAAGGTTTTTCACCATCTTTGCCAAAGTGTGCTGGTGCTTCACTAAACCGCAAATCATAGGATTCCATAGCATTGATCCATGACAGTTAATGTGGTGTCAAACGGCATAAATGCACCAAACGTTACATCCAATTGCCCACCCAACAGCAGAATTCTAGGAGTTGCAGTTGAAATTAGCAACCTTCCGCAAGTTCCGATGATTTCCCAATCCAATACATGCCAGGAACTGAAAATTGTCCACAGTCATTTACTGCGTCTCACCTGCCAAGATCATTGTTGCTCATTTCACTAATGGATCTAATTCTCCAGACTGATTTCTCACTGCAGGATGCATTCCAGCTGCTGCCTTCCCTTCCCAATGAACCCAGAGGTCACTGTAACCAGAGAAATCTCACAGTTTTCCCTCGGAGCTCATAAATATTTTACAATATTCCAAGATCATGTACAAAAATGTAAAAAGCACACAGCATGAGTGGCATCTCTCCAGGCGAAACGAGTCACCAGATCTCCTGTTTAACACAGAACTGTAATGCCCAGACATTTGCCAGGGAGAAATCATATCCAAAGCTGTGTTCACAAGTCTTTGGCTTTGCAAAAACAGGTTGAACATCCTTTATATCCAATAATTCTGCAATCAAAAATACTCCTAAAATCGTCCAGATGTTTTCTGACAGTTCAGACACACACAAGCATTGTTCCATGCTTAAAATTACTAAAATATCATATATAATTACCTTCAGGTTATGTGAATAAGGTACATTTGGAACATAAATAAAAGTTTTGTTTAGATTTTGGTCACATCGCCAAAGTATCTCATTCTGTATATGCAAACATTTTAAAATCCAATTCTCCGCCTCTCAAAATTACTTCTGGTCCCAAGCATTGTGGATAATCTATATGGCAGAAATGAAATTTCCCTTCATTCCCTAAAATTTTAGCATTGCAATAACTTAAAACTTTGGCTGTGCACTTAGAAACTGACTTTAGGCATGTGAAGAAAAAGAGGCAGGCAAAGTTACCAAGGCAATGCAAACACAAACACAAATGGAAGAGTACTAGGTGTGAACAGTTTTCCTCTTCGAAGAGGTACAAATTTGGGGACGGCAGAAACAATTCATTGCATATGATCCTGAAACTCTAATCGTCATCCTCTGCTTTCTTTCTCTTTTATGCTTCAATGGACACTCTTTTGAAAAACCTTTCCAAACTGTGGAAAAGACCTGTTTGAATCCAGATTATAATGTAAAATCAGAGTGAAACATGGGATTCAACTGTTCTCGCTTTGCCAATTTCACCTTGCCACTCCACTATTTTTACCAATATCACCTTGCCACTATTTATATTTTTTTTTTACTTTATGTCACTATGAAAGGTAGGCGTTCCACCTGTCTTTACTTTAAGACAGTTGACATCCATACTGACATATATAAATTACCTTTGTAGGAATAATGCATGGTGCTACTTTGCCTGTCATGCTAGCTTTAAGGGCTTGAAATTATTTTTATGGCTTTAATAACTATTCCGCTGCAGTTCCACTTTGGAGCCAATTTTCTGTCCCCTTCAGCAAAAAAGTCAAAAGATAAAATGGGGAAAAAACTAGAAGTGGCTAGAAGTCTACAAGTTTAAAAAATATAGTAAGTCCTCCATAACCATGCAATACATGCCTGTGGTTTCCAAATGTCAAACTGCATTAATTAAACAGTGTGGATGTACCCATGGAATCTCTAGGGATTTGCTAGATCCTCAATCAAGGCAATTCTATGGCATGCTTCCCTGGAAGTGACTATAAATTTAGGTCGGAGGACCTAGCAAATTTCTAAATACCATTAGAGTTGCATGGTATGTTGCAACCAGTAGCAAGCTAGTATTTGGTTATATTTACGGTTTCAAGTAACTGTAGTCCCCCATGGATGGTTCATTTCATGTAAGAAAAATAGGAAACCAGATTACACCCCAAAATAATATTACATGAAAGATCCTGGAGTAATATGTGGACGGTCAGTATGATTAGATCTAGACTGCCATATAATGCAGTTTAGCTGCACTGAACTGCATTATATGGCTCTACAATAATCATATAATGACATGGCAGTGGAGTTCCAGCTTATGTCTTTCTGTGTCCCTATATCAGGATAAACGTAAATAAATAAATCTATACACATAATAAGAGTGAAAATGTGTATGTGGTGGAGGTGTCCACTTACACAGCCAGACTCCTGTCTCTACAAACAGCTACCGTGTTTCCCCGAAAATAAGACAGTGTCTTATATTAATTTTTGTTCCCAAAGATGTGCTAGGTCTTATTTTCAGGGGATGTCTTAGTTTTCCTTGAGGAAGACTTCACATTTATTGTTGAACAAAAAAAAGAACATTTATTATATACTGTACAGTAGCTGTCATCACAAACCAGCATAACCAGACAAACTGAATCCTATCAAGAATTTCTTGTTACTACCATTATTTCCATGTACAACACTCTATGATATGTACATTTACCGATCTTGCATGCTCTGGTGTTCTGTTTGGCAGGCATGCTTCCAAACAAAAACTTTACTAGGTCTTACTTTCGGGGGAGGACTTATATTTAGCAATTCAGCCAAACCTCTACTAGGTCTTATTTTCTGGGGATGTCTTATTTTAGGGGAAACAGGTACAACCCAGTGCTGAGGAGCCACCAAAATCACTTCCCTCCAAGAACATTTCAGGTTATGGTGAGCGCCATGAACATGTAGCCCAAACCCTGCCAATGTCCTCCACCAACAACATATTTACTGCCTGCCACCCAAGTGAAGGCTTACATACGGGGACAATTTCCTCCTAGATTTCCTGTTTTTTCCTCCAGAATGGACATCCCAGGGTTTCTTACTCTCTCAATTGGTTTGCAATTTGCATGACCCCGCCCACTTCCTCTCCCTTAACCCTTTCCAACTCTGTATAACATAGAACAGAACTGAACAGAAACTAAACAACCTGGAGTAGTTTGGGAGACTGACTCCACATGATGGAAACTGTAATTCACCCAGCCGACATTGGACCTGCACTAAACTTTGCACACAAACCCAACATGGTTCACTGTGCATACAGGCCTGGTTTGGGGGTGACTGACCTTGGAATATGGGAGTTATAGTTCACCCTTATCCAGAGAGCCCTGAACCCAGCTAATAAATAACCCAGCCGTCACATGCCCTTTTCAAGTACAGTAGAGTCTCACTTATCCAAGCTAAACGGGCCAGCAGAAGCTTGGATAAGAGAATATCTTGGATAATAAGGAGGGATTAAGGAAAAGCCTATTAAACACCAAATTAGGTTATGATTTTACAAATTATGCACCAAAACATGATGTTATACAACAAATTTGACAGAAAAAGTAGTTCAATACGCAGTAATGTTATGTTGTAATTACTGTATTTATGAATTTAGCACCAAAATATCACGATATATTGAAAACATTTACTACAAAAATGGCTTGGATAATCCAGAATGTTGGATAAGCGAGGCTTGGATAAATGAGACTCTACTGTAATATAGAATTTAAAATATAAAGGGCCATAAAATCATCCTTGTGGGTCACAAACAGCCCCCAAATATGATTACATTAAGGTGGTTGGAGCCTGGAGTTGTTCCAAAAATAGGACCCTGTGTATTTCTGTGGGCTATTCTGGGACTGATGGCATAGAAATTGATTCATTTAAGTACACAAATCAATAATAATCAATGTCAAATGTATAGCACAATAGGCAGCTGTGATGACGACGGCGGTGGGAGCAACAACAGCAAAGATCCTCATGCATGAGATTATTTTTAACTCTAGAAATTCAATGTGCCCAAGAGCCTGACCTCCATGTATTTTTATCCAACTAGTCCAATCAGGTTGCATCTACACTGGAGGATGAATACAGTTTGGCACCATTTGAGCTTCCATAGTCGGCTGCTAAGGGATCATGGGAGCTGTAGTTTTGAAAAGTCTTGCGCCTTTTCTGCTTAAGAAGATTGGTGCCCCACTGAACTACAAATCCCAAGATTACATAGCATTCAGCCATGGCAGTTCAAGGGGTGTCAAACTGCAATAACTCCACAGTGTAGATGCAACTTAGGGCTGAGAGAGAGGTGAAAAGAAATAATAAAATAATTGATCCGAGCCAGGTTTTCTTAAAGGTCTGGGAAATAATAAGGCCAGTCCAACTAATAGTAGGAAAAGCTGCTACACTTTCATCCATCATTTGGAGCCGGTGCAATTTCCCATCAGCAGCAGTGGAATCCAGCCAGGAAGAAGTCAGTACTTTGCAAACTGCTGATTCATAATACCTCACCGAGGATGGTTCCGGTTTGCAGTTCCCTGGAAGTAAATCCCACTGAACTCCATAGGATTTATATCAGATTTATGCCATCTGTTGGGGGTGTTTTGATTTTGTCTTCCTGCATGGAAGGAATTATTATGGTTTTCATCTCTTCCATAATATGATTTTGTACTTTAGTATCTTCCCCAATGTTCATAATAAAATTAATTTGCTCTCCTCTCCCAACTGGTGGAAGGAGAAGATTGTATACGGCCTTGGATTGTATATGGAAAAGGATTATACATTGCCTTGGATTGGACATGGACATGGATTGTGATAGGGACATGGATTGCATATGGCCTTGGATTGTGATATTGACATGGACTGTGATATGGACATGAATTGCATATGGCCTTGGATTGCATATGGACATGGACTGTATATGGCCTTGGATTGTGATATGGACATGGATTGCATATGGCTTTGGATTGTGATATTGACATGGACTGTGATATGGACATGAATTGCATATGGCCTTGGATTGTGACATCAACATGGATTGCATATGGCCTTGGATTGTGATATTGACATGGACTGTGATATGGACATGAATTGCATATGACCTTGGATTGTGACATCAACATGGATTGCATATGGCCTTGGATTGTGATATTGACATGGACTGTGATATGGACATGGATTGTTCATGGTATTGGAATGTATATGGTCTTGGAATGTATATGGACATGGATTGTTCATGGACTGTACATGACCCTGGATTGTACATGGCCTTATATTGTGATATGGACATGGACTACAAATGACCTTGGATTACACATGGCCTTGGATTGTGATATGGATATGGATTGCACATGGCCCTGGACTGCACATGGACATTGATTGTGATATAGACGTGAGTTGTGATACGGACATGGATTGCAATATGGACATGAATTGTGATATGGCCTTGGATTGTGATATGGATATGGATTGTATATGGCCTTGGATTGTACATGGAAATTAATTGTATATGGACATGGATTGTGATATGGATGCCTACTGGGCGGGTTTGGATTGCATAAGGGAAGGAGTATATGGCTTTGGACTGTATATGGCCATCTGTTAGGAGTGCTTTGCTTGGCAGAAGGGGGGTAGACTAAATGGCCCCTGGGGGTCTCTTCCAACTCTTATGATTCCATGGAAACTATAATAATAATAATAATAATAATAATAAAAAATCTATATTTATACCCTGCCACCATCTCTGCGAAGGGATTTGGGGCTGCACACAGAACAATACATAGTATAATACATTGACATATGAACAAACAACAGCACGTATAAAACTAGAGGACAATAACTTTCCATCTCTTTAAGGCACCAGCACTTTGTCAGGGAAGGCTAAGAATCTTGTAAAACTACAACTAGCAGGGTTCCTTGGGCATGACAGGGCATTAATGCGAAGGTGCAGCCACAAATCCCTACAGTAGTCTCTCACTTATCCAAGCTTCTGCCGGCCCATTTGGTTAAGTGAGATTCTACTGTATTTGCAGGGGAGAAATGCCCTGCAGTTCCGGCCACGGGCACTAGAGGGCAGGGCGGAGCCGGCCAGACAACGAGCAAACCCAAACAATGAGCCCCAGCGAAGGGGCCACTCCCAATCAGCACCTGCAGCAACCAGAACAACCCGATCCGGATCGGAGCCTGTTTTTCCCCCGCCTGCTCCTCCTCCTCCTCTTTCTGTTCTTCCAGGACGCGAGGGCGGCGGCAGTTGCAACCACCGCTGCCTCTTTGATCCGCCCTGCTTTGAAAGCCCTGACTCCGGAGTCACTCCGGTTTAGTCTGGAGGAGGAGGGGACTCAGGGGAGGCCCTTTGCCCTACATCCCCGCACCCCAGGTGGGTGTCATCTTTGAAACGAGGGGGAGACTATGAAAAGCGGTCAAACTCACTCCCAGGAATACATAGATCAATTTGAGAGGCTGGAGAAGAAGCGATGGATGAGAGAGAAAGGAATCGATCCCTGCGAGGCTTTTGCAGCCTGAACGGCAAGCAAACAAGTCCCTCCCCCTCTCCCTGGTCAATCATTATCCTCGCCGGGTAACCTTCAACTAAGGACAAGCAGAGAGGAGGAAAGGGAGGGAGGGGGCTGCAAAGGAAGGCTTTCGTGGCCGGAATCACTGCGTTGCTGTGAGTTTTCCGGGCTGTATGACCATGATCCAGGAGCATTCTCTCCTGACGTTTCACCTACATCTATGGCAGGCATCCTCAGAGGTTGTGAGGGCTGTAGGAAACTAGGCAAGTAGGGCTTATATCTCTGGAAGGTCCAGGGTGGGAGAAAGAACTCTTGCCTGTTGGAGGCGAGTGTGAATGTTGCAATTAACCACCTTGATTAGCACTGAATAGCCTTGCACTTCAAAACCCGGCTGCTTCTGGCTACCAGTATTTTAAAAAACTAATATCAGGACAGTAAATAAAGAACAACACTCCAAAAACTGGGGAGTTCCAGGCTGGAAATCATTGCCAGCTGACACCTCCCAACAAAGGATTCCCCCAGGAAGGAAGCAGCCAGGCTGTGAAGCTGCAAGACTATTCAATGCTTATCAAGGTGGCTAATTGCAACATTCACACAAGCAAGAGTTCTTTCTCCAACCCTAACGGGAATTCCAGACATGAAACAATCAGGGCCAGCTAATCACCTCCCAACAAAGGATTCCTCTAGGCAGGAACCAGCCAAGCATTGGAAGCTGCAAGGCTATTCAATGGTAATCAAGGTGGTTAATTGCAACATTCACACTTGCTTAAAGCAGACAAGAGTTCTTTCTCCCACCCTGGACCTTCCACAGATAAGTAAACCCCACTTGCCTGGTTTCCAATAGACCTCAACAACCTCACCCGTAGATGTGGGTGAAACGTCAGGAGGGAATGCTTCTGGAACATTGCCCGGAAAACTCACAACAAGCATCATCATTGTAGAGCCTCTGCTCCACAACTCCGGACCCAGCCACAATCTGGAGCTCTACAAGGATTGGAAGGCGGTTGAGTTTTCATGGCATTCCGCTTCCTTACTCCGAGTTCCCAAAAGAAATCCGAGGTAGACGATGGAGGGCAAAGGACCGCTTTCCTGCTCCTCCTCTTCTTCTCCCCCAAACAATCCTTATTAACATTTTATCTTCTCCAAACTCTCCCCAACCCTGAACCCAACAACAACCATCACCTGGGTTTGCACATGGAAGGCAAAGAGGCGAGTCATAACAATCCCTCCTCCTCTTTCCCAAAACAGTTGTGTTTCCTTCTTCCCACCAAACAAGCCTTGCATAGTCTTCCCTCTCCCTCCTCTCTCCCCAAACATGACCACCTGACAGCCCCAAATCCTCTCCCCAAACATGACCACCTGACAGCCCCAAATCCTCTCCCCAAACATGACCACCTGACAGCCCCAAATCCTCTCCCCAAACATGACCACCTGACAGCCCCAAATCCTCTCCCCAAACATGACCACTTGACAGCCCCAAATCCAGCCACAACTTGGGATATCAAGAGAGAGATAGCACCCCGATTATTCCTCCTTGTTGTGAGGATCTCTTCCTCGAACCAAAACCAACACAACCCAAGACTGGATGGAAGGGGCGACTTCTCCCTCTCCTCCTTGGAGTCTGACCCTTCCCTTGACTTACGTATCTCCTCAACTTCTTCTCGGGGGGCGATTTGCGGAGCCACCCGGCGCAGACCACTTCTCCTCCGCCGCCGGAGCCGCTCATCTTGGGCGATGATCCGGACCTCTTCCTCCTCCTCCTCCTCCTCTTCTTCTTCTTTGGCCTCTGTCTGAAAGGGGCTCCTCCTCCTCCTCCTCTTGGGGTCAGGCTGCCCCTCTTCCCTCCTCCTCCTTCTCCTCTTCCATCCCGGCTTTCTCTCTCTGTCTCTCTCTCTCTTCTTTCAGGAGACGGACACACAAACAGCCCTCTCTTCCTCTCTCTTCTCCCTCCGCCTCGGATTCCCTTCTCTGCCGAAGCAGGAAACTCTGCCTCTCGCTCCTCGCCTTCTTCAGCACCACGCCTCTTTCTCTCTTTCTTTCTCTCTCTCTCTCTCTCTCTCTCTGCAAGGTGCCTGGCTGGCTGGCTGGCGGGGAAAGGCACTAGGCAGCAGCCTCTCCTCCGGATCCTGCGTGGATTGGCTCTCCGGAGGCCCCGATCCCCTTGGTCCTTGAGACTAGAGGAGGGAGACTGGCCCAGAAGGACTTGCAAGGGGTGGGCAGTTGGGGAGACATGGTATGCACTCCGCATGGGTTCCTCCTCCACTCATTGAACGCCTAAGTGTCAAGATTCACTGCATGCATAGGGCTGAGATTGCTGCTACTCGCTAGAGTAGACCTATTGACTCAGCTAAAGATCTAACGAGTAGACGTACTGACACAGTTAAAGTAGACTTCTTGGCATAGCTAAAGGAGATGTAATACCCTAGTGACACAGCTAGAGTAGACTTCTTCAGACAACTAGAGGAAATCTAATAGCTAAAGTAGACTTATTGACTCAACTAGAGTAGACCCGTTGACTTGGCTAGAGTTCTAACAAGTAAACTAGACCTATTGACACAGTAAGACCTATTGACTTATTGATTCAACTAGAGGAGATTGAACAGCTAGAGTAGACTTATTGATTCCACTAGAGGAGATACAGTAGCTAAAGTAGACCTGTTAACACAGCTAGAGTAGACTTCTTGATACAGCTGGGGGGAATCTATGAGCTAAAGTAGACCTATTGACTCATCTAGAGTAGACCTATCAACTCAGCTAGACTTGGCCTATTGACTCTGCTAGAGAGCTAGCAAGTTGAGTAGCTAAAGTAGACTTACTGACTCCACTAGAGGAGATCTAATAGCTAGAGTAAACCTATTGATTCAGCTAGAGATCTAACAAGTAGAGTAGACCTATTGACACAGCTAGAGTAGGCTTTTTGATACAGCTAGAGGAGATCTAGCTGACTCAATCTAGAGTAGACTAATTGCCTCAGCTAGAGGAGATCTAATAGCTAGAAGTGACCTATTGATGTAGCTAGATACTGACTCAATTAGAGTAGACCTATTGACATAGCTACAGGAGATCTAATAACTGGAATTGACACAGCTAGAGTAGAGCTATTGATTCAGGTAGAAATCGAGCAAGTAGAATAGCTCAGTTGACACTGTTAGAATAGACTTATTGATTCAACTGGAGGAGATCAAACAACTAGAGGAAGCCTATAGACTCACCTAGAGCAGACCTATTGCCTTAGCTATAGGAGATCTAATAGCTAGAATAAGACCTATTGACACAACATAAGGTAGACCTTCTGCCTCAGCTAGAGGAGATCTAATAGCTGGAGGTGACCTATTGATACAGCTGGAAATCAGTAGTTAGAACAGACCTATTGATATAGCTAGAGATCTCATATCTACAGGAGACCTATTGACTCAGGTAGAGTAGACCTATTGACATAGATACAGGAGATTTAATAGCTGGGATAGACCAACTGACACAGCTAGAGGAGATCTAATAGCTAGTGAAACCTGTTGACCCAGAGATGGAGTAGACCCATTAATTTAACTAGAGGAGAGCTAACTTCAGCCAAAGAAATCTAATAGCTAGAGTAGATCTGTTGACTCAACTAGAATAAGCCTATTGGCTTAGCTAGAGGAGATCTAACAGCTAGACTAGACCTATTAGCAGAGCTGGAGTAGATCTATTGACTCAGCTAGAAGAGATCTTATAGCTAGAGAAGGCCTAGATACTCAGAGGAGATCTAACCCTTAAACTAAACCTATTTACACAGCCAAAGGAGATCTAACAGGGAGAGTAGACCAAGAGAGCAAACCTCTAGAGGAGACCAATTGACTCAGCAGATAACTTGGCTGCCAAGGCATTATTTGGAGTTATGACATCCACCAATCTTTCACAGGTTATGGATTTCTGGACCAGCTGAATCCATAGGCTCAACGCCTATTGCTGGTGGCTTGATTCCAAATGAATCATTTGTGATTATGACATATACCAGTTTTGCACCGGTGATCCAAATCCTGGATTGATTTCATGGGCTAGGAACCTGTTGCTGGTGGCTAGAGTAGACCATTGACTCAGCAGGATTTGCAATGGGCAAACAGTGAGCGCAAGGTGGTTGGGTTGGAAAGACATAGCTTGGTGTCATGTAGTATATGTCATTAGGTTCTTCTTTTTATTATTGATTCCTGAACTGATTGAAGCATGACACGCACTGGGCACTGATTTGGGGACAGACTGAATTCATAGGCTCTGATCCTGCTGGAGGAGACCCATTGACACAGCAAGATCCACAAAGTGTAAACAATGGGGTTTGATTACAAAGACATGAGGCGTGCATCATCGTTCAATTGCATTGATCATTTATTCACGGTTTGATTGAATTCAAGGCTCAGTAGTAGTTAGAATAGACCCATTACTAGGATTTGCAAAGGGCAAGCATAATGCCAGATGCCTTATTGGGAAATATATTGTTTGGAATTCTTACTAATAGCATATTCATCATCACATAACTTCAGACTGTTGTTTGAGAGCCAAAATTTTGGAGAAGATAAATATTGGATTGTTGGTTTTGATACTACTGTTCCATTGAAATCCATTTCCAGGCGAGTTTATAGATTTAAAACCATTCCTCTGGCCAAAATATATAACAAACCAAATCTAGTCTTATTGAAGGCTTTTTAAAACACTTGGAATGATGATGACGACGACGATTTGTATCCTGCTTTCCTCTCTTAAACAAGACTCAAAGTGGCTCAAAACACAAAAATCAAGTCACAAGCTGGGAGAGGCTGCAATGGTTTGCTTTTGTCTGAGGTTTACGTATTATATAGTTTAAAGAGGGTTTGTATTTTCCTTCCAATGAGGCTGAGAGAGTGTGACTTGCTTAAGACCACTGTGATTTTTCAAACCTCAGTCTCCAAGTCATAATCCCATGCTCAGATCTGGCTCTGGTCAAATAAAATTATCTGCCAGGAAAGTCAAGTGAAAAGCAATGAAAAGGACTTAATGATGGAAAATTAGGACTATGGAAAAATGCACAAGTAAAAATAGTTTGCATTATGATGATGACTCACTGTGACCCGAAATGGCCCTTTGTTGTTAGTTGTCATTAAGTTGGCTTCTCCTTTTGGCGGACCTATGAATAATAAGAGACCTCCGAGGGGATGCAGTTCGACAACACTTTTAACCTTCATGACTCAATGAAATCCGGAGAGTTTCAGTTCAACAAGGTCTTTAGCCTTCTCTGCCAAAGAGTGGTAATGCCTCTCCAAACTGCAACTCCCTGGATTCAATTACATTGATCCATAGAAGCTAAAGTGGTGCCAAATTGCATTCATTCTACTGTGTGGATGTACCCTGATTCTCTCCACCTCTTAACACATTCAGTTTATGTCATACTTTAGACATTTTGTTTGATATTTTGGAAAAAGGATCACCTTTTCCATCTTGTGATCACCAAGATGACATCTACCACACCTGTTAACATTCCTAAGACATTACTCCGCATGATCTCACCATAGGTATAGGGGATGAGCAAGCAAATACATTAATTCATTGTGTACTTGCGTCTATCAAGGAGAAGACTGTCATTAATGTGAAAGAAAGAGTTTGCTGGACAAAGAGTCCAATGGCATTTTATATGTAGTCAAATTGGCTAATGGAGCCATATGGACAAGCAGGACAGTCTTGGATATATATTGAATATATTTCTTGTACCTTTTGAAAAATGAAAGCTTGCACCATCTACTGGTAAATGCTGGCATTGCACAAGCAAAATCTTGTTTTGTGGTTTGAACTAGAAGGGTGGATCTCGTACTGTATGATTGATGCAGTTTGATACCACTTTAACTGTCATGGCTTAATGTTATGGCAGTTGTAGTTTGGTGAGTTACCAGCACTCTTTGGGAGAGAAGGCTAACTATCCCTTTAAAACGACAATCTCCATATTTCCATAATATTGAGCCACAAAGTGGTCCCAAGCTGCATTAATTCTAGTGTAGATGCACCCAAAGTTCAGGGTCTTCTGCATGGAGCACAAAATCTATAGTACTGGGTGCAGACCTTGTATTTCTTGCAAGCCTCTTCCATGTATTATATAGATATGATTGATAAAGTAAAGCAGTGAGGACTGATGGAAATTCAAGTAAACTAGAGATTACAACTGGAATGTGTGGGATGTCAATTCCCTTGGGAGTTAATATTAGCATGCAAGGCATAAATGGAACCATGCCATTTTTTCTTAACCACTTCACTACTTAACACTGGTCTTGAAAGGCATATTTTTAAAAACCCTGTATAATTTTCAGGATGACAACATCCAAGGGCTGAAAAAACACTAGTTAGGAATAGAGATCTGAGTTTTCAGCCTAGGACAATGGTGGCACAGATCTTGATCTAGTCATTCTTGTTTTTGGTTTAATCCAGTGGTCCTCAGCCTGTGGTCCATGACCACCAGTGGTCCCCAAGAACTGAAATATGGTCCGCAGCCTCACCGTTATTACACCATTGCAACGAGAGCAACTAGTCTCACGAAACCATCTTATAGTACCAAGGCAACGGGGATGTCGGGAAGCTGACTAAACCATGAAAGGTGCGACAATGAGCCTCCTGACTGCTGCTTCTCCTCCTCCTCCCTCCCCCTGAGCGGAGCCATTCTATGCAGTGCCTGGAAGTGGGGGTGCCTTGGTGTCTCTGTTTTTAGGCCTGTTCCTGGGGTTGTTTGGGATGCTGATTCAGAAATTGGCATTGGATAGACCACAACAACTCTAGATTATTACTACTGGATGGCATATGTTCTGTATCAGAACCTAGAGCTGATGTGGTCTATCCAATGCAATTTTCTGAATTGGCACCCCAAACAACTAAAGCGAATTTAAAGTTGACCAAAAACTGATTAGTAACGCTTTTGGTATTTATGTTGGAGAGTGGTCCCTGGTCAAAGTAGTCCCTGGTCAAAAATGGTTGGGAACCACTGGCAGTCTGACTCACAGGGTTGCTGTGACTATCGGGGGGGGGGGGGGGGAGAGAAAGTGGGGAATAAAGACCTTGAGTGCATCTACACTGTAGGATCAGTGGAGATTGAGAGCACTTTAACTACCATGGCTCGATGTTATGGAATCATGGGAATATCTATATATATATAGAAGGTTAAAGTATGTGTGTATATATGAGGGTTGGTTGGTTTGTTGGTTTGCACCACAAAGGCTCTCCATGGCTTGATGGATCTGGACCAGACTTGGCACACAGACTCTTCCTTTGTTGTTGTTTATTCATTCAGTCACTTCCGACTCTTCGTGACCTTCGTGACCAGCCCATGCCAGAGCTTCCTGTCGGCCTTCGCCGCCCCCAGTTCCTTCATGGTCAAGCCAGTCACTTCAAGGATACCATCCATCCACCTTGCCCTTGGTCGGTCTTTCTTCCTTTTTCCTTCCATTTTCCCCAGCATCATGATCTTTTCCAAGCTTTCCTGTCTTCTCATGATGTGGCCAAAATACTTCATCTTTGCCTCTGATATCCTTCTCTCCAGCGAGCAGCTGGGCATTATTTGCTGGAGGATGGACTGGTTGGATCTTCTTGCGGTCCAAGGCACTCTCAGGATTTTCCTCCAGCACCAAAGTTCAAAAGCATCTATCTTCTTTCGTTCAGCCTTCCTTATGGTCCAGCTCTCACATCCATGGGTTACTATGGGGAATACAATTGCTTTGACTATGCGGACCTTTATTGCCAGTGTGACGTCTGTACTCATCACTATTTTATCGAGGTTGGTCATTGCTCTCCTCCTTATCCAACATTAAATAATTGAGGGATTTGAAATGGGAAAAAAACACACTACCCTTTTCAAGCCCATTGCTGAAGAAAAGAGGGTGAAAGGTATAATAGCGAAAGCAAGGGAAGAATGAGAGAAAGGAAGAAAAGAAAGAGAAAGTAGGGTGTGTGAGGGAAATGCAGGAAAAAAGAGCCTGCCCACTATTGCCAGACCATTGCCATGGAAGCATTGTGAGGTAGGACTTCTCAGAGCTGGAGAAGGGAGAAAGCAGGCAGGCAATTGCCCTCCAATGCTTGGGCAATGCACGGCATATACACTAGTTTTTGTATAAAATACATAACCATGCAACTTTCTGTATGATCTTGGGCATTGCCCCTCCTGCCTCACCTTTCACCACCCAAGCCGAATATTGGCATGCCTTGGAAGTGAATTGGCTCCCCATCGCTTCCTCATCAGGAAAGAATGGAGTGAGATGCAACAGAAGTATTTATGAGATCAAGGCTGCTTACTGGGCAGGGTTCAGGTCTCTTCTTCTATCTATTGTACTGAGAAATGAAAGGCTTTGCTTGAGACAATGCTCCTTTAATTAAAAGTTCCTCCAACCCCAGCTTGCATCAAGGTGTCCTTACTTTCTCAATGCAAATGAGGATGGCAATTAAGCAATCCTCTTAATTAGGCACAGCATGACCTGGCTTTTAAGACCTAGGACTCGGTTGCTCATAACAGTGTCATCCATGAGTCAAGAAGTACCTGTTGTTTTTCATGGCATTGTGTCGCCACGAAGAGATTTGAACCATCCGATGCATTCATTGGCAGATGCTTTGGAACAGAAGGAACCGAGTTCCCAATTCCAGCACTACCTGCCAACTCCAATTTATTTTTCTACATTCCACTGACCATCCCAATAAAATATAATTTTAGCACAGGAAGAAAAATACATCATGGTGCCACACAGAATGCCAAATTGCTGGTGGCATTTAATCAATTTCTGCATCTTTGTTGTGTTCCATTTTTGTTGATGCTTTCCGTGGGTTTTCGAAAGGCCGTCCTGTTATATACAGCAACATCATACAACCATGCAATGGAGAAATTAATATTATTGTCCAATGGAGCAAATTGGATAGTGTTCAAAGACTGGAAACCCAAAGAAACAATGAGTAAATACATAAATTCCTTGTTTATACTATCCCCAATCCTTCTCCTTCATAATGCATTGCAGTGGAGAAACTGGGAGGAGCCCAACATTCCCACTGCACTCTCTCAGTATTATAATCCACTGGGGTCTGTTGAAACTGAATGGTGGGAGATTTCAGGAGATTTATAGCAGGATTTCTTCACGCTGCAATTAGATGGTGGAATTCATTGCCACAAGGTGAGTGGTGATTTATATTGATGTCTCTAAAAGAGAAGGGAGTTCTTAGTCTTTCACATTTGGAAAGCCAAATTTCACGAGACATCACCCACACAATTAAGCAATTATGTGAACATATTACACCAATATACTAATGGTAGCCATTTAGTTTCCAGGCAAACTACGAAGTGTTGCTTATTACCTTTACAAGCCCTAGATATTATGAGTCCAAGTTACTTCCAGGATAATCTCTTGCGACAATCTATTCACTCAGGTTTCTTGGACATTGACTTCAGTCAGCCAAGATTAGATTACCAATGGTCGCCAAGAGGATGTTTTTGTTGGCCACCCCAAGACTGTGGAATGACCTGCTGGAAGAGTTTCGGCAAATAAAAACACCGGTATAAATGGCTTTAATTTGTGTTCTAATATGCATGTTTCAAATGCTTTAATGTGTTTTAGTTATCTACGAGTATATATATCTGGCTGCTTCTGATTTCATCACTTCACTTCTTTCTCTTTCCTTCCCTTCATATCTTTACCTGATTCTTTTCCTGTTTCTTTTCTTCCTTCCCTCTTTTTTCTACTTTCCCCTTCCACTTCCTTCCCCTTTTTCTTTTTCCTCCCTCCCTCTGTCCCTCCCTTTCCCCTTTCCCCAGCTTTGATAGGGCTGACCTCACAATGTCTCCATGGCAACTGTCACCTTTATTTCCCAATGACATCACAGAGGGCCACTTCACCTAGCAACAGCCAGTCCTGCACCTAGCAACAGCCAATCCGGTGACATCACAGAGGGCCACTTCACCTAGCAACAGCCAGTCCCGCACCTAGCGCCAGTCAAATCCAGTGATATCACAGAGGGCCACTTCACCTAGCAACAGCCAGTCCCGCACCTAGCGCCAGTCAAATCCAGTGATATCACAGAGGGCCACTTCACCTAGCAACAGCCAGCCCCGCACCTAGCACCAGTCAAATCCAGTGATATCATAGAGGGCCACTTCACCTAGCAACAGCCAGTGCCGCACCTAGCGCCAGTCAAATCCAGTGATATCATAGAGGGTCACTTCACCTAGCAACAGCCAGCCAGTCCTGCACCTAGCAACATCCAATCCGGTGACATCACAGAGGGCCACTTCACCTAGCAACAGCCAGTCCCGCACCTAGCAACATCCAATCCGGTGACATCACAGACGGCCACTTCACCTAGCAACAGCCAGCCCCGCACCTAGCACCAGTCAAATCCAGTGATATCATAGAGGGCCACTTCACCTAGCAACAGCCAGTGCCGCACCTAGTGCCAGTCAAATCCAGTGATATCATAGATGGCCACTTCACCTAGCAACAGCCAGTCCTGCACCTAGCAACAGCCAATCCGGTGACATCACAGAGGGCCACTTCACCTAGCAACAGCCAGTCCCGCACCTAGCGCCAGTCAAATCCAGTGATATCATAGAGGGTCACTTCACCTAGCAACAGCCAGTCCTTCACCTAGCAACATCCAATCCGGTGACATCACAGAGGGCCACTTTACCTAGCAACAGGCAGCCCAGCACCTAGCGTCAGTCAAATCCAGTGATATCATAGAGGGCCACTTCACCTAGCAACAGCCAGTCCTGCACCTAGCAACATCCAATCCGGTGACATCACAGAGGGCCACTTCACCTAGCAACAGCCAGTCCCGCACCTAGCGCCAGTTAAATCCAGTGATATCATAGAGGGCCACTTCAGCTAGCAACAGCCAGTCCCACACCTAGCAACAGCCAAACCAGTGAACTCACAGAGGGCCACTTCACCTAGCAACAGCCAGTCCTGAACCTAGCAATAGCCAATCCAGTGAAATCACAGAGGGCCACTTCACCAAGCAACAGCCAGTCCTGAACCTAGCAATAGCCAATCCAGTGAAATCACAGAGGGCCACTTCACCTAGCAACAGCCAGTCCTGAACCTAGCAATAGCCAATCCAGTGAAATCACAGAGGGCCACTTTACCAAGCAACAGCCAGTCCTGAACCTAGCAATATCCAATCCAGTGAAATCACAGAGGGCCACTTCACCTAGCAACAGCCAGTCCTGAACCTAGCAATAGCCAATCCAGTGAAATCACAGAGGGCCACTTCACCTAGCAACTGCCAGTCCTGAACCTAGCAATAGCCAATCCAGTGAAATCACGGAGGGCCACTTCACCAAGCAACAGCCAGTCCTGAACCTAGCAATAGCCAATCCAGTGAAATCACGGAGGGCCACTTCACCTAGCAACTGCCAGTCCTGAACCTAGCAATAGCCAATCCAGTGAAATCACAGAAGGCAACTTCACCTAGCAACAACCAGTCCTCCACCTAGCAATAGCCAATCCAGTGAAATCACAGAGAGCCACTTCACTTAGCAACATCCAATCTAGTGACATTACAGAGGGCTACTTCACCTAGCAACAGCTAATTCTTCACCTAGGAACACTCAGTCCAGAGGGGCACTTCACCTAGCAATAGCCTTTGTGGTATATATGAAAGCACATTTTAATTCCATGTTGTAATATGCCTTGAGCCTTGTGGAAAAGTGGGTAAGAAATTGTTTATTATTATTATTGTTTGACACAGCAAACAAGATAGATATGCTAGATTTCGTTTATTATTATTATTATTAAAATTATGGGTATGGAGGACCAAATTCATTATGAGAACTCTTGCCTAGGGAGGTGCGAGAGGAAGGACTTTATACCTTTTGCTTGTCCTGATGAGATCACCATATATGTGGATTAAGCAGTTCCATGATTAATATCCTGATTGGGAAAAAGCCCTGATGGAGTGAAGAGAAGCAGGTAAAGGGAGAAGAGTATGGACCAAATCTAGACTGGGACTTTGTTTTTTGTGCACTAGAGGCTATTAAGAGTTAAAGCCTCACCCCACGTTCACACCAGTATCTTGACCCAGATTTGCCCATCTGCAATTTATCTTGTGCAAGAATGACACATCTGCTCTCACAGTTTGGAACAACAACATCTTAAACCTTTCTCATGTGTAACAAAGGAGTGTCACTTTCAATTACCCATTTAAGCTTGACCTGATTTTTGAAGGGTGTGTGTTTATGGGAGATGGGGACTCCCTCTTATCATTATTTTCCAAACTAAGCCATCGTATCACAAAATAGCTGTAGCGTGTAACTTTGACAGCTCTTCTGATATTTGCAGAGTTCTGCGATCACCTTATTGTGCTTCATATCATTCCTGGTTCAGAGACATAAAAGCCAAGGAAAAAAATCTGGTAGATAAATAATTTCCCAGTGAAGTTTATTCACTCCAGGTTAGGGCCACCAGATTTTCAGAGCTGGCAAAGAACAAGTTTTGAAAAATCTGTACATGAATATAATACAAAACTAGCCTGAATTTCAAAAATTGAACAAAGGTGACCACAAGGCTATCCAAACTTGAAGGATAAAGTAAGAGGATTCAACTGTCTTCTCAAACATGTTGCATTTCTGCCATTTTTCCATGCCACGAATTCAGAAAAAAATGAGTCCCATCCTCAGGAAACAAGGCAAGATGCTACAAGAGACAGGAACGGGGGAATCGGGGGAACGGGATGACGTCTTTGATGTTTTCGACTCCCAAAATGCAACGGAGGTAACGCTCAAAGCCCATTCCAAACCCGCCATGAGGTGTGGATCCAAACTGACGCAGCTCTAGATACCTGAAAGGCAAAACAGAAGGCCTGTTACGCCTACTCATAGGTAAAGGTAAAAGTTTCCCCGACATTAAGTCTAGTCAAGTCCAACTCTGGGGGGAGGTGCTCGTCTCCATTTCTAAGCTGAAGAGCCAGCGTTGTCCATAGACACCTCCAAGGTCATGTGGCCAGCATGACTGCATGGAGCGCCATTACCTTCCCACCGAAGAAGTACCTATTCATCTACTCACATTTGCATGTTTTCGAACTAAGTTGGCAAAAGCTGGGGCTAACAGCAGGAGCTAACCCTACTTCCTGGATTTGAACCGCTGACCTTTTGGTCAGCAAGTTCAGCAGCTCAACGGTTTAACCCGTTGCACCACCGGAGGCCATATTTTCCATAAAACCTTATTATCTACCTCATCAGATTTTAATTATGCTCTCCTCATACTACCATCCAGTCTTTTACTATTTTAACTTGTTATATGCTCTTATTTGATCGGTTTTACTTATTATTGCACTATTGTTTAAAATGGTGAAATTTTGTATAATTTTAGTGTTGATGATGCTTGTTTTTGCTCAGATTTCTATTATATTTTATCTTGTTGTATAGTGTTAATTTGGGCTTGGCCCCACGTTAGTTTCCCCGAGTCACCTGCTGGGAGATGGAGGCAGGATACAAAAATAAAGTAGTAGTAGTAGTAGTAGTAGTAGTAGTTATTATCATTGAAATTCCACTATAATACTTCTAATTCTTTTCCTTTTTGCATAACCTCAAGCTTTATGAATTCACGACTGTCTTCTTAATGTCTAAAACTAAACTAGCAACCAGAGGAATTTTTCCTTGCCCCTAAACTGTGGAATGACCTGCCAGAAGAACTCCAATAATCAAACTTATTGTTTGAATTTTTAAATAGCATTAAAGACCTATCTCTACTGTTGGGTCTACCAAGTCAGTTTTGAACTATGAATTTTAAATGGACATGTGTATAGGAATGGATGGTTTTAACATGTGTGTTTAAACTTATGTTTGTGCTTTTAGTCTATATCAGGCATGGACAAACTTCGGCCCTCCAGGTGTTTTGGTCTTCAACTTCCACAATTCCTAATAGCCTACTGGCTGTTAGTAATTGTGAAAGTTGATGTCCAAAACACCTGGAAGGCCGAAGTTTGCCCATGTCTGGTCTATATGCTTTAAATGGTTTTATGTTTTTGGTTATCTGTTATATTTCTGAAAAAATTGTATCTTGGGGAGAGGCAAGTAACAACAACAACGCAATAATGTATTACCTACCTCTTCCCAAGGTTCACAATGGGGTACAAAATACAAAATAACAATAATAATAGTAACAATAATAATAATAATAAATGGTTTTGCATTTTAGCTATTAGTATTTCTTCCATGTTATTATTATAGTCTGCCATTAACCAGGACTAGTCTAGCAATGCAATTCTTTGCTGATTTTCTCCTTGAAGGAAGCAATAAGTAATTCGAGCAATTTTCCCTACCACAAGAAAGTCTTTGAAAAACCATTTGCAGTTTAAGACCTAATTCTGAACAAAAATTCACATATGATATTTTTGGGTCTACAGGAAACAACATTTCCTGTGCAGTAAATAATATTTACTTGCTTGCTGAGCCACTTTATAAACCATCACACGACACATAGCCATGCCTGCTGAGATGAGACAAAATAATGGACAGCCCTCTTGGAAAGCACGAAGGAAGCTTGTAGCTCAGAATCTCCTCCCAGCTTTTGTAATGGATCTTGTGTCATTTATGAAATGTGACAAACACTGTCCTGGATGCTTAGCAGAGACGTTCTGAACAGGTTAACTTTTGCAGAATTGAACCATTGACCTTCCACATTTGTGGGCCTGACTTTGGCAGATTCGGTTGTTCATAGATTTGATTGAAATGTTCTCATTAGGAATCTCTAGGTCCTCCAGCGCAACTTCATGTCAACAGGACAGATTCAAAGACTAAGGCTAATTCTCCAGCCACCTTGAAGTTTGACTTTGGCCGTTATGAAGAGCAGGAAATCAAGTGGAACAAAGTTGCCCGATGAGATCTAATGTATAATGGAGTTTTGTTAACAGCAGCTGAGCTTTGATTTAAAAAAAGCCCAGGCAAAGCTCCTCGCTCATCAAAACTGAAGTCTAATATGGGTCTGTCCTTCAAGCAACCTAGACTGAATATTTTGCCATTTAGGCAATGACAAAGTACTAATTCATTTCCAAGACATTCATTTCCTAAGCCTGATGGAGCTCAAAAGATTTGCTTTTTCCACAATGTACAGTCAGCCCTCCACATTCATGGGGTTTGGTACATAGCATACCCACAAAAGTAGGAAAAACTCAAATATCTGCAAGTCTTCCAAACCTTAATACTGCTGACCATATTTAGCAGACAAAGAAAGATATATTTTATGAATTTATGACTTCTTAAACTTTTTATAAAGTTTTCTTTACTTTTTTTAGTCTATGTGATTTTCTACAGCAGACCACAAGTCTCCCCTCCTTCGCCCCAAATTCCTGTTTAATTTTTGATGGCAAATTTGTGAATAATCCAATCTGTAAAAAAATCCATCTGAGAAAGCTGGGCTTTAACTACATTTAGATTGGCAAATACATTATTTTTTCTAGCTGTCCACAAGATAAAGAATGGAATTCTTTTTTAAAACCATGCAAGTAATTAATGGAAATATTGTTTGATACAACTAACTTGTACATTCATCTATCTAATATGCTGAAACGCTAAACCTACAAAAGTTGAGATTCAATTATATTCAGATTGGCAAAGGAACTATTTTTGAGCAGGTTTACCATGGTTGGAAACCTTGCTTAAAACCATACTATAAATTAATGGAATTATTGTTAGATGCTACTGTAAAATCAGTGGAATTTACATAACTGTTGAAAGGTGAGTCAGTGCTTGATTCAGTTAGGAGTACTAATTGATTATAAGTACAGTACTAATTGGTTTCAGACATTGCCTAGTGTCCTGTTGGTCAGTTCCAAATAGAGATCCATATGTTGACCCGATGTCTCACCATTCAACAGTTGATTCAATGAATCAATTGTATCTGAGACCAACCAACTCTACTAGTAGCTCTAATGAAAGTAGACCTATTGAATAGTGAAGGAACGCTTTTGTAAATCCCACTGATATAATGGGTTTAGTCTAGTTGGGATGGCCCTATAAGATACAAGCAAATGGTTTACAAAAAGCATGACAATACTGTCACCCAACCACCAAATTTGTTGGGTAAGTTGGAGGAAAATGCGGCAAAGATTTTACTGGGTTGAGATCAGGAAATTTCACTTGAGCATGAGTTTGAATTTTCCAAACACTCCTTGCCACTCAGCATTTGAAATTGTGAATTTTGTTAAACTTGTGAAAAAAGCCCTAGCTTTGGAAGAATTAATCTGGAGGTTTCTGTTTCTGTTTCAAGTTCTTTTCACCTCCTTTGCAAAGAAATTAGGACATTTTTGGCAAATACTTCTAAAAAAAGGCAGCAAAATATATATCTATGTTAGGCTTTGACTGGTGCAAGAAATAAGAGGAACCGCTAAAACCCTAACTGCTACCACCCAAAGACTTTGAAGAAAAGCCGGTTTCTCTTTCACCACCTGGGCAAATCCATTCCATCTGTATGGTCTCTAAATATGCGTCAAGATAGTGACTGACAAATAGTATTTTGGTGTGTCTTACCATTGATAGGTGTCTTCAAGTCCCAACCTGTGGAATCAACAAAAGAAACCTTTCTCAGTAGAAGTGCAGTGGTGGCAGATTCTAGAGCAGTGCTCCTATTCACTTATTGATAAAATGGCAAGGGTCCCATGGTGCATCATAACACAAAATATGGATAGCAGCCGAGATGCTTTTGTCACCCGGATGACCTGTGGTGCTGTACAGGTGCTTGCTCTGTTATGCCAGTGGTTCTCAACCTTCCTAATGCCACGACACTTTAATACAGTTCCTCATGTGGTGGTGACCCTCAGCCATAAAATTATTTTTGTTGCTACTTCATAACTGTAATTTTGCTACTGTTATGGATCGTAATGTAAATATCTGATATGCAGGATGTATTTTCGTTTACTGGACCAAATTTGGCACAAATACCCAATACGCCAAATTTGAATACTGGTGGGGTTGGGGGGGGGGGAATTGATCTTGCCATTTGGGAGTTGTAGTAAACCTACAATCAAAGAGCATTCTGAACTCCACCAACCACAGCATTGAACCAAATGTGGCACACAGAACGCCCATGATCAACAGAAAATACTGGAAGGATTTCATGGGCGTTGAGTTTGAGTTTTGGAGTTGTAGTTCACCTATATCTAGAGAGCACTGTGGACTCAAACCATGATAGATCTGGACCAAACTTGGCACAAATAATCAATATGCCCAAATGTGAACACTGGTGGAGTTTGGGGAAAATAGGCCTTGACATTTGGGAGTTGTCGTTGCTGGGATTTATAGTTTTCCTACAATCAAAGTGCCCCCTGAACTTCACCAATGACAGAATTCAGTAAATTGGGTTTTTGGTGGGAGGATTCGCCGTCTGTTTCCAAAAGGGAAGAGAAGGACAGGCAAAGAGATATTCAGCTTTCTCTGCCAAAGGGGTTCCTAAGACCAACAGAAATATGTGTTTTCTGATGGTCTTTGGCGACCCCTCTGACACCCCTCTTGACCCCCCAGGGGTCCCGACCCCCAGTTTGAGAAACGCTGTGTTATGCCATGTTCTACAAGCAGGTGGTTTTTTAAATCCACGTTCACCTTGTTCTGTGCCCCCCCAACAGTCTAAAGTAGGACAGCTCCGGTATAGACTTGATATTTCTAGGCTGTGAGTCTATATCAGATATAGGCAAACTTCAGCCATCCAGCTGTTTTGGATTTTAACTCTCACAATTCCTAACATTCTGCCAGCTGTTGGGAATTGTGGGAGTTGAAGTCCAAAATACCTGGAGGGCCAAAGTTGGCCCATGCCTGGGCTATAAGGACATAGCTTGTTCATCTATATTTCTGTTCTCCACGAGCAATAGAATGACCATGATCTATCATGGCTAAATGGTAAATTGTAGAATAGTCTTGGGTAGCTGAGCAGCAGGAAAAATGACACCAACTTGGATAACAAAGTCATGTGCATATCTTAATGTGAACTCCCTCTTTACACCAATAACATGATGTGAGAATGGGGCTTGCCATTTGAAATACAGACTCAATAAACTCTTGACTCAGAGGAATAGTATAAGTGCAAACTTGGGGAATTATTGGAGTAAAGGGTTAGAGATAAACCTTATTCAGATATGTTGCCGAAGGCTTGTCATATATATACCTCACAACCTTTGAGGGTGCCTGCCATAGATGTGGGCGAAACGTCAGGAGAGAATGTCTTTCGGGCTGTATGGCCATGTTCCTGAAGCATTCTCTCCTGACGTTTCATCCACATCTATGGCAGGCATCCTCAGAGGTTGTGAGGTCTGTTGGAAACTAGGCAAGTGAGGTTCATTTATCTGTGGAAAGTCCAGGGTGTGAGAGGAAAAAAAAACCCTCTTTGTCAGTTGTAGGCCAGTGTTAATGTTGCAGTTAATCACCCTAATTAGCACTGAAAAAGCTTTATCTTCCGGTCTTTTTTGCCTGGGGGCATCCTCTGATCAGAGTCATCAGATGCCCCTGGAACTCTTCTGTTTTTCAGGGTGCTGCCCCCCACTTACTGTTCTGATTTTTGAGTTTTTTAATACTGGTAGCCAGATTTTGTTCATGTTCATGGTTTCCTCCTTTCTGTTGAAGTTGTCCACATGACCCAAATGTCCACATGATCCCGGCCATGAAAGCCTTCGACAACACATCAGGAGAGAATACTTCTGGAACATGGCCATACAGCCCGGAAAACAAACAACAACCCTTAATCAGAGAGGAAAAAGCTGGCCTTGTCACCCTCTCGGTGCATTCTGCCCTTTCTTTGCTGCCAAAAATGCCAAAAAATTATTATTTTTTCTTATAACCACACTGCTAGCCTTTCTCACCCACTCCAACAGAACCAACAGCTGGAATTCCTGTATCCAGCCACTTACGTCTTTATGGGTAAGTCAACACAAGAGCTTTTCCCCCCTACACATAGTACCCAAAGTGAACTGAGAACCGGTCTTGTAAAACGGCAAACCAAGGCTTCTCATTCCACTGTATCCAAGCAGCTCCCCCACTCCCTAATCCAAATTCATCTGTGAGAAAGGAACATCTTTCTCAGCATTCTTTAGCATTAGTGTTTTGTAGAAGGGAGCATATTTCTAGGAGGAGGAAGAGGCCATGGTGCTTGAAAGAGATTACAGGCAGGCGACTGGAACGCCAAGGAACCCATCCCCAAGGAAGCATCTGTTCCGTCTGAGTGCCCTCCCTCTTTTCCACTCTAATTACTGGTGTCCTTAGCAAACCTCTCTGGACCAACTGTCAGCACGTCCCTGTCCCCGTCCTCCCTCCAAATCAGGCACAAAGCGGCAGACGTTCTTTTGACCTCTGAAGGCGGGACTGGAGAAAATCCAACCGGTCTTCTCTCAAGCTGCCTCCGCAAAGCTCCCCGACTCCTGGGACCAGAAGATCAACTGCTGCAACCTGAAAGGAAAGGGGGAAAGCGGTTGGAAGGGATCCTCCATCAAGTGTTCTATTTATTTTGCTGCTTTAGGAACTCGGACATAAAGTGATGGATTCAAATTGCAGGAAAAGACATTCCACCTGAACATTAGGAAGAATTTCCTAATGTGTTGCCAAAGGCTTTCATGGCTGGAATCACTGGGTTGCTGTGAGTTTTCTAGGCTGTACGGCCAGGGGTCCCTGGTGGCACAGTGTGTTAAAGCGCTGAGCTGCTGAACTTGCGGACCAAAAGGTCCCAGGTTCAAATCTCGGGAGCAGAATGAGCGCCCGCTGTTAGCCCCAGCTCCTGCCAACCTAGCAGTTCGAAAACATGCAAATGTGAGTAGATCAATAGGTACCGCTCCAGCGGGAAGGTAACAGCACTCCATGCAGTCATGCCGGCCACATGACCTTGGAGGTGTCTACGGACAACACTGGCTCTTTAGCTTAGAGATGGAGATGAGCACCAACCCCCAGAGTTGGTCATGACTGGACGTAACATCAGGGGGAAACCTTTACCTTTACTATGGCCATGTTCCAGAAGCATTCTCACCTGACATTTCACCCACCATCTATGGGTGAGGATGCCTGCCACAGATGTGGGTGAAATGTCAGGAGAGAATGTTTCTGGAACATGGCCATACTGCCCGGAAAACCCACAGAAACCCAACTTCCTGATGGTTAGAGATGTTCAACAGTGCAATAAATAAATAAATAAATTGGTGTTTATTGGAGTCTCCTTCTCTGGAAGTTTTTTAAACATAAGCTGGATGGCCATCTGTTGGGATGGTTTTAATACGGTCCTCCTGCATGGCAGAATGGGATTGGACTGGATGGCCCTTGTGATGTCTTCCAACGCTATGATTCCGAATAGAGTGGAATAGAGTGGGACCATTACTTTCCTTCATCTAGACACAAGGAGTATAGTGTCTAGGACTGGCAAAATCCTCTCTATTCTGCATTCAAAAGACTTCACCTAGAACAACCTTATGTCCAGTTTTGGACACCAACATTGGAGGATATGGGCACGATGTAAGGAGAAGGGTAACCAAAATGGTAAAAAATCCAGAAATCAAGGCCTATGTAGGATGTTTTAGGGATCTGGGCATGTTTAGCTTGGAAAAAATGAAGGTTGAAAAGGGACATGAGAACCATGTTTAAATATTTGAAAGATGTCATATTGAGGAGCTGATGTTCTTCCTGTTACTCTTCTTCACTGTTCATCTTTTACATCCATAAATAGAAATACGATAGCATAGAGACAATACTAATGTTAGCATTCAGTGATGTATCTTTACCCCTTCACAGGTGTCCTTCTAAATCAAGGATGGGCAAACAATTGTGGGAGTTGAAGTCCAAAACACCTAGAGGGCCGCAGTTTGCCCATGCCTGTTCTAAATCACAGCACTTCAGAATTTACAGACACATTTAAACACTTCTTTAGGACCCATGGGGAAAGCACAAACATATGAAACATGTGCTGGCAATAATATGCTAATTGATCTTTGTTAGACCTCAGGGATGAAGGTTACTTTCATTCCAGAAATATTTTGAAAAGAAGAAATTAAACGCCATGATTAAATGCACAGGGATTTTATTAGAGGCTCTTACCGTGTGATGGACACCATCTTCATTGTCCCGCATATAGAATGGTTTCAGGTCATAGGGATAGTTGAAAATAAACACAGGGATTTCGCCGCAGTGTTTCAGCAAGTATTTCTCATGTTCACTTTGAAGATCCTGGCCCCACTGGGAGAGGGAAAAAAGGGAAAAGAGCAAAAAAAAATTATCACAATCTCTAGTTTAAGGAGCTGTTCAGAAGCTCCATCAAGTTAGACATTACCCTGGTTGTGCAGGTATGTTTACTCCATCAGCAAAAGGATTGACATACTATCTGATGCATTGTTTACCATCAATAAAGGAGTAATGGGTGGTATGGACATCTATCCAGAATCAGAACAATCATGTAGAAAACTCTTTTTGAAATAACCTTTTTTCCCAACAGTTTAAAGTGGGGTTTTGTTGTGTCAGGAGTGACTTAAGAAACTGCAAGTCGCTTCTGGTATGAGAGAATTGGTCATCTGCAAGGACGTTGCCCAGGGGAGGCCTGAATGTTTTGATGTTTTTAACATACTTGTGGGAGGCTTCTCTCATGTCCCTGCATAGAGCTGGAGCTGTTAGAGGGAGCTCATCCACCCTCTCCCTGGGTTGGATTCAAACCAGCAACTTTCAGGTCAGCAACCCAACCTTCAAGTCATTAGTCCTGCCTACACAAGGGTTTAACCCACTGTGCCACCGGGGGTGCAAATCATGTAATCCCTGGGCTCTATATGGCCTTGGAAGGCTCCAGCTTGGCATCTAACCCCTGCTTAAAATCAACCACCTTCAATGGTTTTTGTGTGAAACACTTTTAAATTCTCAATATGTATCACAGGGGATATGTTCTCAGACCGTGTGGATATGAAAAACCTTGGATCTCAGCAAACTCTATTGAAATGAAGGACTTCTGACTCCAGAATATCACTGTGTCACACTGGAGGCTGTGTGTTCTTCTTCTATAATATTTGCCATTTTGTCCATACTTTGGCCATACTCAGTTTCCACCCCTGAAATGTTGGAAGGATATAAAGACTTGCACCCTGAAACATTAAGAAGCTCCCCTAGAACCTGAAAAGTGATTTCAGCTGAAGTATCAGTATTACTGGGCTGTGGCGTAGGCTGTTGAGCAACCAACTGCAACCAGCTGCAATGAATCATTCTGACCAGGAGGTCATGAGTTCGAGGCCAGCTCGGAGCCCCGTGTTTGTCTTGTCTTTGTTCTATGTTAAGGCATTGAATGTTTGCCTTATATGTGTAATGTGATCCGCCCTGAGTCCCCTTCGGGGTGAGAAGGGCGGAATATAAATACTGTAAATAAATAAATAAATACTAATCAGTATCAGTATTACTAATCAGTATTACCCGGGGAGAGCTCAGATGAGCTCCCTCTATCAGCTCCAGCACCACGTGGGGACATGAGAGAAGCCTCCCACAAGGATGGTAAAACATCAAAACATCCAGGCGTCCCCTGGGCAACGTCCTTGCAGACGGCCAATTCTCTCACACCAGAGGCGACTTGCAGTTTCTCAAGTCGCTCCTGACACGGAAAAAAAAAGTATTACTAATGGCCAGAATGGAAGATGGAACTGTGACCTTCTCTTATAAAAGGATTCTCAAATTATTTTAGAATTACCCACCTCTGGTTTGTAAGTGAAATATTCACGAGCTCCTTTTAAAACTTCTATGGCTTCCGTATATGGCATCCTACAAAAGGAGCGGACAAAGACTTATTTGGATTAATTTATTCTAGGCATATAGGGTACAAACCCCTACCCATAGTGACCTTATAGTGGAAACAAGAAATAATAGTGAACCTTATTAAAACAAATGACTTCCATCAGAAGTCACCCTAGAGCAGGCATGGGCAAACTTTGGCCCTCCAGGTGTTTTGGACTTCAACTCCCACAATTCCTAACAGCCTACCGGCTGTTAGGAATTGTGGGAGTTGAAATCCAAAACACCTGGAGGGCCAAAGTTTGCGCATGCCTGCCATAGAACATCCTTGGAGAACTTAGTAAATTTACTCGGTCCTCCAATGTGATTATATGGCAACTTCTGGCCAAATCATACAAGTATAAAGCACCTTTCTAAGATTTATTTAGGAATTTGTTAAGTCGTCCTACATGACTTTCAATACAACAGGTATAACAGATATAAGGCTCAGCTTTAGCACAGCAGGTTAAACCACCAATTGCAGTAAATCTTGTCAATCAAAAGGTTGACAGTTCGAAGCCTGGGTCAGGGTGGGCTCCTGGCCTTTAGCCCAGTTTCCGCCTACTTAGTGGTTTGAAAGCAAATTGTGAGTAGATAAATAGGTACCACTTAAAAGCAGAGAGGTATTTTAAGGCACCTATAAGGAAATGCCATAAAAATGATGGCAATTCGATCAAAAGGAGGAAGTTGACGAACAAAGTTTTTCGGCAGGGAGATGGAGTGAAAGCACCCCCCCCCCCAATGACCAGAACTGAGCACAAGTCTCCAAGATGCCGAAGATGGGAAAAGTCTATATATATACCTCTATCTATGTACAACTCTCTGTTTTGTCAGTGTATAAACAGCATTCAATGTTTGCCGCATATGTATGTTCTGTGATTCACCCTGAGTCCCCTTCGCGGTGAGAAGAGCGGAATATAAATACTGTAAGTAAATAAATAAGACAACTTTCTAAGATTTCAGATGGATTAAAATGGATGTTTCGAATGTGCCACCCTCTCTCCAAGGCTCAGTTGCGTTCAATGCTTGTATTACAGTTTCCAGAATCCACTTACTAACATGGCCAGCCGGTGGATGCTGGGAACTGTAGTCTTAAAAAGCAACTTTTCTAAATGAAATGCGGAGAGTAATGCTGGATCTAGAAAATTCCTAGAAATGTTCTCACAGATGAAAAAAATAACACGTTTTATTGAGATTTATATAATACCAATGACCACGATAAAAACAGCAATTTTAAATGTGGTTTTTTTTTTCATTTTAATGGAAGTCCTGTGTCATTAACCCCAGCAAATGGGGAAGGCAGTGCAGATCCAGCCCAAGTCTTTCCCATAATAAGGCAGAATGAATAACAAATACAACAATCATCAGCAGACATGACCAACATCAGAAAACTTCCTAATACTAAAGCAATTTTATTTCTAAAATCTATATCTGGCAACTCTTCCCAGCCAGGACTGTGGGCTGTGATTTGGCTTACAAATCGGTTTTGGAGAGGAAGCTTCCTGTGGAAGAAGGGGAGCTTTTAAAAACAATTTTTTAATGTTGGCAGGACTAAAAATGTAGCCCACGCCATCCCCCCCCCCCCCCCCCAAATGTGCCCCTGGAAACAACACATTATGACTGTTTTATTTTAAAGGGTTTACTTAAAATGTCATTGCAAAATTGAACGAACTCCCTCAATAGGAGAATCAAGGTCCTGAAACATCTGTGGCAAATCTTCAAGCATTTGCATTTAAAGACTGCATCTGTCCATTCTTGCATACTTAAGACATATTTATGAGTTATATTTAGCTCATAAGGCGAAAGGGGTTTCCCATGCCTTCTCTCATCTCCTAAAGAAGTCTGAAAATATAGATTTGTGCAGGTGCAAAGAGGTTTTCGAGAGCCAGGATGGTGCAATAGTATAGCTATGGGCTCTTTCACATCACACAATTATAACACTACAGTGGACCATCCATGTTTACGGTTCTAGTTTTTGCAGATTTGATTATTCGTGGATTTGAAAAAGCAGATTTTAAAATAACCACATGACACCAAATATCAAGGTGGCCAATTGCAACATTCACACTTCCTTCCAAGAGACAAGACTTCTTTCTCCCAACCGGGAATTTCGACAGATATATAAACCCCACTTGCCAAGTTTCCAACAGACCTCACAACCTCTGAGGATATCTATCATAGATGTGGGTGAAACATCAGGAGAAAATGCTTCTGGAACATGGCCACACAGCCCAGAAAACTCACAGTAACCCAATGTGTTAGCTATGGATTCTTGTATTGGCAGGACAGACTATAGCTTTCCAAACTGTATGTCGCAACATGTTAGTGTGTCACCTATAGTATGCAGGTGTGTCATGTGAATGTAGAAACAGCTCTGAGTCTATGATACATCTACCTATGTATATAATAAAAGTCAAAATATGTATGTATCTACCGTATATATCTATATATCTATGTATTTTTGAGAATGGCTACCACATCCAGTGAGCCAAACTACACATATCCCATCAATTACCAACTAGGATGTTGGGAGTTGTAGTTCACCCACATCCAGAGCGCAATGTGAACCACACCGATCTAGACCAAACTTTGCACACATACCCATTATGGCCAACCTACTGGTGGGGTTTGGGGGCAATGATATATGATGGTGGGAGTTTTATCTCACCCACATTCTTGCACATTTTCCTTCCTCTGAAATACAGCCTACAGCATTCACTGGGGTTCATTGGTGCCTCCCACTCAAGTACTAACCAGGGCTGAACCTGCTTAGCTTCCCAGATAAGAAGGAATCTGGTACCTTAAGGGATTCTATTAGAAGGAGCACGGTTTGGGGCACGATGTCAAAGCCAACGTACACATTGGACCTAATAAATGATGATAATCCCTTTCTGTACTTGCCAGAGCAGAATGTTCTCTTCCCCTAGTTAGCATAGCAGGGATATACTCACAGCCTATTGCATATAAATATGTGGAAAAGAACTCAGTGTATATATGTGCGCGTATGTTTCCTTAATAGAAAAGCTGCTTGAGTGGGCTGGGGAAAACACAATCAGCACAATCAATTGCCTCTTTGCTCTAAAGTGCCACTCCAAAGCACTCTCTCTCTCTCTTTCCTTTTCATCCTTCAAAAAAGCCGTTTTGATAATTTTATCCCATATTTGCATGTAAATGTTTATTCCATCGGGTCCTCTTTTATCTCACAAGGTGTTCCGCCGTGACAAGACACATAGGAGAAAATACTTGCTGCTTATATTTGCTGTTGAATACAATCAACAAATACATGGGGTTTGCAAGGGTGCGTGGGCTGGTACAGAGCTTGGAAAATTGCATGAGTTTTGCTTCAGATTACTGCTTCCAGTATCCTTGCTATGCTTACTGGGGGATTATGGGTGGCATGGTCTAAAATGGAAACTCCCAAGAGAGGTACTAGTCCACTTTTTGACCCTTGACTTTTAGTGAATACCAGCTTGGAGACCCGGTGGTGCCTGGGTTATTAGAAGAAGACATTTTTTGTATTGGGATGTTAGGCAGTATCACTGAAGTTTGGTCCAGATCCATCGTTGACTGGATTCAGTGCTGTCTGGATAAGGGTTTGGGGGTGATAAGGCAATCACCCCCAAACCCTGGCAGTATTCGCAGTTGGCCATGTTGGATCTGTGTGCCAAGTTTAGTCCAGATCCGTCGTCGGCTGGGTTCAGAGTTCTCTGGATAAGGGTGAACTACAACTCCCAGATCTGAGGTCAATCACCCCCAAACCAAGCATATATGCACAGTTGGCCATGTTGGGTCTGTGTGCCAAGTTTGGTCCAGATCTGATGTCAGCTGGGTTCAGTGCTTTCTGGATGAAGGTCAACTATAGCTCTCAAAATCAAGGTCATGGGGCTTCTCTGTGCCAAGTTTGGTCCCAGTGCATTGTTGGTGGGGGTCACAGTATCAGTGAAGGTACTGCAAGTCCCATCATCCATGGCAAATTTGGTCCAGATCCATCGTTGGTTGAGGAAACAGTGCTCTCTGGATGTAGGTCAAGTACAACTTCTGTAAACCATGGTGAATTCTCCCCAAACCTCTTGTTCACTTGCAGATCAATTCCTCTGTTAACTGTGTACTATTGGAAAGGGTAGGCAGGGTTAAGGTAGAGGCAGTGGGCGGGGTCATGCAAATGAAGGAACCCTTGGATTTCCATTCTGGAGGAAAAACAGAACATCTAGGATGAAATTCTCTCCGCATGAAAGCCTTCACTTGGGTGGGGGGCAGAATGGTGTTTGTGGAGGACACGGGGAGGGTTTGGGCCACATGTTCATGGCGCTCACTATAACCTGCATGTCAGTGGAGGCAGGGCCATGGGTGTTTCCTGCTCATTGGGAACTATAGCTGTTTGTGGAGGCGGGAGGCTGTCTGTGTAAGTGTATACCTCTGCCACATGCACACATACATATGTTTTACTTCTAATTATGTATAGATGTGAGGAGCATTGTATCCAAACTATGTATATGGATAGAGTTCTTACACACAAGGATTGCAATGCACATGGAGGCAAATGCCTGCTGTGTGAGATACAAAGAGTACGAAGTACCATCATTGTTTCCTATTCAGAGTGTGATGGAGTCTCCTTCTCTGAAGGCTTTTCAACAGAAGCTAAGTGACCATCTCTCAGGAGTGAATCATAGAATCACAGAGTTGGAAGAGACTCCAAGGTCCAGCCTCATTCTGTCATGCAGGAGGACACAATCAAAGCACATCCAACTGATGGCCATCCAGTCTCTGCTTTAAACCAGGGGTCCCCAAACTACGGCCCATGGGCCGGATGCGGCCCTCCAGGGTCATTGACCTGGCCCCTGTCCTAAACTTTAGACTTAGGGTTGACCTAAGTCTACCTGGTCTTTGGAGGTCTCTTTGCTTACCGATGGTCTTAGGAGATCGTCTAGATGGTCTTTGAAAGTCTCTTTGCTTAGCTACGGCCTTATGAGACCATCTAGATGGCTTTTGGAGGTCACTTTCCTTACCTATGGTCCTATGAGACTGTCCAAATGGCCTTTGAGGGTCCCTTTCCTTACCTATGGTTTTATAATATTGTCTAGATGGCCTTTGGGGGCTCCTTTCCTTACTGATGGTCTTAGGAAACTATCTAGATGGCATTTGAGGGTCCCTTTCCTTACCGATGGTCTTACAAGACCATCTAGATGGTCTTTGGAGGTCCCTTTCCTTACCAATGGTCTTACAAGACCATCTAGATGATCTTTGGAGGTCTCTTTCCTTACCTATGGTCTTTTGAGATCGTCTAGATCAGGGGTCCCCAAACTAAGGCCCGTGGGCCAGATGTGGCCCTCCAAGGTCATTGACCTGGCCTCTGTCCTAAACTTTAGACTTAGGGTTGACCTAGGTCTGAAATGACTTGAAGGTGATGACCGTCACCCCGGCTTTTAAATTAATTTAAAAACCCAGCGGAGAGTTCCGCAGATCGCTCACCAAAGGAACGGAACGGGACCGCAGCAGACTATTATTAAGAGATCTTTTTTTATTTCACTTTCCCCTTCCCTGAACTATGTAACAAAATCCCCCAATAAAAGTAGCATTTATTTTAGCAATAACACTCTCTATCTGGTTATTTTGTATCTTTCTCTGACTCTTTCCTTTGCATGCAATTTCTCTCTCTCTCTCTCGTCCCTTTAACTCCGGCTGAGGTTTCTCCGCCATAGATTAATATGGCGGACGATACAAATCGGCTCATATCTCTATCAAAATACCCCTAGAACGCTCCTTTTTTAGTCCTAACCCTTTCTAAGGCTCCTGACTCGAAGACAACCAGCGGAACCGGAATCGGTCCAGTTTTCGGCACCTCAACAGCTGATTGTCAAACGGGACCGACCGCTTCCTTCCAGCCTTATCCCGGACTTTCCTCTCCCCGCGACTCGCGGAATGGTTTTAAGAGATCCCTAGCCCCTTTCTGTGAACTGGGGATGGGGGGATCGCTCTCTCGCTGGGGAAACATAGTTCTCCAAGAACCCTTACCCTCTCTACAGCTGCCAGGGGGTGCCCGGACGGGTGCCCTCCACGTTTCATTCATACTTTCATAATTTCATGAAGGAGAAGAACACTCTTCCCCAGACCTATGCCTGGACTTATGAAATCTTATACTTCCAAAGACTACAACCCACATGTGCCCCTTCCCCATGCTATCTCTATGAATTCCTTATGAACTCTTTTTCCTCATGTATTTGTGAATTTTCATATTCTATGTACTTGGACAGTCTCATGACTCACTGTTGTATGAACTTCTAATCGTTGGGCTAACTTCATGAATTGTGAAATCATGCTGCTAGAACTCCACTTCTATATTGGGTTCCCCAGATGTTGTAAACTTCGTTCTTATCAAATGTTTTCTATTGTTTATATCATTCATGATTCCCCTTTATGCAATGTCACCCACCTTTATGGATTCTCCTTTATTTCCTTGAAATCTATCTATCTGCCTATATGTATTTGTACTCTTTGGGATCCCCGGAAAATATGTATTCTTTTCCCAGCAGAGTTTATGTTCCAACTTTATTTTAATTTTCATTCTATCCCATATAATTGTCAAATCATGAAATCAAATGGGAAATATTATGACCCCAACGTGAACTCTAGCCCTATGACCCAGACCTCCCTTCCCAAAAACAAAAGGATAATCTGCCACCGTTTAATCCAATCTCATTCCGATCGCATGGACAATATAGGGCTTGAGTCACCAAATTCCTAAAGGTGACTCGCCCCCAAGGCAAACATTGTCATATCCCAGGCCAGGACGCCTCAGGAAGGCACCCCTGTGGAGCTCGTCAATGACGGCTCATCACCACCCTTCTTTACTTCCCGTCTGACACCCCAAAGACATATCTAAAATCTGTGAACGTGACAGGACCCCGGACATCCTTGATGGGTGCCATTAATTCCTTTAGAAATCGGCCGGGCCAGGATTAATCTGATATTTCCTGTCCGGTCACTTCATTGTTTTAATAGCTCCCGCCTCCTCCTCTCTGATTGGCCCGAGTGGGGACAAAAAGCGGCCCCCCATTGGGCCAGCAGAGCAAGGCGGGAAACGAAAGCCCGCCTCGTTCAACCTCCCAGCCTATCCGCGATCAGATGGGCGGGGGAGCGGGGCGGGAAATTCAAAGGGCTGTCAGACCAAAATATTGTATAAATATGGCTTTATTTGAAACATATGTTACGCTAGTAGACTGAATGATCGGTACTAGTGTCCTTTTCAGCTGAATCGCTAAATAAAGACTCCTTGGCGGATTTTCCTTCATCTTTGGCGGACCTTCTTCATTTCGGCTTCAGGTGGTATCTCGGCTTATATTCTCCTTTTGGCTTCGCCAAGGTCCGTTCCCTCAGGACCGGGTCGGGTCTCTCCTTAAGGGCCCGATCCCCTAAAACGCGGTCGACAACAAAGGCACACGAAAACAATCCTAATTTTTTACTATTTCATCATAGTCCGTCTCCCCAACAGTCTGAGGGACTGTGAATCGGCCCTCCACTTAAAAAGTTTGAGGACCCCTGCTTTAAACCCTCCAGAGAAGGAGACTCCAATAAACACCAAGGCAACATATTACACTATGGTACAGCTCTAAACATCAAAGAGTTCTTCCTAATGTTTAGGTGGAAATCTCTTTTCCTGCAATTTGAACCCATCACTCAATGTCCAAGTCCCTAAAGCAGCAGAAAACAAGCTCACCTCCTCCTCTATGTGACGTCCTTTCAAATATTTAAACATGGCCCTGCACTGAAAGTCCAATTGCTGCCAAAATTGGTTTCTTCCCAGCACCAAATCAAGACTTATTTTATTTTCAACCTCCAGGATGTGTGCAACCCTAAGACAACTCTAATGGCAACCCTAAGACAAGGTTTTCTTGGCAGGACTTGTTAAGAAGTGTGTTGTCAAAGCCCTTCATGGCCGGAATCACTTGGTTGGTGTGAGTTTTCCAGGCAGTATGGCCATGTTCCAGAAGCATTCTCTTCTGACGTTTTGCCCACATCTATGGCAAGCATCCTCAGAGGTTGTTGAGGTCTGCTGGAGACTAGGCAAGTGAGGTTTATATATCTGTGGAAGGTCCAGGGTGGGAGAAAGAAGTCTTGTCTGTAAGAGGTAAGTGGACAATTTCAACAGAAAAGAGGAAACCATAAAAATGAACAAAATCTGGCTATCAGTATTTAAAAACTCTAAAGTCAGGACAGTAAATAAAGTACAACACTCGGAAAACAGGGGAATTCCAGACAAGAAACAATCAGGGCCAGCTAACACCTCCCAACAAAGGATTCCCCCAGGCATGCATAATCCAGTCTATGAAATTACAAGGCTTTTCAATGCTAATGAAGATGATTAATTGAAACGTTCACACTTGCCTCCAACAAAAAAAGTTCCTTCTCCCACCCTGGACATTCCACAGATATATAAATTTCACTTGACAAGTTTCCAACAGACCTCACAACCTCTAGGATGCCTGCCATAGATGTGGGAGAAACATCAGGAGAGAATGCTTCCGGAACATGACTATACAACCCGGAAAACTCACAGCAACTCTTTTGAGAAATGGTTTGCTCTTGCTTTCTTCTGAGGCTGAGAGTGTGTGACTTGTTCAAGATCACTTTCCATAGTCGAAGGATTTCAATCCTAATCTCCAGAGTCATTGTCCAAAGCTCAAATCAATACGCCATGCTAGCTAATGATTTTAATTGTTGGAGCCACTTGAGATATTTAAACTTAATGTTGTGCTTATACATTTTTATCTTAATTGAGCTATTTATTTTCTTCTTATAAAAAATCTGGAATTGTCATACTATGTATTGTTGTTATTTGTCCCAGGAAAGGCAAGATATAAAATGAATGAGTTGAATACCTGTTAGAAAATAAGCCTAGTTCTTTAGCAACCATTGTGGGCAATTATGATGAGCTATTGCTAGTGAAGCACCAACTCTTTTAAGATTAATTTTTACTATTATTATTTTATGCCATTTGAGTCTTACTTTTAATGTGATTCTTTTTTTAGGTGAGTCTGAAGGAGGTTTGGAAAATGAGCTATTAATAGTGAGCAATAAAAATAAAAGATATTAGAATCTAAACAGAATCTCATGAGGTCTAAGTTATTAAAATGCCACCCACCAGCACAGAGATGATGTGGAACTGCTGGAGGATATTTAGTAAAGGTTGAAAGTTAATGGATTTCCACTGGGAGGCCTTTTGTCTTTACACTGTCGTGGCACAAACACTGTAGGATGGTGGTTTGTGATGCTAAATAACCAAGGAACCAGCAGGAAAGGTAATCTTTGTGGTTTTAGGGACTCCATACAAATCCAAAAGCATACATATGCAAACATGGGTTGAGTGCCTTATCCAAAATGCAAAGAGTCATGGATTGGGGTTTTAAAATTTTTATTTTGGAGTATAGTCAGTTCTCAAAACATGTGGGCTTCACCTTTTGTTGATTTGATTATTTACATATTCTGTTAATATTTTCTCTCTATGAAACTCTTGGTTGACTTCCGCTTATAAGCACAGCCTAAGGCTCATTGTATACATTATATTTTTAATAGAGTTTTTGCACGATGCATTTGTGAACACTGAACAACCGGAAAGCAAAACATTAGCCACATAACTGGATTAAGAAAATCCAACAAATGCTACATTCAGCAAAGTATGAGAGGGATCCTCTCCCCTCTGCAGGAGTCTACCGTATACCATGCAGCTGTGGACAAGTCTACAGAGGGACCTCCAAACGCAGCATTGCCCAGACACGAATAAAAAAACATGAAAGGCACAGCAGTCTAGCTCAACCAAAAATGTCAGCCATAGCAGAGCACTCGATGAACCAACCTGGACACAGCATATTATTGGAGAACACAACAATGCTGGAAAACTCTGACAACCACCACGTCAGACTACACAGAGAAGCCATTGAAATCCATTAGCATGTAGACAATTTCAACAGAAATGAGGAAACCATGAAAATGAATAAAATCTGGCTGTCAATATTAAACATCTCTAGTATTAGGACAGTAATTAAAAGGTGACACTCAAAAACCAGGGGAATTACAAATGGGGAAACAATCAAGACCAGCTAACACCTCCCAACAAAGGATTCACCCAAGCTGTAAGGTCAAGGTGGCCAACGGCAACATTCCCACTTGCTTCAAACAAGACGTCTTTCTCCCACCCTGGACATTCTACAGATATATAAACCCCAATTGCTTGCTTCCAGCAGTCAAAATGTCGGAGAATGCTTCGGAAATATGGCCATACAGCCCAGAAAACTCCCAGCAACCCAGTGGCTCTGGCCATGAAAGTCTTTGACAATTTATTTATTTACAGCATTTTTATCCTGCCCTTCTCACCCGAGGGTACTCAGGGCGGCTTACAAAGATTGGCAATATTCAATGCCCAAAATACAGTCATTAAAAGCAAAACAATACGTACAAATCAATTAATGAAACACATTATTAAATTTAAAACATCTGTGTGATTGACAACACATTGGACTGATAAACGATGCTCAGTCTGAGTATGCCATAGTGTGCAAGGCATGTGCAGTCATACATATCCTATCATACTACAGTTTTACTAACTCACATTTGTGTATTTTATAGATTTGTTTTCAATGGTTTGAATAATAACAGCTCAATGGGCTGTGGGGTCACTTTCAGGTCTCCAATTCCGTGATAACACTAGCTACACAAAATTTGAAAAAAAAATCTGTTCCTGGTTTGAAAGTGTTACTTCCTGTTTAATTGTGCAATCCTTAGTTCTTTCTGTAAGACACTTCTGTATTTGTAGCTGAGGATAGTACTATTATTTCCTTCACTCTAGACACTTTATAATTTTCCTTAATGAAAATATGCCATTTTAAACCTTTCAATGAGCAGACTTAATACACTTTCCCTATGATTTTGTGATAGAAGAAATTAGAAAATAACCTAGGAACAAAAATCGTGTTACATAGCGTAACCGAACTGCACTTTAACATTAACTTTTTGTATGGTTTTTTTAAAACTTATGTTTTTGTATGCTATATTTGTTTTATAAGTCACCATGAGTTTTAGGCAGGATACCAAAGAATTAATAAACACACAGCAACAGACATACATAAATAAATCTCAAAAAAGTTTGGCTTACGTTATGAATTGATTGTTCAGCATCTTTTCTAACTTGGCCTTAATGAAATGGGAGAAGAAGAGAAAACCACATACATTATTCTGAGTTTCCTTACATTTATTTGACACAAGTATCTAATAAGACAGTTGCCAGCTTCACAAGATGTCATCAGATCTAAGCCAGGAAACATCAGCTTCCATTTCCAAGAAGAGAAATTAAAACCATGGGAAGAGAACCTGAATTCAGTATCAGCAGAAGCTGAACTGTGCCATTTCGTAACACATCACTGAATGAGTAGATGAGAGTAAAAACCGGCACTGATGTTATTCTGGTAATTATAAAGAATCATACTCTAGTCCTCCAGGTGTTTTAAGCTTCAATTCCCAGAAGCCTCAACTAACTTTGGCCAGTGATCAGGGATTCTGGGAGCTGAAATCCAAAACACCTGGAATATCAGAGTTTGGCAAACACTTGGCTAAGCAATGTATGTACAGAGCAGTGGTTCTCAACCTTCCTAATGTCGCAACCCCTTAATACAGTTCCTCATGTTGTGGTTACCCTAACCATAAAATTATTTTCATTGTTACTTCATAACTGTAATTTTGCTACTGTTATGAATCATAATGTAAATATCTGATATGCAGGATGTATTTTCATTCACTAGACCAGTGATGGCCAACCTATGACACGCGTGTCAACACTGACACGCCTAGCCATTTTTGCTGACACACTGCCGCATGCAGATTGATTGGATGACTATGTCTTTTGTGGCCAAATTTGTTGTGATTTGGTCCAGTAGTTTTGTTGTTTACTCCATGGGAATTATGCACATTATTATTCTATTATTATTGTAGTATATTATCATTTTATTACTATATTATTATTATTCTATTATTCATTATTCATGACTACATTGAAACTAGAATAGAGATAAATCAGCATGGAAACTGCAAGAGGTACCATAGATTGTTGTACATGGAAATAATGGCAGTAAATAGTTTTTGATTTATTAAATACAGTTATATATTACAATTATATATTTTTGTTATTTAAACTATACATATTGTGAAATTATGTTTTTTTTCTCGAAGTGACACACCACCCAAGTCATGCTAGGTTTTTTGGTGAATTTTGACACACCAAGCGCAAAAGGTTGCCCATCATTGCACTAGACCAATACCCGATACACCCAATTTTGAATACTGGTGGGGTTGGCAGGGATTGATTTTGTCATTTGGGAGTTGTAGTTGCTGGGATTTATAGTTCACCTACAATCAAAGAGCATTCTGAACTCCACCAATGATGGAACTGAACCAAATTTGGCACACAGAACTACCAAGGCCAACAGAAAATACTGGAAGGGTTGTTGTGTGTCTTTCGGGCTGTGTGGCCATGTTCCAGAAGCATTCTCTCCTGATGTTTCGCCCACATCTATGGCAGGCATCCTCAGAGGTTGTGAGGTACCTCACAACCTCTGAGGATGCCTGCCATAGATGTGGGCGAAACGTCAGGAGAGAATGCTTCTGGAACATGGCCACACAGCCCGAAAGACACACAACAACCCTGTGATCCTGGCCATGAAAGCCTTCGACAACACATTCAATACTGGAAGGGTTTGGTAGGATTTTGACATTGAGTTTTGGAGTTATAGTTCACCTACATCCAGAGAGCATTGTGGACTAAACCTGGCACAAATATTCAATATGCCCAAATGTGAACATTGGTGGAGTTTGGGGAAAATAGACCTTGACATTTGGGAGTTGTAGTTGCTGGGATTTATAGTTCACCTACAATCAAAGAGCCCCTTGAACCCCCACCAATGATAGAATTGGGCCAAACTTCCCACACAGAACCCCCATGTCCAACAGAAAATACTGATCTTTGGCAACCCCTCTGACATCCCTCACAGGGGTCCCGACCCCCAGGTTGAGAAACGCTGTTATAGAGGGATAAGAAATTGTGTTGGAATAGGTCTTGAGAAAAAATCATTGAGAGCATCATTTCCAAATTAGATGCACTTTAAGTCATACGGGATTGTGAGAAAATGGCACAAAACTCATTGCATTAAAAAAAGGCGAACAAATTTGTTTTACCTTTTGTCCAGGGGCCACGTGTTTATGAAAGAGCTCAATGTCATGAGGGCATTTGGACAACACCACGTCCGTCACTCTCTTGAAAAGGTCTTCCATAATCTAAGCAAAGTTGATGGAGAAAAGAGAAATCTGTAGGAACACATTGCATAAACTTAGATAAGTAAGAGATTTTTACTAGACGCTTTACCTTGGGCTGGAGATAGGTTACAACAAATGGAAGCATTGATCATTCAAACATCTTTTAAAATACTCAATAATTCTTTACATATATTATCTCTAAGACCACCACAAACTGTGTTAGAGCTTTGTAGGGATTTGAATGTTAACACATTACACAAAACTAAATGGACGAGCCAGCTGTAGTTTTGGTCTTTATTAAACTTTTTACACTCTATGTATCACATAACACTCTTTCGCTGCATATTCTACACTGTAGAATTAATGCAGTTTGACACCACTTTAATGGTGATAGGTCAATGCTATGGAATCCTGGGATTTGTAGTTTGGCCAGATGCCAGCGCTCTCTGGCATGAAGGTTAAGGCTCTGTAACACTATCATTCCCATTAATTCCATAGCATTGAGCCATGGCAGTTAAAGTGGTGTCAAACTGCATTATTTCCCGAGTGTATATGCACCCTCTGTCTCTCATACAATCTTGGAAAAGTGTAAAAGATTTGCATCTTCATAAATGGTTATACACACTTCAGCAAGTTGCCTTAACGGAAAAACTAACATGTTTATTATTAAATCAATAAGATAACAAGATAGATGAAAAAAGTGGAAACTATGATACCCATTTATTTATATACAGAAATAATAGGACTGTCAAGCTACTCGTCTTTGAAATATATGGAAAGAGCTATAATGAGAACAAGATCTAGAGAAGGAATAGAGCATTTGATAAATGATATTGGACTGCAGACAAGATACAAGAGAAGCAATGTTGCCATGTTTTTGCTGTTTTGTTGTTCCCTCTTTTTTGGCCTTTGTTGTTATCTTGTTTACATTTTTCCTTCAGTTGGAATGCGGTGTTATTGTGTCTTGTTTGTTTGATTAGCGTGAAAAAGAAAATAATTATGGAGGGAAAAAAACAAACTCTGTGGTTTTGTGAAGTGGCATCTCTCCAGGAGCGTGGAAAAAACAAACATGCATTTCATGCCACCCACTTTATTCCCATTCAAGAAAAAAAAGAGAGCAATTTTGCTGTTGCGAACAGTGGGAACTTTGGTTAGTTTGTGGTGAAGAAGCAGAGGCAAAAGCTAGCTGGAAAACCCAAGACAAAGCTTTCACTGCCTTGAAAGAGGAAGTTTTCCGCTCTATAATGAAGTTTCTGCAAGAGCATTAACTACACAACATGGTGATTGCAATTGCAATGAAGCATTTCTACTTCTGCTTATTCAAACTAATTTTTCTGAAGAACTATTATATTGCAATGTTTGAAACCTCCACATCTAAGATTGCTGTGGTGGGCAGAAGTTATAGTTGGATCCACTTGTTGACCTCTAAGGGCCCTTCCACACAGTCATATAACGCAGAATATCAAGGCAGGAAATCCCACAATATCTGCTTTGAACTGGGTTATCTGAGTCCACACTGCCATATATTCCAGTTCAAAGCAGATAATATGGGATTTTATTCAGCTGTGTGGAAGGGGCCTAAGTAATCTATAATGGATTGGCTAGGATTTCTCACTCTTAACTGTTTAATAATAGCAGTAACTAAATAATTTTCTGTCCTTATTCACCATTGCATTAGAGCTTTCCCCTCTCTGCAGAACGACCCTCCATTTATCCGTAGGTCTTATCCAAATTTATTTTGGCCCCAAAATTTGCCCTTGATTTATTCATGAGATCAACTTATATGCACAAGTATATACGTATATTAAAGTATAGTAATAACATTGACCCACGTATAAATCAATTCACTTTTCGGATTGATTTTTCGACTCAAATTTCTAGATTTATACATGAGTATACCGTGTTTCCCTGAAAATAAGACAGTGTCTTATATTAATTTTTACTCCCAAAGATGTGCTAGATCTTATTTTCAGGGGATGTCTTATTTTTTCATTAAGAAGAATTCACATTTATTGTCGAACAAAAAAAATTATTATTATATACTGTACAATAGTTGTCATCATAAACCAGCATAACCAGACAAACTGTGAATCATATCAAGAATTTCTTGTTACTACCAATATTTCCATGTACAACACTCTATGGTATGTACATTTACTAATCCTGCATGCGCTGGTGTTCTGTTAGGTGGGCATGCTTACAAACAAAAACTTTGCTAGGTCTTACTTTCAGGGGAGGCCTTATATTTAGTAATTTAGCAAAACCCCTACTGGGTCTTATTTTTTGGCGATGTCTTATTTTAGGGGAAACAGGGTATATAGATAGGTCCGAAGTTATGAACAAAATAGGTTCTATAGGTTTGTTCTTAAGTTGAATTTGTTTGAAAGTCAGGATAGGTACATTATTTTAAGTGTAACTCTAGCCAAATATATATAAATAAATATAATAAATATAATAATAAATATAACAACAACAGCAGCAGCAGCAACAATAATTCCTGTTCACTTTCTGTTTCAAGAAAGACGTGTCCTGGGCAAAAAATTAACCCAATGGGACACAAAATGTGGGGAAAATGGTCCTATACTATTAATTTTATTATGATAAATTAAAAACAATTATGGAACAATTTTGTCATTGAAAACAACGTTTGGATGCAGGAAGACACGGATAATAACGAACCATGTTATTTTAATGGGATGAACAATGGAGGCCCCAAGAAGAGGATGTAGCTCATACAATAAACTCTAAGTGAATAAATCAAATCACGGAGAAGTCAAAGCTTATATTGATTCTACAGATACAAGTGCATTTATTCGATCTCTGTGGAGCCTGATAATGTCCTTCTGGATACCTTCTACCTTGTCAATATCTCTTTTGAACTGTAGTGCCCATAACAGGACATAGGAATATTCCAGGTGAGGTCTGACCAAAGCAGAATACAAAGAACTTCCCTTGATTTAGACATGCTGCTCCTTTTGATGAAGCCCAAAATCCCATTGGCTTTTGAAGCTGCTGCATCACATCGTTGGCATATATTCAACTTGTTGTTTACTAAGATCTTTCTCACATGTACTATAGTGGTTTGAGTGTTGGACTAGACCTCTTGGAGACCAAACTTTGAATCTTTGCTAATGCTTAGCCATGTGAACCCACTGGGTTATTGGGGATTGTGGATGATAGGTAGAAGCCCTTACGTGTGTCCATGAACCCAGAGTCACCCTGCAGAATGATGCACCACTCGGCTTTGCAAAACAAATAACATAGGAACTTTTACTAAGTCCAAGAGATCAACAGAACAAGGGTATTTACAATAGTCCCTCTGATTGCTTACAGAAATCAGCAGTCATGAGCAGTCTTTTCTTAGTCCATAAATCTATTTCAGTGAAGATTAGCAGCAAACAAGGACCCAGAAGTAGTCAGGCCCCTCTGAGTACAGAGCCATCTTCTTTCCAGCCAGTACTCAGAAGACTCTCTCTCTCTCTCTCTCTCTCACACACACACACACACACACACACAGAAACCTGTTCAAACCAGTTCTCCAGCAGCAGGACAGCAACAGTTTCAAACCAATTCCCACGTCCTTGCAAACTCAGCCAATCAGCTTCATGCATTTGATTTTCCAGTTAACACACACATAATATCTTTGCAAGCCATGACATGGATGACCTCAGAAGAGACAGACTCAGAGGAAGGCAATGCTAAACATCTTCTGAACAAATCTTGCCAAGAAAAAAACTCATAATAGAGTTGAATCAGGACCATCATAAGTCAGGAACGTCTCCAAGGCACAGAAAGAGCAATATAATAGAAATACCAGGCTCTGAAACTGGGACTTTGGAACATGTTTGTCCTTGTGAAGTCCCTATTTTGAAAGAAGCCAAGTTCCTGTTTTCTCAAGACTGTTGAACAATTCAGATAAAAATAGAATCGGAGCGGCACTTAACATCTCAATAAAATTAATAGCCCCATCTCCAATTCATATAAAATGTACTCAGTAGCAGGATTGCTCTTAAAGAAATGGGTGTGTGCCACAACATTTGGTTGTCCTGATGCGTAACCTGTATTCATGACAGGATTATACTGTTAGGATAGAATATAGAGCAATGGAATAGTTTCTCATTGGGTAAGTCAAGACAACCTTTAATTATCTTACCTGTTGTAAGATCAAAATGTCATATATAAAATGGAATTAGACTCAGAAAGGACTCAGAAAGGAGGCGTGAAAATGGGAGGGAGGATCACCAACCATCTGAGATACACAGATGAGACAACAACAGTAACATGAAAGGTATAATTGTTTTTCAATGTGTTTACACTGTTTTGATTTGCATTGTGTCATATTTATTGCTAGCTGTCTGGAGTCTCTATGTTGAGAGAAGGGCGGGATATAAATAAAGTAAACAAATAAAAGAAATACTAACAAAAAATAGCAAATAAATGGGCCTGAGAGCAAATCGAACCTGAACGCTTTCTGGAATGCAAGATGATTAACGTAAGACTGTTATATTTTTGCCAAATGAGAAGACACGATAAAAAAAGACAATAACGCTTGGTAATAATGCTTAAGGGGCCACGGATAGCTCAGCGAGTTAAATCACTAGCTGCAGGAAAGCTGCTAACCAGAGAGTTGGCAGTTCAAAATCAAAAGTTGGGGTGAGCTCCCGACTGTTAGTCCTAGCTTCTGCTAACCTAGCAATTCAAAAGCATGCAATACGAGTAGATCAATAGCTATTGCCTCGGCAGGAAGGTAAAAGGTCACCCCGTGTAGACATGACGGAAAAAACATGTCTACGGACAATAGGCTCCTTGACATGGAAAACGGAACAAGAGCACCGTCCTATGGCTGGAGTTGAGCATCACCTTCAGACACCGGAGATGAAAAAGGGGAAGGCCTTTACCTTTGTCTGTGCATGTGTATTGTATGTCATTGTTGTGTAAAACATTGAATTTTTGCCTTATATGTGTACTGTAATCCGCTGTAAGTCCCTCCGGGGGAGATAAAGCGGAATATAAATAAAGCGTATTATTATTATTATTATTATTATTATTATTATTATTATTATTATTATTATTATTATCTTGAATTGCAATAAGAAAAGAGGAAGGTGACATATGGGGTTTCTCATTCATAGGGTTGTAAGTAGAGAAATTAGGTACCACTAAAAAGTGGGGGAGGTATTTTACGACACCATAAAAGAAAAAGGCAAGAAATGCCGGTGACCAAGAAGAAGGAGGAAGTCTTGACTGAACTGTCAGGGAATCGGCGACCCCAATTGATTGATGAGCAAGGTCTCACCTTTCGAGCACAGCCTCCAAGGTGCTGAAGCTGAATGTCAACACACCATATCTCCTTTCTGTCTGTTTTGTCCTGTCTATCCAAACGGTATTCAATGTTTGCCGTGTATGTGTACTGTGACCTGCCCTGACTCCCCTTGGGGAGATAGGGCGGAATATAAATAAAATGTTGTGTTATTTAAATATACATTGCATCCCATTGGTCCCAAGATTCCCTCAGTCAGAATCCCTGGAGAAAACGGAAAAGGCAAATTGTTGGTCTTGGAGGCTTCTAGGAACCATAGTTCAATTTTGACATGTGATTGATCCATTTAACACCCAAAACTCCTTGCTTTTTAGAACTAGAAGTGGACCTCCATTCAGCTCTGGCTTGTCTGTGTGGCCCATGGTCTCAAGGGCCAAAAGACTGGTTCCTGGCCCCACAAAAATTGTCCATTCTTACAATAAGACTAGGACAGGCTTCGTCTCAAATTTCAAATACCTGGTATCAAAAACAGAAAACCACGAGGACTTTCCAGTTTCATCACTCACCTGCATGACGTCCTGTAGGCTTTCAACAAAGGCCAGCTCTGCCTCCACCATATAAAATTCGGCCAAGTGCTTACGGCTTTGAGAATAGTCGGCACGGAAGGTTGGACCGAAAGAATAGACCTTGGTGAATGCCCTGCAAGGGAAGAGAGGGAAAGTTTCTAATGAGCGGCATGCTGTTAAGGAACTCCCCGTCACTAGAAATCAAGTAGTTCTTCTCCCTTCTTCTTCTTGCCAAGTGCCATTGAACACTTATCCTAGTAGACAGAACATTTTATTGTCCTTGTGTGCCTACGAGTTGTTTACAATTTATAGTGACCCCAAAACAACCCTATCATGAGGTTTTCTTTGCAAGATATTTCACAGGAGGTTTGTCTTTGCTTCTCTCTGGGCCTGAGAGACTATGACTTTGGCTCCATCTACACGGACTATTTCCTGCAGCTTTAAACAGACATTGAAGAAAGTGATTTTGCTGTGTAGATGATTACATAGGGATTCCTGGAACCTGTTTGACACCCGTATGGGTTTACAGAAACTACAGAGCACTGATACACATTAAGGGCATTCTTTTCATGCTTTTGTGGGAGTTCGTTGTTTGCCCAATACAGCTTGAAGTTAGCTTTACAGTACGTTTGATTGATAAGCCTATTGGTCGTATCAAAACATTTGACAAACACATTTAGCACATACAACATACAACCCACATTACAACCAAAGTTAAAATAAACAAGCTGTTAACAACAAAGGGTCAGGATTTGTAAAAGAGGCACCATGATGTGGTGAGTTGACTAGAAAGGTTTAACCAAGTTCCATGTTACGAACAATTTTGTATCTGTGGAGCGGCAGAGGTAGAAGATACTACACATGTACTGTTTAGTTGTGACTTGTATAAGAAAGAGAGAAACCGATACCTCGGCCCATACATTTTACAAAAGACACTCTGGGATTCTTACATTAAAACCACATTTTTATTGGCTGGCCAGAATACTAAAATAACATACAAAATGGCCCTTTTTTATTTAAAGCAACTCAGCTGAGAACTGCACATTTGGAGTCGATTGGTGTAAATTGTAAGAGTGATGCAGATATTTGATCTGGTTCAGGATCTTTATTTATTTATTTATTTATTGGACTTGTATACCGCTACTCCCAATTTGGCTCGGAGCGGTTTACAAAATAGATAAAACAATACAGTTAGCTTTAGATAGCTTTCAACTTTATGATTCTATGACTTCAATGTTGTGTGTGTGCCTGTGGGTTTAAAGCGGCTGCATGATTTTCCGTAGACAAGAAAGACACAGGTTGTTTTGTCAGTTGGCATACTCATTAATGTGGGATTTCCCCCTCCTCCTGAACATTTTTCCTTAACTCTTCTTTTGTATTTGGCCAGCACAGTTTCAAAAGTAGCAAAGATAGTTCAATAATTGGGTTGCTGTGAGTTTTCTGGGCTGTATGGCCATGTTCCAGAAGCATTCTCTCCTGACATTTTGCCCATATCTATGGCAGGCATCCTCAGAAGTTGTGAGGTCTGTTGGAAATGAGGTGAAGTTTACATATCTGTGGAATAATGTCCAGCGTGGGAGAAAGAACTCTTGTCTGCTTGAGGCAAGTGTGAATGTTGCAATTGGCCACCTTGATTAGTATTGAAAAGCCTTGCAGTTTCAAAGCCTGGCTGCTTCCTGCCTGAGGGAATCCTTTGTTGGGAGGTGTTAGCTGGCCCTGATTGTTTCCTGTCTGGAATTCCCCTGTTTTCTGGGTGTTATTCTTTATTTATTGTTCTGATTTTAGAGTTTTTTAAAATATTGGTGACCAGGTTTTGTTCATTTTCACTGCTTCCTTCTTTCTGTTGAAGTTGTCCACATGCTTATGGATTTCAATGGCTTCTCTGTGTAGTCTGACATGGTGGTTATTAGAGCGGTCCAGCATTTCTGTGTCCTCAAACAATATGCTGTATCCAGATTGGTTTAACAAGTGCTCTGCTATGGCTGATTTCTCTAGTTGAGTTAGTCTGCAGGGCCTTTCAATCTCTGAGGATGTGGGCGATAAGTCAGGAGAGAATGCTACTGGAACATGGCCATACAGCCCGGAAACCTTACAGCAATCCAGTGATTCCGGACATGAAAGCCTTTGTCAACACATAGTTCAATAATGTTTTGACCCATCAGTTGTCCATCCGTTTTATAGATCAGTTTGCTTGCCCAGTAAACAGGAGAGTGCTGAGAACAAGAAGTCAGTCTGAAGATACTCCCATGAGACTTTTTTTTTATTGACATTGCAACCACAATTCAAGCAATTAATCCACTTATTTTAAAGCCTGTTGACTGGAAAACAAACACAGTCTCCTCTGAGGCAACAACATATGCTAAAACAGTTCAATTTGGGTAATCCCTTACGCATTGGCGACACAGCGCTTGTAAGTAGTAAATAATGCTAATGGCACAGAGAGGAATAAACTGAGGCCGAGAAGGAGAAATCATAAGAGAATACATAAGCACAACCGCAACCCCCTCCAACTTTTCTGACACTGAAATTTCCTTGGTTTGCCCCAAAGCAAAGCAAGAGCGTTAAATGACTCCTCTGTGTAGATCCACTGAACCAGCCTTTCCGCGCTCCGAAACAGAGAACAAAGAATAAAAGGAAGACAGGGTGCCAAAAAATAATGCAGCTTGTGGCCACCCAACCTGTTCCTCCGGCGATCCTGGCACCAAATCCAGTAACACGCTGCCCTAATCCGAGAGGCATTGTGAAGGGCTTAGCTTCCACCCCCTGAAGCCACAAATGCTGAGATGCGCAAACAGCTTTTAAGCCTGAAAAGATCCCTGTGTGTATCTGTAGGATGCAGATAAGAACATTTCAGGACGTTTTTCTTTTTCTTTTGGGGGTATGTCAGGGGGCTCAGTCATTGGCAAATGCATCCGATGATCAGTGCTTTTGCAAAGTCAAAGGAGACCAAAGCATGGCTGTTGAAAGCTGTCTATGCAGATGGGACACAGACTCATAGGGCTGAGTTTTAAGTTTTCTTGTAAGATTTACAGAATTTTCAGGCAAGCATTTGATGAAACTGTTGTTGTGGCTCAGCTGGAACCTCAGAGTGACTCTGATGGGGATTATGGGATTCAGGTTCAAGATGACTCTGATGGGAATGATGGAATTCAGGTGCAGAATGTCCCTGCTGTAGAAGATGAGGAACAGGGAGATTTTCCCACAGCACGGGAATGGTGTTGATGATACTGAAGCTAGCCAGGTGCAAATTGACTCAGAAAAGGAGGATAGTTCTCAGTCTGATAGCAACCAGCAGATTGATGCTAACGAGCTGGCTGGCCTTGACGAAACGGCATCTTTCGATCGAGCTGGCCGTTTGGAATTCAGGGTTCGCAGGAATGTTAGAATAGCAAACAAGAAGTTCAGAGGCCAAAGAAATGCTTTCATGCTATGCAAAGGGTATTAAAACAGTGTGTTGGGAGACAAACCTTTGTCAAAGCAATTTCTCGCTCAAGTCAAGAAGCAAGCTCTCGTTTTCCTGGATTATCTTGCAGCCTTTGTGAGTTCATGTTCATGGGACTTTGTGATGTTCTAATGGGACCTTGTTTTATGCCTTATGATTTCTTGGATTATTCTTTGAAGCCTTGCTTTGCAACAATCTTTTGGAACTTTACTTTTGCTTTTTAAGAACTGTTTATTTCCTATTTCCTAATAAACTACAAAAGACTTCAACCGGGCTGTGGCGCAGGCGGGAGAGCAAGCCAGCTGCAATTAACTGCAGTGAATCACTCATGAGTTCGAGGCCTGCTCGGAGCCTATGTTTGTCTGTCTTTGTTCTATGTTAAAGGCATTGAATGTTTGCCTATATGTGTAATGTTATCCACCCTGAGTCCCCTTCGGGGTGAGAAGGGCGGAATATAAATGCTGTAAATAAATAAATAAATAAACCTGTGTGCAGCCTGGTGTATAAAGCAAGGTGAAACTAACCTGAGGTGCGACAACTGTCAACTGAAGGCAATACTATCACTAAACATCATGGTGCCATCATAGATACATTCTTTCTAACATCTGCATAGAGGTAGCCTTGCTTCTGTTGCCTGGAGGCATCCTCTGTTTGGGAGGTGTCAGCTTGCTGTCTGGAGTTCTCCTGTTTCTGAGTGGTGTTCTTTATTTAATGTCTTGATTTTGCTGTTTGTTAATACTGGTAACCAGATACTGTTCAAGAGGATTGTTGGGGGTCGTGGAAATAAATAAATATAGTAGAGTCTCATTTATCCAAGCTTGGATAAGCGAATATCTTGGATAATAAGGAGGGATTAAGGAAAAGCCTATTAAACATCAAATTAGGTTATGATTTTACAAATTAAGCACCAAAACATCATGTTACTCAACAAATTTGACAGAAAAAGTAATTCAATACGCAATAACGTTATGTTGTAATTACTGTATTTATGAATTTAGCACCAAAATATCATGATATATTGAAAACATTGACTACAAAAATGCCTTGGATAAGTGAGTCTGGGATAAGTGAGACTCTACTGTAGAAGCTTTACCACAGTTTCTGAATCAAGATAAATCCTGCAGTATAATAAAGTGTCACCCAGGCTTGTGTAACAAGTAACAGTATCTTTAATTCAGTTCAAAAGATCAAACATGGCAACAATATATGTTATGGTTGAGCCTTCGGGCTCCGATAATAGAAGAAGGGGGCATAAGACTCCTCGAGAGTCAGACTCTTTCGAGGAGCGTGAACGAAAACGGCTCCGGGATTTGTTTACAGACCTGACAGATGAGGACTCATTTGAGGGTTTTTCTGAGGGTTTGGAGGAAGAGATGGCCAGCTCGGAGGAGGATGACATGGAATGGACTCGTGTGAGGGAGGATTTGGGTGTTGGGGAAACAGGCAATGAAAGCATGGGAGGTGACTGGCGGGTTGCAGGATCAGACCCATGGACTGGCTGGAGGGATGGAGCGGGATCCACAGCTGGGGATGCTGTGGGGCGTAGTCAAAGGTGCTTTAGCTCTGATGAGGATGATGAGTTTGGGGCGTCTGGAATTGGGATGGCAGCTGACAGCGATGATGAGCTTGAACTGGGATAAATTGGGGTTTGGGATCAATGTCTAATTGCGTTGGGCAAGGTAATCTGGACGGACGCTTGGGCTTTTGTTGGGGAACTTCCTGAAGACGGGTGTGATTCGTTGCTGGATACCTTGGACCTCCGTCGTCTTTTTGATGGGCAATACCTACTCACACTGGATTGATGCTGGACTGACTGACTTCGATTCTGGATTATCCCTTCGGTTGCTTATCGGTGAGACCTTTGGATTCCTAGACGGCTACGTTTGGCTATTGACCTCTGGACCGGATTGGGACCCTGCTGACTGCCGTTTCCCTGACTGCTGAGCCTGGATCTGGATATCGTTGGCTGTTGAACCTTAAATTGAATCCTGACTACGACCACGTTTTCCTTCGCTGCAGGGAGGAATAAACAAGCCTGGTTTAGTCTCCTGCTGTTTCTAAGTAGCAGAGAGGAATCTGCTACCAGTCTGTTGTTTACATTCTGACTCCTGTTGATCCTCCTTTGTTTGCATTGTTTGCCAGGCTGAAGTAAGCACTTTTGATTTAATCCGGATTAAACTTCTGTTTAACCTGGTTTTTCCCTTTGAGTTGTTTAAGCTCAATCTGAGTTGTTTTTTGTTACCTATCACACTGAAGTCAAGTGTTTGCCCTGTTTTTTTGTCTCCTACGGGCATTTTTAGTTCTGTAATCTCAATAAACTGAGTTTTGCTTTACTCACTGGCGTCCTGTCTCTGACAATATATAAAAAGCAGTCATTCTGAATTCACACAGAGAACTGAGGGAATAAATAGTCCCTTTAAACAATCTTTAAATATGCCTCATTTGCCTTATAAGTAGTCAGGCTTCGGAAAGTATGGCAGCCATTTCCTTCCTGACCATTTCCAATCAGCTACTCTCTTCCCTCACCGATGTGAAAGTGGCAGTTAAAACTGTTTGTCTCAGCACCAAGCTAGAGATAGCAGACAAGCCAATTGGAATTCTGGCTCCTGGCTGGCTCAGCCAATCAGCTGTCGACACATGCCCTTTCCAGTCAACTCACCACATCATGGTGCCTCTTTTACAAATCCACCAGGCACCAAAGCCCAGGCTACCTCTATGCAAATACCCTCACTGATTGACTTTGCAACTTCAAGGCTACTCAATGCTATTCAAGCTTGTGTTGACAACTTCACCATCTGGAGCCACGAAGAAGAAGAACTAAACAAGTTCCAGGATCACCTCAAAAGCATCCACCCAAACATCCAATTCACCATGGAAAAAGAAAGCAAAGGAAAACTGCCATTTCTAGATGTTCTAGTCATCCGCAAACCCAATCAACAATTGGGCCACATCGTTTACAGAAAACCTACACACACAGATAGATACTTATACAAAAACTCCAACCATATTCCAAGTAAAAAAAGAAGCAGAACCAAAGCCCTGCCAAACCGTGCAAAAAGAATCTGCGAAGCCCACCTCCTCCAAGGGGAACCACCAAAACTGGGCTCTACAGGCCAATGGAGACTCCACCACAGACATCAGAAGAGCTGCAAAGCCAAGAACAAGCCACGAGAGTTTCCACCTAGAGAAAAAGTGTTCTTTCCATACATTAAGGGAACCACTGACCGCATAGGGAAGCTGATGAAGAAACACAACCTACAAACTATCTACAGACCCATCAAGAAAATCCAACAAATGCTACGTTTAGCCATAACAGGAGTCTTTGCAGGAGTCTACCGTATACCACGCAGCTGTGGACAAGTCTACAGAGAGACCACCAAACGCAGCGTCCAAGGAACATGAAAGGCACTGCAGACTAACTCAACCAGAGAAGTTAGCCATAACAAAGCACTTGATGAACCAACCTGGACACAGCATATGATCTGAGAACACAGAAATGCTGGACCACTCTCACAACGATCATGTCAGACTATACAGAGAAGCCTTTGAAATCCACAAGCATGTGGACAATTTCAACAGAAAGGAGGAAACCATGAAAATGAACAAAATCTGGCTACCAGTATTTAAAAAAATCTCTAAAATCAGAACAGTAAAGAAAGGAATTCCCGACAGGAAACAATCTGGGCCAGCTAACACCTCCCAACAAAGGATTCCCCTAGGCAGGAATCAGCCAGATCTTGAGCTGCAAGCCCATTAAATGCTAATCAAGGTGATTAATTGCAACATTCACATTTGCCTCAAGCAGACAAGAATTCTTTCTCCCATCCTGGACCTTCCACAGATATATAAACCTCACTTTCCTAGTTTCTTTCAGACCTCACAACCTCTGGAGGATGCCTGCCATAGATGTGGGCGAAACATCAGGAGGGACTGCTTCCGGAACATGGCCATACAGTCCGAAAACTCACAGCAATCCATTATTCAAGCTTGCTAATTGCAACATTCACATTTGTTTTAAACAGACAAGGGTTCTTTCTCCTACCCTGGACATTCAAGAGAGAGAGATATATACTCCACTTGCCTCACTTCCAACAGACCTCTCAAGATGCCAGCCACAGATGCAGGTGAAACATCAGGAGAGAATGCTACTGGAAGAGGGCCATTCAGCTCGAAAAATTCACAGCAACGTAGTGATTCTGGCCACGAAAGCCTTCGACAATACTTTGTCTTTATTTGCTTTTAATTTTTGTATTTCAATCTCAATATAAACTCAACACAGAATTTATGATAGGGTATAGAATGGGGTACAGTATTAGTTAGGTCTATTTTTAATAATAAGTAAATCTCAAGCAACCAGAAACTATGTTTATCTGGCATCTACCAATCTCCATAGAGGACCCTGGTGGTGCAGCGAATTAAATCACTGAGCTGCTGAACTTACTGACTAAAAGGTTGGCGGTTCGAATGCAGGGAGAGGAATGAGTGCCCACTATTAGCCCCAGCTCCTGCCAACCTAGCAGGTCAAAACATGCCAATGTGAGTAGATCAATAGATACCGCTCCGGTGGGAAGGTAATGGCGTTCCATGCAGTCATGCTGGCCACATGACCTTGGAGGTGTCTACGGACAACGCCGGCTCTTCGGCTTAGAAACGGAGATGAGCACCAACCCCCAGAGTCAGACACGACTAGACTTAATGCTTGGAAAAAACTTTACCTTTACTACCATTCTCCATGGGTGCCAATTAACTGAGAGTCTACTGTATATATTAATGTTGCTTCTGGCTGGATCCACACTGCCTTATTATGCAGTAGACCCATGCAATTCAAACTGCATTATATGGCTCTACACACAAACCTCTACACCACATTACATCTAAGAAAGGATAATGCTGATACCAAACAAACATCCCATTTCATTTTCCTACGTATTGTTTGGCTCTTACTGTTGGGCTGTTAGGGAATGCCCTCACTTCTCCCGTCCATGGGGTGGTTTTATATGCACCACAATACACTGCAATCCTCATTAGTGCCGTAAAAAATATCCCAGATTAAGGGACTCAGTGGAAGGTTTTGTCTTCCTAAAAAAACTGCCTGGATGACGTTTCAGCCAAAACACCCACAACACAGCACCGTTTCGAGGCACTGATTCCAATCTGCTTTCCCACGTCCTTGAGCAAACCGTAATTTTCCACCAGAGAATGAAGCCGAATGCCCTTGCTGATCTTAATTAAAAAGCAGCAGAGATCTTATTAAGCCAAACGACGTACAGCCAGGGAACCGTGCGACATTGACCCGTCTGCCAAATAACTCCAGAAATGCTGTTGTGCCAAAGGGGACGGCAAGAGTCTATTAGACTTTAGTGTACGCAAATAGTTTACAGAACTTCGGCAGAGTTTAGAAAAGTTTCTTCTTCTGTAACGGTTGTTATTTGTGATAGCTGAGGTTAAACTGATCCTAAGAATGAATAATAGAATCATAGAATCCTAGAGTTGGAAGAGACCTTGTGGGCCATCCAGTCCAACCCCATTCTGCCAAGAAGCAGGAAAATCTCATTCAAAGCATTCCCAACAGATGCCCATCTAGCCTGTTTAAAAGCTTCCAAAGAAGAGCCTCCACCACAGTCCGGGGCAGAGAGTTCCACTGTTGAACAGCTCTCACAGTGAGGAAGTTCTTCCTGATGTTCAGGTAGAATCTCCTTTCCTGTAGTTTGACGCCGTTGTTCCACGTCCTAGTCTGCAGGGCAGCAGAAAACAAGCTTGCTCCCTCCTCCCTATGACTTTCCCTCACATCTTAATACATGGCCTTCATCATGCCTTGTCTCAGCCTTCTCATCTACAGGCTAAACATGTCCAGCTCTTTAAGCCACTCCTCATAGGGCTTGTTCTCCAGACCCTTGATCATTTTAGTTGGACACATTCCAGCTTGTCAACATCTCCTTTCAATTGTGATGCCCAGAATTGGACACAGTGTGATTCCAGGTATGGTCTGACCAAGGTGGAATAGAGCGGGAACATGACTTCCCTGGATCTAGACACTATACTCCTATTTATGCAGGCCAAAATCCCATTGGCTTTTGTTGCCGCTGCATCACATTGTAGGCTCATGTTTAACTTGTTGTCTACGAGGACTCCAAGATCCCTTTCATACATACTGCTGTCGAGCCAGGCACCATCCCCCATTCTGTATCTTTGCATTTCATTTTTTCTGCCTAAGTGGAGTATCTTGCATTTGTCCCTGTTGAACTTCATTTTGTTAGTTTTGGCCAATCATCCCTCTAATCCCTTAAATATCATTTTGAATTCTGCTCTTGTCCTCTGGAGTATTAGCTCTCCTTCCCAATTTGATCCCGTCTGCAAACTTGATGATCATACTTTCTAACCCTTCATGTAAGTTATTAATAAAGATGTTGAACTGAAGCGGGCCCAGGACTGAACCCTGATTTTGGCACACTTCATTTCTTTCCAGGATGAAGAGGAAGCATTGGGGAGAATCACCCATTGGGTTCCTACCTTTCTCCCCATAGGGACTCAAGGCGGCTAACAAAGACATGACACATTATAATGAATAACAGGATTGTTATTTTTAAAAAGTAATATTCAAACTTGTAGTTTATATGGAAAGCTTGAATTACTTTTTTTAAAAATCAGGATTTTGTTAATTAAATTGTAAAGGATAACAAAAAAAATAACAGTATTTCCTTGTAGCATTCCCCACTCCCAACTTTACTGGCCTTTCGTTCACAAATTAAAACCTTTCTGTGGAGTCAGGTCTTCCCAGACGAATGATAATAGGCACTGCCAGTCTGATAATAGTCCGATAATATTTGACAAATAATTTCAGTGGCCTGAGGCTATTGATACCTTTAAATGGTGCCTGCTGTAAGTTTTAACTGTTTTATATGATATGTTAAATTGGGTTTTTATTTTGGTAGATGATGTTTAGCTGATTATGTATTGTGTGCGGCTGTATTTGTATTGGTTTTGTATTTTGTAAAGGAGTCCCCAGTGGTGCAGCGTATTAAAGCACTGAGCTGCTGAACTTGCAGACCAAAAGGTTGCGGTTTCGAATATGGGGAGCAGAGTGAGCACCCGCTGTTAGCCCTAGCTTCTGCCAACCTAGCAGCTCGAAAACATGCCAATGTGAGTAGATCAATAGGTACCGCTCCGGCGGGAAGGTAATGGCGCTCAATGCAGTCACGCCGGCCACATGACTTAGGAGCCGTCTATGGACAATGCTGGCTCTTCGGCTTAGAAATGGAGATGAGCACCAAACAACAGAGTCGGCCACAACTGGACTTAATGTCAGAGGAAAACCTTTACTTTTTAAACCTAAGCTGCTATGAATCCCACCCATGGGAGAAAAGTGGGATAGAAATGAATAAATAATAATAATTCTGCAGCAAAGAAAAGACCCTTTCCTCTTTGTTAGCAATGTATAAGAAAAAAAACTCTAATAAAAATATTTTTAAAAAAGAAAAGAAAATGAATTGAAAGATGCAACATGAATTCTTATCCTGGCTTTGCACTGCAATACAGATTTTAACATTATAAGCCGCCTTGAGTCTCCTTTGTGGAGAGAAAAAGCGAGGTATAAATAAACATAATAACAACAACAACACAGTAATAGAGTCTGCAATAAAACAGAAAAATCCAGATCATCCAAATAAGTCGTCTTCCAAACTGTCCTCCTTTTTGAATTAGCTTGAATTGTCCTATCGTGCAAAAAGTGATTTCATCACATTTATGCTTCTTGAAACACATTTAAAACTCCAGTTATGCAACTATAGAAAATGGCTGCCAATGTCAACTCAAAGACACAATTTAAAAAAAACCCTAAGATTTATTATTATTATTATTATTATTATTATTATTATTATTATTATTATTATTATTTTTAAAGGCACATTGTTGGAAGCAACCCCTGTCGTTTCTTGGTAATCCGTTTAAGATCTGGTTATCAAGCCCTTTTGAAGGCTGAAAGTTTCAAATTCCACTTTGGCTCACTGAGAACAAGAATTTCTCTCCACGGATAAATATAGCTGGTCTAAACTTAGTTTGCATTTGATCCACTTAAAATGCCTGGTGTTTTGTGTGTGTGTGTGTGTTTTAAACAAATAAAAAGGAACATGTTTTTGAAGAACAAAGCGTAAAGCAGTCACATTATGTCCTGTACAAGGACAGGCCGGGCTGTTTACTTTAAAAGCTGTTGTGGGAGGGAACAACACAAAGCCCAATGACCTCATGATTATTATTTTGGAGAGGAAATGCTGCATTTTCCAGATTTATATTTATGCACAATTTCAATATACAGGACTTTAAAGTCTCAAGAAGTAAAGATTCTATTTTGGTTAAGCTTTGCATGAGTATCGGGCATTTCATATTTTCACGAGGATCATAAAATCAGAGTGGGAATTATTTTCTGCTTCTCTGGAGACTAGGACTCAATGGAGCAATGGGTTCGAATGACAGGAAAGGAACATTAGGAATAATTTTCTGACTGTAAGAACTGTTGAGGAGTGAAACTCTTTGCACCAGAGTGTGTGGGAAGCTCCTTCCTTGGAAGCTTTTAAACAGAGGCCGGATGGCAATCTGTCGGGGGTGCTTTGATGGTGCTTTTTCTGCATGGCAGAATGGGGCAAGACTGGATCGCCCTTGTGGTCTCTTCCAACTATATTTTATGGACCATCAGATCCAACTTCTGCACCATGCAGGATCTTTAGGTAGAGATTCCTTAACAAGCAATTGCCCAAATTCTTTCTGAAGGCATCCAAAGAAGGACATCTCACCAGATCTCTAGGCAACTGTTTCCACAGGCCAACTGCTCTTATTGCCAAGAAGTACCTTCTAATGTTCAATTGAAACTTATCCTCCACAACTTGAAGCCATTTAGACCTTGAGGAAAGCAACAGTCCCACTCGATTCTGCTTTAGTCAGATTTCAAGTGGAAGATGATGTCCAGTGATGACCAGTGATGTCCAGTGACACAATTCAAGGAGGATATTGGCAAGGTGGAACATGTTCAGAGGAGGGCAACCAAAACTCTTGAAGGTCTGGAAGCCAAGCCCTACAAGAAATAGCTTAGGGAGCTATGTATGTTTAGCTTGTAGAGGGAACAGGATAGCCATGTTTAAACATCTGATAGGACGACACATTGAGGAGGGGCAAGCTTGTCTTCTGCTGCTCCAGTGACTAGGGCACAGAGCAATGAGTTTATCATGTCAGAAGCGAATTGAGAACATACTTGTGCTAGCTGAACTGCTGACTTGAAAGCTGGCACTTTGAATCTGTGAGACAGGATGAGCTCTCATCTGTCAGCTCTAGCTTCCCATGCGGGGTCATGAGAGAAGCCTCTCCACAGGATGATAACACATCCGGGCATTCCCTGGGCAACGTCTTTGTAGACGGCCAATTCTCTCCCACAAGAAGTGAGCAATGGGTTCAAATTGCAGGAAAAGAAATTCCACCTGAATATTATCAAGAACTTTTTCCTTTTATTCAACATGATTATTTGTCATCTCATCAAATGACAGTGAGGATAGTCTGCATGAACAGCGATACCAATTAAACATTAGGAAGCACTTCCTAATGGTAAAAGCTGTTCAACGGTACTTCAGATTTTATTTTGGCCAATTCCTTCCCCTAAACAATAGCTGATGGCACCTGGAATTCCTTGATGGTCTCCCATCCAAATACCAACCACAGAAGAACCTGTTCCAGCCTCAAGAAGAAGGTGCCGTTAGAATTTAGGCTAATATTGTTGTTGTGTACCTGATCTAGATACTATCTTCAAAAAGTTGTTTCTGATCTAGATACTATCTTCAAAAGTTGGGCCATCCCAGCTGGCTTCTTCCTTTCTGCTCTCACCTCTTGTCACAATCCCACCATTATATTTGGGGTTCTAGCCCCACCTATAGGCTCCATCCTATGAATATTTTCAGCAAAAGTCCCAAGTTCCCTATAGTGTCTATACAAACATAAACACACACACACACACATACACAATAAAACAAACAAGTACAGGGTGTCCCCAAGGTTTCCATACCAAATGAAAATGGGAAATTGTAGCTAAGTGTGCTGTTGTTTTCAAAACATTAATTACAAAAGTTTACAAAATATTTACAAAATATTCTCAACATGCAAATGTGAGTAGATCAATAGGTACTGCTCTGGTGGGAAGGTAAGAAGGTACTAAATTGAATCATAATCATTTGTTACATTTTTCCTAAGTGTGGGATACCTTTGACAATACATACCCTGCCATCACTTCCAGGTGGAGTTGTCCAGAGACTGTGAGAAATGCAGGAATATTGAAGAAATGGGGGTTTTCTTCAGGTTCTTTGACTTCTTTTGCAGGCTGCAGGAGGTTGAGAGAAAAAGAAAGATGGAATTATGGATTTTATTGGTGTTGTTGTGTGTCTTCAAATTGTTATTAGACATACAACATACAGACAAAAACAGAGACAAAACACAGAGGCAATTTAACATTTTCCAGCTTTCGGCTTCCTGAGGGTATGCTCGATTTCGGCCACAGGGGGAGATGCTGCTTCATCATTCACTGTGACACCGAGTCCTTGATGGAGTATTTCCTCATTCTTCCACACGCTGTTGGACATTTTATGGTGTCGTAAATTAGTTAAATTAGCCTCCCCGCATAAAGCGGTACCTAAATTTCCTACTTGATAGATGCAACTATCTTTCGGGTTGCTCAGGTCAACAACGAGCTAGGCTATTTAATGGTCAGGTGCTCAATCCAACCCGAGCTGGCTTAAACTCATGACCTCTCAGTCAGTAATGAGCCTGGCCCTTTACACATTGCTAAAGTTTGCACAACCAACCATTTTGATCAGCAGTCAACACTATATGAACATTTCCAAGTGTTTTGCCAAAGACAAGGACTTATTTTTACAAGGAATAAAGGGTTTAAAAAACCTGTAAACCTGGCCCTTCACACAGGCTTTTGAATAAGTACGGCCCATTTGTATGTTAAACTTTTGTACTTGTGGTTACTTTCTGATCAGTTGCACCTGCATGGTTAATTTTTTTGATATAGCCTCAGGGTTCACCCCCATTTTAAGGTCCTCCCCCATTATTTTATAGCACTTTTAACTTCCTTCATGTTTACAAGTCTCATTTAGTGCACTTTTGCCCAGTTCATTTAATGATTTCATTGCTGTGTTTTAACTTGTGTTTATTAATGATTATGACTTTTTATGTCTTTTTAATTTTCATTTGCACGTTTTTTGGTACTTGAATATTATTGTATGTTCGTTTTGTATTTGTAAGCCTCCCGAGTCCCCCTGGGGAGATGGAGGCGGGGTATAAAAATAAAATAATAATAATAATTATTTTTATTGTATGATACAGCAAACAAGATAAGATATGCTGGATTTCGTATCACAAAATCACAAGTAGAACACTTCCCAAGTGTCTAGGACTGTGTGATATATTTTCGGATGATGTGCGCAGATCCCATTAGGGTGGCCTTTTGCAGTTGGCAGATCGTAATTTTGTCAATGTCTATTGTTTCCAAATGCCAGCTGAGATCTTTTGGCACGGCACCCAATGTGCCCATCATCACCGGGACCATCTGCACTGGTTTCTGTTTGTAGTCTGTCTGTGCGATTTTCTTACAGCAGCTGAGGATGTGATCAATGGTTTCATTGGTTTCCTTGCACAGTCTGCATTTTGGGTCATCAGCTGATTTTTCGATCTTGGCCTTAATTGCATTTGTTCTGATGACTTGCTCCTGGGCTGCAAGGATGAGGCCTTCTGTCTCCTTCTTCAGGGTCCCATTCGTGATTCGCCATAGCCAGGTCTTCTCCTTATCAGCTTTTCCTTCAATTTTGTCAAGGAACTTTCCATGCAGTGTTTTGTTGTGCCAGCTGTCAGCTCTAGTTTGTAGTGCGGTTTTCTTGTACTGATTTTTTGTCTGCTGTGCTTTGAGGAGTTTCTGATTTTTAACTTCAATAAAAGCAGGTTCTTCACTTTGCTTTACATATTCTGCCAGAGCATGTTCTTCTTCTTTGACTGCTTGTTTTACTTGTAAGAGTCCTCTGCCACCTGATCTTCTAGGCAGATATTATTATTGTTGTTGTTATTATTATTATTATTATTATTTTGGATATGGTGAAAATGTGGACTCATAGTGGATGGTGCAAGTCCTCTTCTGATTTCTTTACTGTATATTCTAGATGTTAGAAACACAATTCTCCTAAACAGTGATTAAAACTTACTGTTGGGAGCCCTGGGAAGCAGCAAAAGAGAAACCCTTTGTTCCTTCCTTACTTCTTTCATTCCTTCGTTCCTTCTTTTTTGATTCTTTACTAATCTGCCAATCATTTAAGATCCATAATACTGAACTCCCTGCCTCCTTGAGATTTCCCCTTGATTTATATATGAGGTTGACTTATACATGAGTATATACGGTAAGTACAAGGTCTGTATAAATCCCCAAAGAGATGCAGGATTGAAAGCCAGGGGGAGTTTCGCAACAAAGGAATGGGATAATAGGCTTTGTTCTCTCTCCCCGCCAGCCCCTGATAGAACTTCCTTTTTGAACCGTTCCCATACTGAGCATCCAAACTGGATTTAAATTCAGTTTAAGCACACAGTTTGGAGCCAAGGGAAAGGGAAGGCAGCCTTTGCAAACACCTGACGAGAAAGAAACCGCTCTTTGAAAGTCCACAGGTGCAGTTCAGAGGCACTGGACACGGGGCCTATTTATAGGCAAAGCTGGAAGTCGGACTGGCAAGGAATCAAAGGTTTCACAAAAACATCTGGCGAGGAAGAAAAGCCATCAATTGTCATTAGAAACAGACACACACCCAGAAGCATCGTCTTCAACAACTGTTTTTTTTGCAATAGCCTCAGGTGGAGATTTCAAAGGTCTATAAAGTTTCTGCAACAAAGCAAAAAAATATGAAAAGCAGAACACAGAAGAATATATATATATATATATATATATATATATATATATATATATATATATAGGGTTCCATTAGCAGTAAAAAGGGACAAGATAAAACGTGGCAGGACTTAAAAAAAGGGACAAGATAATATCTTTGATGCAGATGTTTCTGTTATTATTCCATTGATATGGCTGCCGAGAGCATTTCCTCCAAATAAGTCAAACCGATCAGGGTTTTTTCTAAAGCTGAGAGTGTTTGACTTGCCCAAGGCCATTCAGTGGGTTTCTATGGCTGAGCTGGGAATCAAACTGTATTCTCCAGTGCTCAAACCATTCATACTGGTCTATTCTAGAGCAAGAAATAAACTTGAAATATTTGTTCCGATAGTCTTGAAGTAGTTGATAGTCTGGGTCCCCAACTTTACTGGGCTTTTTCTTTGGGTCTCATTAGATGACGCATCCTGTTTGGTGACCTTTGGAGCAAGCACATGGATTTGAACAGCAAAACAAATAATTCGGGCTGTGGCGCAGCTGGTTAGCAGCCAGCTGCAATAAATCACTACTGACTGAGAGGTCATGAGTTCGAAACTAGCCTGGGTTGGATTGAGAGCCCGACCATTAAATAGCCAAGCTCGTTGTTTACCTACGCAACCTGAAAGACAGTTGCATCTGTCAAGTAGGAAAATTTAGGGACCGCTTATGGAAGGAGGCTAATTTAACTAATTTACGTCACCATAAAAAGGTCCAGCAGCGTGTGTGTGGAAGAATGAGGAAGTACTCCATCAAGGACCCGGTGTCAGTGGATGATGAAGCAGCAGCTCCCCCTGTGGCCGGAATCGAGCATACCCTCATGAAGCTGGAAATTGGAAAATGTTAAATAGCCTCTGTGTCTCTGTCTGCATGTCGTATGTCTAATGGCATTGAATGTTTGCCATGTATATATACATTGTGATCCGCCCTGAATCCCCTTCAAGGTGAGAAGTGCAGAATATAAACATTGCACATAAATAAATAAATAAATAAATAAATTCACAGACAGGGAAACCCTTTTAATGACATGCTAGAGATAACTGAGTATATACAGAGAGTAAAGTTAGTAGAGGCTGGTTACTTGGCAGATATAAAGATAGGATCGCTTTTTATGTGCCCTGATTAATTTACCAACTGGTGCTGAACAGAAGTGCGCTGAGGAACATAGCAAGAATTTGTCACCACTACTTAAAATGTCTCACAAAACCCTAAAATAACATTCTATGTTGTGAGGCATTGCACGTGGTTTAAATGGCAGGTCCAAACATGACTAATAATAATATCAATAATATTGATAGCCTGCTTTTCCCTCACCAAAAATGACTTAAAGCAGCAAATGCTAAAAAACGTATCAATCCGTGAATGAAAACTTATGCTGGCTGCAGCATTTAGAGCAGGGGTCCCCAAACTAAGGCCCGGGGGCCGGATGCGGCCCTCCGAGGTCATTTACCTGGCCCCCACCCTCAGTTTTATAATATAATATACTGTATATACATATAATATTGATAATAATTACAGTATAGTGGTATAGTTCAATATAGTAATATATAATGCTAATAGTGTGCTATGCTAATAATATAATATATTGTATGTTCATATAATTTGTAAGCCACTCTGAGTCCCCTTTGGGGTCAGAAGGGTGTGATACAAATGTAGTAAATAAATGCAGTAAATAAATAAATAATAAATAAATAAATTTTAGACTTCAGCTCGCATAAAGTCTGAAATGACTTGAAGGCACACAACAACAACAACAACAACAACAACCCTAATTAACTTGACTATCTCATTGGCCAGAAGCAGGAGCACACTTCCCATTGAAATCCTGATCAATGTATGTTGGTTAAAATTGTTTTTATTTTTAAATATTGTATTGTTCTTTCATTGTTCTTGTTGTTGTTGTTGTTTTTGCACTACAAATAAGACATGTGCAGTGTGCATCGGAATTTGTTTGTATTTTTTTCTTCAAATGATAATCCGGCCCCTCAACAGTCTGAAGGATTGTGGACCGGCCCTCGGCTTAAAAAGTTTGGGGACCCCTGATTTAGAGAGTCAACATCCACAAAAGTAACTTTCCCAAGATCTGGTTCAGAAATGACACAAATACCACTTGGTTCTGTTCACAGCCATGTGGACCTCCCACCTTAAAAACATACAATGAAAATACTTTAAGATTATTGTTATTCGTTTTGGAAGTTAAATTTAACGGGTGTACAGGGAGTAAAAGTGATACTGGGAAATAGCTAGTTTTACAACTTGTACAATGATACTTATGTTGCTGAAAAATATAACATACTATCTATCTATATATATAAAAGGATAAAAAATTTCAGCCTAGGACAAAACAACAAAACTACACATTCCAGAAACACTAAACTTGGCAACACAACCCCTCATCCATGCCTCTACGTTCATACAACAAAAAGAAAAGAAAAATAAAGTCCTAATTAGAGGGAGAGAAATAATTGTTTTTTATCCAATTGCTGCCAGTTACAAGGATAAACTCTGCCCACTTGGTCTCCTACCAACCTACTCAGCCCAGTGGACCAGCCTCTACATAATAATAATGATGATGAAGATGATAATAATAATAATAATAATAATAATAATAATAATAATAGAAGCATAGAATCCAAGAGTTCGGAGAGATCCCTAAGGGCCATCCAGCCCAACCCTTTCTACTATGCAGCAGGACACAATCCAAGCATTCACAACACATGGACAATGTATAAATACTATACCATATTACACAGGGACATAGACTCCCTCTACCCTCACCACTTTCACAGTACACAAACAACCAAATGCATACTAAACATAAAGACAACCATACAACAGACTTTCAATACCACCACTGCCTCAACAAGTTCTCACCAACACCACCAGACAACGCCACAGCAACGCGTGGCCGGGCACAGCTAGTATCTACATATTAAACAGCAGTGTTTGTATGTATGTATTTTCCAAGATGGCCCCAACTTTCAAAGAGCACTGTAAATCCCACCAACAATGGATCTGGGCCAAACTTGGCACACAGACCTCCCATGACTAACAGGACACACTGGAGAGGTTTAGGGCATGTGGATCTTAGATTCTGGGAGTTATAGTTCACCAACATCCAGAGACCACTCAGAACCCAGCCAACAATGGATCTGGGCCAAACTTGGCACACTCCTTCTACATGGCCAACTTTGAAGATTGGTGAGTTTGGAAGGGGGGCTGATCTTGAATTCTGGGAGTTATAGTTCACCAATACTCAGGGAACACTCTGAACTCAAACAACAACAGAACTGCATCAAACTTGGCACACATACCCAACATGCCGAACTTTGAATACTGGTGGGGTTTCGAGGGACTGACCTTAGAGGTTGAGAGTTATAGTTTATCCACAGAGCGCTGTGCAACCAACTGGTGATGGTTCTTTGCAAAACTTGGCACACATACCCAATATGATGAACTTTGAAAACTGGTGGGCTCTGGAGGGACTGATCCAACATGATGGAAATTGTAGTTCTCCCTGATCCAGAGAGCTCTGTGACCCTCACCAATGATGGATCTGAATCAAACTTGGCACACAGACCCAACATGGCCAATTTTGAATACAGGCAGGGTTTGGAGTTGATTGACCTTAGAATTTGGGAGTTGTTGTTCACCCACATCCAGAGTGCACTGAACTCAGCCGATGACAGATCTGGACCAAACTTGGCACACGGACCCAACATGGCCAACTTTGATTTATTTATTTCTCGTGTCAGAAGCGAACCGAGGGTGCAAGTTGTAATGGATTTGCAAACATAGAGATTTTTTTAGAGAAAAAAAACTTGGTATTAATACTAATGGATTAGGGATCGGATGGTTTTTGCCAACTTTGATTACTGGTGGGGTTTGGAAGGTGATCGACACACGGTTTTGGGAATTTTAGTTCACTCACATCCTTATGGATTTTCTATTGGGAACATTAAAAAAACAAAAGCAAAGACTGACTTTTTCTAATAGATAGTGTAACAAATTACCTAACCTAGGCATTGCCAGGTACCTAAGCTAGTTTATAATAACAGTGAAAATATGTATATGTATGATTTCCATGACAGCTCCTACACTCAAGAGACCACTGCAAACCCTACCGATGATGGATCTGGACCAAACTTGTCACACATAGCCATTATGACCAACATTAACTCTTTGCAGTGTTTGCGGAGGATTGACTTGGGATGATGGGAGGTGTAGTTCACCCACATCCTTATGCATTTTCTAATGCGTCCTATTATTATTATTATTATTATTATTATTATTATTATTATTATTATTATTATGTTCATTTATACCCTCTTTTTCGAACCACAAGGGAAACTTAAAACAATCCAAAAACAAACAATGACTATTTCTCATGTTTATCCTTACCTAACTCAGGCATCGCTACCTAACTCAGGTACCCAAGGTAGTAATATAATATATATTTATATGTGCAAAAATTCAGTTGGCCCTTTCTACAGGTGCTGAAATAAACATATTCCCATATTCCCAGCAACCTTCTATGACAATGCTGGGTGTGAAAACCTTGCCCAGTGCTCCTAATAGCATTAGCATAATAATATTATGCTATACTATTCATATAATATATTGTATATACATATAATATTGATAATAATATTAGTAAAAAGGTAAATGTTTCTCCTGACGTTAAGTCCAGTCATGTCTGACTCTGGGGGTTGGTGCTCATCTCCATTTCTAAGCCGAAGAGCCGGCGTTGTCCGTAGACACCTCCAAGGTCATGTGGCTGGCATGACTGCATGGAGCGCCTTTACCTTCCCGCTGGAGCGGTACCTATTGATCTACTCACATTTGCATGTTTTCGAACTGCTAGGTTGGCAAGAGCTGGAGCTAACAGTGGGTGCTCAAGCCGCTCCCGGGATTTGAACCTGGGACCTTTCGGTCTGCAAGTTCAGCAGCTCAGCGCTTTAACACACTTCGCCACCGGGGCTCCGATAATAATATTATAATGTAATAAAATATTATAATAATACACTATTATAATTGTATATTATATATTACATGTAATATTACTAATAATATTGCAATATAGTGGTATAGTACATTATAGTAATATATAATGCTTATATTGTGCTCTGCTAATAATATAATTTATTGTATGTACTTGTAACTTGTAAGCCGCCTTGAGTCTCCTTGGGGGTGAGAAGAGCGGGGTATAAATGTTGCTAATAATAATAATAATAATAATAAAGATGTGAAGACTGTGGTCAGTAAAGAATACACACAAAGGGTCAGAAAAATTCTCAAAAGCAAGCTCAATGGAGGCAACACCATCAAGGCCATAAACACCTGGGCCATACCTGTCATAAGATATACTGCTGGCATCATAAACTGGACACAGGTGGAACAGGACAATTTGATCAGAAAAACAAGAAAACTCATGACCATTCATCATTCACTGCACCCTCGCAGTGATGTTGACCGGCTATATCTGCCTAGAAGATCAGGGGGCAGAGAACTCTTACAAGTAAAACAAGCAGTCAAAGAAGAAGAACATGCCCTGGCAGAATATGTAAAGCGAAGTAAAGAACCTGCTTTGATTGAAGTAAAAAATCAGAAACTCCTCAAAGCACAGCAGATAAAAAACCAGTACAAGAAAACCGCACTACAAACTAGAGCTGACAGCTGGCACAACAAAACATTGCATGGAAAGTTCCTTGACAAAAGTGAAGGAAAAGCTGATAAGGAGAAGATCTGGCTATGGCTCACGAATGGGACCCTGAAGAAGGAGACAGAAGGCCTGATCCTTGCAGCCCAGGAGCAAGACATCAGAACAAATGCAATTAAGGGCAAGATCGAAAAATCAGCTGATGACCCAAAATGCAGACTGTGCAAGGAAACCGACGAAACCATTGATCATATCCTCAGCTGTTATAAGAAAATCGCACAGACAGACTACAAACAGAGGCACAACTATGTGGCCCAAATGATTCATTGGAACTTATGCCTCAAGTACCACCTGCCAGCAGCAAAGAACTGGTGGGATCACAAACCTGCAAAAGTATTGGAAAATGAGCACGCAAAGATATTGTGGGACTTCCGAATCCTGACTGACAAAGTTCTGGAACACAACACACCAGACATCACAGTTGTGGAAAAGAAAAAGGTTTGGATCATTGATGTTGCCATCCCAGGTGACAGCCGCATTGACGAAAAACAACAGGAAAAACTCAGCTGCTATCAAGACCTCAAGATTGAACTTCGAAGACTCTGGCAGAAACCAGTGCAGGTGGTCCCGGTGGTGATGGGCACACTGGGTGCCATGCCAAAAGATCTCAGCCGGCATTTGGAAACAATAGACGTTGACAAAATCACGATCTGCCAACTGCAAAAGGCCACCCTATTGGGATCTGCACGCATCATCCGAAAATACATCACACAGTCCTAGACACTTGGGAAGTGTTCGACTTGTGATTTGTGATACGAAATGCAGCATATCTATCTTGTTTGCTGTGTCATGATAAAATATATTTATATACAAAAGAATAAACTTTTCCAAGCTCTGCATTTTGGGGATGAAATCGTCTTCAATATACAGGGGCGAACGGCTTATATTTGCAGCTGAACTTTGGATATAAAGAGCGAACGGGCTCAATACCTGTTTTGTTCTTCTCTTTACGGGATGTAACAAGGCCTCCTTTTGACGGCAGCCTTCGTTGTCGCTCCCTCCTTTAAGCTCTCGGAAGTCATTTGGCTTTAGGGCTAACAGAACGCACCATTTGCGACTAAACGGCCGTATTTACTGCCGGATCTGTGTCCGGAACTGTGCCGAAGGGCTGCCAACGGAATCAAGCCATTGCAATTCATAGAAGATGCTTGCGACAAAATGCGAGCAGGGGGGTCAACCGTTTCGGAAATAATGCAAATTTGTGCGCAGCGAAGCCTATTTGGAAGGTGTCCGTAGCGACAGACCTCCAATTCGAACCATTCTGAAACTTGCGTAGGTTTCAAAACCAGTTTGCCATTGTGTAGAAGACTAGAAGTGACAACTTAACTTTAAATAAAAGTAGGCAGTTTGCCCAAATGCCTTTGGTGAGACAGAACGAGTTAAACGGTGCTTTGGACATTGGCCAGAAAGGAAGAGCTAAACCGTTTGCTGTGTCTTTTTGTTTCCGAATGAATGGCCACGAAGATGGAAGGCATATGATAAAAGGGTTATGAAAGTATACATGGTAAATAGGGAGATAAATAGGTTTCCCCCCCACGATGTCACAGACCGGGTTTAATCAACGCCTGAAATTGGTTGATAATGAGATTCAAAAACATGCAAAATGCGGAAGATTAATTACAGAGTTGGCTGCCAAAAGATGTCTCAACAGATGCTAGGTTTTTAAAAAAAGAGGATTGGATAAATTTGTGGGAGTTCGAGCCATTGTTTCGTTCGTTTACTAATTAACATTTCTGGTCCTTCTCCCCGCACGATGTGCCCAGAGGTGTCTCATGGCAACCGTAAAGTTAGAATAGAAATTACATTACAATACAATAAACTAGACGAAGCAGATGGAACCACGGCAGTCACCTAAATTAAAACCACTAACCCGCAAAAAAAGAAAGGAAGGAAGGAAAAGAAGAATCAATAAGCAAACTGAGTTGCTGTGAGTTTTCCAGGCTGAATGGCCATGTTCCAGAAGCATTCTCTCCTGATGTTTCACCCACATCTATGGCAGGCATCCTCAGAGGTTGTGATATGTTGGAAACAATATAAGTGGGGTTTATATATCTGTGGAATAATGTCCAGGGTAGGAGAAAGAACTCATCTGTTGCAGGCAAGTGTGAATGTTGCAACTGGCCAGCTTGATTAGCATTGAATGGCCTTGCAGCTGACTGCTTCTGGCCACCAGTATTTAAAAAACTCTAAAATCGGGTCAGTAAATAAAGAACAACATTCAGGATTAGCATTGAATGGCCTTGCAGTTTCAAAGTCTGGCTGCTTCTTGTTGGGGCAATCCTTTGTAGGAAGGTGTTAGCTAGCCTTGATTGTTTCCTACCTGGAATTACCCTGTTTTCAGAGTGTTGTTCTTTATTTACTGTCCTGATTTCAGAGTTTTTAAAATACAGTACTGGTAACCATATTTGGTTCGTTTTTCTTTGGTTTCCTCCTTTTTGCTGAAATTGCCCACATCGTTGTGGATTTCAATGGCTTCTCTGTGAAGTCTGACATGATGGTTGGGAGAGTGGTTCAGCATTACTGTGTTCTCAAATCATATGCTGTGCCCAGATTGGTTCATCAAGTGCTCTGCTATGGCTGACTTCTTTGGTTCATTAGTCTGCAGAGCCTTTCATGTTCCTTGATTGGACTTTCCACAGATATGTAAACCCCACTTACTTAGTATCTAACAAACCTCACAACTTCCGAGGATGCCTGCCACAGATGTGGGTGCAACCAATGCTTCTGGTTTGTGGCCATACAGCCCGGAAAACTCACAGCAACTTAGTGATTCTGGCCATGAAAGCCTTTGACAACACAATAAACAAACTGAGAGGCCCAAACACTTGCTGGCAGAAAGATGATTCGACAAGCTCCTTTTTGGAAAGGACATCTAGAACCCAGGCAGACCCACTGTGGGTGCATCTACACTGTAGAATTAATGCAGTTTGGAACCACTTTAACTGCCATTGCTCAATTTTTCAAGGTCTTTAGCTTTCTGTGCCAAAACATGTTGGGGCCTCACCAAACTACAGTTCCCAGCATACCATAGCATTGAGCCATGGCAATTAAAGTGGTTCCAAACTGCATCATTTCTGCAGTATAGATGCACCCCAAGAGGCAATTTGTTTCCGAGTACTACTTCTGGAGTGACGCAATATGGATTTGTGATGCACTTGTGATAGGCTGATAACTTTTAAGCTGTTTTAAAAATTAGCAAGCAGTTATCCAGGATCTTACCTCAACTTGGAAGACTTCCCCAGCGCCCTCGCAGTCATTCGAGGTAATTATTGGCGTATGGATGTGCAGGTATCCGTTATCCTAGTGGAAATTCACAAATAAATAATATTATTTATAAAATATTCCTCACACTGGCAACTTTTCACATTAACGGATTTTTCTAACAGAAAAATGTGGAGGAAAGAGTAGGAAACATAGCACATAGAAGCCCTTCATTTTAGCAAAGAAAGCAGAGTGAAGACAGGACAAAAGTATTTATTTATGTATTTATTTATTTACAGTGTATATATTCTGCTCTTATCACCTCAAAGGGGACTCAAGGCAGATCATAGAACATACATTCAATGTTGTTTATACACTGACAAGACAGACAATTGTACATAGATAGAGTATATATAGGCATATATAGGCTTTTCCCCACCATCTTTGGCATCTTGGAGGCTTGCTCCATCTCCCTGCTGAAGAGCTTTTTTTAGTAAATATCTTCTTTTTGATCAAATCGCTGGCATTTTTCAGGCGTTTCCTTATGGATGCCTTAAAATACCTCCCCGCCTTTAAGTGGTACCTATTTATCTACTTGCATTTGGCTTTCGAACCGCTAGGTCGGCGGAAGCTGGGCTAAAGGCCAGGATCTCACCTTGACCTGGGCTTTGAACTGTCAACCTTTTGATTGACAAGCTGGTGGTTTAACATGCTGTGCTACAGCCCGGCCTTTGATATAGTGTTTTCTGTAAAGTCCAATTAATTTAGATCTATACGGAATACATTTCTTAACTTCATGTTGATACGCAAAACCATACATAATAACAAACCAATTATTCTTATTATTTAATTTATAATTTTTATTAAGTGTCCATTATATGTGCAATCTCACAGTACAACCATAAACCACAATCTAAAAATTTACCTTATCCTCTCCACCCTTCTGCCCCACTAATTCAGAGACATTTACAAGCTCCTTACTAATAAATTATCCTTTACTCTATTGTCTAATTGTATTAATAAGTCATTGCTTCCCTTAGCCATTTATCTAAAATCACACTTGATTTGAGAGTGGCTTAAATTTACTATTACTCTGACTCATATTAGTTGATAAATGGCTTCCATATGTAACCTCAAACAAATTCTCTTTCATTCCGCCTCTCTAATCTAATTTTCCTGCTTCTTGGCAGGGGGTTGGACTGGATGGCCCATGAGGTCTCTTCCAACTCTACTATTCTATGATTCTATGAGTCTATGATTTTGTATGTTAATATTTCAGACAAAGCTATGGCACATGTATTATTTGACCAATCCTGTACTTTTAAATTATCTAATTTGGTAGATATTGACACTAGAGTCATGGTGGAAGTCCTGTAGCTGCCAGATTTAGAACAAGAGTTGTATTATTATTATTATTATTATTATTATTATTATTATTATTATTATTATTATTATTATTATTATTGTTATTATTAATTATTATTATTCCACACTTTTTCCCAGGACTGGGTCCCAAACCATTCTGTCTGGTTAGATTTATAGGCGAGCAAATATTGCCCTCTAGTGGCCACAGACTAAATAGCATGACTAAAAGAAATACAGTAGAGTCTCACTTATCCAACACTCGCTTATCCAATGTTCTGGATTATCCAACGCATTTTTGTAGTCAATGTTTTCAATTCATCATGATATTTTGGTGATAAATTCATAAATACAGTAATTACTACATAGCATTACCGCAAACTGAACTACTTTTTCTGTCAAGTTTTTTGTATAACATGATGTTTTGGTGCTTAATTTGTAAAATCATAACCTAATTTAATGTTTAATAGGCTTTTCCTTAATCCCTCCTTATTATCCAACATATTCACTTATCCAACGTTTTGCTGGCCCGTTTACGTTGGATAAGCGAGACTCTACTGTACTGTATTTCTTCAATTCTAAAACACGCTTTCCCTGCATATAAACAGCTTTAAAAACGATGTGTGTCTTAGAATTTCAGGTGCTTTTTATATAAATAAGGCTTTCATTCTTGTGGTGGTACTGAAATTAGTGTGTGTCTTACAATTGAATCATGGAAATATGTTCCCCCCAGGCAAGAGACAAAAACCTTTCCAATGCTAATTAGGGTGATTAACTGAAACATTAATGCTGGCTTCCCAGTGACAAAGGACTCTTGCCACACCCCGGACTCTCCACAGATATATTTTTTTTCCTTTCCTTGCCTTAGTTTATCCATACCTCACAACCTCTGAGGATGCCTGCCATAGATGTGGGCGAAATGTCAGGAGAGAATACTTCTGGAACATGGCCACACAGTCCGAAAGACATACAACAACCCTGTGATCCCGGCCATGAAAGCCTTCGACAACACAGAGTGGTTTATATTGCTGAGGATGGTTTCTATTGCTAGGGATGTTTAGCTTGGAGAAGAGAAGGCTGAGAAGGGAGATGAATGTCATGTTTAAATATTAGAAGGGATGTCCCATTGCTCTGGAGCAATATATTCAATGTACATGAAAAATAAAAATTTCCAATAGGAAGAACTTCCTGATGGGAAGAGCTGTTCAGCAGTAGAATATGCTGCCTTGGTGTGTGGTGGAGTCTCCTATGGAGGTTTTTAAGCAGAGGCTGGATGGCCATCTGTTGAGAGGGCTTGGATTGTGTCTTCCTGCCTGGCAGAAGGGGGTCAGACTGGATGGTCCTTGGGGTCTCTTTCAAGTCTAAGATTCTATTGGGTTACCTTGAAATAGGAGTGGATGGCTCCCGTAGCTTCGCTGCGTATCCTCAGAAGGGCACTCAGAGAATTACTTCTGCATCGGACATGAGGGAACTGGCGGAGGTATTCGAGGGGCTGGTGTGTTTTGTACTTCAGAGGGAAGGCCTGGATGGGAAAAACAGAGTAAGAAAAACATGGTAATGATGACGACGACGACAACTACTAACACTACTACTAGTAGTGTCATTTATTTATCTCTTTCTTGGGACCCAAAGCATATCACAATATTAAGAAAAAAACAATACAATTTAGTATCTACAACGTACAAATGTTAAAGTAGAATTAAACTTGCAACTCACTTCAAACACTTAGAAACTCTTAAAATAATTAAATCACTATAAAGACAGTCCATGTTTACTCTAAATCCTTCTGCACTCAGTGATGTTTTCCCAGGCAGAATGATATAATCGTGGAGTTGGAAAAGACCCCAAAGGCCATCCAGTCCAACCCCATTTGTCATGAAGGAATATTTATTTATTTATTACAATATTTATATCCCGCCCTTCTCACCCAATAGGAGACTCAGGGCAGCTTATTTATTTATTTATTTATTTATTTGCAGCATTTATATTCCGCCCTTCTCACCCTGAAGGGGACTCAGGGCGGATCACATTACACATATAGGCAAACTTTCACTGCCTTTTAACATAGAACAAAGACAAACAAACATAGGCTCCAAGCGGGCCTCGAACTCATGACCTCCTGGTCAGAGTGATTCATTGCAGTTAATTGCAGCTGGCTTGCTCTCCCGCCTGCGCCACAGCCCGGGCTTACAATAAAACACACATATAAAATTGTACAATACATTGTGAATCAATTAAAAAGTTATTAAATTACATCAGACATTCATAAAAACACTTATAAAATACAGATGGGCATGTTCGAGTCTAAAAGACTGGGTCTGTCAATTGAGTTCCAGTGTACATAATAATAATTAATGCTGCTAATTGTTATAATAATAATAATAACAACAACAACAACAACAATAATAATATACTTCATTTATATTCTGCTCTATCTCTCAGAGGGGACTCAGGGTGAATTACAGAACACAGATATGGCAAGCATTCAATGCCGTTATACAATCAACAAGGACAGACAATACACTAACAGAGGTAAAGGCATTCCCCCATCTTTTCTATTTCTGGCATCTTGGAGGTTGTGCTCAACTCCGGACACGGGGTGTGCGTACGCTGTTGCTCTATCTTTCATGTCGAGGAGCTTTGTCATCCTTAGATGTCCTCCCGACTGATGTCCTTAAGGACGCCTTTCATTACCTTCCCACTAAAAGCGATAGCTATTTATCTACTCGCATTTTCGTTTTCAATCTACTAGGTGAGCAGGGAGCTAGGGTGGATGGCGGTGCTCACCCCAACCCAGGCTCGAACTGCCGACTTTTCGATCAGCAGGATTTTATGCAGCTAACAGTATAGCCCGTTGTGCTAGGCCCGGCACAATCTAAGCACTCCCCACAGAGGGCCATACAACATCTGCTTAAAAGACTCCAACACACTATGTGAGGCTACCTCTCATATCAATAGGGTTCATTATCATCCATTGTTTCCTATTTCCACCATAGGTTCAGGAACATATCCCCCCAAGGATATGGGATTGTATTGTATTTTATGCTGAAGACATGTTCAATATTTTAAAAAACAAAAGCAAGAACGATGGTGGCAAGCATGGGGAAAATGCAAAACAGGTCTTGTACTTACTAGACTATCACAAGGTCCCACGACCCGAATATTTTCCGCTGCCAGCTCCACGTTCTGCCTCTTGTGAGGACTTTTGATCAGTTTCCCTTGCACTTCAACTGAACTTCCAAAAGTCAGTTCCCTGGAATATAAAACAATCATATCCTTTATTATGGTCACATTCTACACTTGAACCCTGCCTAACATCAGAGAGGTAAACACATTACTTTATATGCAAATATAATTTATATTTCTAATATATTCTCTTTCTCAATATTAGGAAGAACTTATCATATGGAAATGGAATGAACTTTTTTTCTGCTGATCCAGAGAGTAGGATCTTGTGTTTTTAAAGGATTGTACATACACTGTCTTGAATCCTATACCGGGAAAAAGGTTTGAAGGATGAGCTAGGGAGTGTTGTATAGTGTTTTAATTGTGTTTTCGAAGCTTTCATGGCTCGAATCACAGAGTTGCTGTGAGTTTTCTGGGCTGTATGGCCATGTTCCAGAAGCATTCTCTCCTGACATTTTGCCTAAATCGATGGCAGGCATCCTCAGAGTTTGTGAGGTATACTGGAAACTAGGCACGAAACAATCCACACATGAAACAATCAGGGCCAACTAACACCTCTCAACAAAGGATTCTCCCAGACAGGAATCAGCCAGGCATTGAAGCTGCAAGGACATCAAATGCTAATCAAGGTGATTAATTACAACGTTCACACTTACCTCCGACAGGCAAGAGATTTTTCTCCGAGCCTGGACCTTCCACAGATATATAAACCTCCCTTGCCCAATTTCCAACAGACCTCACATCCTCTGAGCATACCTGCCATAGATGTGGGCGAAACGTCAGGAGAGAATGCTTCTGGAACATGGTCATAATGTTGCGGAAGGAATATAGCTTGGAAAACTCACAGGAATACAGCCCAGAAAACTCACAGCAACCCAGTGTTTTAATTGTTTTAACAGTTTTTGTTTTAAGTGATTATAACTGACTTGCTTTAATAAGTGGAGGTTTGATCCTATTTTAATATTTATAAGTTGTGGGTTTCAAAATGCAGTTTTTTAAAATGTTGTGAGCTGTTTTGGGTCTTGACCAAGAGAGAAAAATAAGTTATAACTATAAATATAACAACAATGTAATGTTGCATAGTTGTGTTTATTCATGAATAAGTACATATGTGTATATGAATAAGAAAATATTTTGATTGGGACTGGGAGAAACGTGTAACACCAGCCACAGTTCTACTAACTACTAACCAAGGGCTCTTCTAAACTGCTATATTAAATCCATATTATCTGCTTTGAACTGGATTACATGGCAACGTAGACTCATATAATACAGTTCAAAGTGGATAATGTGGAGTATCTGCTTTGATAATTTGGACTATATGGCCGTGTAGAAGGGGCCCAAGACTAATTTCTCATCTGAATCCCTTGACCCACTTCCACATATAAGACTCACAAGGAAAAGAGAAAAAGACCACCTAAACTATGTATAGCCAAACTTCACTTTAATCTGATTTACCCACCTGGATTCCAGCCTTGGATCTGCAACCACTTGGAGGCTTTCTAAAGAGGAGCCATCATTGATGTGAAGAAACAGGACTTCTTTCTGGGACCGGACAGAACGGACCCAGCCCTGGAAGAAAAAAACAAGGCCTGAATTGAAGAGGGGCTGAGATACAATCCTGTAGTAGAAAGCCAGAAGATGGACACGTCACAGTTGTCAGAGTATTTGCAGCGCAGCAGTAATTGGATGGAAGCAGTGGAATGCAGAACGAAGAGACACTCAGAGACGTTGGTAAAACTATTTACAACGTTTTACTGTATGCAGCAATAATCAACACAAACAGACTTGCAGATGACAGACGAACACAGGACTGCTCTGTTCTCCGACAGAACTTGACTCGAGCTCTAGGCAGACAGAACTCAACTGAACTGATGCAATTGTTATGCACAAACACTTGTGTCTGGATACTCCCTAGTTTCAGCCACACATCAAGGTCATCATAGCTTCTTGGCAATTCACTCTTTCCACACTATGGTACATTCTGGATGATGCAATCAGTTGCAATACAAGCATGGCACAAATTGCATTTAAACACCATCAATACACAAATCCCACATTAACAACAGTCACCCCTCCATATTCACTGGGTGTTAGGGGCACTAGACTACCATGAAAGGGAAAATAAAGAAATTACTAATTTTTTTAACTTGAAAGAACACTTCTCTAGGAAGTTCTAGGTCTTCCACCATGGCACTATGGTTGACTTCCTTTGCAAACTGACCACAGAATCACATTGGAGAACAAGCTCACTCCCTCTTCCTTATGACAACCTTTCATATATTTATACATGTCTCCTCTCAACCTTCTCTTCTGCAGGCAAAACATACCTAGCTCTTTAAGACGCTCCTCATAGGGATTCATGGGCTCCAAATCATTGATTATTTTAGTTTCTCTTCTCTGGACATCTTCTAGCTTGTCAACAACTCTTTTAAACTGTGGTTCCCAGAACTGGACACAGTATTCCAGGTAAAGAGGTCTAACCAAAGCAGAATAGAGAGGCACCATGACTTCCCCTGATTTAAACACTAGACTCCTTTTGATGCAGCTCAAAATCCCATTGGCTTTTTTAGCTGCAGCATCACACTGTTGGCTCATGTTTAACTTGTTGTCCACTAAGACTCAAAGATCTTTTCCATACAAACTGTTGTCAAGCCAGCCGTCCCCCATTCTGTATCTTTGCATTTCATTTTTTTCTGCCTAAAGGGAGTATTTTACATTTGTCCTTGTTGAAATTCATTTTGTTAGTTTTGGCCTATTTCTCTAAACTAGTCAGGTCATTTTGAATTCTGATCCTGTCCTCTGGATTATTAGCTCTCCCTCCTAATTTGGTGTCATCTGCAAACTTGATAAGTATGCCATCTAAACATTCATCCAAGTCATGAATAAGGATGTTGAACAGAACTGGGCCCCGGACCAAACCCTCTTTATGGCACTCCACTCGTCACTTCTTTCCAGGATGAAGAGATGGTCGCTTAAACAATTACAGATCTGCCTAATAGTAGCATTGCCTAGTCCACATTTGACTAGTTTGTTTGCAAGAAGGTTAGTTTGTTCAATGGTCAGGAATTCTGGGAGTTAGAGGCCCAAACAGCTGGAGAGCCACAGTTTGAATATGTCTGAACTACATTGTTGAACTAATGCAGTTTGACATCACTTTGATGGTTTGATACAATGAAATCCTGGGAACTGTAATTGAATGAGGCAGTGCTTGAACTGCCATGGCTCAGTGATATATTATATTATATTATATATTTATTAGTTTCATTTATATCCTGCCCTTCTCACCCTGAAAGGGACTCAGGGCGGCTTACAAGTTATATGTACATACAATATATTATCTTATTGGCATAGCACAATATAAGCATTATCTATTACTATATTGTACTATACCACTATGCTGCAATATTATCAGTAATATTACATGTAATATATAATATACAATTATAATAGTGTATTATTATATTGTATTACATTATAGTATTATTATCAATATTATATATATATATATATATATATATATATATATATATATACACACACACACACACACACACACACACACACACACACACACACAATATATTATATTATTAGTATAGGATAGTATTAGTATTATATATTATTATATTGTTATATGGAATCCTAGAAATTGCAGTTTAATGAGACACACTTTGCCAGAGAAGCCTAAAGAAGTTTTAAAACTACAACTCCAATTATTCTACAGCAGTCAAAATGCATTGCAGCAGTATAGATGCATTCTACGTTTCATTTTAAAACCCTACCGAGCCTGAGCTGGCCCAGAACTGAGGCCTCTTCCACACAGCTGAATATAATCCCACATTATCTGCTTTGGACTGGAATATATGGCAATGTGGACTCAGATAACCCAGTTGTGGGATTTTCTGCCTTGATATTCTGGGTTATACGGCTGTGTGAAAGGACAGTAGATCAAGACCCTGGAGCACACCTTCCTGTGTTTGATTGACCTACCTGGACTTTAATGTCATTCCCAGTCGGGTTCTGGACTTCCAGAGCTTCCTGGACACGAAGTAACTTGGGAGCCACAGCAGGCTTAGGACGCGGAGCAGAGGAACAGCGGCGAAGCACCAGGCGCATGCAATGTGCTGCAAACATCCTTAGTCAAAGCCTTACTCCAAACCACATATCCTGCAAGGAGAGACAAAGGCAAGAAAGTGGAAGTTACATTGCTGATATCCAAATATGGATGGACAGTGGGCCCTTACTATCTAGGAGAGTTTGATTCCAGGATACCCCATGGATATCAAAATTTGTGGATGCTCTAATCCCATTCTATACAATGATATAGTAACATACTGTCTTTATATAAAATGGCAAACAACTCAAACAAGTGCCATAGAGAGACTGAAGATATGTGAAATGGCAGGTGATTATAGCAAGGTGTGCTGACACAAAATCAAAATTGGCCTTTCTGAATATTTTCAAGGTGTGGCTGGCTGAATCCGTGGAAGCAGAATCCATGGATGCAGAGGATCACATGTACCCAAGAACATACTCAACATGTAGTTGTTACATAACCTAAAGCGAAAGAGAGAAATGTCTTTAATTGTCATGGTGGCGCAATGCTATGGAATCAAGGGAGTTGTAGTTTTACTAGGTTGTTTTACTACTGGCTGTTAGGAATTGTGGGAGTTGAAATCCAAAACACCTGGAGGGCTGAAGTTTAACCATGCCTGGTCTCTACTGTAGATTTAATGCAGTTTGATATCACTTTGACTGTTATGGCTTACTGCTAGCGAATCCTGGGAATTGTAATTTGATGAGGCATTTGCACACTTGGACAGAGACTGTCTTGTTGAAGGCTTTCATGGCCGGAATCACTGGGTTGATGTGAGTTTTCCAGGTTGTATGGCATTCATTGTATTTCAGAAGCATTCCCTCCTGACACTGGCCTCAGGCAGACAAGAGTTCTTTTTCCCACTGTGGACATTATTCCACAGATATATAAACCCCACTTGCTTAGTTTCCAATACCTCTCAACCTCTGAGGATGCCTGCCATAGATGTGGGCGAAACATCAGGAGAGAATGCTTCTGGAACACAGACATACAGCTTGGAAAATTCACAGCAATCCATTGGACAGAGAATGCTAAAGGCTTTATAAAACTACAACTTCCAGGTTCCCATAGTACTGCAGTTCAGGTGTTGTCAAACTGCATCAGTTCTACAGTGTAGATGCAGACAAAGTTAACATAGATAATAATAATAATAACAACTTTATTTTTACATCTTTATTTTGCGTGCATCATCCGAAAATACATCACACAGTCCTAAACGCTTGGAAAGTGATATGAAATCCAGCATATCTATCTTGTTTGCTGTGTCAGACTATGTCATTGTGTCAACAATAATAATAATAACTTTATTTTTAAATCCCGCCACCATCTCCCCTCGGGGAGGCTTACATATTATAATAATAATAATAATAATAATAATAATAATAATAATAATAATAATAATGCCTCAAGTACCACCTGCCAGCAGTAAAGAACTGGTGGGATCACAAACCTGCAAAAGTATTGGAAAATGAGCACGCAAAGATACTGTGGGACTTCCAAATCCAGACTGACAAAGTTCTGGAACACAACACACCAGACATCACAGTTGTGGAAAAGAACAAGGTTTGGATAATTGATGTTGCCATCCCAGGTGACAGTCGCATTGACGAAAAACAACAGGAAAAACTCAGCCGCTATCAGGACCTCAAGATTGAACTTCAAAGACTCTGGCAGAAACCAGTGCAGGTGGTCCCAGCGGTGATGGGCACACTGGGTGCCGTGCCAAAAGATCTCAGCCGGCATTTGGAAACAATAGACATTGACAAAATCACGATCTGTCAACTGCAAAAGGCCACCCTACTGGGATCTGCACACATCATCCGAAAATACATCACACAGTCCTAGACACTTGGGAAGTGTTTGACTTGTGATTTTGTGATATGAAATCCAGCATATCTATCTTTTTTGCTGTGTCGTAATAAAATAATAATAATAATAATAATAACAACAACAACAACTTTATTTTTATATCCCGCCACCATCTCCTCTTGTGGAGGCTTACACATATAAAATAATGATAATAATAATAATAATAATAATAATAATAACAACAACTTTATTTTTATATCCCACCACCATCTCCCCTTGGGGACCTGGGGCGGCTTACATGGGGCAAAGCCCGACAACACAACTGAAATAAAATGAACAAAAAATACATAATACACAATTCACAGTATAACATAGGGTAAAATCAGCAATGCAATATAAAACAGCAAATATATAACAACGATTAATAATATCAAATGGCAACCAAGCACAGTTATTATTGTAGACCATCTGCCCCATATATACTGCGTTGAAGTGCATTACTGCACTGAACTGCATTATATCAGTCCACACTGACCATATAATGCAGTTTCATACTGCATTGCATGGCAGTGTAGATCCAGCTACTATTCTCAGCCAATGATATGAGCAATTTAGGATGTTGGAGTAAAGGATATTCAAGTTGTAATAATATGAATCAGAGCAAGGGAAGGTCCCAATGCTCTGCTCCAGCTTCCAGAGCTGCTTTTGCACAGATTCGAATTGCAATCCTACTAGCATCCCCTGCCCAGGTTTTCCAGGCTCCCAACTCACCCAGGATGTCCTTGCCTTGCTCCAGATCCCTCCAATTGATCCTAAATTTGTGGGTCAGCCTCAGAAACAAGAATCCGGTGCATGAGCCCATGCAACCTGAGCCATAGTGCAAAACCTGGCTGCTTCTTTCTCCACTTCCCAGCACATGACAAGCGATGGGAAAGCTCAGCCAATCAGAAAAGAGAGGTTTATGCGGAAGTGCGAAGTGCATTGTGGGACCTGTAGTTCTAGACACAACAGAGAGCCTTCTTTCATTTGTCTCCTCCTCTCTGTGCTTTCTTTCTTTTTAAAGTCATCGGCGCAAGCCTTAAAGCACATAAATAGCAAGAGAAGCCCTAGAGTTCATAACTTATAATTCTCACAGTGTTTGCAATTTATGTTTATGTATACAGTAGAGTCTCACTTATCCAACCTTTGCTTATCCAACATTCCGGATTATCCAACGCAGTCTGCCTTTTAGTAGTCAATGTTTTTGTACTCAATGTTTTCATTACATTGCAATGTTATGGTGCTAAATTTGTAAATACAGTATTCGCTACATAATGTTACCATGTATTGATCTGCTTTTTCTGTTGATTTGTTGTAAAACATTATATTTTGATGCTTAATTTGTAAAATCATAACATACAGTAGAGTCTCACTTATCCAACACTCGCTTATCCAATGTTCTGGATTATCCAACGCATTTTGGTAGACAATGTTTTCAATACATCGTGATAATTTGGTGCTAAATTTGTAAATACAGTAATTATTACATAGCATTACTGTGTATTGAATTACTTTTTCTGTCAAATTTGTTGTATAACATGATAGTTTGGTGCTTAATTTGTAAAATCATAACCTAATTTAATGTTTAATAGGCTTTTCCTTAATCCCTCCTTATTATCCAACATATTTGCTTATCCAATGCTCTGCTGGCCTGTTTACGTTGGATAAGTGAGACTCTACTGTAATTTGATGTTTAATAGGTTTTTCCTTAATCCCTCCTTATTATCCAACATTTTCGCTTATCCAATGTTCTGCTGGCCCGTTTATGTTGGATAAGCAAGATTCTACTGTATATGTATTTATTCCAGTTTCAAAGTGCAGTATGCAAGAGGTGCATCTGCACAGTAGGATTAATGCAGTTTGATACCGCTTTAACTACCATGGCTCAATGCTCTGGGATCTTGAGAGTTGTAGTTCTGCGAGGTCCTTAGCCTCAAAGGGCCAAACGACAAATCCCAGGATTATACAGCATTGAGCCGTGGCATTTATAAAAGTGGTATCAAAGTGCATTAATTCCACCATGTGTAGATGCACTCAAGGAGCCCTTTTAAGAGATTGATAGCCTAAGCTTTCCCAGATTTAGCTCTAGATGTAGCAAAGTACAATAAAAGATACAAAAAAGGATAATGAGAGATACTAAAGTTGCAAGACATTCACACACAAAATGAGAAAGCAAAAGGGGAAAATATAAGGAGAATAAAGAACTAAAAATAATACAAATTATATCACAAAAATAACTACTTTAAAAGAACAACAAATAATGCAAATCTATTTCCCTCTGTGGACCAACTGTTGCAAACAGTCTCTTCCTTCTAATTCTCAAAGCAAACTAGAGAGGGGCATCTACACTGTAGAATTAATGCAGGTTGAGACCATTTTAGATGCCATGGCTCAGTGCAATCCTGCACTCTGGCAGAGAAGGCTCAAAACCCCGTCAATTTTAATCTGTGAATGTTATTGTTACATTTTATTAGACTTAGTGTAAGGCTTTGTTCTATGTGTTCTCATGTACACATTTTAAAGGTATATCTTATCTATGTTTTGTTTCGACAGGTAAATTGGATTTGTTTTTTTAATTACACTATGGAACACATAGTATAACATAGAGCCCCCAAGTGGCGCAGCGGGTTAAACCGCTGAGCTGCTGAACTCGCTGACCAAAAGGTTGGCAGTTCGAATCCAGGGAGCGGGGTGAGCTCCCACTGCTAGTCCCAGCTTCTGCCAGTCTAGCAGTTCAAAAACATGCAAATGTGAGTAGATCGATAGGTACCGCTCCGGCGGGAAGGTAACGGTGCTCCATGCAGTCATGCCAGCCACATGACCTTGGAGGTGTCTATGGACAACGCCGACTCTTTGGCTTACAAATGGAGATGAGCACCAACCCCCAGAGTCGGACACGACTAGACTTAATGTCAGGGAAAAACCTTTACCTTTACCTATGCAACACAATTTTTGTTCCTAGGTTATAAATGTAATTTCCTAGTTGAGTTTACCATAAAAACATGGAAAACATTTATTAAACTGCAAAAACTTTGTTTTTGCGGGAAGGACGTCCTGCTATAACACATTTGAGTCTCAGCCAATTCAACATAGTTTGTGGCAGCCACAAATAGTTGTTTCTGGAGCAGAACAACTGCTTTCAAAGTAAGTACCACACAATCAAACAGGAAATAACACTTTCAAATCAGGAACAGGAAAAAAAATCAATTATTATACTGGACAACACACATTTTGATGCCTGTTTCTGGGTGTATTTGATCCTCTGATTCCAAAAATGGCTCCTATTTCCCCTTATTAGCTCTAATTTTTGAAATACTGAATAAATGCCACTGGGCTGTAGAGCAGCTGGTTCGTAGCCAGCTACAATAAATCACTACTGACCGAAAGGTCATGAGTTCGAAGGCAGCCAAGGTCAAAGTGAGCTCCCAACCATTTAATAATGTAACATGCTGTTGACCTATGCAGCCAGAAAGATAATTGCATCTGTCAAGTAGGAAATTTAAGTGCTGCTTTATGTGGGGAGGCTAATTTAACTAATTTACGACACCATAAAACCTTCCAGCAGCATGCAGAAGAATGAGGAAGTACTCCATCAAGGACTCGGTGTCACAAGTGGGCAGTGAAGCAGCAGCTCCCCCTGTGTCCGGAATCGAGCATACCGTCATGAAGCCGGAAGCTGGCATGTTAAATTGCCTCTGTGTCTGCCTATAAATGTCGTATTGTCTAATGGCATTGAATGATTGCCATGTATATGTGCATTGTGATCCGCCCTGAGATCTGTTTGGGGTGAGAAAGAAGGGCGGGATATAAATACTGCAAATAAATAAATAATAATATATACTAGGTGCCATTTGCTTGCCCATAGAAAATCATGATAACTAGGAAACTAGAGCTGATGCAGTCTATCCAATGCAATTTTCTAAAAAGTGCAGCAAGTAAACCCAGGAACAGGCCTAAAAACCAAGACACATAGAAATTTTTGTTTGGTTTGGCTGTGTTGTTGTTGTTGTTGTTGTTGTTACTGTTGTTGTAAAACTTCAGCTCCCAGGCGTCCATAGCATTGAGTCATATCAGTTAAAGCTGTGTCAAACTGCATTAATTCTTCAAGGTATTAAAAATGAAACCCAATTTAGAGTGGGAATAAAATGGTGCTACTAGTGCTGAAAAATACCTGAAAGCAGTCCAAGACAACACAAATGTTATTAGATTTTAATTTTTTTAGTATACAGTAACAAATACCACAAACTCCTGATACATTTGGCAGAGTCCATTGAGAAAGAGAGACTTGGGATGCATCCTATACTATAGAATGAATGCAGTTTGACACCACTTTAACTGCAATGGCTTAACGCTGTGGAATAATGAACTTCTACAAGGTCTTCAGTCTTCTCGGCCAAAGAATGCTTGGGCTTCACCAAACCACAACTCTCAGGATTTCATAGCATTTGGTCAGGGCAGTTAAACTGGTGCCAAACTTCATTCATTCTCTAGTGCAGATGCATCCTTAGCAGCATTACATTAAACTCACAAAAATACAGGCCAGTTCCGTTCATTGACAACATAGTTATGCTCCATAGAGGAGGAAATCAATTTCTTTGCTCTTGAAAAAGCTATGTGAATGAAGCAAACAATGGAAGGAGCGGAAAGTGGAATTAAAGAAGTGGGGTGGGGGAAAGAAATAATAGTAATTGCCTTCCTGGAAAAGAGAGAACGGAAGAGCAAAATGCTCTCATTTCAAGCTCCTATTGATAGCAGGGAAGCTTTTGTAGAACATAATGTGTTCGGAGATTAAAAGCACATGCTGTACCCTGAAGCGAATAGAAAAACAGGAACATTGTCTTTTAGTAGATTTCCTGAACTTTGGAAGTATAAGAGAATATATGCAGGGGGCTAAATTGAAAACAAAACATCATGGGTCTGAAGCTAGATTAGATGTCACCTGTTTGTCTTAGATATGGAAGATCAGTCATGATATTTGAGCTTCGCAAGATTCGAGGGTTCAGGGTCCGGTGTGCCTAGACTCCGAAGGATCAGATCAGACATGAGCAGGTTGAAGGCAAAGATCAGATGCTTTATTCACTTTGACTAAAAGTGGATGTTGGAAAGAATGCACTCACAAATCAGACATAAAGCAATGGATTCATACAGGGTCATTAATCAAATCTTGACTGCTTTGACTATTATGTTTATTATTTTTATTATATTCACGTTGTTGTATGGTCAGTTGAATGGTGTGCTTTATGTTGGAAACTGCCCTGAGTCCTCCTGAGAAGATAGGGTGATATATAAATAAATTATTTATTATTATTGACTGCTATTCAAATAATGGACTTTTGCCATTCTGGGCACTGACTGGTGCAAGTTACAAACTAATTGTTAGGTGTGCCATCCACTGCTGCAACTGATAGGTTTCCTTGTTTGGTGGGAATTTTAATGAATGGTCATTGCTGAGTTTGAAACTTGTGGCTAGTTTTAAATATGTCTGCTTCTTTGGGTGTTCAGGAAATACATCCTGGCAGGGTTCGGGGTTGACAGTCTTGAATGTTACAGGTTTGTTGAAAAACAAACTGCGTGCAGTCCTGTCCAGACTTATCCAGCCCTTTTGTTCATCCACAATGAGCAAAAGAAACAAGCCAGGAAAACGAAAAATTTTTTTTTTACTCTTAAGTAGCAGAGTCAAAAAACACAAAACTTCCAGCTTCAAAAAATAACACAGTCTCTTTCTAGCAACAAAACTCACATAAAGTTCCTTGCATTAAACTCATGCATCTTCATAGTAGGCTCTCAGCAAGTATTCAGTAAGTCCCCAAAAAACATTACAAACATTTCCCGAAGTTATACCCTATTCAGGGAGTGGTTCAAGCTTGTTAGCCTTGATTGTTCTAATTACCCAACTATGAGTTGTAATTGACCAGGTGTTTTTCCCTTAACACACACATACACAAGTAGTGATCCCACCAAAACTTAGTCAAATAGATGCATATACAGTAATATTGAATGGGTTGAATCCTTTCAGTCGGGATCTGACAAGTGGTCTGTGCCGAGGGATCAATAGGTGTCAAAAAACCTTGATGGGTGCTCAGGGAGAGACAAAGCACAATGACCCAGGCCCCTTCCACACAACTGCATAAAATCCACATTGAACTGGATTATATAGCAGTGTGGACTCATATAATCCAGTTCAAAGCACATATTGTGGATTATCTGCCTTGATATTCTGGGTTATATGGCTGTGTTGAAGGGCCCTCAGAGACCTTCTGGAGTGCCCAGGGATTAATTCACCATTAGGTACAAGCATTCATTGTTGACCAGGAAGGATGGGTACTGGGTGATTGTGTCAATTGCCTGGAGGAGTAAGGAGATTAGTCCTGTGTGCCTACGCTGGGTGCCTGGGCAAATGTGTATGTGGGGAAAAGGTCATCAACTGGGGGAAAATAATCCAGGTCATGGATTTTGGGGTCCCATGTTTCAATAACAGTCCTCTAATGTCCTCCTAAGTGGCTGGTAGCATTATATACCGTGCCGGGCTGGGCAGTGGTGCAGCTGGTTAGTAGCCAGCTGCAATAAATCACTACTGACCAATAGGTCATGAGTTTGAAGCCAGCCCATGTCAGATTGAGCGCCTGACCATTAAAAATAGCCCAGTTTATTGTTGACCTAAGCAACCTGAAAGACAGTTGCATCTTTTGCATGGAGGCTAATTTAACTAATTTACAACACCATAAAAATCATCCAGCAGCATGCAGAAAGGAATGGGGAAGTAATCCATCAAGGACTTGGTATCACAGTGGATGATGAAGCAGCAGCTCCCCCCTGTGGCCGGAATCGAGCATACCTTCATGAAGCCAGAAGCTGGAAAAATGTCAAATTGCCTCTGTTTTGTCTCTGTCTCTGTCTGTATGTCATATGGCATTGAATGTTTGCTATGAATATTGTCACGACCCAGGTTGCAAAGGCACCAATAACCAAACACAGAGGCCAGAATCTAACTAATATCTTTATTGAAGGAATATATAAAGTTAATAAAAGCAAGTATATGAAATAGTCCAAAAGCAGACCTTTCAGGAAAGGTCTAAATTAGTCCAAAAAAGCGATGTCCAATATGAAATATTAAGGTCCAAAGTTGTAATCCAATAACCGAAACACTCACTTTGCCAGGCAAAGTGAGGGGAGATGACAAGTCCTTTAGTCCATAAACTTGAGCAAGGCTAGGAAATAACTTGATACTTGAAACAAGGCTTAAAACGTGGAACAAGGTAACTAGGAACAAGAACAAGGTCCGTGGAATAACTTGGTAAAATCCGTGATACAAGGCAAGGATTGGTCCTGGGCAACAAGGCGAAGTCCGTTGGTAAACAAGGCTGGGAAGCAAGGCGAAGGCTGGAAAGCAGGGCAAGGCTTGAGCAGGAGCGAGGCTTGAATCGGAGCGCGCTGTCCAGACACAACTCGCTCCGTAGGCTGACGAATTGACTCCGCGAAGTTACTACGCGGGTAAAACACCTAAATAGAGTCTAACTTTCCCGCCGAAGCCGTTCTCTGGGAATCAGAACCGAAAGCTAAACTCTGAGACCAGATGTGAGACTCCCCAAAGATTCTCACGAGAAGCAGTCTTAATTGGCCACATTCTTAGCTGCAATCCTCGCACTCCTGCGCGAAGCTGATTCCAAACTTCTCTGTTGTTTACAAAACTCCCGGCGCAAGAACACGGGAGAAGTAGGCTCTGGGGTTGTTTGACATACTTCTGGGAGACAACTTTCTTGCAGGTGCAAGGTTCCCAGATCTGCCTGGGAAAGATCTGGCTGAGGGGAATCCAGTTCTGACTGGGAAGGTAAAAAACCCAAGTTTTCCTCCTCATCAGGAATTACAATGTCCTGAGCAGGACTACAAGGCCCATGGGTCATCACACTATCCCCCTCCTCAAGGCCCCTCCCAAACTGGGGCCCTCTCCCCGAGGCGCGAGGTCGCGGCTTGGCGGGATAGGTTTGATGAAAGCGGCGGGTTAGATCAGGAGCATGGACTGTGGAGGCGTCTTCCCAAGAGCGTTCCTCAGGGCCAAAACCCACCCAGTCAATGAGATATTGTAGGCGGCGGCGATGAAAGCGAGAATCCAAAATGTCCTCAACCTCGAACTCCTCCTCCCCATTCATCAAAACAGGAGGGGGGGCCGGTTGGTCTGTATCAGGACGCACACCATCCGCCGGAAGGAGCAGGGAACGGTGAAACACTGGGTGAATGCGCATTGAACGCGGCAGTTGGAGTTTGAAAGTCACGGGGTTTAATTGCGCCACCACTGGATAGGGGCCAATGAAACGGGCATCTAACTTCCGGCAAGGGCGGTGGGAGGGCAGAAAGCGAGTGGACAGAAAAACCCGTTCTCCTACCTTGATTTCAGGGCCCGGCTGGCGGTGTTTGTCAGCGTGGCGTTTATAGTCCTCCTTGGCTTGGTCCAGTTGCTGGAGCAAAAGTTGTTGCACCGCTGTGAGTTCCTGCAGCCAATCCTCTGCTGCGGGAACTTCTGAAGTTTCAATGACAGGGGGAAAGAAACGTGGATGGAAGCCGTAGTTTGCAAAGAACGGCGTTTCTTTTGTAGAAGCTTGAACTCCATTGTTGTAGGCAAACTCTGACAGTGGTAACAGAGAAGCCCAATTGTCCTGTTGGTAATTTACATAACAGCGAAGATACTGCTCTAAAGTGGCATTGGTGCGCTCCGTTTGCCCATCTGTTTGGGGATGATGAGCTGAAGATAAGCGAGAGTCTATGCCCAATAGTTTTTGTAGTGCCTTCCAAAAACGAGAGGTGAATTGAGATCCACGGTCTGTGACTAAACTCTTGGGCAATCCATGTAGTCTGAAAACATGTTGAAGGAATAGATCCGCGGTCTCTTTGGCCGTGGGGAGGCCTTCGCAGGGAATGAAATGGGCTAACTTGGTGAAAAGGTCCACCACCACTAAGATCGTGGTGAATCCACCGGAAGGTGGTAGGTCAGTGATGAAATCCGCAGAAATTATTTCCCATGGGCGAGATGGGGTAGGAAGGGGGTGTAAAAGCCCTGAGGGCTTCTCCCTTCTTATCTTGGAGCGCTGACATACTGGGCAGGTGTTGACATATTTTTCCACATCCTTGCGGATCTTGGGCCACCAAAAATCCCTTAGGATCAGATGCATGGTTTTAAATAGTCCGAAGTGTCCTGCTGGTTTGCAGTCATGACACAGACGAAGCGCTTTTTCCCTGCCCGGTCCGGGTGGGATATAAACATGATTTCTATAGCAAAGCAGCCCATCTTTAAGCGAAAAGGGAAAATGCAGACCTTGGCGAAGTTGGTCCTGCGCCCAGGCATCTGCTTGCTGACTAGCCCTGATTTCTTGAGCACAGATGGGTCCTGGAGTAGAGGAAGTTGAACCAATGGAAATGGATTTGGTGTTCCCCACTGTTAGCGTGGCAAAGTTCTCGGGTTGTAATAGTTGGGATTCAAAGGTCTCCTTACGTCCTGCAGCGTATTCCGGTTTACGTGACAGGGCGTCTGCTTGCTTGGTCTGGGCTGGGGTCACGTAATGAATCTGGAAGTTGAAACGTTCGAAGAATAAAGCCCAACGTTGCTGCCTCTGATTCAGTTTGCGGGCAGTTCTTAGATGTTCTAGATTACGATGATCAGTATGGACTTCAATGGGAAATTTGGCCCCTTCTAGCCAATGTCTCCAAGTTTCAAAGGCTGCCTTTATGGCCAGTAGTTCTTTTTCCCAAATGGTGTAATTCCTCTCTGGTGTGGTTAATTGACGAGAGTAAAAGGCACAGGGATGGAGGTGATCTCCCACCGGTTGTAAGAGTACAGCCCCAATTGCCACATCAGAGGCGTCCGCTTGCACAACAAAAGGGGTTCCAGGATTTGGGTGCTGTAGAATTGGCTGGGAGGTGAATAGTTTCTTTAGTTGCTGGAACCCTTTCTCTGCTTGATCAGTCCAGCGGAAAGGCTGCTTTCCACGGATGCAGCTAGTGATGGGGTCGGACCAGCGGGCAAAATCTGGAATGAACTTGCGGTAATAGTTCGCGAACCCCAAGAAACGCTGCACCTCTTTCTTGTTAGTTGGCGCCCGCCATTCCAATACTGCTGAAACCTTGGCTGGATCCATGGAAAGCCCTAGAGGCGAGATGCGGTAACCAAGGAAATCTACCTCTTGTAGATCAAAGGCGCATTTTTCCAGCTTGGCATAAAGTCCATGATCCCGCAGTCGTTGTAACACCATTTTGACGTGGTTCTCATGTTCTGATTGTGATCTAGAAAACACCAAAAAATCGTCCAGGTAGATTATCAAGAACCTGTCTAGATAGTCCTGAAAAATGTCATTGACAAAATGCTGGAACGTTGCGGGAGCTCCGCATAAACCGAAATTCATAACTCGGGACTCGAATAATCCGAATTTGGTCTGGAAGGCGGTCTTCCACTCGTCCCCTTCCCTGATGCGAACTAAGTTGTAAGCCCCCCGAAGATCCAGCTTGGTGTAAACCTTGGCTCCTCGAAGCCGATCCAGTAGATCCGAGATTAAGGGCAGGGGATAGCTGTTCCGCTTGGTGATATTGTTCAATGCTCTGTAGTCCACCACCAAGCGTAGTTCCCCTGACTTCTTCTTCACAAACATCACTGGGGAGGCGGCTGGGGATTGAGAGGGTCTGATGAATCCCTTGCGAAGGTTTGTCTCTATGAATTCCCTGAGAGCTTCTTGCTCTGGTTCGGTCAGGGAGTAGAGATGCCCTCGCGGGATCGGGGCCCCCTCCACCAAGTCAATGGCACAGTCATAAGGTCTATGTGGGGGTAATTTTTCGGCTTCTTTCTCATTGAATACATCCCAATACTCGGAGTACTTCTTTGGCAAGGTGATGATGGGCTCGGTGTCTGTGGCATGGCAGACCTTGGCTACGAGGCAATGGTTTTGGCAATACGGTGAAGCAAACTGCAGTTCTCTGTTGGACCAGGAGATGTTAGGGTCGTGGAGAGTCAGCCATGGGATTCCCAAAATCACAGGGAAATGGGGAACCTCGGTAACAAAGAAGGAAATCTCTTCCATATGTTCCCTTATCCACATCCTGGTGGGTTCCGACCACTGACTTACGGGGCCCGTCTTGAGGGGGCGGCCGTCTATGGCTTGCACCACACGGGCATTCTTGAAATCATGATATTGTAATCCCAGAGAGTCGGCATACTCTCTATCAATGAAATTGTTGGTAGCTCCAGAGTCTATCATGGCGTGGATCATGACGGGTCCCCTTTTTGCTGACCATAATGTGACCACGAGAAGGAACAGGACCCCGGTTGGCGGCTCTTGAATAGATTTTTTGACCGGGTTGGCGAGCCTCTCTACACCCGGTCGTTGGCTTCCCCCGCCGGCTGTGTGCCAGTCGGCTCAGACGCCTTCGTCTCCGTGGAGGACGCCGCCGCAAGACGGGCGGCAGGCTTCCCTTTGGCTGGGCACTCTCTGGCGAAGTGGCCCCCATTCCCGCAGTACCAACAGAGGTTAAAGCGTTGACGACGGGCCTTCTCGGCGGCATCCAGTCTGGGACGCACATTGCCCAACTGCATCGGCACCTCCTCGCCTCCTCTGGGGTATGGGGTTGGCGGTGGGGGTCTCCACACTGGACGTGGCTGAACGCTGGTGGGAGCGGGGGGTTTTGCCCCGGCTCTACTGCCCTGGCCTCGAACCCACTGTTTCCTGTTGGCAATCATGACTTCAGCCCGTAAACATTGATCAATGAGTGCCTCGAGGGTCTGGGGAGGATCCACCTTGGAGATTTCTTCCAGCATTTCAATGTTGAGACCCTCCCGGAATTGTCCTCTGAGGGCTACATCGTTCCAGCCGGTGTTGTGGGCCAGCACTCGGAACTCGGCTATATACTGAGACATTGGTCTGTCTCCTTGGAATAGGCGACGGAGTTTGTGACCGGCTGCCTCCAAATTGTCCTCGATTCCACAAGTCTCCTTGAGGTGGTCCAAGAAGTGTTGCGCTGATCTTAGGTGTGGAGAGGCTTGGTCGAACAGTGCCGTCGCCCAATTGGCCGCTGGCCCGTCTAGAAGACTGTAAACCCACGCCACTTTGATGTCTTCTTGGGGAAACTCGGCATCACGGGCCTCTAGATAAGCTTGACATTGGCGACGGAAAACATGAACCTTAGAAGCTTCTCCAGTAAACTTGGTAGGCAACGCCATGGCCGGGAGGCGGATTCCGCGCTCCCGCAAGCCCTTTATTTCTCCATCCTGGGCGTTGAGTCTGTCGCGGATGCGATCCACCTCATCCTTGTCGATGGTGTAGGTAAGCGGCTGCCCACCCGGCACGGTTCCGGTAGACATTCTGGCCTTGGTTAATTGGTGCTTATGGGTGGCGGAGTCAAACTGTCACGACCCAGGTTGCAAAGGCACCAATAACCAAACACAGAGGCCAGAATCTAACTAATATCTTTATTGAAGGAATATATAAAGTTAATAAAAGCAAGTATATGAAATAGTCCAAAAGCAGACCTTTCAGGAAAGGTCTAAATTAGTCCAAAAAAGCGATGTCCAATATGAAATATTAAGGTCCAAAGTTGTAATCCAATAACCGAAACACTCACTTTGCCAGGCAAAGTGAGGGGAGATGACAAGTCCTTTAGTCCATAAACTTGAGCAAGGCTAGGAAATAACTTGATACTTGAAACAAGGCTTAAAACGTGGAACAAGGTAACTAGGAACAAGAACAAGGTCCGTGGAATAACTTGGTAAAATCCGTGATACAAGGCAAGGATTGGTCCTGGGCAACAAGGCGAAGTCCGTTGGTAAACAAGGCTGGGAAGCAAGGCGAAGGCTGGAAAGCAGGGCAAGGCTTGAGCAGGAGCGAGGCTTGAATCGGAGCGCGCTGTCCAGACACAACTCGCTCCGTAGGCTGACGAATTGACTCCGCGAAGTTACTACGCGGGTAAAACACCTAAATAGAGTCTAACTTTCCCGCCGAAGCCGTTCTCTGGGAATCAGAACCGAAAGCTAAACTCTGAGACCAGATGTGAGACTCCCCAAAGATTCTCACGAGAAGCAGTCTTAATTGGCCACATTCTTAGCTGCAATCCTCGCACTCCTGCGCGAAGCTGATTCCAAACTTCTCTGTTGTTTACAAAACTCCCGGCGCAAGAACACGGGAGAAGTAGGCTCTGGGGTTGTTTGACATACTTCTGGGAGACAACTTTCTTGCAGGTGCAAGGTTCCCAGATCTGCCTGGGAAAGATCTGGCTGAGGGGAATCCAGTTCTGACTGGGAAGGTAAAAAACCCAAGTTTTCCTCCTCATCAGGAATTACAATGTCCTGAGCAGGACTACAAGGCCCATGGGTCATCACAAATATGTATATTGTGATCCGCCCTGAGTCCCCTTTGGGGTGAGAAGGGCAGAATATAAATACTGAAAATAAATAAATAAATATAGTGGTTAGCGTATGAGTCGGAGACTTGGAAGATCTGGATTCAAGTCCTTATTATTTATTTATTTATTTATTTATTTACAGTATTTATATTCCACCCTTCTCACCCCGAAGGGAACTCAGGGCGGATCACATTACACATATAGGCAAACATTCAATGCCTTTTAACATAGAACAAAGACAAACAAACATAGGCTCCGAGCGGGCCTCGAACTCATGACCTCCTGGGTCAGAGTGATTCATTGCAGTTAATTTCAGCTGGCTTGCTCTCCCACCTGCACCACAGCCCGGGCCCTTACTCAGCAATGAAGACAGCAGTGGCTAGTGGTTTTCATTTCAGTGGCATAATGTGTATAGACTCTCAGTTAACCAGAACTCTCAAGCAACTGGCAAAAAAATAAAAATTATAATGCATCTGCATTCATCTTTTCTCATGATTCTATCCTATGGCTATTTTAGTCACTGCTTTGAGGACCAAGAAGGAATTTAAAAAATATGTCTCTGGTAAAATCAAGTAAATAAGAATGATAGGATGGTGGGGCTACCTGTCATGTGGCTTCTTGTTTCTATAGGGAAAGCTGCCTGGTGCTTCCACTTTGGCTCCATTGTTTGTGGCAAAAGAGAAGGGGAATGGATGAATTGCTAGCTGCGGAGCTGATACAAAAGCGGAAGGCAGTGCCTCACTCAAAACAACCGGAGAAAACCAAGAAAAGAGCACAGAGGTAGCAATGTCTCGCTGAGGATATACACACTTCGGCATTCATTGTATTTCTTTTAACATTCAGGAACCACAAGTAAAAGAAGATCGTTACTGATGCGCTGTTGACACAACTCAACCCGGAGCAGTCACAATATATAGCATCAGATTGTATATTTTTTGTGTCAGGAGACATCTCTTCAGCAATACTCAAGCAGAAGCAATCTAATAAAGCTCCTGCCTGCAAATAAGTAAAGTCTGTTGTAAATGTTTAAAAATACCAGTAAATGGTTTACGACGCTGTTCAAAAGGCGCCAGGTGCATTCCAATGGCACAGATCTTCTCCAGTCCTGGTCATTATAAACCATTGTACTTACAGAAAACTGTCAAGTCTCATCTGTTCTCTTGAGCAGATGGGCATGAGGAATGCTTGGCCTTCCAGATTTCAGCTCCCAGCAGCCCCAAATGCCAGGAATTGGGGATCTTTAAAAAGGAAAATGAACCCATTTAAATAAGTAAATTTTTGTGGGGGTCCTGCACTGCTAACCCCAACAAATTTGTAGGTCCAACTGTATTCCAAAGGTATCTTTTCACAGTTAATGCCATAATATATGACATATCTTCCACATTCAGTAATTTGCTGAAAAAATTGAGTGTCAGATTGCAGCCCCGTGCCTTGGAGGTTGGTAGTTTACATATCTACTCTGGATTTTAAAGGAGCTTTCCCATATACTGAATCTATTTTATATACCTTGGACAGCTCCTTTTACCTCTGCAAGAAATCTCAGGACTTTCATTAAGCCAGTATCCATGGGATTGGTAGACAGCAGGTAAATGTACTTCTGATTATTTGAGAGTTACTATTAAAAGTTGGCCTAGCTCATATGATACCCCATAATATAGTATAGGTAAAGGTTTTCCCTTGACATTAAGTCTAGTCGTGTCTGACTCTGGAGGTTGGTGCTCATCTCCATTTCTAAGCAAAAGAACTATATCGGGTTGTGGCGCAGCTGGTTAGTAGCCAGCTGCAATAAATCACTACTTACCAAGAGGTTATGAGTTCGAAGCCAGCCTGGGTCAGAGTAAGCTCCTGACCAATAATAGTCTAGCTTGCTGTTTACCTATGCAGTCGAAAGACAGTTGCATCTGTCAAGTAGGAATTTAGGTACCACTTATGCAGAGAGGCTAATTTAACTGATTTACGATGCCATAAAATCTGCAGCAGGGTGCAGAAGATGAGGAAGTACTCTATCAAGGACTCGGCATCACAGTGGATGATGAAGCAGCAGCTCCCCCTGTGGCCAGAATCGAGAAGCTGGAATGTTAAATTGCCTCTGTGTCTGTTTATATGTGGTTGTCTATATATGTTGTTTGTCTAATAGCATTGAATGTTTGTCATTTATATGTACATTGTGATTGGGGTGAGAAGGGTGGAATATAAATACTGTAAAGAAATAATAAATAAATATACTATACCATAACATAAACCCCTTATGGATGTCATATTAATACTGAAATACAGAAACTGAAATCAAATGAAGACAAATGAAGACATCTTAACTCAGCATTTCTCAACCTGGGGGTCAGGACCCCTTGGGGGGTTGCAAGGGGGGTTCAGAGGGATCTGTTGGTATTTTCTGTTGGTCTTGAGATTCTGTGTGGGAAGTGTGGACAAATTCTATCATTGATGGGGGTCAAGGGGCTCTTTGATTGTAGGTGAACTATAAATCCTAGCAACTACAATTCCTAAATGTCAAGGTCTATTTTCCCCAAACTCCAGCAGTGTTCAAATTTGGTCATGTTGAGTATTTGTGCCAAGTTTGTTCCATATCCATCGTTGTTTGAGTCCATGTAGGTGAACTACAACTCCAAAACTCAAGGTCAATGTCCACCAAATCCTTCCAGTGTTTTCTGTTGATCGTGGGAGTTCTGTGTGCCAAATTTGGTTCAGTTCCATCATTGGTGGAATTCAGAATTCTCTTTGATTGTTGGTGAACCATAAATCCCAGCAACTACAACTCCCAAATGATAAAATCATTCCCCCTTAACCCTACCAATATTGAAATTTGGGTGTAGTGGGTATTTGTGCCGAATTTGGTCCAGTGAATATTTCCTGCATATCAGACATTTACATTACGATTCATAACAGTAATCAAATGACAGTTATGAAGTAGCAACGAAAATAATTTTATGGTTGGGGGTCACCACCACATGAGGAACTGTATTTAAGGAGTTGCAGCGTTAGGAAGGTTGAGAACCATTGTCTTGAGTTAAATCAGCAGAGTTGTGCAAATGCAGAGTGTGCAAATTCCAGTATGTTGCCACTATCAGTGATTTGCAGAGTGTGCAAATTCCAGTATGTTGCCACTTCTGTGGAATAGTGGCTTTAAAGTCTCTCAAAGAAGCTACCTGGACAACACAATGGAAGAAGGCCTAAATTGGGCAGCTGATGACGAGAACTCTCGTTCATAAAATCACTATATCTTGAAGGTCTCTTGTTCATAAGATCGCTATATATGAAAATCAACTTGATGAGAAACAACAACAACCAGAAAAGCAACACCTGAAATTTTGAATGTCAAACGGTGGAAGTCAGGCACATTGCATTTGGCAGAAAAAAACACGTGCTTAAAATGCATATAGCTATGAATTGGTTTGTTAATCAAAACCAAACATTTGTTTACATTGGATGTAGGGACTGAGTGTTTAGAACTGGAGCAGGTGGAATCGTAAGCTCCTTAGTGAGAATGTGTTTACACTTTGGGACTAATCCAATCCTTTCTAGGGCACCATTAATGCCATATCTGGTCAACTGATAACACGGCGTTGTTTTGATGCTGGATTTATTAAAAACTATATACGCGCCAAAAGGGAGATTAGCCCAATGACTTTTCAAAAACGAAATTATGTCTGTGCCTTCTTTGCCGATGTATGGTTCTCTATTCTTTCTTGTGGAAAATCATGCCATTTCCTTATCCATATTTAGTCTTCTTTCTGCCACTCCAAGAAAGATAAGAGGTGTCATCAGCAGCTCCTTGGGAGAAAGCCAGAAGGCAAGGCGATCAACCAAAACCAAGCAGACATCACAAACCCATAGATTTTGAGATGGATGAATGTGAATGGGGCAGTGGAGGTGGGTTAATTGGAGCAAGGGGAGCACTGTGAGTTCCCCACTGCCATTTCAATCTATCACCACTCAGCCACTTCTGATATCTCTTTACTTATGACCACTGGCATGTGGTGATTTCCATATGAGTGGGGTGTTGACTCTGCACTGGGTTGTAGTCTGAATTTTAAAGTTTCTACTTGAGATACTGGACCTAATCTCCCTAAATTTGTTTACCACCCTGGACAGCTCCTTTAAAGCAAGAATCATAGAATAAGAAGAAACCACATGGGCCATCCAGTCGAACCACAATTTGTCATGCAAGAATACACAATCAAAATTTCAGAAGAAGAGATGGCTCTGGAGAAGGGGAGCACAGGGGTGAATGTAAATAAAAGAGGGGAAATGTATATACTATGTTTATTTAACTTTTTCGCAATAATAACAATAAAAAAGAATAAAAAAGAATACACAATCTAACTACTCCCGACAGATTACCATTCACCCTCTATTTACAACCTACAGAGAAGGAGATTCCACCACACTCCAAGACAGAGGATTCCACTATCAATTGCTCTTACTGTCAATAATGTCTTCCTAATGTTTAGGTTGAAACTCTTTTCCTGAAGTTTGAATCTATTGCTCCATTTCCTAGTCTCTGGATCATAGCATCATAAAGTTGGAAGAGACCACTAGGACTCAGCCTTCTGTTCTCCAGGTTGAAAAACTCCCAGCTCTTGAATCCATTCCTCATAGGAATCAATGGTTTCCAGGGCTCTCGTCATTTTGGTCATCCTTCTCTGCACACCTTCTGGCCTATCTTAACTGTTGATTTTATGATATTATATGATTGTATTGGGCTTGCCCCCGTGTGAGCCGCTCCGAGTCCCCGTTGGGGAGATGGAGGCGGCATATAAAAATAAAATAATTATTATTGTATGACACAGCAAACAAGATAGATATGCTGGATTTATTATTATTATTATTATTATTATTATTATTATTATTATTATTATTATTATTATTTTTATTATGACACAGCAAACAAGATAGACATGCTGGATTTCGTATCACAAAATCACAAGTCGAACACTTCCCAAGTGTCTAGGACTGTGTGATGTATTTTCGGATGATGCGAGCAGATCCCAGTAGGGTGGCCTTTTGCAGTTGGCAGATTGTGATTTTGTCAATATCTATTGTTTCCAAATGCCGGCTGAGATCTTTTGGCACGGCACCCAGTGTGCCCATCACCACTGGGACCACCTGCACTGGTTTTTGCCAGAGTCTTTGAAGTTCCATCTTGAGGTCCTGATAGCGGCTGAGTTTTTCCTGTTGTTTTTCGTCAATGCGACTGTCACCTCGGATGGCGACATCAATGATCCAAACCTTTTTCTTTTCCACAACTGTGATATCTGGTGTGTTGTGTTCCAGAACTTTGTCAGTCTGGATTCGGAAGTCCCACAGTATCTTTGCATGCTCATTTTCCAATATTTTTGCAGGTTTGTGATCCCACCAGTTCTTTGCTGCTGGGAGGTGGTACTTGAGGCATAAGTTCCAATGAATCATTTGGGCCACATAGTTGTGCCTCTGTTTGTAGTCTGTCTGTGCGATTTTCTTACAGCAGCTGAGGAGATGATCAATGGTTTCGTTGGTTTCCTTGCACAGTCTGCATTTTGGGTCATCGGCTGATTTTTCGATCTTGGCCTTAATTGCCTTTGTCCTGATGTCTTGCTCCTGGGCTGCAAGGATCAGGCCTTCTGTCTCCTTCTTCAGGGTCCCATTCGTGAGCCAGAGCCAGGTCTTCTCCTTATCAGCTTTTCCTTCATTTTTTCCTTCAATTTTGTCAAGGATTATTATTATTATTATTATTATTATTATTATTATTATTATTATTATTATCGGACTCAGATTACAAGTCTGAGCAGTTTGATTGGCGTGGAAGGCACTTGCAACTCGTTCTACCTATAAGCTCTGCTTTGGGTATCCACATGCTGTCACATTATATAAACATTTTCATGACTGACCTGGAGCAAGGCTTGCACATAAAATGTCTCCCAAAATATATCCTCTACTTACAATTTCATGAAAGCAATCATTTGAGAAGATCCATCAGGATTTCAATAACTTTCACATGAACTGATAAATTTTGAATAAGGGTTGGCTCAACAACCGTATGACTCTAAGTGGAACTAAATGGAGAATTAATGCCTGATGGCTGGTAGAGTCCATAGACCAACTTTTCTCAATCTTTTTACTCCAGCGGAAGCTTTGAAAGAAATTTCAGGCCTTAAGTAATCCCTGGATAAAAAATGATTATATCTATGGTTCAACCCCCCTTGCCCCTCAAAACCCCCAACATTTTTTTCAATCCTCTGACAACCTTTAATGGCACCTTAGAATTACTGGAAACCCTTTAGGAGAAACCCTGTTTCAAATTGGCAAGGTGGCCAACAACTCACAAAAGAGTTCCACAACCACTATCTTACCTTTTTGTATTTGTGAGATGAAGAAGATGTGTAACATTCATTCCCAACAAACCTGTTCAGCACTTACCAAAGGGATGGATAGACACTTGTCCATCCAGCATAAGTTTCTTTCTGTCTTCATCTGTATAGATGGAAAAAGATTACTCTTGACCTACATTCAATTGATGGAAAGTTGATTTATCTTCTGGCTGAGATGCCTTCATCTCCCCTCCTTTTCTCTTCCCTCCCTTCCCTCCATTCTTTATCTATTATTCGGAGGTACCTTGCTGTCAATCAATAGCACTATTGTTTCCTTTGCATTCTGGAAGACATAAAGCACCTTGTATAGGTTTTGTTCCTAACATATCTATTTGGGGTGCTAACAGCATGGTGCTCGAAAGAGCTGGCAGAAAGCATATAACATACGGCCTCTTACAGTAATTAAATCCTAAATATAACACTTTCTGATTACTGGTGTCATTAGCGGCACAATACGAGCAAGGCCAGGCTGTGAATACCTTTCACAAACCATAAGCAGGGCTGAATGCCGGCAATCTAATGCACTCGGCGAGTTGCTTGAGTTAATCAATACAGGTAAAAGCAAAGGCCATTTTCAGTGCTCGCATTTGCTGTCCCCCCTGCCACCTTTCTAACTCAGGGAAACAAGTAGTACAAAGTGATGTTACTTTTCCACACATAAACGCACACACAGCTGAGGTCTACGCATATCCGAAGTTGGCTTTTGGTTTTGTGGATGTTTGAAAGCTGTCCTTCCTGATATGTCAGAAGTGGGGAATGGTCATTTCCCTCTGCAATATGTCACCAGTACCATATTTGTTCCTGTTGGCTTCATTGAAAGGGTCATCCAGTGCAGCCCCTTTTGCCATGCAGGATATATGGTCAAAGCACTCCTAACAGATGACCTCAGTTTAAAATCTCCAGAGAAGGAGACTGTATTCTGACTTCAACTATGGTATTTTGGCTTTTTTCCCCCTTAATGTCTGCAGGGATCAGGAGACAATGGTTCAGAGACTGGTACTGATCCATGGGCATCTCTTGGGGATTGTATTTTTTTAAAATAGTTTTTATTGAATTTAAAAATTTTCATACAATAATTGCTTTTATCACATAGCAGATATTAATTTATCATACAATACTTGCATCATTCTTTTATATCTACTGTTGATTTATATCTACTACATTGTTAACATTTGTCTATCTATATTTCTTCACCACTGTGTATCCCCCCATCCCACCCCGAGCCATTTCTTATGCATTGTCTAACCAAAATCTCATTTCTTCCTGAGGCGGTAGCCCTCCATCCCTTTTTTGGAGTCTTTTCTCAATAAATTTCCCCCAGACATCCTCAAAATCATTTTTTTCCATATCCCTCTTTTAACTTTTAATTTACATGTTAGCTTATCATTTATTGCCAATTTCCATACTTCCTTATACCATTCTTCAATCTGTACATCTATTACTTTTTTCCAGTTCCTTGCTATAAGCAGTCTTGCTATTGTCAATAAATTTGTTATTGCTTCTTTTTCTCCCCCCCCTATCTTATTGTTATTATATATTGATAATAATGCAATACCAGGGTTTCTTTCCAATTGTATTTTTTGAACTCATGTTGATGGGAAGACTCTGAAATGACAATCCAAAAAATAAGTAACCTTTTCCAAGCTTTCCCCTACTGCCATGTGTGGGTTGGAGGGAAGGTTCTTCACCTATCTATGGTTTGAATGTAAGAATGAAAATGAGGAATAAGCCAGGAACAGCCCTGGGGCTCATTTCTGGCTGTGGGTAGTGCTTGTCAATCTTTCCACATATCCAGCTGGTAGTTTCCATGTCAGAGAGTTACACATCCAATTTTGATTTAATTCCAGACTTTCAAAGAGGTATCCATGGTACTGAACCCTATCTTCCAAATAAGGGTTGGGACTTGGGACAGTTCCTTGAATGTCAAAATTAGGGTTGGAAACTAGATCTCTCCAGGGGTACATCTACACTGACACAATAATGCATCCTTGAGAAGAATTGGTTTTGCTGTGTGGGTGATTAGATTGACAGGTCTAGAACTGGTCTGAGATGAGACGGATGATTATATTGAACATGTAACCTGGCCACAAACAGATGTGCTGGTTTTTAAACCCATTTCTGGGAGAGATACGTACCAATGCTCTGGGATGAAACTCAGATGAAAGTCCCAGTGGATTTACTGCATTCTTGACATCAAAGTCCTCTGGTTCCAGGTGCCCATGAGATAAGGATCATTATTCCATCATGGTCTTTTTACCCGATTCCCAGACTCAGAGTCCCTTTAATACACACAGGTAGGAAACATCTAATCAATTCACCTTCTGTGATACAGAAAGTGTAATGGCTAATACAAACATATTTTTAAGCAAGAGTAGCAGCTGCATTACTCCTCTGTGGCAAGTTAATCAAACAATCTATAAAGCCTGAATTATCAGTCAAGCCTTTGAGGATTAACAAAACATACATGGTTGACTTCATTGGAAGTGTATTTATAAAACAAAAGAAGCAAGATGGATAGCTCAGGACTCAAGACTCAAACCAAACATGGCACAGAACGCTTAGGAAGATTAAACCTTAGGATACATTGCTAACCCTGGATACAAAATCACCAGAGAAATTGAGGAGGGCACCCAGAGACCTGCAATCCTATAGGCTAGTTATGGTTGAATGCCTTCAAGTCACTTTTGACTGATGGCAATCCTAAAGTGAACCTATCACGGGATCCTCTTGGCAAGATTTGTTAGAGGGGGGTTGTCTTTACCTTCCTCTCTCTGAGAAGATGCTTTTTGTTATATGAGGGTTGAATGAAAAGTAATGCCTCCACCTTCGTAACTCCTCAATAGATGGCAGTACTGGTATGCGGCAGGTCCTGGCTTGTTCAGGAGACTCTCCTCTACAGTTTCATTTGGTGGGAAGCCTTAGCATTGAACGGTTGTGTTGTTAAAGTGTGAAGTATGGAACCCTGCGCAGATGGTCGGTCAATGCGACTTAAGCTACGTGCAGTCATTGAATTCTTGACAGCAGAAGGTGTCACCCCAAAGGAGATTAATCAGAGAACGCAAGCTGTTTATGGTGATTGTGTTGATGTGAGTACTGTGCATCATTGGGTGAGTAAGTTTAAAGATGTTGAGGTGGGAACATCTGACTTGTGTGACAAACAAAGAGTTCTTCCGTGAGGGCTTCAGAGCAAGGAAACTTCTTCCTTGTTGGCAGAAATGTATCCAATCATCTGGTGATTGTGTGGAAAAGTGAATAGTGGTAGTTAAAGAGCACATTCTAAGAATTATTTCTGTGTTTGATTGATTAAAATATTCCCATCCAAACTCAAGTAACGAAGGTGGAGGCATTACTTTTCATTCAACCCTCGTATGCGCCCTAGTAAGGCAACTTGTGTTTATGTGCCACAAAACCATCGCCTTTGTTTATATCTCTGCCAATGGATTGGAATTTGAGAATATAATTCAATTTAGGAGTTTCTTTTTCTTCCTTGATAATTTCCTTGTCAAGGACAACAACCTGTAAATCACTTACTGTGTGTCCAGGAAGAATCAAATGTTCTTGGGGATATTGCCATTGGTAAGGTCAGATTTGTGTCCATTAATACTCTTGTGTAGAGACTGCATCATTTCTCCAATGTGGAGGGATACTGCTGATATAGGATGTCATATATTACACTGGAAGAAAAGCAAATAAAGCCATATCTACACTGGCTGGTAAACCAGTGGTCAGTTTGTAGCAGAAATGCTCTGGCAGAGGCACATTCACCCTCCCAACCCAGCTGTGGTGGTGGGGTTGGAGTCTACACAGTCTAGTTGGGTTGAGACTATGGACCTCATCCAATGTGTAGGCCAGTTGTGTTTTCCTGGTGTTTTGGACTTCAGTTACATATTCTAAGTGAGTAGTTGCTTAAGATTTGGAGGCTATCTGTAGGCCAATAAAAGTCAGCCTCCCAGAGCTTTGTGAATTGGTTCAGAATTGGTTCTAGCTCATTTATGATGCTATTAAATGGCCTTATCTGGAGACTCTAGGACCACTTGGGGTGATCTGTTATGTTGTGTTTTGGTCTGTCTTGTTGTAAATGGTTCCATCTCACCTTGTCAATTTGCTTCATCACCGGCTTATATGAATATTGCAGTTTGTGAAATGCTTGGTGTAAATCCAAGAGTTTTGATTGGATTGTGGATTGGAGCACATGTTGTTGTATTGTTGTTCTAAACAATATATTTGATTAATGTGTTATGAATGGGGATTGGAGGTAAGTAAAAATGTACAGTGATCAGTAAGTTTCTGATAGAGTATAGTGCTGAGAAGTTCAGTGTGAAGGTGCAAAGTGGTGTCAAGAAAGTGAATTTGTTGTGTGTGCCGTGTCTTCTCATGATATGTTCATCAAAGTACAACAGGATTTTATTGTGCATCTGCTGTGTCATTAAGTATCCATAAGGTCACATAACATTCAGTGTACTAGATTTATTTATTTATTTACAGTATTTATATTCTGGCCTTCTCACCCCAAAGGGGACTCAGGGCGGATCACAATGTGCACATATAATGGCAAACATTCAATGCCATATAAACATAGAGACAGAGACAGAGAAGCAGAGGCGATTTAACAATTCTCCAGCTTCCAGCTTCCTGAGGACATACCCAATTCCGGCCACAGGGGGAGCAGCTGCTTCATCATCCACTGTGGCATCTTGATGGACACTTCCTCATTCCAAATGGGACCTGGACGATTTTTTATGGTGTCGTAAATTAGTTAAATTTGCCTCCCCGCAAAGCAGTACCTAAATTCCTACTTGATAGATGCAACTATCAGACTAGCAGCCTTCAAGAAAGACTTGAAAACATGGCTCTTTCGCTGTGCTTTTGGAGAGTAACCATTTTATATTTCTTTTCCGTTGCTCCCCCTAATATCTATCCTCCAGAATACCCCACTCCCTTATGACCCTGTTCGCTGTGGTTTTTATTTTTATGTCTTTCTCACCCCAAGTTTTAACTTAATGTTCATGTGGTCTGCCCTTGTTTTTATTGTCTTCTTGTTTTATTTTGTAATGGATATTATTTACTGTATTGCTTATTGTAATGTGTTGTGCTGTTCTTTTATATGCTGTTTACATTGTATTGTTTTGGGCGTGGCCCCATGTAAGCCGCCCCGAGTCCCCGTTGGGGAGATGGTGGCGGGGTATAAATAAAGTTTTATTATTATATTATTATTAACTATCTTTCGGTTGCTTAGGTCAACAACGACCAGGGGCCATGTTTTATTTTAAGTGTTGGGTGCTCATTCTGACAAGGGCTGGCCTCAAACTCACGACCTCTTGGTCAGAGTGATTTATTGCAGCTGGCTACACTGAGCTTGGAACCCCAGGTTTCAGTGGTGGCCAGGGGAGCTTTTGCACAAATAAAACTTGTGTGCCAGTTGCACCCATACCTTGGGACGTCAGGCTTGGCCATGGTGGTCCACACTCTTGTTACATCTCAGTTAGACTACTGCAACACGCTCTGCCTTCGAAGACTGTTCAGAAGCTTCATGTAGTCCAATTGGCAGCAGTCAGATTGCTAACTGGAGTGGCATACAAGGAGCACACAACTCCCCTGCTACATCAGCTCCACTGGCTGCCAGTTTGCTACCAAGCACAAATCAAAGGGTTGGCTATAGCCTATAAAGCCCTGAATGGTTCTGGCCTAGCTTACCTGTCCAAACGCATCTCCCCCTATGAACCAGGACGGATGTTAAGATCTTCTGAGGATGCCCTGTTCTCGGTCCCGCCTCCTTTGCAGGTGCGGCTGGCAGGGATAAGATCCCGCCTCGTGATCCCGCCTGCGTCGCAAGCGCGGTTGGTGGGGACACAAGACAGGGCCTTCTCCGTGGTGGCCCCCCGACTCTGGAACACCCTCCCCAAGGATCTCAGACAGGCCCCTACATTGGCAGTCTTCAGAAAGAACTTGAAGACCTGGCTGTTCCAATGTGCCTTCCCAGATTAATAGGAAATCTCCAATACTAAGTCCCATAAGCACTTTATTAGAATTAAGATCGCATTTCGCACTCTGCACTTGCCCTATAAGCCTTATATATCACCTGTCACATCAGCACTTTTAATCTTGTACCCATTACTCTGGCCCGGCCCAGTTCTATTGTGTTTTAGCGTATTGTTATTGCTTGTGGTTTATACTGTTTTAATTCTTTTAATTTGCCTTTGTTTGTATTGTTATATTGTGTGTTAAGGCCTTGGCCTTTGTAAGCCGCATCGAGTCCTTCGGGAGATGCTAGCGGGGTACAAATAAAGTTTAATAATAATAATAATAATAATAATAATAATAATAATAATAATGAGAGACAGGGCCATCTCAGTGGTGGCCCCTCTACTGTGGAACTCACTTCCTAAGGTTGTGAGGTCTGCCTCCTCCCTCCTGGAATTCAGTAAACAAATAAAATCCTGGCTTTGGAACTAGGCGTTCGGAGACTATCTACAAGGCAACAGACAGCTGTGAATTAATGTGATTGTAACTGGCATGGCTAATGGACTCTGAGTTTAGACTATGTGGTTGTTTTAATTGTTGTTTAAATCCCATTTTAATTGTATTTATATGGTATTGTTTTATGTTTAGTTATTTAAGGTTTAATGTGTTTATAATTTCTTATGCTCCTGTTTTGGTGTGGCATCAAATTGTGCCAAGTTGTAAGCTGCTCTGAATCCCCGCTTGGAGTGAGAAGGGCAGGATACAAATACCATGTTTCCCCGAAAATAAGACAGTGTCTTATATTAATTTTTGCTCCCAAAGATGTGCTGGGTTTTATTTTCAGGGGATGTCTTATTTTTCCATAAAGAAGAATTCACATTTATTGTTGAACAAAAAATGAACATTTATTATATACTGTACAGTAGTTGCCATCACAAACCAACATAACCAGACAAACTGTGAATCCTATCAATAATTTCTTGTTACTACCATTATTTCCATGTACAATTGGTATGTACATTTACCAATCCTGCATGCTCTGGTGTTCTGTTTGGCAGGCACCGGGCATGCTTCCAAACAAAAACTTTGCTACGTCTTACTTTCGGGGAGGCCTTATATTTAGCAATTCAGCAAAACTTTTACTAGGTCTTATTTTTCGGGGATGGCTTATTTTCGGGGAAACAATGTATGGTAAATAAATAGATAAAATAAATAAATTACAATGTTTTGTGGTTTCAAGTCGCATTATGTGAGATGCAATGTTCTTATATGTCCAACAGATGGAAGCACAGCACAGCGAAAGAGGCAGAGCTGTGTCATTCAAACTGCTCCAAAAGGACACCTTATCTCTAAAAGAGTTTGTTTTGATTTTTTAAAACCATTCCCTCTCTTGTTTGAAAGATGATATTTTCCCAGCCATTTCTCTTTGTTGCTTCAGAAACATAATGCATTCATTTACGTTTCCTTTTATTCCCTTAAAAAAGTCTCATCGGACATGTCTTGGCAACGATCTATTCTTTGTCAATCCCTATGTATACAAATAGACTTCACAGTTTCCTCAATTGACAACAACAGCAGAGTTTGATTTTCGTGCAGTACAAAATATGATGGAATGAAAATTTCTAGGGCCGACTTCACTGCTGCCAGTCCTTAAATTGGAAGCAGAACCTTCCCTTGCAAAGAAATACAAATACCGAATGTGTTCATTTAAGATCTGAGCCAGGATTGCCTGAAGTAGATAATTTGTAGGTTTAATTCTAGGGTTATCTGACGTTAGAGGATAAAAGGTAATCTTTGTTTCATCCCCTTAATGACTGCAGGGCTCACAGCTACATCACTAGATCAACATATTTCTTTATTTTAGGAGAGCAATTACGGTACTTTGGCTAAAAGGGACTGGAGGAACTGAACCTACAAGTTGGTGAAATGGATCCAGGAGCAAAGATTAACCTGCGTCAAAGGGTCAACTTTGGAAAGATGCGCAGAAGCAAAACGATAGACATTATGCATGAGGATACACGTACAAGATAGGAGAGGCTGCAGCAGTTTGCTTTTGCCTCATTATACGGCTCAGAACAGTGTGCAATCTTCTCTCCTGTTGGATTAATAGAGTGCAAACTAATTTTGCACTTTGAACTCAGCTGGATATCTACCTCAGCCCGCTGTTGTGATATACTATATTACACTTTTAATGCATTATGTTTTAATTGCTTGTACCTTTTGTGTTACATTATGTTTATTTTGTTTCTTTGGTTAAGTTCGATTGTTGCAAGTCACTTCTGGGGATCACAACCATACACGCTGAAGACATCTGCCCTTGCGCTTTGCTACACTGCTGCTGAGTATGCATGCCCAATGTGGAGCACATCTCACAACGTTAAAACAGTGGATGTGGCTCTTAATGAGACATGCCACATTATCACAGAATGTCTATGCCCTACACCGCTGGAGAAATTATACTGTTTAGCCGTCATTGCACCACCTGATATCTGCCTGGAAGTAGCAGCCAATAATGAAAGGACCAAGGCAGTGACATCTCTGGCCCATCCTCTGTTTGGATATCAGCCAGCACGTCAATGTCTTAAATCAAGAAATAGCATCCAATAATAATAATAATAATAATAATAATAATAATAATAATAATAACAACAACAACAACAACAACAACAACTTTATTCTTATACCCTGCCCCATCTCCCCGAAGGGACTCAGGGCGGCTTACATGGGGCCAAGCTCGGACACAACAATATAAAAGCAAAACAATAAAACAGATCAATCAACAATAAAACATGAAGCAACAATAAAAACAGTCATAAAAAATCAGATATAAAGATAAAATGATAAAATCATGGGTTGAATTCCAGGATCTGGGCCAAAGTGCAAAATATGTCGAAGTCATCAGGGAGGGGTGATTACCCAAGCTGTCATAATCATTAAAGTGCCAATTATAATACTGGGGAAGGCATACATGAGGGTCTATTGCTGAGTAGGCAACAGGTCAATCCTACAGGGATCAGTCGCCAAAGGCCTGTTGGAAGAGCCAAGTTTTCAGGCTCTTCCAAAATCCTAAGATCCTAAGATCTACAGTGATACTCACAGGAACACCTCAGCAAGCAAGAGTCCAAAAGTGGCAGGCTAAAACCTAGAACCTAAATCCATGGCTGATACTGAATGATAGACTCCCTCCTGGGCACAGAGAAGACTGGGTGACTTGGAAGGCGCTGAACAGACTGCGCTCTGGCACCACGAGATGCAGAGCCAACCTTAAGAAATGGGGCTACAAAGTGGAGTCCACGACATGCGAGTGTGGAGAAGAACAAACCACAGACCACCTATTACAATGCAGCCTGAGCCCTGCCATATGCACAACGGAGGACCTTTAGCAACAACAGAGGCACTCCAAATGGTCAGCTACTGGTAAAAGGACATTTAGTATAACACCAAGTTTTTAATTTTGTTTGTGTTTTTATAAACATTACAACTGTACCCTCGGTTCGCGTCTTATATGATAAATAAAAAGTTTGGTTGTTTATAAGTTATATTTATTTTATTTTATTTTATTTTATTTTAAGTTTCATTTTGAGTGTTTGTTTGCTTGCTCTTGGCATTGAATGTTTGCCATTTTTGTTATGCTTTGGAAACCGCCCTGAGTTCCTTCGGAGAGAGAGGGCAGGTTATAAATAAAGTATTATTATCATTACTATTATTGGCAGCAGCTGAAATATCAGGACAAAGAAATTGGGCAGAGAGAAAGGGACAAACCCTAGGAGATCCTGAGGAGTGCTCAGGTTACCAGAATAACAACTAACGAGGGCTTTGGTTCATTTAATGGTTGCAGAGGAGATGAAATTTCACCAGGTGTTGCTTGTTACCTGTTGCAAAGCAAGCAACACCTGATGAAATTCCCACTTCAATACAACCAATAAAAGTATACAACCCTCTCCAATTTCAATGTTAGGGTGGAAATTTGGGGCCAAAACTAACTATAAAAAGCAATTTTTTGGGAGGAGGAAGACATTTGGGACCACCAGTTCCAGAATCCTATCTCCATCAGAGCTAATGGTTTTATTGGCCCAGGAATTCTAGGATTTGTAACTACAGTAGAGTCTCACTTATCCAACATAACCGGGCCAGCAGAATGTTGGATAAGCGAATATGTTGGATAATAAGGAGGGATTAAGGACAAGCCTATTAAACACCAAATTAAGTTATGATTTTACTAATCAAGCACCAAAACATCATGTTATACAATAAATTTCACAGAAAAAGTAGTTCAATATACAGTAATGCTACGTAGTAATGACTGTACAGTAGAGTCTCACTTATCCAAGCTAAACGGGCTTGCAGAAGCTTGGATAAGCGAATATCTTGGATAATAAGGAGGGATTAAGGAAAAGCCTATTAAACATCAAATTAGGTTATGATTTTACAAATTTAGCACCAAAATATCACGATGTATTGAAAACATTGACTACAAAAATGCATTGGATAATCCAGAACGTTGGATAAGCGAATGTTGGATAAGTGAGACTCTACCTTTTTTGAAGCTTAAAACAGGTAGGACCTTACAGCTCTTCTTGGCTAGCAAGAGGTGAGTGGGACCCAATCTAATACTTGACCACCCACACTGCACAAAAACTGTTACAAGAGTATCATTGGGCACTTTGTCAAAGGACTTATTGAAATTTTGGAGTGTCACCACATAGGACAGCCATGTATAGAGCCAAGATATCTAGCAGCTCCCAATAAGGACTTTCTCCCTTCTCCTGCTCCACATCTTCTTTGCCTAGGTCCCAAAGGAAAACAATGCCCAACTTGGGGATAATGGAACAGAGGGTGCAGTAGGGGAAATGCAGCACAGAATAGGTAAAAAGGCATAACAGGAATATCTGGCTAATTGAAATTAATTCAAGTCTCCAGGACTAGATGAATTGCATCCAAGAGTATTAAAAGAACTGGAAGAAGTAATTTCGGAACCACTGAGAACAGAAGTTCCAGTAGAATGGAGGAGAGCAAAGTCCGTATCTTCAAAATGGGGGGAAAGAGGATCCAAACAATCACCACCTAGTCAGCCAGACATCAATATCTGGAGCAGATAATTAAACCGACAATCTGTAAGCACTTACAACAGTGATGGCGAACCTATGACATGCGTGTCAGCACTGACACGTCTAGCCAATTTTGCTGACACGCGGTGGTCACCTCTTGGGTTGTTAAGTGTTTTGTGGCCAAACTTGGTGTCATTTCATCCAGTTGTTTTTTCGTTTACTCCATCCTACAAATGAACAGTACATTTATATATATATCTCCTATTATTATATTATCCTATTAATATATTTTATATATTATATTATATTATATTTTTATATTCTATTATTATTATTATTATATCATTCATTCTATTATTAATCTATTATTGTAGTATATTATCATATTATTACTATTATATTATATTATTATTATATTATTCATTATTCATGACTATATTGAAACTAGAATAAAGAGAAATCAGTGTGGAAACTTTGTGAAACTTAAACTGCAAGAAGTACCATAGATTGTTGTACATGGAAATAACGGTAGTAAATAGTTTTTGATTTATTAAATACAGTTATATATTACACTTATACATTTTTGTTATTTAAACTATACATATTGCGAAATTATGGGTTTTTTTTTCTCAAAGTGACACACTACCCAAGTCATGCTAGGTTTTTTGGTGAATTTTGACACACCAAGTGCAAAAGCTTGCCCATCACTGACTTACAAATCAATGGCACACTCACAAAAATGAAGCCCGGTTCCTCAAACACAAATCATGTCAGATTAGGCTTATATTTTATTTTGATGGAATTACAAGCTTGATAGACGAAGGGGTTGATTTCAGTAACACTTTTGACAAACGTCATTGATGACTTGCTTCTAAATAGGTTAGGATACATCTACATTATAGAATTGATACTGTTTGACATCACTTTAACTGCCATGGCCCAGTGCTATAGAATCAGGGGAGTTGTAGTCTTACACTTTGACTTTCTTGGCCAAAGGGTGCTGATGCCTCACCAAACTACAAATCCCAGGATTCCATAGCATTGAGCCATGACAGTTAAACTTAGAAAGTGTAGGTGATGCACCCTTAGGCCTCTTCTACACTGCCATATAATCCAGTTCAAAGCAGATAATCTGGATTTTATATGGCAATGTAGAAGGGGCCTAAGTGAAATGTGGGCTAAACAATGCTACAGTTAAGTGGATTAGGAACTGGTTGACTGGCCAAATCCTATGGGTGCTTTACCAATTGCTCATCCTCCTTCCTCCCGGAGAAAAGTGACCAGTGGGGTGCCACAGGGTTTTCCCCTGGGCTCAGGGATAGTCAACATCTTTATCAATGACTTGGAAAACAAAATTATCAAAGTGTTGTCGAAAGCTTTCATGGCTGAAATCACAGTGTTGTTGTATACATGGCTGTATAGCCATGTTCCAGAAGTATTCTCTCCTGACTTTTCGCCCACATCTATGGCAGGCCTCTTCAGAGGTTGTGAGGTATATGGGAAAACTAAGAAAGGAAGGTTTATATATTTGTGGAAAGTCCAGGGTGGGAGAAGAACTCTTGTCAGTTGGAGGCTAGTGTGAATGTTGTAATTAATCACCATAATTAGCATGTAATAGCTTCATCTTCTGGCTTCTTCCTGCCTGGGGGAACCCTTTGTTCAGAGTCATTAGCTGCCCTTATTTATTTATTTATTTATTTATTTATTTATTTACAGTATTTATATTCCGCCCTTCTCACCCCGAAGGGGACTCGGGTCGGATCACATTATATACACATAGGGCAAACATTCAATGCCCTTAAACACATCGAACCGAGACAGAGACAGACAGACAGACAGACAGATGCAGAGGCAATTTGACCTTCTCCTGAGGGGATGTTCGATTCTGGCCACAGGGGGGAGCAGCTGCTTCATCATCCACTCTGACGGCACTTCCTCATTCCAACGTTGTAAATTAGTTAAACTTGCCTCCCCACTTTTATAAGTGGTACCTTATTTCCTACTTGATAGATGCAACTATCTTTCGGGTTGCTAGGTCAGCAACGAGCAGGGGCTATATTTTATTTTTAATTGACGGGTGCTCACCCCTCCCATGGGCTGGCCTCGAACTCATAACCTCATGGTCAGAGTGATTTATTGCAGCAGCTGCTTACCAGCCTGCGCCACAGCCCGGCCCTTGATTGATTCATGTCTGGAATTCCTCTGTTTTTAGAGTGTTGTTCCTTATGTTGTGGATTTCAATGGCTTCTCTGTGTAGTCTGACATGGTGGTTGTTAGTGTGGTCCAGCATTTCTGTGTTCTCAGATCATATGCTGTGTCGAGGTTGGTTCATCAAGTGCTCTGCTATGGCTGACTTCTCTGGTTGAGTGAGTCTGCAGTGCCTTTCATGTTCCTTGATTCGTGTTTGGGCAATGCTGTATTTGGTGGTCCCTCTGTAGACTTATCCACAGTTGCATGGTATACGGTAGAATCTTGCAGAGGTGAGAGGATCCCTCTTGTCCTTGGCTGAATGTAGCATTTGTTGGATTTTCTTAGTAGGTCTGTAGATAGAAACATTGTGTTTCTTCATCAGCTTGCCTATGTGGTCAGTGGTTCCCTTGATGTATGGTAAGAACACTTTTCCTCTGGGTGGATCTTTGTCTCTACTCTCATGGCTTGTTTTTGGCCCTGCAGCTCTTCTGATGTCTGTAATGGAGTCTCCTGTAATGGAGGAGGTGAGGTTCGCATGGAGAAGAAGAACTCAGCAAGTTCCTGGACCACCTCAACAGCATCCACCCAAACATCCAATTCACCATGGAAAAAGAAAAGGAAGGAAAACTGATTTTTCTAGATGTCCAATCAACAATTGGGCCACATAGTTTACAGAAAACCTACACACATGGATAGATACCTCAGAAAAACATCAACCATCACCCAAGTCAAAAAAGAAGCACAATCAAAGCCCTGGCAGACTGTGCACAAAGAATCTGCGAACCTCACCTCCTCCAAGGTGAACTAAACCACCTCATTGAACCTAGGGGCTGGTTTAGCTTTGCTACACAAGAGGAGCTGCTCCGGAGCAATTATGTCTATTGCCCTGGTTATCTCCGTTATAGAGAGCGACCGGAGCATCAAGAGAATCACCTACTTCAGTGGCAAGAATTTCCCCAAGAGCATGAGACAACAGTGCAATACGGCAAATAAAAAACCAATGTGATTTTAGGCTGCATCAATAGGAGTATAGTGTCAAGATCAACCAGAGGGTCAGGGGTGCGTGTTGGTGGGTTTCTTCAAAACCATCGATCAACAGCTCCAGACCAGCACCCTGACAAATTGGTGAACTTCTGCCCTCACCAATTCCTCTCCAATGTCAGACTCAAAGACATCTGCAGACTGAAGTTCAAACATCTATTTAATATTTACAGAGATATTTACAATCGCAGCAAAGTCCATCGCTCGAAGCCGGCATTCTTCGGCTCGGCTCTTCTCTCACACAGTTCAACAGAGAGATAAGAAGGCACATTCCTTAGTCCGAAGGAAGTTCCGACCTCCAAGGCCAGAAATCATGTCTCATAGGTCACAGCAGGCTGTCAGTCAAACTGGCCTGCTGTTAACTGTTTCATTGCTGAAACACACACTTGCAAAACAGCAGAAACACTTGATTTACATTTCATATACACACAACCAAAAATCCAACATATAGTTTATAGGCTGAGGGATGTAATAGTCCCACACTATTCTGCTTTGATCAGGCCTCACCTGGAATAACCCTGTCTTCAGTTCTGGGCAGCACAGTTCAAGGAAGATATGGGCAAGCTTGAGTATGTCTACAGAAGGGCAACCAAAATGGTTAAATGTGTATATTCATAAGACAGTATGTTTGTATTACTGAGTATTTTTTTTACAGTCCCAACTGGGTACTATCTTATTATGTAACACATAAAGCAAAACATACAGAAATCCCAAACGGAAAACAATTCAAGAATACGGTTATCTACAAACACAACTATACAACATACAACAAGTAATCCCGGGTACAATGCCATGTTTCGGGGGGATCCTTTTTCAGGTTGTGTATGTTTGTAATCAATCATTAACAGTCTTATAATGTATAGTTATAGTCTTCTTCAAACTGTGTTCTTAGAATCTTCTCGTAGTTGACTAAGGTATGTTCTTGTGGATATATTGATGTCTCACTTAGACTTGTCAAGAGGACGTGGTTGCTGCTTCTTCTTTGAGAGTCTTCAAAGCAAGGTTCAATGGCCATCTCTTGTTTCATAAGGTGACCCTTGAGGTCTCTTCCAACACTGTGATTTTATGATTCTATGGATGTCAAAACCTTGCAAGGCCATTGCATGCTACAGTAGAGTCTCACTCATCCAACGTTCTGCATTATCCAACGCAGTCTGCCTTTTAGTAGTCAATGTTTTCAATACATTGCGATGTTTTGGTGCTAAATTTGTAAATACAACAGTACATAACGTTACCATGTATTGAACTGCATTTTCTGTTGATTTGTTGTAAAACATGTTTTGGTGCTTAATTTGTAAAATCATAATATAATTTGATGTTTAACAGGTTTTTCCTTAATCCCTCCTTATTATCCAACATTTTTGCTTATCCAACGTTCTGCCAGTCCGTTTATGTTGGATAAGCGAGACTCTACTGTACTTTGGAGTGCCCTTCTCCACAAAACAACGTAGTCTACTAAACCATAATCTGAAGGCAACTGCAAAAGATACGGTGAAACTTTAAGTTGCCCAAAATGGAGAACACAGTGCTCTAAAAGAGTTTCAGAGGAGCAAAAAAATCAGATGCAACCCTTTGGGCTCTGGAATGTTGCTCTTTCTGCAATATACTCAACATACTTAATCTGTAAAATGGGAATAATATGTGATTTTTTTTTGACATAAAACATTCAAGACCTTTATGCAATGGAGGCTTTTAGCATTATAGCGGCTTTTGGTTCCATTCCTTATGCATTCCCGGGCACTTTCAAGAGCTGGCATCTAATGTGTAGCTAGTCTATAATGCTCACCGTACCATGAAGCCATCATGAGTTGGTTCCTAAGAGTTAATTCATACATCCATTATTAATGTGTGCCTGGAAATTCAATTTACTCTCATTAAAGAGTGATTAATAGTAAAGATTCGGCAGATTACGGTCATGCTGCGGCAGCTCTTCCAGTACACTCAACCTGACAAATGCAGCTTTTTAAAAAACATATCTAGCAAGTTCTGGTCACTGGGTTTTATCTTCAGGCTGGAAAGATGGCATCTCTGTTGGAATTTGTTTGGTACAGAAAGGAAAGGAAGAGAGGATTCTTAATTATTAAAATGTCACCCTTCCTCTGGCACCATTTTGGCATCGGCATCTGCAAAAATAAGCACAGATGGTGCAAATGAGCAGTTTTCCATTGCTGTGGGGACTTGGGAAAGTACAAAGAGGTGGATTGTTATTGTTTTGGTTGTGATCTTGAGCAAGAAAATGAAGTTTAAACTTGAATGAGGCTAGCTCCCAGTGTTGGTATAAGAATTAAAGATTAAGCTGATGTGTTGGCTTGAGACTGGTCAACTCCATCTTGACAATAACCGCCATTTCCCCATGGCCTGTATTGTTTGCTGAGCTTCGCCATTTGTGCTGTACTAGAAATGCTGTAATGGCAATATTATGTGCCCAGGGCGAACAACCAAAGTTGTGTGTTGTTGAAGGCTTTCATGGCCGGAATCATTGGTTTGCTGTGAGTTTTCTGGGTTGTATGGCCATGTTCCAGAAGCTTTCTCTCTTGACGTTTCGCTCACAACTATGGCAGGCATCCTCAGAGATTATGTATAAGCACAACCAAAAATGGTGCTTATATATGTTAGGGTTAGAGTATATAGCGGAACCAGCAGTGTCCAGTTAACACCATGTACAAAGAGAACCACACCAGGCAGAGGAATTGAAAGAACAAAGGAACTTTACTTGTTGAGTTGAAGTTAAGTAAAACAGTTCCGCAATCGTACAATGTCCATGTAGTTGCATAAGATCAATAACTAATCAATCAGCATTCAATATATCCAGCATAGCATATTCAAACTGCTACTTGACCATAGCTAGAGAGCCTGCCTTTTTCTGTGCTCTCCCTGCAAGCTCAGATTCCCAACTGACAATCTCAGCCATCTGCCAGCAAACCGATACATTGTTTGAGGCGTGGCCTGCCTCTGCAAAGAGCTCAGCTCTCCTTTTGCAGAGATCTTTTCCAAACAACTTTGCAGGGATTTCTTTACACACACACACATAGCAATTTGGTGCAATAATATACAGTGTCAGACCCTTGGAATTTCCTTCTAAACAACAAACACGTTCTAACTACATTCTGTGCTGTGATCACATAGACTTCCGATATGGATTACCATAAATGCATTAGATATTGCTCATGTACGCTTCCTTATAGTCTGTGTAACTCTGCTGTTATATAAAATGTTGATGCTTGGAATACACTTTATCTGTCTCTATTAGTGCTGTGAGTAGGTTGAACTGAAAGCAGTGCTGGGGTGTAGTAGATCATTTGGCCAGATCTATTGTTTGTTGTCTGTGTGCCTCCTTGCTGGGTTTTAGGGCTCATTCCAGTTAAACTGCACTGAACTGCATTATAGGACTCTACACTGGTCGTATAAAGCAGTTTCAAACTGCGTTATATAGTAGTGTAGATGGGTCCTTCATCAGGCATAGAGTTCTTGTTCAATGTTACTTATTCTTTTCTTCTAGTAGCAAAGGTAGTAAAGATTTCCCCTTGACATGAAGATTATGTCTGACTCTGGGGTTGGTCCTCATCTCCATTTCTAGGCCAAAGAGCCGGCGTTGTCCGTAGACACCTCCAAGGTCAGGTGGCTGGCATGACTGCATGGGAAGCCATTACCTTCCTGCTGGAGCGGTACCTATTGATCTACTCACATTTGCATGTTTTCAAACTACTAGGTTGGTTGAAGCTGGGCTAACAGCAGGAGCTCACCCCCGTCCTGCGGACTGCCGATCTTCTGATCAGCAAGTTCAGCAGCTCAGCGGTTTAACCTGTTGTGCCGCTGCAACTCAATGTAGAAAACCTTTACATTACTTTTTATTAAGTTTTCAAAAAATGCAACTGAAATCCAACCAAGTGACAACACTATGTAACAACATTTTTTAAAAAATGTGTGTTCCTGTTTGAAAGTGTTATTTCCTGTTTAATTGTGTGATACAGTAGAGTCTCACTTATCCAACATAAATGGGCCAGCAGAATGTTGGATAAGTGAAAATGTTGGATAATAAGGAGGTGTGCCGTCCGCCAGACAATAAAAAAACTATAAAGCTGAAACGTGCCGTCCTTTATCCGGGCGAACTGCAAATCCCTATAAGCTGTCCTAAAAATATTGAACGACTGAGTCTGGAAAACTTCAAAAAAAAGGATGTTTATTCATACAAGGTTGAAAACCTGGCACAGATCTTAAAGTTACAGAAAATGAAACAAATTTCTATAGGTTTTAGTTACAGAATTATCCCTGGTTCCAGAAGGCAAAAGTGATTATAAAACCCTACACCCTAATCACGCTGTCTATATTAGAAGGAGAAACTCTTTCCTTCCCTATCTTTACAGCAAAGATTAGTTCTAGAAGCGACGGAATAACCCTGCTCCTCTAACTAGATTTCCTATTCCAGATCAATATAATTCAATACTTATCTAATTTGGATAGGCTTAGATTGGCCTGGTTTTGAGGATGATTTGTCCCAGTTAGCTTTGCACAGCTGCAGCACGTTGGAAGACTATAGCCAAAATGAGGCTCCAAAATGGAGACTAGACCCTGGTAAAAAAAAGGGCGGTCCTAAGATGTTGTACTCTTTGACCAATCATTGCAAAGAAAACTGCAGCCAGCTCTTGCAGACTCCAAGCCACTTTTCCTGGGCTTTTGCAGCCAGAGGCTGAAACAAAATGTAAAGGAGGGAAAACAAACAAACGACCAATAGGTAAGGCAAACCATCATCCTGGGGGACGGAACAGGAGGGACTAAGGAAAATCCTATTAAACATCAAATTACATTATGATTTTGCAAATTAAGCACCAAAACATCATGATTTAAACAAATCGACAGAAAAAGCAGTTCAGTACATGGTAACGTTATGTAGTAATTACTGCATTTACGAATTTAGCACCTAAACATCGCAATGTATTGAAAACATTGACTACAAAAACATTGGCTACTAAAAGGCTGACTGCATTGGATAATACAAAACATTTGATAAGTGGAGGTTGGATAAGCGAGACTCTACTGTACTTACTTTGAAAATAGTTGTTATACTCCAGAAACTTCATTTTTGAGGCTGCCACAAACAATGTTGAGTTGGTTGAGACTCTATGAGATATTCGTTGAAAAACTAGGAAAATGTGCTGCAGGATGTCCTGCAAAAACAAATCTTTTGCGGTTTAATAAATATTCCCATGGCTTTAGGAAAGGACCAACTAGGAAATGACATTTACAACTCAGGAACAAAATTTGTGTTACATAATGTAATGGAAAATATTTTTATTTATATTTAATGTGCATCAATTTTTTTTTGTATTTTTTGCTTCCACACTGGGCAAGAATGGGAGTTGTAGTCCACAGACCCTACATAGCATTTGATTGAAAAGAAGGCTTGTTCTCGTGAAATTCTGATAATTTGGAGTCAAGGATATTAACCTGCGAAACGGGGAGGTCCCTTTTTGCAAAATGAAGGCCATCTGTGGAAACACCACCCTGACCTCTATGGCAGCTGTTTTCCTTTTGCTTTCGGCTAGGAAGAAAAGCTCTTTTTCCAGAGGCAAGAATTTCTGCTTTAGTTGCATGCACATGTGGGGAACACCGTTGCAAATCATGCTGAAAATCGGAGTTGGCAGGACGGCTCAGAAACTTCTTTGAAAGGTTATTGAGAGCAGAATGAAACATTTACGTCAGTCCCCGGGGTGAGAAAGGGCGGCCGAGTCCCACTCTACCTTCGCCTTTGGGGTTTTCTCACCTGTTCCTTCTTGAACCCCTTCATGCTCTTTTTATTATGATTATTATTTTTAAAAAGTAATCATAATAATGATGATGATGATGACACGGCGCTTAGATCTCCCAGGTAACTCGTGCCATATGTCGGGTGCCCTTCAAACTGAAGCGAGACTAGAAAGTTCATATTACTCTCTTCTGTTTTCCCAGTGTGCAGAGGTTTGTTAGAAGTAATTTCAGGCGCTTTCATAATTTCCAAAAGCGGCAATTAGATCATGCTCCCAGACTGACTCTGGCAGGGAAAATAAGCCTGTATTTCCTTTCCGTCACCTAATGCGAATAGTTTGGAATGTGTCACCTGATCCCTCAAGGGTCATTATAGTATTTCTGAAGCCAGGTCAATAATCACATTTACAGGATCCAGGGTGAGATTTAACTGTGCCAAAACCTAGGTAAAGGTAAAGGTTTTCCCCTGACATTAAGTCTAGTTGTGTCCGACTCTAACAGTAGGTCTCATCTCAATTTCTAAGCCGAAGAGCCGGCGTTGTCCATAGACACCTCCAAGGTCATGTGGCCGGCATGACTGCATGGAGCGCCATTACCTTCCTGCTGGAGCAGTACCTATTGATCTACTCACATTTTCATGTTTTCCAATTGCTAGGTTGCCAGAAGCTGGGGCTAACAGTGGGAACTCACCCCACTCCCTGCATTTGAACCGCCGATCTTTCAGTCAGCAAGTTCAGCAACTCAGTAGTTTAACCCGCTGTGCCACCGGGGGCTCCACCAAAACCTGACTCATTCTGTATGTCCACTTCTAACTTGGAATTAATCTTGCAGAATCAAGTGTGGTGGAGGCTCCTTCTTTGGAGGTTTTTAAGCAGAGGCTGGATGGCCATCTGTCGGGGGTGCTTTGAATTTGATTTTCCTGCTTCTTGGCAGAATGGGATTGGACTGGATGGCCCATGAGGTCTTTTCCAACTCTACGATTCTATCATCTATCCATATCCATGGTTTCTGCATCTCTGGATTCAGCCATCTATGCCTTGAAAATATTTTGTCTTTCAGCATCTGCCATCTTTGATATTCAAAGACAACACAAATTCCCAAAAGGAAACTTTGATTTTGCCATGTTATATAAAAGACACCATTGTATATACAGGATGAACGTTCCTTGTCGAAAATGCTTGGAACCAGAAATGTTTCGGATGTTGATTTGTTTTGGATTTTGGAACACATATATTCATCTGCACATTATTTTCTTATGTTCCTTTCTCATTCCATCCAAGCTGGGCACAGCCATTTGTGCCTTATGTTTGGATTGGTAATCAAGAATAAATCAATGTTATGCCTTATTCAAGGGAAACTGAGTGGAACATGATGGAAAAGATTGGAAGAGAGCAGATTCCATAAAGTGGCACCATAATGCTGTGAATGGGTCTCAACTCCCTGGAAGAGTCTTAAAATGTCATCTCCTTGGAAATACACTATTATGAATCAGGTTCACCGTGGGTCAGAAATGACTTGAAGGAACACAGCAATAGAGTTGGAATAGAAAGGTGTCATAGACCAGGGGTGTCCAGCTTATTTTCATTGAGGTCCACATCAGCCTTATGGTTGCTTTCAAATGGTTGAATCCATGATGGAGAATATGTGGATATAGGAAGTCACATATAATTTTTTTACATAATAGTTGATGCTCTTAAGTTTTTACTTAGATGTCATTGAATAACAACACCCATCACTTTTGATTATCTGCCATGCAGACTTGGTATAATGGGAATTACAGTAGAGTCTCACTTATCCAACGTTCTGGATTATCCAACGCATTTTTGTAGTCAATGTTTTCAATATATCATGATATTTTGGTGCTAAATTTGTAAATACAGTAACTACTACATAGCATTATTGTGTATTGAACTACTTTTTCTGTCAAATTTGTTGTATAACATGATGTTTTGGTGATTAATTTGTAAAATCATTACCTAATTTAATGTTTAATAGGCTTTTCCTTAATCTATCCTTATTATCCAACATATTTGTTTATCCAATGTTCTGCCGGCCCATTTACGTTGGATAAGCGAGACTCTACTGTATTATTATTTATTTACAGTATTTATATTCCACCCTTCTCATCCCGAAGGGGACTCACAATGCATATATACATGGCAAGCATTCAATGCCGTTAGACATACAACATATATAGACAGACACAGAGGTAATTTAACATTCCAGCTTCCAGCATCATGAGGGTATGCTCGATTCCGGCCACAGGGAGAGCTGCTTCTTCACTATCCACTTATGACACCGAGTCCTTGATGGAGTACTGCCTCATTCTTCCGCACGCTGCTGGAAGGTTTTATAATGTTGTAAATTAGTTAAATTAGCCTCCCCACATAAAGTGGTACCTAAATTTCCTACTCGATGGGTGCAACTGTCTTTCGGGCTGCATAGGTCAACAGCAAGCTAGATTATTAAATGGTCGGGAGCTCAATCCGACCCAGGCTGGATTCGAACTCATGACCTCTTGGTCAGTAGGGATTTATTGCAGCTGGCTACTAACCAGTTGCGCCAAAACCCGTTCCCGGAAATTGCAACACAACAGCACTTACGGCTCTGAGGCTGAGAAAAGGCATCCTACCCACATGCCTTGTATCCACATTCAAACCCCACTATTTGGACTAAACAGAACAAACTAGCCTGTATCCTAACTCCCATCAGCTTCAGTCATGATGTCTAATGGTGAGGAACACAGGAGTTGTAGTTCAACCTCTGAAGGACCATATAAACGACACGGAGGGCCAGATTTGGTCCACAGGCCTTGCGTTTAACACATGTATTATAGACAGAATGATCTGACTTCAATAGCTTGTTTATAAAGATCTGATTATCCCTGAAGAAAATAGTCACAAATTGTGTTTTCTGGCATATTTTATAGCATATTTTATAGCCCATGTGCTTTATGGCAAAACATCTAACACCTCAGATCTCAAGATTTCATTGGCAATTACCATGACAGTTAAAGTAGAACCATAGTGCTATAACTGGATACACTTGGCTCCCCATATTTGTGGTGTTAACTTTGGCAAGTTTGATTATTTGTGGA